>NC_064281.1:120138152-120776207 GCF_003254725.2 Canis lupus dingo | reverse complement strand
GCCTTACTTTTTGGGATCAGGATTAAAAATGCTTTCACATTTCATCAAAACTAGAGTTTGAGTTTCTGTCTCCCATTTTCCTTACAGTTTTTACTTGGTTCCAGAGAGGAGAAGGAAGCAAAGATGTCCTTACTCTGACATATTAAACTGAAAGGTCCCTAGAATATATTAGTAAGCAGATGTTTAAGAGCAATTAGCACTAATCACTGATATTCAGCCTGAATTCACTAAGAAGAAATTATGCCAAACTAACCTTAAGAAATTATATTAAAAGTTTACTAGGCTGGTAGACCAGGGAATATCATATACTTTATCAAAACATCTAACTACGTTTTTTAAAATTATGACTTCATGAAGAAGAAATAGCAGTTGAAAAAATAGTACAATTAGACTGATGTCACTGGTTAACTAACTGAAGTCAAATAGAATTGACTGATGGATGGGAGTCAACCTGAATGGACATCCCTGTGATAATACACAGAGGTCCATTTGATCCTTTCCTCTTAATTGTTATCAATAATTCAAATTTATAAGTTCCATTAATGAATGTTGGTTGGAGAAGATTATCTTCTGAATTATGAATCAAAAATAATTTCTCAAGTTCAGAGAACAGGCTGAAATCAAGAGATTAATATTAGCTGAATCAAACAAATTCTTACACATAGATTTAAAAACATTAGTTCTTGATAGGAAAGCTTAATAATAATTGCCCATTATAAGTAGGATGCTGGGGTATAGGGGAAAAGCAAATTTAATGTAAGCATTCCATGTGGGACAACTTTCAAAAAGCCAAATTTGATTTGAGTTTGAGTTAACAATTACCTAGAACAAGTGAGATAATAATCTCTTTTTATTCTATACTGTCTGAGCCATGTTTAAAGCATACTGTTCTAGTTTGGTTACTATACTGGAGAAGGGGCACATACTTCAAGGGAATTATGATCACTAATTTCAGATATCTGAAAGACTGTCATGTATGTCTTTTGAAAAACATGGTGGACTTTTTTTCCCCATAGCTCAGAAGAGATGCAGGAATGGTTTGAAAGCAGAGAGAGAGAGAGAGAGAGAGAACTAGAATAGATTAGTAAGAGACTTTGGATGACCGTTTCTCCAATTCCAAGGAGGGCTGAAAATGAAAAAAGGACAAAAAGAATAATCTAAAACTCTTCTGCAAAGATGGTGATATCAGTCTTTTTTCCTAGTCCCTCTCCATGGTCAATCTATTTAAGCTATCTAAAAGAAAGCGATTATGAGATTTGGAGGGAAAAAACCCTACGGAACACAAAAATCATGGATCTTTAATATGAAGATGCTATGTTATGTCTATACCACTACAAGTAAAGGATCTAACAGTGAGAACCACTGACCCACATAAAAAGTGAAATGCATTGAAAATTAAAATACTGTTACCTAATTATAACTCAGTTTAATTTTTTCCTCCTTTAAAGAAACATATTAAACTTTATTTGCTTTATAAAGCTAGAATGGATTTAAAAATAATATAAATGATTCAAAATTTATTTCTGATTTATACTATGATTAGGGATTAGGTAAAATGTGAGGGGAAAGATTATAAAGGAAAGGAAAAGAAGGAATAGGTAAAAACAAAACCTAATTTACAAATGAAGACAAATGACGACCTTATAATTGCATTCTGAAAAGTAGATGAACTGTGGGCTTCTGAGGATCAACTATGTATTTATCACTGCTTTCTCTGACAATCCCACTAAAATGAGAGTAAAGAAATAAAATAGGTATAAATAAGTACCAGGAAAAGGAGAGAAGGGATTTCAGTCATACAAGAGATTTTAAAACATTGTTTTAGAAGAATGAATGTGGTAAGTGAAAATAAGAACTAATCTATTAAGCTGGAGTAAGATAGAATCCGAGAGAAACTCAAGGATTGAGGTGCTTGGTATAACAGAGAATAAAGCAACTAGGGAGATTGCTTAAAAGCCTTTGTATAGAGTAGTCAAGACCTCAGAGCATGCCCAACATGTGAAATATCTGCAGCCAAATGTATACTTTCCAGAAAAACGGCAGAAGTTTCTAAAGAAGCTGAATGTCTCCAGAATAAAGACCATGACATACTGACAGTTTGAAGTACCCCATAAAGTACCTGCTTCCAAATGATCTTAAGTCATCCACCAGTCAACAAGCTCAGCTCAGATACACTTAGTATACAGACATCTTTTATGTTGTCAAATGACATTGGCAAGGATTACCAAAGTGAAGTTTGCAATATGAAAGAGAAACGATTTTTTGTAAAAACTCATCTTGGAGGAACAGAGATAATTTAGGGAATTAAAGAAAATTCTAACCTTTATATTTGTAAATATATCCATAAAGCAATAAAATACTAATATAAAAGGAAATTGAGATAAGGAAGAGCTCTTGAAATTAAAAAGAAGTGCCAATATAAAAATTTTAACAGAGAGATGGGAAAATAAACTGAGGAAAATCTCCCTACAAGCAGGGCAAAATGAAAAAAAAAATACTGAGAATGTACAAGAAAAAGTAAGAGACAGGAATGAATCCAGGAAGTAATCCAACTCAGAAGGTGCAGAGTGAGTGAACAGAGAAAAGGAATGAAGGAAATTAACAAAGAACTAATAATAAGACCTTTTTATAAACAGAAATACATAAGCATCCAGATTGAAAGTGACTTCATAGGCCCACATAAAGGCACATTATCATGAAATTTCAGAAAACAAGAGATAAAGTGATAGTCTATAAAGATTCTAGAAAGAAATTTTTTTGCAAAGGAATGGTTAACAGAATTGCATCAGACTTCTCAAGTATACTAGATGGTGGAAGACAGTGGAGTAATAAATTTCATAAATCTGAGAGACAAATGATTTTCAAACTAGAGTCCTGTGTTCAGACCTCTAAGATCTCAGAAATGTCACTTCCCATTCACTCTACCTTAGGAAGATACTGGAGGATGTGTTCTACTAAAACAGAAGAATAGAACACAAGAAAAGGACATTGGATCCAGAAAAGAAAGTATCCAACAGAGGACATAGTGAACAGAAGTCCTTTAAAATGAAAGCTATGCAGCAAGCAAACAGAGAGCGCAACTAGTCCAGTTTGGTTGGGGCAGGAGGCTAGATATAGTTATATAGTCATTTATAATGATGTTATCATTGATTATTGATTGAACTAAAAAGTTATAATTGTATTGGAGGATGGAGGAAGGGTTGCATTAATGAGGTAAGTCATTATCAAAAAAGATTGGTTATGTGTGAAACTAATAACAGTATAAGCATATTATTTAGAAATTTAGAAACATCACTTAAGAGAATTAAAAATAATTAAGACTTGCTGGACAAGGTGAGTACATTGAGGTAAGCCTTTAAGTTCTTTTTAAAAATATGTTACTTTGATTAACCTTTTGAAAATTAAAGATAAGAGCAAATAAAACGAAGAAATAAGCCTCTACATGTAAAAGGATTATTCTTAGAACTGCCTTTTGAGGCACCTGGGTAGTTCAGTTAGTTAAGTGTCTGACTCTTGATTTTGGCTCAGGTCATGATCGCCCAGGGTCATAAGATTGAGCCCCATGTTGGGCTCATGCTGGGCGTGGAGCCTGCTTGAGATTCTCTCCCTCCCTCTGCCCTTCCCCCCCTAAAAATCTTTTTAAAAAGAACTGCTTTTTTTTAATAAATTTATTTATTTATTTATTTTTTATTGGTGTTCAATTTACCAACATTAAAATGGTCATATATTCTTACCTAAATCTTGGAAATACAGTAATTCTTAGCCTTTTTCTTACTATAAGAATACTTGAATACTCTAGAATAATATTTTACTTTAGTGAAAGTACTCAATCTCCATCCACATCATGAAAATCTTAGTTTATTGTTATTAATGGCTTTTAAATCTGTAGGGCATTCCTGTAAATATAGCCAAAAATTAGAGACACCTCTTGGTATTTTCTCTGTGGGGTAAATATTATTCCCTGTGGGTTAAGTTGTGGTCATAAACTGGTAATCCTCCCACCCTGTTCTATGGTAGATATAAATGCCCTAACAACAATAGTACTCTATCATTGGTGAACTGATTGAAACAAAAACAAATAGCAATCATTTCTGGAATATATGTGGGATGCAGAACTAAACATAGGATGGTCCTAGTACTCGGAAGCTGATGATCTAAAGAGGAAAGTAAGATATATATGCATATACATACTAGCCCTGATACAGGACCAAGTGTGGACTATCACAGGAGAGAGAAAACCAAAATACTTTCTCTCCATTTTTTTTTCTGTTTACCTTAACTTGGCTGTTTCTTGAAGGAACTTCTTCCTCAACTAATATTTCAAGTGAAGGCCACTCATCCATTCCTTCCTTGCTGCTTCCTGGTCATTACCTACACCTTTACTTCATGGAAACTGCTTTGTCCTTTAATGCTCACCTCATGTGGCTATCTCTATTTTTCTTTATCATCTTTCCAAAGTTATTGTCTCCTGCCTGCTCATTTTATATATAGGATTTTTACAACTAGTTTACATTATTTGTAACCATTCCAAGGTCAGTCTTTGTTTTTCACTTGGATGACACATGTGACATCATAAACTAGTATTGAGCCTATGGCCAGCTCTATCAAATGAACTCTGTGTTGTCCCACTTGCCAAGCATTGTTACTGTTTCCACCACTAGGTAAGGACTTTGGAAATAAATTGGTCTGATAGCCTGTATACTTGTTCTAGGGTTTTGTTTTTCCAGGAAGACCATAAAAGTTAAGTCAGCCAATGGTATTAATATGTTAGGAACGGCCACCAGATATCAAAGCCTCATGAGAAATTTCACTGTAGACATGTGAGGTTATGTGCTCTACAGGGCTTACCTCAAAGTCACCCCAAACAGTGTTTTAATTATTTCTTGTATGGTTATTTATCCTCCCCTCACTTCTTTTAAGATTTATTTATTTAAGAGAGAGAGCGCTCACAAGTCGGGGAAGGGGCAGAGGGACAGAATATTCCTGAGTGCAGAGCCTGATGTGGGGCTCTATCTCAAGCCATGAGATCAAGACCTGAGCTGAAACCAGGAATCAGATACTTAACCGACTGCACCACCCAGGTGCCTCTAATCTTCCCCTCACTTATTATCTTTATACTGTACTGTGCTTTTTTCTAGACTTATCCTCCCATCCTTTATAAGCTTCCCCCTACTTCTCTCAGGAATTCCTGTTAACTGGGAAATAAACCATTCTGTATTATTAGCTTTTTTTTTTTACTGAAAATATTTATTTTTTACTCCAGTAACTCCTGTCTTAACTGACACTCATTTCTCAGCTGAAACTTCCCTTTTGCTGCCTTTTTGCTTGGCAGAAGCTGTTAATCTCACCCCATTTTCTAGAAGTGTAGTTCACATCTACCTAACCCCAATATTGCTTTCACACCATTAATCTTTCACTCTTTTATACTAAAGATGTCTCTTCTGAAGCTCCAGATGTTCACTTGGATTCTCATATATCGGGATTTCATGTTGTTCCCTTTTTCCTTGATATTTTTCTTTTCACATAAGTCTCCATATCTGTTGCTAGCCTCACGGGATTGGACTCTTAATTTTATTCCTCCACTAACCATTTATTTCCTATTCAATAGTCAGAATGATCATTTAAAACTATAAATTAGAAAAATTTTGCTCAAAATACTTTAATGGCTTCCCAACACACTTAGATCAAAATCCATAATCCTTACTATGACTTTCAAGGCTTTATAGGATCTGGTCCCCAGATCTATGATGCTACCTTTTACCATTCTTTTTTTTAAGATTTTATCTATTCATGAGAGGCACAGAGAGAGAGAGAGAGAGAGGTAGAGACACAGGCAGAGGGAGAAGCAGGCTCCATGCAGGGAGCCCGACGCGGGACTTGATCCTGTGTCTCCAGGATTACACCCTGGGCTGTAGGCGGCACTAAACTGCTGAGCCACCCAGGCTGCCCTATTCTTTTTTATTATTATTTTTTATCATTCACTCCACTTAGGTCACAGTAGCCTCCTTTATTATCTTTATACAAGTCATTCTCCTTCTAATGGCAGATGCTTTGTCAGTACTATCCTTTCTCTCTGAAAGTTTTGTTGTTCAGATCTTCTCATGGCTTGCTTCCTCATTTTATTCAGATTTCTGAATTTTATTTAGATCTCTGCTTACCTTCTTAGAGAGATTTTCTCTGACTAGTATATATTATACTGCTCTACCCCTGATCTGCTTTTAAATACTATGTTTTCGTGGGTAAAAAGGTACACAGTGAGTTAAAGTAAATTTCATATAATGGTTCTTACATCCTTCCTGGAGAAGGTAAAAGGAATTGTCAAGATTTAAAATAGATTTTACAGGAAATAGCAAACGGAATTGATTATGGACACAGAGAAAGATTGCAGGCATAGATTGAAGGACTAAAAGAATTCAAGAATAGAAGCTTATAAATGCCACCAATCCATCAATGGCAATGGAAATTTTTTTCAGAAACAAGTAGAAGAATTGAATTGAAATGACTGAGGAGGTTGATGATGCTGGGGAGTAAGTACAATAATACATCATCTGGCCAGGTCTAGTTAAGAAAGCATAGAAAACAGAATAATGGATTTTGAGAAACTGCAGAGTTATTCATTCATCTAAGTAGTTACTGAATGTCTACTACATGGTAGGTTCTGTGTTAGTTGCTGAGGGTACAGCAGTGAACAGTAAAACATGATCCCTTCCCTCAAGGAGGTCACGTTGCAGAACTTTTTCTCTTACAAAATTGAAACTCTACTCATTAAACAGTTCATCCCCATTCTCCCCTCCATCTTCCCCCTAGCAACCATTATTCTACTGTCTCTTTGAATCTGACTACTCTAAGTACCTTCTTTAAGTGGAATCATATAATATTTGTCATTTGTGACTGGCTTATTTCACTTAGCATAATGTCCTCAACATTCATTCACATCATAGCATGTGTCAGAGTATCCTTCCTATTTAAAGCTGAATAATATTCCATTGTGTGGATAGACACATTTTGTTTATCCATTTTTTTTTCTCTATAGACATTTCAGTTGTCCGCCTTTTGGCTTTTGGCTCTTGGAATTATGCTGCTATGAACATGAGTGTACAAATATCTCTTTGAAACCTTGCTTTCAATTTTGGTGGGTATATACCCAGAAGAATTGCTGGGTAACATTTTAATTCTATTTTTCATTTTTTTGAGGAACCAACATACCATTTTCCATAGTTGCTGTACCATTTTACATTCCTAATAATAGACAAGGATTCCATTTTTTCCACATCGTTGCCAACACTTGTTATTTTCTGTTTTATTGTGATTGTTGTTGATAGTAGACATCCTAATGGCTGTGAGGTGGTATGTATCTCATTGTGGTTTTATTTTTTTAATATTTTAATTATTTATTAGAGAGCACAAGCAGGGGGAGGGGCAGAGGGACAAGCAGACTCCTGCTGAGCAGGGAGCCCAACTCAGAGCTCCATCCTAGGACCTAGAGATCATGACCTGAGCTGAAGACAGATGTTTAACTAACTGAGCCACCCAGGTGCCCCTCTCATTGTGGTGTTCATTTGCATTTTCCTAATGACTAGTGCTGTTAAGCATCTTTCCAAATGCTTGTTGGCCATTTGTATATCTTTAGAGAAATGTTTATTCAAGTCCTTTGCCATTTTAAAAATTGGGTTGATGGGATTTTTTTCAATTTTGTTTTTGATGTTTTTTTGCCTTTTTTGTTGAAGTATAACTGATAATACCTTATTAGTTTCAATATTTTACATACTTTCTTAATAGTATCTTATTAATTTTGAGAGTATACAGTGATTTAACATATTTTATACATCATGAAACAATCCCCATACGTGTACTGTCACCATACAAAGTTATTATTGACTGTATTCCCTATGCCATATATTACATCTCCATGGCTTATTTATTTATAACTGGAAGTTGGTACCTCTTAATCCTTTTCACCTATTTTACCTGTTCCCCCAATCCTTCCCCTCTGGTAACAAACCTGTTCCCCCAAACTTTCCCCTCTGGTTTCCTATATCTATGAGTCCGTTTCTGTTTTGTTTGTTTTCTTAGATCCCACATATAAGTGAAATGATATGGTATTTGTTTTTCTCTGAGTTATTTCACTTAGCATAATACCCTATAGGTCCATCCACGTTGTGGCAAATGATAAGTTTAAATTATTATGGGTGAGTAATGTTCCGTTGTAGATATATGCTATATCTTTACCCATTCATCTATTAATGGGCACTTAGGTTGCTTCCATATCTTAACTATTGTAAATAATGCTGCAATAAACATAGGGTCTATGTATCCCTTCGAGTTAGTATTTTCTTTTTCTTTTCTTTTTTTTTTTAAGATTTTACTTATTTGACATTGAGAGAGCACAAGCAGGGGGAGCAGCAGAAAGAGAAGGAGAAGCAGGCTTCCCACTTCCCACTGAATAGGGAGCCCAATGTGGGGCTCCATCCCAGGACCCTGGGATTATGACCTGAGCCAAAGGCAGACACTTAGCCTACTGAGTCACTAGTGTTTTCATTTTCTTTAGGTAAATAACCAGTAGTGGAATTACTGAGTCATATGGTAATTCTAATTTTTTGAGGAACTTCGATACTGTTTTCCATAGTGGCTGCATTCATTTACATTCCTACCAACAGTATGTTCAGGTTCCCTTTTCTCCACAACTTCACCAAGGCTTTTTTTGCGTCTTTTTGGTAATAGCCATCCTGACCAATGTGAGGTGATATTTCATTGTAGTTTTGGTTTGCCTATCCCTGATGATTAGTGATATTGAGCATCTTTTCATATGTCAATTGACCATCTGTATGTTTTCAAGTTCTGTGCCAATTTTTTAATTAGGTTTTTTTTATATTAAGTTGTGTAACTTCCTCATATATTTTGTATATTAACCTCTTAGTGGATGTATGATTTGCATATATCTTCTCCCATTTAGTATGTAGTCTTTTCATTTTGTTGATGGTCTTCTTTGCTGTGTAGAAGCTTTTTAGTTTGCTATAATCCCATTTGTTTATTTTAGCCTTTGTTGCCATTTCCTGAGGAGATTTGTCTTTAAAAAAATTGCTAAGACTGATGACAAATAGCTTACTGCCTGTTTTTTTCTAGAAGTTTTATGTTTCAGGTCTTCCACTCAGGCCTTTAATGCATTTTGAGTTTATTTTTGTATAAGATACTGGTCTAGTTTTGTTCTTTTTCCTAGAATCATTTATTGAAGAGACTGCCTTTCCCCCATTTGATCTTTTTACCTAACTTTGGTCATAGATTATTGGCTATATATTCATAAGTTTATTTTTGGACACCCCTATTCTGTTCTATTAGTCTGTGTATCTATTTTCATACCAGTACCATACCATTTTGATCACTATAACCTTGTAGTATGGTTTGAAATCAGCATGATACATCCAGCTTTGTTCCACTTTCTCCAGATTGCTTACCTATTTGGGGTCTTTTGATGATTTCATACATATTTTATAACTTTTTTTGTTCTAGTTCTGTGAAAAACACCATTGGTGTTTTGACAGGGATTGCATTGAATTCATATATTGCTTTGGGTAATATGGACATTTTAAAATTGTTAATTCTCCGAATCCATGAACACAGTATATATATTTTTCCATTTGTTTGTGTTGTCTTCAATTTCTTTCATCAATGTCATAAATCACCTTTGGTTAAATTTGTTCCTGGATATTTTATTTTTTTAATGTAACTGTGAATGAAATTGTTTTCTTTCTTTGCGTTTTTTACCTAAAACTTTTTTTTAATTTATTTTTTTTAATTTATTTTTTATTGGTGTTCAATTTACTAACATACAGAATAACCCCCAGTGCCCGTCACCCATTCACCCCCACCCCCGCCCTTCTCCCCTTCCACCACCCCTAGTTCGTTTCCCAGAGTTAGCAGTCTTTACGTTCTGTCTCCCTTTCTGATATTTCCCACACATTTCTTCTCCCTTCCCTTATATTCCCTTTCACTATTATTTATATTCCCCAAATGAATGAGAACATATAATGTTTGTCCTTCTCCGACTGACTTACTTCACTCAGCATAATACCCTCCAGTTCCATCCACGTTGAAGCAAATGGTAGGTATTTGTCATTTCTAATAGCTGAGTAATATTCCATTGTAGTCAACAAAACTAAAAGACAACTTACCTAAAAATTTTAAATTCAATTTAATCAACATATCCTGTATTACTAGTCTCATAGGTATAATATAGTGTTCATTGGTTGCATACAATACCCAGTGCTCATTACATCAAGTGCCCTCCTTAGTGTCCATCACCCCATTCTCCCACCCTCCTCCCCTCCAGCAACCCTCAGTTTGTTTCCTAGAGTTAAGGGTCTCTTATGGTTTGCCTCCCTCTCTGTTTTTATCTTATTTTATGTTTCCTTTCTTTCCCCTATGTTCATCTGTTTAGTTTCTTAAACTCTACATGAGTGAAATCATATGGCGTTTTCTTAATTTCTCTGTTAGCTCATTAGAAGTGTAGAGAAATGCAAGTGATTTCTGCATGTTAATTTTGTATCCTGCAACCTTCCTGAATTTATTAGTTCTAGTAGTTTTTTTTTTTAGTGGAGTCTTTAAGGTTTTCTATATATAGTATCATGTCATCTACAAATAAGAGCAGTTTTATTTCTTTTGTAATTGGAATGACTTTTATTTCTTTTTTGCTGTGGCTAAGACCTGTAATACTATGTTGAATAAAATATGATGGGAGTGGACATCTTTGTCTTGTTCCTGATCTTAGATAAAAAGCTTTCAGCTTTTCACCTTTGAGTATGTAAACTGTGGGCTTGCCATATATGGTTTTTATTATGTTGAGGTACACTTTTATCCTCCATTTTTTGAGAGTTTTAATCATAAATGGATGCTGAATTTTGTCATATGCTTTTTTTCTGCTTCTGAGATAATCATATGATCTTTATCCTTTTTTTGTTGTTGTGGTATATCACATTCATTGATTTGTGGATTTTGAACCATCTTTGCATCAGTGGAATAAATCTCACTTGATCATGGTATTAATCCTTTTAATTTATTGTTGAATTTGATTCCATAATATTTTGTTGGGGGTTTTGGCATGTATGTTCACCAGGGATTTGGGCTGTAGTGTGTGTGTGTGTGTGTGTGTGTGTGTGTGTGTGTGGTGTCTTTGGTTGTGATATCAAGGTTAATGCTGGCCTCATAAAATGAATTTCAAAGTGTTCTCTCTTTTATTAAATGTTTAATAGAATTTACCCATGAAGCCATCTGATCCTGGACTATTTTTGTCACTTCTCTGATATGTCTTTGAATCCCTCATAGCATATATGCCATTACTTTGCTCCACTTATGAAAACTGGAGTTCAGGAAAGTTGGATGTCTGTTAAAGGATAGATTCAGAAGTACTGGGCCATATCTGCATATACTCTGAGGTCCTGGCTGAGTATCAAGTACATTCAGAGCTCCAACTAACCCTGTAATTAGCACTTCTAGAACAATAGACAAGAGTGCCATCTGAGGAAAACCCTTGAGTTGGACATGCATTGGTCCACAAAAGTTTTCATTGCCTCATCCCAAAATCCACATGAAGTGGCTTTCTAGAAGGAAAGGTGTCCTGAGAGCCATACTGCTTGGGGGAATTTGGAGTCAATTTCAGTTTGGTGGTGTGGGAATTACTCCAGCTGAACTATAAAGTTATGTTCTCTGTATAGGAGAGGTCAAGACTAAGGAGTAACAAACTGGAAATCACATTGAGAATCTTCGATGGGAGAAGGGTTTTCTTTTTATTCAGGAAACATCTATCACATGCCTAAGTCAGGCACTGGCTAGGAAGGAAGGAATAGAATCACAACTTGATCAAAATTAAGTCTAGTTTGTATCTATCAAATTCCAGAGCATAGGAAAGTATTGAAAACTAGATACAGAAATGGATAAATATTAACCATTAATATCTGCCTTCTGTTTCTGTCTTCTTGACTCTACAGCTTTTGCTTTGATTTTCTTCTTTGACAATTTAGGTAAAAATTAGAATGGTTGACTAAAATGTGCCATGTTGGCAAGGGAAATTAAAAGGTAATTTTCCTTTATTGCTTTAAAAATCTGAGATTAAATCAACTGCTGCTTCTCTTCACCTATAGAACACAAAGTACTTATAGAGCTAAAGAAAGTGTTTGCTGTTTGGAATGATTGTTTCAGAGACTTGGTCATAACCAGTTTATATGGTGACTAAATGAAATAACTTGAAAGCTTCTAGCAAAGTCAAGGTAGTGGGGTTCTTTTCTTTCCTTTCTCATTTTTGTCTATCCACAAAAACAGAGATTAGTAAGCAAATTAATAAGTAAGCAGGAAAACAAGTAAAGTGCTATTTAATAACAGAGGCATTTAGCAGCAGGCCTCTATTCACACAATGAAGTTACTAATTATAAATGAGTCCCATGTAGTATTTAAGGCATTTACAAGGCTCTTAGAAGTCTTAGAGCTCTGTCCCCCTTCTACTTGTAGCAATGTGGCTGCAATTCTTAAAGAGAAAGAACAGTATTGCTTTATAAAAGTCCTATTAGTGAGATGGTTCATTTACTTAAACCAACACTCTCTCATTTATCCCACACCCCCTCCCTGATTAAAAACCCCAAAGTCAGCATGGGTAGGCAGAGAAGGACACAGCATACAAGGCTTTTGCCATGTCCACTGTGATCCAGCTACAGCAGACTTCTTGTCATCTCCTCAAACAAGTAGTGCCCTTGGCTTGTGCTGCATCTTCATCTGACAAGCTCCTGCTTATCTTCTGTAACCCAGCCCACAAACCTCATTGCCTTCTCTGAGCTACCTTTTCCAACATCTGTAGGTATTTTCCCATACGTGTTAGAACTACTGATCATATTATATAGCACTAATGTGTTCCTACAGCCCTCTTCCCCACTGGACTGTAAATTCCTGGAAAACAGGAATTGAGATGGATTCATCTTTTAACCTTCCCATTTAGACCCTAATACCTAGCATAGTTTTGACCAAGTAGATATTCAGTAAATAATTGGCAAGGTTATACTAGGACCAGGAAGGTAAATGGCAGTATGGTCAAAAAGGGATAAAAGATCAAAATGGTGGGGACTCTGATGTAAAGAAGAAAAAAGAGATTAGGAGAAAGAGGTCAGAGGAGAAGGTGGCAGAGAAACCCTGGAAGGATATAAGTAATAAGCAGAAGAGTAAAGTAAAATACAGATGCTTCAAGGCAAAGTAACATTGAGAAAGGAAACAAATGAGGTGTATGCAATTATAAAAATGCAAGTAGTTGTCACTTTTTATCAGATATTCTTGGGCATTTCTGAAGCTCATCTATCCACACTTTTTCCTAAAAATAAAAAGAGATGAAAAGGAGAAAAGGCCAGAGTGCAGAGGGAGGCAGCAAAAACTATAGACTATGACCTCGGCCACTCTGTTCTGATCTAGACCTGAGCTTTGTTTCCTCTTCTTGTTTACACAAATCATATATGTGGGAAAAAATGAGCACATGTGTGCATGTTTGTTTCCCGTTGTTTTTTGTTTTTGTTTTTGTTTTACAAAGGGGAGTTTCTTAACAAAAGCAGAAACATCCAGGGGCTTGCTGTGTCAGAGGGAAACATTTGCATAGCTCCCTGGGGAGGCCTTGGCTCCTGCCTGCAGCCATGTATGAGTGGAAAACCCTGGTGTGCCTCCTAGGTTGCTGAACACATTTACAGTGCATGAAGGGTGAGATACTGTTGTAATGATGCATGTAAACATGCCATGGTATTTATTATGTCTTTAAGATGAAATGACTTTCAGACTCACATAGCTCTCTTCCTCACAGGGGATGTGCCACTTGATGGTTGAAGCCTTTTGGAGTTATTTCTCGGGTAACCAAAAAGTGCCTCGCACCTATAGAAAGCAACACAGTACAGCCTGGATAAAAGTCAGGAGCCCAGGTTGCTAGTGTGGGCTCTGCTACTCAGTATGAGGCTAAGTTTTATCATCTGTCAAATAGGAGTAATCTCACCTACCTACTTGATAGGGTTACTGTGAGGATCAAATCATGTGATTATATAAGACCCTACATGTGACCAACATTTCAGTTTTCCAGTGATTCTTACCACCATTCTTTCATATGATCCTCTCAACAACCCTGCCAAATATTTTGATTTTCATTTTACAGATGAAGAGCCTAAAACACAAAGAGGAGTGAATTGGCCAAAGCCACATTGCTAGTAAACCAGGATGATACAAGTTTTCTGTTTTCAAGCTCATCTTCAATTATCCTTAGACACAAACCTGGCTACTCAGTGCTATTGGCTTCCTGGCCCCTGTTTCTTAACTTCCCTCATGGCTCCTCCTTCCTACAGCCTCTAAAGGTGCTCTGTATAATGAATTAATTAGCTTTTGTTTTGTCCCCCCTTCTCCCCTACGTTTTCTGGCTCCTAGAAGAAAACACCAGCAGCCCCAACAAAGAAAACCAGCACCACCTTCAACATCGTGGGAACCACCTATCCCATCAATCTGGCCAAGGACACTGAGTTCTCTACCATCTCCAAGGGCGCTGCTCCCAGTGCCTCCTCAACCCCAACAATTATTGCTTCACCCAAGACCACCTACGTGCAGGACATCCCGACTGAGACCAAGACCTACAACAGTGTCAGCAAGGTTGACAAAATTTCCCGCATCATCTTTCCTGTGCTTTTTGCCATTTTTAATCTGGTCTACTGGGCCACCTATGTCAACCGGGAGTCAGCTATCAAGGGCATGATCCGCAAACACTAGATAGTGGTGATGCAGCAACCAGAGCACTGTATACCTTAGGAAGCATCCAGGCACCCAAACCCCAGGGGTCCCCTTTCTGTGTTTCAGGATTCTTCTTTTTAACTATCAAGTTGTGACTCTCAATTCATATTTATGAATCTCAATGAAAAAATAATAACAAAAATTACTTGTCCCTCTGACATTGCTGAGTATACCCTCATCAGAGCCAAACACTGCCATTTGTTCAGTTGCTCATCTTAGCCTGCCAGTCTCCCCCAGCTGAGGGCACTGCATGTATTTTATTGCACTCTGCCCACTGCAGAAAGAATAGGAGACTCTACTACCTATAGTGGGAGCCTTGGCTATTTGAGTGGTCCAGACCAAGGAGGATTATTGACTGGTCCAGATCAGATGATTCTGACTCACCTGGGAGACAGGCTATCCCATGTGGTCCTGGCTTGCCATTTCCTTTTGCCCAGTAGGCAAAAAGGTACTGATAGCAAAGGCAGGAGCCAGTGCCAACCTCTAAACTTGGCCCCAGCCTCTTTATTGGCTTGGAGGTTAGTGGGGACAGTTGAGGCTCACCACTGTCAATAATATATTGCCAAAACAGATAGAACCAACTATACCAGCCTGGCCCCAAGATGGCTGATGCTCTGTCGTGTTCAGCCCCTCAGGAAAATAGTATCTTTCTTGGTATATCTCTCCTTCAGGAAAGCCCTTTGACACCACCGCCCCCATCTCCTAGGCCTTGTAGCCAGCTGGACACTGCTTAGTTTGGACTCATTACTGCCTGCAAATTCTTCAGGAAAAGGATCAAGTATTTTTGTAATTTATACTAAAAAGGGACAAACAGAAACAAAAAGATCTAGATCAAATGCCTACACAATATTTTTTTTTTAAATTAGATCAGAAAGTTATCTTCCTACAAAAGTAACTAGTCAAATACTGGATGGGGCAAGAGATTTGAGCTGGGTGGTAAAAGCTTAAAGTCTGGTTCAAAAGAGAAGGCCAATGGAAAGTAAAAGTCAAATTCTTCCTTCCATGCCCTCTAAACCTTAAATGCTATCCCAGGCCTAAGAACTCTGTTCTCACTATGTCAGTGAACTCTGATCCTCTGTTGATGGCAATTCTTAGAGGGGTGAATTGGAATCTAGTTGATTTTTTAGTCAAGTGAATCACTATTACCAGTTTGCTAATGTATTATTTAGGGGCCATTTGATCTCATTTGTTCTTAATGTAGTATAATTGTAAAAATTTGTATAAGGTAGATAAACTGAGTCTCAAATGTTTGAATGACTTGCCTGGGCACCTTACAAGTGTCTGAAATAAAGAACTATAATGGGTCTCTTTCCAAAGACCAAAATGAAGACAGGACTGAAAAGCCAGGTCCACTTGACCTCTGAATCAGGACAACCTCAACAGTCCTGCTGACTCCTGAATACAGTTTGGCTGGACACCAAAAAGATTTGTAGAAAGAAGTGATAATATGTCCAAGGAGACCACTTCTAATAGTCATGGCTCAATGGAATGATACTGTGTAAGATGGCAGTCCCAGCCACTAGTCTAGAGTAACCTAGAAGCTCAAAGTAAAGCAACGATGGCACCAAAATCAGACTCCCCCTGTCCACTCCCTAAGCAAAGCTCCTAAGGGATCTATCATTAGCCACTGGTTGCTTTTGTACCCATTCTTCTCCCCCATCCCCCGCTTCCTTGCCATTGCTGGGATAATGCATGCCAGTCCCATTATTTCTAAGAGTATGTCTGTAGGCAAATTCATGACTAGATGAGTGTAGTGTTGTGGATATGTGGGGTTGGGGGGTGGTGGGGTGGGTGGGGCTGTTAATGATCGTCTAAAGGAGTTTAGAATGAAAGCCTGACCTTTGCCTTTCTGTAGAAATTGTGTTTCCAAATGCTTTGGTGCAATGTTTAGCGGCTGTTTATTAAACTTCTGAATTGTACTCAGACTGAAGGACTTTTTTTTATTTTAGATTTATTTATTTATTTATTTGAGAGAGTGTGCATGAGTGGGGTGGGGAGGGCAGAGGGAAAAGGAAAGAATCTCAAGCAGATTCTACAGAGTGCAGAGCCTGACCTGGGATGTAGGGCTTGATCCCATGACCCTGAGGCCATGACCTGAGCCAAAATCAATAGTTGGATGCTCAACTGAATGAGCCACCAAGGCACCCCAAGGTAACTTTTTTGGTTACTCTTTGCCTATGATAGGCAGTACTCTTGTCTTTCACCCCTACTCTCAAGACACCCTTACTTTATATTTCTTAACACCACTGAAAAGGTGTTATCTGGAAAAGGGTTATCTCCAGAACAAGAGACCTATTACAGTGATCCAAAATGGAACCCATGTGCAAACATAGCTTTGATTGACTCAAGGGTCTCATTACCTAATGAGAAAGAGAAGGAAACACTTGCATTGTTTCCTCTACTAAATTCACCCACTTCCAGGAAATAGTTATTCTCATTGAAATTCTAAAGGCTTTCTCTTCCCCTTTGATTACCATTTTTCTTAGGTAATAGTTCCCTTAGGCAATATATATTAGGCAGAGTGGGTATCTGGTTGACACATGGTTGATTCATGTGTTGGGAAATGGATGATGACCCTTATTTCTTACAGAGTTAGGAAAAGCCTGGGAAATAATCTCATGATATCTGCTTGAGGAAATCAACTGGCTCCTAGATGATGGGGGTAATCTCTTTTTAAGAGCATTTCAAATCACATAAAAAGTTTTCTTGTCTGAAATAAAATTAGAGACTTGGCCAATCTGACCCTCATTGCATGTTCTAGCCCTGTGGCCATCTAATGGATGCCCTGCTGCTGCAACAACCTCATAGTTCCTTGACCAGTTCAACCCTACCCCCATCATCTAGGAGCCAGGTGATTTCCTCAAGCATAGCTCATGGGCCTGTCTAGGATGCATCTGTGTTATGACACCCTTCAGAGGGCTTCCCAGTCTGAGCTTAGGAAGGAGGCCCTCTGGAACTCTGAATTCTTCCAACAAGTCTAGCAGAACATGGAACAAGAAGGAAAACAGGAAAGGAAGAATGCAATTAGGGGAAATTCTGTCAAATGAGTCCTAGAATTGGAGGCAGGGATCTTTCTTCAGTCTCAACAAGAATTATACAGGCTCTCTTCTACCTAGAAATGTTAATCCTGTGGCCATCCATTAGAGTGAAGTTTAAAGGTGTCTGTCCTTGTTGACTGGGCAAGCTGCCCTCTCAGGCCTAACTACTCTTTTCCATCAGAGAGCAACCTGGATCTTTTTTGCCTTGCTTCTGGACCTCCAACAATTTGATATCATGAGGAAAACACTGGGAAGAATGAACACCTGGATTTTAGCCAGGGCTCAACCCCATCACAGATTGGGCTCAGAGTTAGTTTCCAAATTAGTAAAATGGAGTTCTGATTAGAGCCAAGTCAAGAGAGTATGCTTTCTTTCTAGCAGCCACCCTAGTAGCTCACTCTACCTCTGCATGTCACCATATCCTGGGGCCCCCACATCAGCCCACCTCAGGAACACAAACCCCATCCTTTGGTTGCCTGTCACACAACTCGTATGTATTAGCAGCTTCAAAAGAATTTGGTTAAACACCAAGACAACAACATAGCTAAATGGAGGAATGCAGGGGCCAAACTCAGGTCTAATAATGACCTCTCCAAGTCCCACATCATGTCCTTGGCCTGATCTTGATGTGGCAGGGTCTTATAATGACATATAGGATTTTTAGTAGTTCAGCTCTGGTCCTATCATGAGAAAAGCTGGATCCTACCTTGAGAAGATTAAGGGGGTGCTGGCATCAGGCAGAGGTCCTCCAGGTAAGCTAAGAGCACATGCTAGGAAATAAACACCTCTCCTTTTGTTTTCCCCTCTAAAGGTTCAGCTTTGGGGAGAACAGAAACCATCAGAAGGAACTCTAAACTTCTTGTGAAGAAATCAACAGAAATTGTGGTATCTTCACATATTATCACTCCCTTCCCTTTTGTCATAGGCAAAAGCTGGCCTCCCTTCCAAGACCAGTCTTTCCTTTGTTCTTCATCCCTGCTCCTCTCTTCTAAAAGAATTCTATTTCTATTATTTCCTTTCAATAAAGCTACTCCTGCTGAGTCACCACTGCCCTGGTTAACTAAAACCTAAAGGCATTTTTTCAGTTTTCTCACTTGACCTATCAGCAGCACTTGACACTGTTGACAATTACTTCATTTTTTGGTTTGTATGACATCACAGTCTCCTGATAACCCCTACTTTTTCCCCTGTTACCTTTTTTTTTTTGGTCATGATTTTCCTATTCAACTTCTCTCATCTCTTAAAGCCTGGGCTTTCCTAAAGTGTTTTTCCTCTTCTCTTGTCACTTTATACATTTGTACTGAATGATCTTACCTGTCTTGATAGCTTCAGTGACTACATATTTCAATTATCTTTTGTTATGTGACAAACTACCCCCAAATTTAATATCATAAAACAGCAACTGTTACTATTTCTACGGGTCAGGAATGTGGACAGGGCACATCAGAGATGGCTTGTCTCTCTGCTCCACAATGCCCAGGACCTCAGAAAGGAAGACTTAAATAAGCAGAAGTGACTTAATTGACAGGAACATCTGGTGATGAAGAATATTCTTTAAAGTTCCATGTGGCAGGGGATTTTGTGGTAAGATAGAGGCATAATAGTTGCTCATCTCCAGTCCTGTCCATCAGGGCAAAGGCCGGGTTCTAATCCAAGAAGATAAGGGAGGTTCTGGGTGCCAAACCAGGTAGGAGGTAGTGTCCTTAATTCATATGTCTGGCAGCCAGGCTGTGATGGTTGAAGGAAAGTTTCAACTTTGATTATTGACTGGAGCATCCATACATGGCCTTTCCTTATGGTTTCTCACAGCATGGACACTGGATTCTGAGAGGTACTATCTCTAGAAGAAGCCTCATGGAGAACAGTGTTCTGAGAGAAACAGTTGGAGGCTGTCTGGGTTTTACTGTCCTAACCTGGGAAGTAACTGTGTTTTGTTGGTTACAACAGAATTATTAAGGCTAGCCCAGATTCAAGAGGAAGGGCACAGACCTCACCTATTAATAGGAATGCCAAAAAACCTGTAGACATGTATAAAAACTGTCACACCCCCTTTATATTGTTGATTAGCAAATCAACATCTCTAGTCTAGCTCATTCACATCAAATTTAGTATGTTCAAAGAAAAACTATTGACTCCTCAACCCACATAATCCTTCCCTTGGTCATTATTACTTCATCTTTAACAAAAGCAGCAGCATTTGCCCAGATGCTCAAGCCTAAAAACATAGAAGGAATTCCTGACACCTCTCTCTCATCCCCACATTAATCACATCTAACAATCTTGTGCACTCAGCCTCTAATTTAAATATCATATTGGACCACCTCTGCCCCACTTCCATTACCAGCACCCCAGTCCAAGCCTTCATCATGATCCCACCTGGATCACAACACGGCTAGCCTTTTAAACTATAAACCAGATCATGTTACTTGTCTATTTAATACCCTTTAAAACTCTTGCTTAGCCTCCTGTTACCATAATGCCTGCCTCACTCATAACGCATCAGCCATATCAACAGCACATCAAGTATTAATATGTCTCAGGGCCTTTATGCAGAGTGTTTTCTCAGTCTGGAATGTTTCTTCCCTTCCTGCCTTGACCTCATTGACTCCTACTTATTCCTCAGTTTGTACTTGAAAGCTCATGTCTCTCATGCCTTGCCCTCCATCGAATAGCCATGTGCTTGCTCCCACTCCATTCTGTATTGCTCTCAGTATCCCAACAGTTACTATTGCAATCTCCCACTAGACTAAGCCGTATAAAGAGGAGATGCCCCCGCACACCACCATGTGGAACTAAAACCACAGTCCAAATTAAGCAAATAACTTATTGAATTAAATAACTATTTAGTTGAGCTTTTTTTCCCATTGGAGTTCAATTTGCCAACATATAGCATAACACCCAGTGCTCATCCCATCAAGTGCCCCCCTCAGTGCCCATCACCTAGTCACCCCCACCCCCCACCCACCTCCCTTTCCACCACCCCTTGTTCGTTTCCCAGAGTTAGGAGTCTCTCACGTTCTGTCTCGCTTTCTGATATTTCCCACTCATTTTTTCTCCTTTCCCCTTTATTCCCTTTCACTAATTTTTATATTCCCCAAATGAATGAGACCATATAATGTTTGTCCTTCTCCGATTGACTTATTTCACTCAGCATAATACCCTCCAGTTCCATCCACGTCGAAGCAAATGGTGGGTATTTGTCATTTCTAATGGCTAATATTCCATTGTATACATAGACCACATCTTCATTATCCGTTCGTCTTCTGATGGACACCGAGGCTCCTTCCACAGTTTGGCTATTGTGGACATTTCTTAGCTGAGCTTTAAAGGATGATTTATAATTTGCCAGGCAAAGAAAAGAAGAGCATGCAAGACAGTTGCACAAAGGCCCAGAAATGCAAAAGACCATAATGAGATATATGGCTAAATTTATTTGTCCTGTCTAGGCATTCTACTCATTAGAATGGATGGTGAGTATAGTGGCTCTGGACCTAGAATGTGATGTGGGGGGCATAACCTATTATCTACCTGAGAACCTGACTACAGACCATCATCTTACTGGCCTATGACAGATGGTTGGCTTCTATAAACATTGAAAGATGATAGCAGTACATGTGAGCTGCTTTGGGGAAAGCCACTTGCTGGTGCCTAGAGTTGATGGCTCCATTCCAGGCCAACTTCTTACAGACCCAGAATCTTAGAGTCTCTCATGCTTACAGCCACTCTCCAGCCTTGCTATACAACAAGCACTTTTACTCACACTATTCCAAAGCCTACAGACCTTTTCTCACATCATTAAAGTTTCAAATGAAATGAACAGAAGTCCATGAAGGAGAATATTAATAATACTGCTAGGTTCCACTGCAGACCACTAAATTTTGTCATGGTCTCAGGACAACCCTGCAAGCTGCACCAGGCTGGGGCTTAGGACTCTGCATTCTAGCAGATGGAGTTTTGTGCCTACTAGTGTCATGTTGGGCAAGGGCTCTCAGATCTCTATACACTTTAAGCTGGGTCTCCTTTCTGAAAAAGAGATCTAGCCTATAATAATACCAGTGCCCTCCCTGCCTCTTCATGGGAGGAGAACTAGGAAAGCTTAACAAATGTTTATTGGCAAAGTGGAAAGCTAGAGAGCTCCTAGTAGAAATAGTATCATCCAGTGAAATCCAATCTCATTCATCACCAAACTCCCTCTGTGCTGATGTGAGGAATAGCTAATACTGACTCTGAAATTAATTTCCTCAAGCCACATTCATGCTGTGCTTATCTTCTATGATGAGCTACAAACTTTTCCAGGCTTCTATGGCACTAGCAGGCCTCTACCAGGTTAAGATCAGTGGAAAATTATACCCAAGGCTGGTGGCTCAAGTTAGTGGTGTCTCATCTGGGAATTTGTTCTATATACTTTGGTCTTAGGTCACAAACCATACTACTATACCCTTGAAAGAGCCATGATGACTGGTGCAGAATAATCTCAACCTTGGGCAGATGACCACCTCCTCTTATAAGTATTAATATGTGGCCATGTGAGAGGTTTGATTCAAATTAGCCTCTCTCCAAACCCATGAGAAGAATGAGATATCAACTAGGTCATAGAGGAAAGCTGGTGGTTGTTAGAACAAGTATGAGTGGTAAAAAGACACAGGAACTGGAAAGCAAGAATACTGAATTGTAATCTGGGTTATACCATAGTCTCACTTGTAGGACCCTGGGGAGTCACTTATTTCTATATAATATGAATGTAGTAAGAAAACTTCCAGGGAACACTAGGACTGAATGAGCTACTGTACATGGAAGATCACTGGAATCTTTAATTGCTACTCATACATAGGGAATAAATATTTTAATCCAAACACTGTTATTGAGAGTGATGTCACCAAGATGGTGACATAGAAGTCATTCCTGATTTCACCCCCCCCCCCATAAGAGGAACAACTGATAACTATTCACAGACAAGATGCCACTGAGAAAACCCAGGACATAGGACTGAGGCTGAAGCCCCACAATCCTGTATCACAGAGGCCAAGACAGATAACATTGGAAGGGTAAGACTACACGTTAACTGCACACTGCCCCTCACCCAGGACAATCCATCTCTATACAAAGAGGTCTCACCTGAGCCTCCAGTTCCTTCATTGGGAAAAGAGAACCCATGGGGGACAACCAGCCTTCCCCAGCTTTGTGGGATCCCCTACTCTGGTCTCACACCATGAGGATTGCAGGGGAATTTGCATGAACCAACCACTGGGAATCTGACGGTGAGGGAGAACAAGGAGGGGCCTGTAATAACGAGCAGACTGAGTTTGTCCCAGCAGGTCACAGGTAGTAATACCAACCAGTGACTTTACTCATGTACAGCACCAAGTTGGGGACATAGTCTGCCCTAGGAACTCAGTGTGGGTGCAGATCTATCTGATTTGGATCCTTGGTGGATCCAAGGAGTTTTGGTGGCACTACAGCTTAGTTTTCCCACAGCCTGGCCAGGTGCTGAGCAATAACCCTGCCCACTGTGGAAAGTGCTTTCCAGTTCCACCCAACTGGAAGGACTGGTGAGAACTCCCAGACTATGTGAAGCCCAGAGTTGCCTGAGCCAAGAGGTGAGCAGGTGGAGTAGATCGTCCCCAGAGCAAAGGAATGCCACACATAAAGAACTGCAATGTTACACATGGGCAGTGGTATTAAGTAATAGAAATGGCCGAGGATAGCTCCCAGCCTCTTCCAATCAAAGCCTTCTTGGGAAATTGAGGTAGTCTAGAGCAGCCGCTCCCCTCTCCTATCCAGGTAAGGGGGCTAAGACATAGTCCTACCTGCCATAGAAAGCCCCATCTGACCAGAAGGGCTGTTTAAAACCACCTAGAAGCTGTGAAGCCCAGCAGTTCTCAAGCTGAGAGAAGGGCAGGCAGAGATCATAGTTTGCAGGGCAAATCCAGAGGCCCTATTCAGCCAGGGAATTTGGAATGTGGGTAGGCTTGAGTTCAGACAACAAATAAAGAGCTCTACTGGTTTTAGAGCTGCTTCTCCCACTGAACCCAAGTTAGAATAATTAACGTGTAGCCTGCTTGATTAGGGAAACTTACCAAAGCACAGAAGCTGCATAGCCTATTCAATAGCCCTACATACAGCGGCACCTGAACAGAAAGCACAGCCCATGGCCTTCCCTATCTCCAGAGCAAAAGCAGTGGCCTTACATGACCAGGAAATTCAGTGCACACCTTGGTCTGATTTGGATCCCCAAATAATGAGCCATGCAGGCCCTAGGTCCTGTCCTGTTGTTCTACCAGGTCAGAAAAACTAATTCATAGCCCCACCTGCTACTGAATATAGCACCCAGTGCTGAACATCTAGTAACTCTGCTCAGAGATTCTAGGAAACCACAGAGCCCATCCTACAGACTCACTTGGGTAAGGAACCAAGTCAGCAGTTTTATCCAGCTGGTCTCAGCCAGAGGCACACCACCCACCCCTCACCTCAGAGTTCAAATGGTTTCCTCACCCCAAAATAGACCCTAATGGCAGGCCTCACCAGCCCAAGGACATTACTGGAAGATAAATCCAGAAACTGAATCTGAGCTGCCTGGCAAAGAACTACATCTGCCAAAGCAAACATAAAAAGTCCTATGAGGAGACCACTTTTTTTTTTTTTTTTTTATTTATTATTTGTGATAGTCACACACACAGAGAGAGAGAGAGGCAGAGACACAGGCAGAGGGAGAAGCAGGCTCCATGGACCGGGAGCCCGATGTGGGATTCGATCCTGGGTCTCCAGGATCGCGCCCTGGGCCAAAGGCAGGCGCCAAACCGCTGCGCCACCCAGGGATCCCTGAGGAGACCACTTATTCAAATGTGCAGATATCAGTACAAGGAATCAAGGGTCATGAAAAAGCAGGTAAATATGGTGCCACCAAAAGAAATTGGTAAAGCTCTAATAACTAACCTTAAGAATACAGAGATCTGTAAAAATATCAGACAAAAAATAATAATCTTTTAAGGACGTTTAGTATGGGGTACTTGGGCAGTACAGTCAGTTGAGCATCTGACTCTTGGTTTCAGCTCAGGTCATGATCTCAGGGTTGTGAGATGGAGCCTACATTGGATTCCATGCTGAGTGTGGAGCCTGCTTGGGATCTCTCCCTCTTCCATTGCCCCTCCCCCCCACCCACTCTCACTCGCACTCTCTCCCTTTCTAAAAAAAAAAAAGAATGAAACCTTGCCATATGCAATGATATGGACAGAGCTAAATAGCATAATGCTAAGCAAAATAAGTCAGTCAGAGAAAGACAAATTCCATATGATTTCATTCATATGTGGAATTTAGGAATGAATAAAATGAACAAAGAGGAAGAACAGAGAGAGACAGAGACAGAGACAAACCAAGAAACAGATTCTTAACTATGGAGAACAAACTGATAGTTACCAGAAGTGAAGTTGGTGGGGAGATGGGTTAAATAGACGATGGGAATTAAGGAGTGCACTTGTGATAAGCACTGGGTATTATATGGAAAGTGTTGAATTATTATACTGTACTCCTGAAACAGATATGATACTGTATTTTAACTGAGCGGAATTTGTATAAATAAAAACTTAAAAAAGAAAGAAAGAAAATTGAGAACAGGAAGACAATAGGTAATATTAACTAAACTTTGAGTTGGTTCTCTGAAATATCAAAGTGACAAAACTTTAGCTAGACTAACCAAGATAAAAAGAGAAGACCCAAATCACCAGAATTACATATGAACAATATCCCATAAATTACATATGAACGTACCCCATAAATACATAGGATCCTAAGAGAATAGTATAAACTATGTACCAAAAAACTGGACAGCCTAAAGAACATAGAAAATTCTTAGAAACATAGAATCTACTGAATACATACTGGAATATACAAAGACTGACTCAAGAAGAAACAAAGTATTAATATATTAATTACTAGTAAGGAGATTGACTCAGTAATCAAAAATTCCTCAATGAAGATAAGGCAAGGACCAAATGGCTTCACTGATGAATTTCCCAGACATTTAAAAATTAATGCTAATCCTTTTCAAACTTCTCCAAAAAAAAATGAAAGAGGGAGAAGCACTCTCAAACTTATTTTATGTGGCCAGCATTACCTGATACCAAAGCGATGAAATGACACTACTAGAAAACTATAGATAAATATCCCTGATAAATATAGATGCAAAAATTCTCAATAAAATACTAGAAAAATAAATTCAGCAACACATTAAAAGAATCATTCAATGGAATTTATACCTAGGATGCAAGGATGTTTCAACATACACAAATCAACTAATGTAATACAGCACATTAATAGAGTGAAAGAAAAAAATCTTATTATCATCTCAGAAGTAGAAAAAGGATTTGATAAAATTTAGCAGCCATTCATGGTAATAACTAATTAGGTATAGAAAGAACATACCTCAATATGATAAAGGTCATAAATGATAAGCCCACAGATAACATCATACTCAACAGTAAAAGGTTGAATTTTTTTTTCCTTTAAGATCAAGAAAGAGATAGGGTATGCACTCTCACTGCTCTTATTCAACATAGTATTGGTAGTCCTTGCCAGAGCAATCGGGTAAGAGAAAAATAAAAGGCATCAGAATTGAAAAGGAAAAAGTAAAACTGCCTCTATTTGCAGATGGCATGATTATATATAGAAAATCCTACTTCAGAAAAAAAAATGGTTAGATCTAATCAACTAATTCAGTAAAGTTGCAGGATAAAAATTAACATGCAAAATGAGTAACATTTCAATACACTAACTGAATTATCTGAGAAAGAAATATAAAAAATGACCCCATTTACAATAACACTAAAAAGAATAAAATACTGAGGTATAAACTTAACCACGGAGGTGAGGGATCCCTGGGTGGCGCAGCGGTTTGGCGCCTGCCTTTGGCCCAGGGCGCGATCCTGGAGACCTGGGATCGAGTCCCACGTCGGGCTCCCGGTGCATGGGGCCTGCTTCTCCCTCTGCCTGTGACTCTGCCTCTCTGTGTGTGTGTGTGTGTGTGACTATCATAAATAAATAAAAATTAAAAAAAAACAAGAAAAAAAAAACCACGGAGGTGAAATATCACTATTCTTAAAACTATAAGACTGATGAAAGAGGGATCCCTGGGTGGTGCAGCGGTTTGGCGCCTGCCTTTGGCCCAGGGCGCGATCCTGGAGACCCGGGATCGAATCCCACGTCGGGCTCCCGGTGCATGGAGCCTGCTTCTCCCTCTGCCTGTGTCTCTGCCTCTCTCTCTCTCTCTCTCTCTGTGTGACTATCATAGATAAGAATAAAAGAAAAAAAAAGACTGATGAAAGAAATCAAAGGCACAAATAAATGCAAAGATATCCCATGTTTATGGATTGAAAGAATATGTTAAAATCATATACTACCAAAAACCATTGATAGATTCAATGCAATCATTATTAATATTATTTTTATTTTTCATTATAAATACTCTAATGAGATTTTTCAATAGATGTACAAGGAAGAATCCTAAAATTTATATGGAACCACAAAAGACACTGAATAGCCAAAGCAAGCCTGAAAAAGAACAGAGTGGGAGGCATCACACTATTTTATTTCAAGGTATACTATAAAGCTATAGTAATCAAAACAGTATGTTACTGGCATAAACAAAGAAATAGACCAATGGAAAATAATTAAAAGCCCAGAAACAAAACCAAGCATATAAAATCAATTATATTTGAGAAAGGAGTCAAGAATACTCTCTGGAGGAAAGAGTCTCTTCAATAAAGAGTGTGAGGAGAGACGCCTGGGTAGCTCAGTGGTTGAGCATCTGCCTTCAGCTCAGGGTGTGATCCCAGGGTCCCAGGATTGAGTCCCGCATTGGGCTCCCCCAAAGAGGAGCCTGCTTCTTCCTCTCCCTATGTCTCTCCCTCTCTGTGTGTCTCTCATGAATAAGTAAATTAAATAAATAAATATCTTTTTAAAAAAATGTGGGGAAATTGGATATTTGCATGTAAAAGAATGAAACAAGATTGCTATCTTATACCACTCACAAAAAAGTAACTCAAAATGGATTAAAGATTTAAATGTAAGAAGTGAAACCATGAAAATCCTAGAAGAAAATATAGGAAAAAACTCCTTGACATGGGTCTTGGTAATTTTTCGGATATGACACCAAAGAAAGCAAAAGTGACATAACCAAAAATAAATGAGGGTGATTACATCAAATTGAAAATCTCTTGCACAGCAAAGGAAACCATCAATAGGGTGAAAAGACAACCTATGGAACTGTAAAAAAAATTGCAAACCATATATCTGATAAGGGGTTAATATCCAAAAAATAAATTCATACAAACCAACAGCAAAATAACAATAATCCAATTTAAATTTGGACAAAAGGGGCATCTGGGTAGCTCAGTTGGTTCAGTATCTGATTCTTGATTTTGGCTCAGGTCATGACTTCAGGGTCATGAGATAAAATCCCATTTGGAACTCCACACTTAGTGGGGAATCTGCTTAAAATTCTCTCTCCCCCTCTCTTTCTGCCCTTCCCCAAGCAAGCACTCTCTCTAAAATAAATAAATTTTTGTAAAAAATGGACAAAAGACCTGAGTAGATATTTTCCCAAAGAAGATATAGATAGATGGCTAACAAGTACATGAAAAAATTTTCAAAATCACTATTAGAAAATTCAAATAAAAAACCATAATGAGTTATCACTTCATGCCTGTTAGAATACCTATCATCAAAAAGACAAGAGACAGGAAAATGGTGGAGTAGGGAGATCCTGACCTCACCCTATCCCACAGGCACACTGAAATAACAGCTACATCTGTACATCTGTACAACTAATTATTTAAATTACCGGAAGACTAGCAGAACAAACTCCACAGTTAATCTTAGAGTAGAGGCCACATCGAAAAGGTAGAAGAAACAAAGACACAGTTGGGAGCCAAACCACCCATGAGACTAATAACAAATGAGAGGGACACCACAAGCACTGAGAAATGAGAAGATTAAACACCATACCAGGCACCTCAGGCTCAGGGGATCCACACTGGGAAAGCAAGTTCCCATAACATTTGGCTTTGAAAACCAATGGGGGGATCCCTGGGTGGCGCAGCGGTTTGGCGCCTGCCTTTGGCCCAGGGCGCGATCCTGGAGACCCGGGATCGAATCCCACGTCGGGCTCCCGGTGCATGGAGCCTGCTTCTCCCTCTGCCTGTGTCTCTGCCTCATTCTCTCTCTCTGTGACTATCACAAATAAAAAAAAAAAAAAAAAGAAAACCAATGGGGCTTAACTTTGTGAATTTTTACAATCAGTGGGGATTAACTCTGGCTTGAAAAACAGTGGCTTTTGCTTCATGAGAGCTGGAGGGTGATATGAAACAGTCCCCATACTCAAAAAGCTGGCATAATAAATAATCTGGCTGAGACACAGCATAGAAGCAGCAGTTTGAAATACATCTGGGATATATATCAAGGAGGTTTATTTACTAATTTCATAATATGTTCTGGAGGGGCAGAAATCTTTAGGAAACTTTTTGAAGAACAAAGGTGCTAGCAGGTACCATTTCTCTTTCCCCCATCTAGCCTATATAGCCACACACATGCAGAAATGAGCCAGAACACTCCTGCTCTATCTTGTTAGCACTGGATGCCCCACTCCTACATTCCCCTGTGGATCTGCCCCATCCAACTGTCCCACTTATCAGGCATCCTTCCAAAGTGGCTCCTGCCCTGATATAGCCTACAAACAACCCTGGTGGGGACCTGGCACCACTCCAGAGACTCCTGCCTGGGGAGAGGAAAAATAACACAGACCGTGCACGCACAGTCCCAGCAGCCAAACCTTATAGGAGACAGCACAAAGACATCATCCTGCTGATCAGTGCAACTACACCTTACAGATGGACTAGGGATAGGCACCTGGTCTAACTGACAGCTCTGCCCATCAGTGAAAGCCTCTCAGAGGGCAGCACAGGGAAAGTGCCCTGCAGTTCAGTTTGACTACAGCTCCAGCATATGAACTGGGGGCAGGAATCTTGTCTGACTGTTGGTTATGTCCACCAACAAAAGCCTCTTTGGAGTAGCACAGGGATAGAACCCTCCAGTTTGGCACAAATGCAGATGGGTTGAGGTGGGTATCTGGCCTGTGGTGGCCTCAGACAAGCCTCTTAAGAGCACAGGTACCAAATCCTGCCCAGAGTGCTCACAACAGTCAAACTGGGCCATTGAAGCCAACTGGACTGAAGGAAAATGTAGCTCAGTTACAGCAGTAGAATGCATGCAGCCCACATAAGGAGATAGCCCTGGAGAGCCTGGCTCTGGTGAACAGGGTATATTATGCTACAGGGCACCACAGAACTTCTTTATAAGGCCATGTCTTTCTCCTTTCCCTTCCTCTTCCCTTTTCCTTCCCTTTCCCTTCCCTTCCTTTTCTTCTTTTCTTCTTCCTTCTTTCCTTCCTTCCATCCTTCCTTCCTTCCTTCCTTCTTCCTTCTTTTCTTCCATTTTTCCTACTTTCCTACTTCCCTAATACATAGAAACAAATTCATAGAGGGTTAGGCAAAATGAGGACACAGGAAAATATATCCTAAATGAAAGAACAGGACAAAACTACAGCAAAAGAACTCAATGAAGTAGAGAAGAGCAATATGCCTGATAAAGAATTCAAAGTAATGTCCATAAAGATACTCACTAGACCTGAGAAGATTGGAGGATCTCAGTGAGACCTTCAAAAAAGAGATATAAAATATAAAAGGGAACCAGTCAGGGAAGAAGAGCTCAATAACTGAAATTAAGAATACACTAGAGGATAGCAGTGGTAGATTAAAGGATGTAGAACAGATCAGTGATCTGAAAGACAGGACAATGAAAAGCAACCAAGCTGAACAACAAAAAGAAAATAGAGTAAAAAATGAAAATAGGTTAAGATAACTCTGCACATCATTAAGCATAATAATAACATTCATATTATGGGGATTCCAACTGAAGAGAGAGAAAATGGCTGAAAACTTATTTGAAGAAATAATAGCAGACAATTTCTATGAAAACAGACATCCAGATTCAGGAAGCACAGAGAGCCCTCAACAAATGACTCCAAGAAGGCCCACACCAAGACACATAATTAATATGGCAGCCACTCTAGAAAACAGTATGGGGGTTCCTCAAAAGATTAAAAATAGGGATGCCTCGGTGGCTCAGGACTTGAGCATCTACCTTTGGCTCAGGGTGTGATCCCAGGTCCAGGGATCGAGTCCCACATTGTGCTCCCTGCGAGGAGCCTGCTTCTTTCTCTATGTCTCTGCCTCTCTCTGTGGGTCTCTCATGAATAAAGAAATAAAATCTTAAAAAAATTAAAAACAGAACTACTCTATGATCCAGCAATTGTACCACTATGTATTTACACAAAGGATACAAAAATACCGATTTGAAGGGACCCATGTATCCTGATGTTTATAGCACCATTATGAACAATAGCCAAATTATGAAAAAAGCCTAAATGTCCATTGACTGATGAATGGATAAAGAAGAGGTGGTACACACACACACACACACTGGAATATTACTCAGCCATCAAAAAGAATGAAATCTTACCATTTGCAATGACATGGATGGAGCTAGAGTGTATTGTGCTAGGCAAAACAAGTCAGAAAAAGGCACATATCATATGATTTCATTCATATGTAGAATTTAAGAAACAAAACAGACAAACATAAAGGAAGGGGGAAAATAAAAACAAACCATAAGAGACTCTTAACTATAAAGAACAAACTGAGGGTTGGTGGACGAAGGTAGATAGAGAAGGGTTAAGTGGGTGATGGGTATTAAGAAGGGCACATGCTGTGCTGAGCACTGAGTATTATAAGTGCTGAACACTGAGTATTATAAGTAAGTGCTGAATTACTAAAATTCTACTCCTGAGACCAATATTATACTATATGTTAACTAACTAGAATTTAAATAAAAACTTTAAACAAAGACATAAAATTTTTAAAAATAATTACGATAGCAAAAAATAGTGATAGAGAACTTTAAAAGCAGTAAGAGAAAATAAAACATTTATATAAAAGGGAAACTCTATAAGTCTATGAGCTGATTTTTCAGCATAAATTTTGCAGAAAAGTGGCATGATATATTCAAGGTGCTGAAAGATTAGAAACTTATAGCTAAGAATACTCTACCCTACCATGTCTGTCATTCAGAACAGAAGAAGAGACAGTTTCTTGGAGAAACAAAAAGTTCACCATCATTAAAATACCCTTATAAGAAATATTAAAGGGAAATAAACGGCCATAATCAGGAGTAAGAAAATTAGGAAAGGAAAAAATTTCACAGGTAAATATGAACATATAAAAAAGGTAATAATAAAAGTAATAGATTAATTACCTATAAACCAGCATGAAGGTTAAAACACAAAAGCAGTAAAATCAATTATATCGATAAAAATCAGTCAAGAGATTCACAAAATAAAAGGATGTGTAATATTATGACATCATATGCATAAAATGTGTGTGTGGGAAGTAAACATTTAGTGCTTTTAGATTGGTTTCTTTTTTTTTTTAATTTATTTTTTATTGGTGTTCAATTTACTAACATACAGAATAACACCCAGTGCCCGTCACCCATTCACTCCCACCCCCCGCCCTCCTCCCCTTCTACCACCCCTAGTTCGTTTCCCAGAGTTAGCAGTCTTTACGTTCTGTCTCCCTTTCTGATATTTCCCACACATTTCTTCTCCCCTCCCTTATATTCCCTTTCACTATTATTTATATTCCCCAAATGAATGAGAACATATAATGTTTGTCCTTCTCCGACTGACTTACTTCACTCAGCATAATACCCTCCAGTTCCATCCACGTTGAAGCAAATGGTGGGTATTTGTCATTTCTAATAGCTGAGTAATATTCCATTGTATACATAAACCACATCTTCTTTATCCATTCATCTTTCGTTGGACACCGAGGCTCCTTCCACAGTTTGGCTATCGTGGCCATTGCTGCTATAAACATCGGGGTGCAGGTGTCCCGGCGTTTCATTGCATTTGTATCTTTGGGGTAAATCCCCAACAGTGCAATTGCTGGGTCGTAGGGCAGGTATATTTTTAACTGTTTGAGGAACCTCCACACAGTTTTCCAGAGTGGCTGCACCAGTTCACATTCCCACCAACAGTGTAAGAGGGTTCCCTTTTCTCCGCATCCTCTCCAACATTTGTTGTTTCCTGCCTTGTTAATTTTCCCCATTCTCACTGGTGTGAGGTGGTATCTCACTGTAGTTTTGATTTGTATTTCCCTGATGGCAAGTGATGCAGAACATTTTCTCATATGCATGTTGGCCATGTCTATGTCTTCCTCTGTGAGATTTCTGTTCATGTCTTTTGCCTATTTCATGATTGGATTGTTTGTTTCTTTGGTGTTGAGTTTAATAAGTTCTTTATAGATCTTGGAAACTAGCCCTTTATCTGATATGTCATTTGCAAATATCTTCTCCCATTCTGTAGGTTGTCTTTGAGTTTTGTTGACTGTATCCTTTGCTGTGCAAAAGCTTCTTATCTTGATGAAGTCCCAATAGTTCATTTTTGCTTTTGTTTCTTTTGCCTTCATGGATGTATCTTGCAAGAAGTTACTATGGCCGAGTTCAAAAAGGGTGTTGCCTGTGTTCTTCTCTAGGATTTTGATGGAATCTTGTCTCACATTTAGATCTTTCATCCATTTTGAGTTTATCTTTGTGTATGGTGAAAGAGAGTGGTCTAGTTTCATTCTTCTGCATGTGGATGTCCAATTTTCCCAGCACCATTTATTGAAGAGACTGTCTTTCTTCCAATGGATAGTCTTTCCTCCTTTATCGAATATTAGTTGCCCATAAAGTTCAGGGTCCACTTCTGGATTCTCTATTCTGTTCCACTGATCTATGTGTCTGTTTTTGTGCCAGTACCACACTGTCTTGATAACCACAGCTTTGTAGTACAACCTGAAATCTGGCATTGTGATGCCCCCAGATATGGTTTTCTTTTTTAAAATTCCCCTGGCTATTCGGAGTCTTTTCTGATTCCACACAAATCTTAAAATAATTTGTTCTAACTCTCTGAAGAAAGTCCATGGTATTTTGATAGGGATTGCATTAAACGTGTATATTGCCCTGGGTAACATTGACATTTTCACAATATTAATTCTGCCAATCCATGAGCATGGAATATTTTTCCATCTCTTTGTGTCTTCCTCAATTTCTTTCAGAAGTGTTCTATAGTTTTGAGGGTATAGATCCTTTACATCTTTGGTTAGGTTTATTCCTAGGTATCTTATGCTTTTGGGTGCAATTGTAAATGGGATTGACTCCTTAATTTCTCTTTCTTCAGTCTCATTATTAGTGTATAGAAATGCCACTGACTTCTGGGCATTGATTTTGTATCCTGCCACGCTACCGAATTGATGTATGAGTTCTAGCAATCTTGGGGTGGAGACTTTTGGGTTTTCTATGTAGAGTATCATGTCATTGGCGAAGAGGGAGAGTTTGACTTCTTCTTTGCCAATTTGAATGCCTTTAATGTCTTTTTGTTGTCTGATTGCTGAGGCTAGGACTTCCAGTACTATGTTGAACAGCAGTGGTGAGAGTGGACATCCCTGTCTTGCTCCTGATCTTAGGGGAAAGGCTCCTAGTGCTTCCCCATTGAGAATGATATTTGCTGTGGGCTTTTCATAGATGGCTTTTAAGATGTCGAGGAATGTTCCCTCTATCCCTACACTCTGAAGAGTTTTGATCAGGAATGGATGCTGTATTTTGTCAAATGCTTTCTCTGCATCCAATGAGAGGATCATATGGTTCTTGGTTTTTCTCTTGCTGATATGATGAATCACATTGATTGTTTTACGGGTGTTGAACCAGCCTTGTGTCCCAGGGATAAATCCTACTTGGTCATGGTGAATAATTTTCTTAATGTACTGTTGGATCCTATTGGCCAGTATCTTGTTGAGAATTTTTGCATCCATGTTCATCAGGGATATTGGTCTGTAATTCTCCTTTTTGGTGGGGTCTTTGTCTGGCTTTGGAATTAAGGTGATGCTGGCTTCATAGAACGAATTTGGAAGTACTCCATCTCTTTCTATCTTTCCAAACAGCTTTAGGAGAATAGGTATGATTTCTTCTTTAAACGTTTGATAAAATTCCCCTGGGAAGCCATCTGGCCCTGGACTCTTGTGTCTTGGGAGGTTTTTGATGACTGCTTCAATTTCCTCCCTGGTTATTGGCCTGTTCAGGTTTTCTATTTCTTCCTGTTCCAGTTTTGGTAGTTTGTGGCTTTCCAGGAATGCGTCCATTTCTTCTAGATTGCCTAATTTATTGGCGTATAGCTGTTCATAGTATGTTTTTAAAATCGTTTGTATTTCCTTGGTGTTGGTAGTGATCTCTCCTTTCTCATTCATGATTTTATTAATTTGAGTCTTCTCTCTCTTCTTTTTAATAAGGCTGGCTAATGGTTTATCTATCTTATTAATTCTTTCAAAGAACCAACTCCTGGTTCTGTTGATCTGTTCCACAGTTCTTCTGGTCTCGATTTCGTTGAGTTCTGCTCGAATCTTTATTAACTCCCTTCTTCTCTTGGGTGTAGGATCTATTTGCTGTTTTTTCTCTAGCTCCTTTATGTGTAAGGTTAGCTTTTGTATTTGAGTTCTTTCCAGTTTTTGAATGGATGCTTGTATTGCGATGTATTTCCCCCTTAGGACTGCTTTTGCTGCATCCCAAAGATTTTGAACGGTTGTATCTTCATTCTCATTAGTTTCCATGAATCTTTTTAATTCTTCCTTAATTTCCTGGTTGACCCTTTTATCTTTTAGCAGGATGGTCCTTAACCTCCACGTGTTTGAGGTCCTTCCAAACTTCTTGTTGTGATTTAGTTCTAATTTCAAGGCATTATGGTCCGAGAATATGCAGGGGACAATCCCAATCTTTTGGTATCGGTTCAGACCCGATTTGTGTCCCAATATGTGGTCTATTCTGGAGAAAGTTCCATGTACGCTTGAGAAGAATGTGTATTCAGTTGAGTTTGGATGTAAAGTTCTGTAGATATCTGTGAAATCCATCTGGTCCAGTGTATCATTTAAAGCTCTCGTTTCTTTGGGGATGTTGTGCTTAGAAGACCTATCGAGTATAGAAAGAGCTAGATTGAAGTCACCAAGTATAAGTGTATTATTATCTAAGTATTTCTTCACTTTGGTTAATAATTGATTTATATATTTGGCAGCTCCCACATTCGGAGCATATATATTGAGGATTGTTAAGTCCTCTTGTTGAATAGATCCTTTAAGTATGATATAGTGTCCCTCTTCATCTCTCACTACAGTCTTTGGGGTAAATTTTAGTTTATCTGATATAAGGATGGCTACCCCTGCTTTCTTTTGAGGACCATTCGAATGGTAAATGGTTCTCCAACCTTTTATTTTCAGGCTGTAGGTGTCCTTCTGTCTAAAATGAGTCTCTTGTAGACAGCAAATAGATGGGTCCTGCTTTTTTATCCAGTCTGAAACCCTGCGCCTTTTGATGGGGTCATTAAGCCCGTTCACATTCAGAGTTACTATTGAGAGATATGAGTTTAGTGTCATCATGATATCTATTCAGTCTTTGTTTTTGTGGACTGTTCCACTGAACTTCTTCTTAAAGGGGAATTTTAAGAGTCCCCCTTAAAATTTCTTGCAGAGCTGGTTTGGAGGTCACATATTCTTTTAGTTGCTGCCTGTCTTGGAAGCTCTTTATCTCTCCTTCCATTTTGAATGAGAGCCTTGCTGGATAAAGTATTCTTGGTTGCATGTTCTTCTCATTTAGGACCCTGAATATATCCTGCCAGCCCTTTCTGGCCTGCCAGGTCTCTGTGGAGAGGTCTGCTGTTACCCTAATACTCTTCCCCATAAAAGTCAGGGATTTCTTGTCTCTTGCTGCTTTAAGGATCTTCTCCTTATCTTTGGAATTTGCAAGCTTCACAATTAAATGTCGAGGTGTTGAACGGTTTTTATTGATTTTAGGGGGGGATCTCTCTATTTCCTGGATCTGAATGCCTGTTTCCCTTCCCAGATTAGGAAAGTTTTCAGCTAGAATTTGTTCAAATACATATTCTGGCCCTCTGTCCCTTTCGGCGCCCTCGGGAACCCCAATTAAACGTAGGTTTTTCTTCCTCAGGCTGTCGTTTATTTCCCTTAATCTATCTTCATGGTCTTTTAATTGTTTGTCTCTTTTTTCCTCAGTTTCCCTCTTTGCTATCAACTTGTCTTCTAGGTCACTCACTCGTTCTTCCACCTCGTTAACCCTCGTCGTTAGGACTTCTAGTTTGGATTGCATCTCATTCAATTGATTTTTAATTTCTGCCTGATTAGCTCTAAATTCTGCAGTCATGAAGTCTCTTGAGTCCTTTATACTTTTTTCTAGAGCCACCAGTAGCTGTATAATAGTGCTTCTGAATTGGCTTTCTGACATTGAATTGTAATCCAGATTTTGTAACTCTGTGGGAGAGAGGACTGTTTCTGATTCTTTCTTTTGAGGTGAGGTTTTCCTTCTAGTCATTTTGCTCAGTGCAGAGTGGCTAAAAGCAAGTTGTATTGGGAAAAAGAGAAAAAGAGAGGAGAGAAAGAAGGAAAGAAAAGAGAAAGAGAAAAAAAAGGGAAGAGAAAAAAAAACGAAAGAAAAAAAAGAAGAAAAAGAAAGAAAAAGAAAGGAGAAAAAAAGGGGGGTGGGGGAAGGAAACAAATCAAAAAGCAAAACAAAACAAAACAAAAAACAAAAAACAAAAACAAAAACAAACAAAAAAAAAAGAACCACAGGGGAGTATCTTCTGATTCTGTGTTCTTTAAGTCCCTTGGCTTCTCCTGGAAGTTGTCCGTCTAGCTGGTGTTCTGGGGGAGGGGCCTGTTGTGCTGATTTTCAGGTGTTAGCAGTTGGGGGAGCTGCTGTGCCCCTGCCTGGTGCAGGGCTCAGTGGGGGTTGTTTACCCCGTGAGGCCGCAGGAGGAACAGCCCCAGTGGCGGGGCCAGATCTGGAAACCTGGATTCAGCTCCGGCAGGAACTCCTTCTGCAGGGCCTGGAGGCTCCGGGGCGGGGCCGCTGATCTGCTCAGCTCGGGGCAGGAGCGTCCTTGCTGTCCTGGGCCCTCCCGGTCTCTGCCTGTCCCGGGGGAGGCCGGATCCTGGGCTGTGTCCCGGCGCCCTGTGCTCCGGAGCCTGCACTGGTGGATTCGCGCTCCCGGGCCGCGCAACCCCCTCCGCGGAGCCGCCGCCCGAGCCCCCCGAGCTGCTCCGGTCCCGCCGTGCGCGCTGCAGCCCTTAGGGAGCTCGGCGCACTCTCCTGGGCGCGCAGTTGCTGTTACTGTCCCGGGGAACCCGAGGGCATCCCCGCCCTCCTGGGTCCTGCTCCACCTCCCTGGAGCCCCTTTCCGCCCGGGAAGGTCGGTGCAGCTCCTGCTCCTCCGGGACGGGGCTCTCCTGTCCTGGGGACACTCGCCCCGGCCTCAGCCCGGCTCCTCGCGGGGCCCCTCCCCCTTGGAGGCCTTTGTTCCTTTATTTCTTTTTCCCCGTCTTCCTACCTTGATAGAAGCGCGAACTCTTCTCACTGTTGCATTCCAGCTGGTCTCTCTTTAAATCTCAGGCCGAATTCATAGATTTTCAGGATAATTTGAAGGTTTTCTAGGTAGTTTGGTGGAGACAGGTGATTTGGAGACCCTACTCTTCCGCCATCTTGCTCCTCCCCTCTTAGATTGGTTTCAAACACAAGTGACCATCAACTAATATAGTCTGCTATATACATAAGATGTTATATATAAACCTAATGGTAATCAAAAATTTAAAAACCTATCAGATACACACAAAAAAGAAAGAAGAATTCAAGCATAACTTTAAAGAAAGCCATCAAATCACAAGGGAAGTGACAAAAGAAGAAAGGAATGGAGAACTACAAAACCAAGCATAAAACAAAGAACAAAATAGCAATGAGTACATACCTATCAATAATTACCTTAAATGCATATGGAAGGAATGTTCCAATCAAAAGACATAGGGTAACTAAATAGATAAAACCAAGACCCATTTATATGCTGTCTATAAGAGACTCACTTCAGATCTACAGACACATGGAGATTGAAAGTAAAGGGATAGAAAGACATTTACCATGCAAATGGAAGTGAAAAGATAGCTGAGGTAGCAATACTTCCATTGGACAAAATAGACTTCAGAACAAAGACTGTATCAAGAGACAAGGAAGGACACTACTTAATGATAAAGGGAACAATCCAACATGAGAATATAACAATTATAAATATCTACGTGCCCAACATGGGAGCACCTATAGCAACTATTAATAGGCATAAAGGAAGAAATTTTTGGTGATATAATAATAGTAGGGGACTTTAACATCCACTTATGTGAAAAGATAGATCATCCAGACAGAAAATCAAAAGGAAATGGTGGCTTTGAATGATATATTAGACCATATATACAACAGATTATATATAACATTCCATCCAAAAAAGAACAGAATACACATTCTTTTCAAGTGCACATGGAACATTCTCAAGCATAGATCACATGCTAGGTCACAAAATAAATCTCAATAAATTCAAAAAATTGAAATGATATTATGCATCTCTTCTGACTACAAAGATATGAAACAAAATCAACCACAGGGAAAAATAATCTGGAAAGAATACAAATACACGGAGGCTAAATAACATGTTACTAAAATAATGAATGGGTCAACCAAGGAATTAAAGAGAAATTAAAAAAATACATGGAGACAAATGAAGATGAAAACACAATGGTCCAAAATCTTTGGGATATAGCAAAAGCTATTCTAAGAGGAACTTTAGTAGCAATGTATGCCTCCCTCAAAAAAACAAGAAAAAATCTCAAATAAACAACCTAATCTTACATCTAAAAGAGCTTAAAAAATAAAAAGAAGAGAAAATGAAGCCCATAGCCAGTAAAAAGAAGGAAATAATAAAGATTAGAGCAAAAAGTAATTGATATGCATAGGCATATAGGTAAAAAAAAAAGAAAAGATGAATGAAAACAGAAGATGTTTCTTGGAAAAGATTAAAAAAAACTTGATAAAACTTTAGCCAGACTCATCAAGAAAAAAAGGGAAAGGACTCAAATCAATACAATCAAAAATGAAGGAAAAGAACTAATCAACATTACAAAAATACAAAGAATTATAAGAGAATATTATGAAAAAATTTATGTCAAAAATTGGACAACCAAGAAATGGACAAATTCCTAGAAACATATAATCACCCAAAACCAAATCAGGAAGAAAAGAAAATTTGAACAGACCAACTACAAGCAATAACATTGAAACAGTAATCAAGAAACTCCCAACAAATACAAGTCTAAGATCAGATGGATTCACAGGTGAATTCTATCAAACACTTAAAAATACATTACCTATTCTTCTCAAACTATTCCAAAAAACAGAAGAGGAAGGAAAGCTTCCAAATTTACTCTACAAGGCCAGCATGATCCTAATACCAAAATTGGATAAAGATACCACCAAGAAAGACAACTGCAGGCCAATATTCCTGATGTACGTAAATGCAAAAATCTCCAAAAAATATAAGCAAACTGATTCCAACAAAACATTTAAAAAATTATTCACCACTGTCTAGTGGGATTTATTCCAGGGATGCAAGGGTGGTTAAATATCTACAAATCAATGTGATACATCACATTAACAAAAGTAAGGATACAAACCATATGATTGTTTCAATAGATTCAGAAAAAAAACATTTGATAAAGTGCAACATCTATTTGTAATGAGAAAATCCAACAAAGTAGGTTTAGAGGTCACATACCACAACATAATAAAGGCCATATATAAAAAATCCATGGCTAACATCATACTCAATAGTGAAAACCTGCGAGCTTTTCCTCTAAGATCAGGAACAAAACAAAAATGTCTACTCTTACCACTTTATTTCAACATAGTACTGGAAGTCCTAGCCACAGCAATCAGACAACAAAAAGAAATAAAATGCATCCAAACTGGTAAGGAAGAAGTAAAACTTTCACTATGTGCAGATGATATGATACTATACATAGAAAACCCCAAAGACTCCACCCAAAAAATACTAGAACTGATAAATGAATCCAGTAACATCACAGTATACAAAATTAATATACAGAAACCTGTTGCATTTCTGTATACTAATAATGAAGTACAATAAAGAAAAATTAAGCCAGATTTCAGGTTGTACTACAAAGCTGTGGTCATCAAGACAGTGTGGTACTGGCACAAAAACAGACACATAGATCATGGAACAGAATAGAGAATCCGGAAATGGGCCTCAACTCTATGGTCAACTAATATTCAGCAAAGCAGGAAAGACTATCCACTGGAAAAAAGTCTCTTCAATAAATGGTGCTGGGAAAATTAGACAGCCACGTGCAGAAGAATGAAATGACCATTCTCTTACACCATACACAAAGATAAACTCAAAATGGATGAAGGATCTAAATGTGAGACTATATTCCATCAAAATCCTAGAGGAGAACACAGGCAACACCCTTTTTGAACTTGGCCACGGCAACTTCTTGCAAGATACATCCATGAAAGCAAGAGAAAGAAAAGCAAAAATGAATTATTGGGACTGAATCAAGATAAGAAGCTTCTGCACAGCCAAAGAAACAGTCAACAAAACCAAAAGACCACCTACAGAATGGGAGAAGATATTTGCAAATGACGTATCAGATAAAAGGCTAGTTTCCAAGATCTATAAAGAACTTATTAAACTCAACAGCAAAGAAACAAACAATCCAGTCATGAAATGGGCAAAAGACATGAACAGAAATCTCACAGAGGAAGACATAGACATGGCCAACAAGCACATGAGAGAATGCTCCGCATCATTTGCCATCAGAGAAATACAAATCAAAACCACAATGATATCCCACCTCACACCAGTGAGAATGGGGAAAATTAACAAGGCAGGAAACCACAAATGTTGGAGAGGATGTGGAGAAAGGGGAACCCTCTTACACTGTTGGTGGGAATGTGAACTGGTACAGCCACTCTGGAAAACTGTGTGGAGGTTCCTCAAAGAGTTAAAAATAGACCTGCCCTACGACCCAGCAATTGCACTGCTGGGGATTTACCCCAAAGATACAGATGCAGTGAAATGCCGGGACACCTGCACCCTGATGTTTATAGCAGCAATGTCCACAATAGCCAAACTGTGGAAGGAGCCTCGGTGTCCATCGAAAGATGAATGGATAAAGAAGATGTGGTCTATATAAACAATGGAATATTCCTCAGCCATCAGAAACAACAAATATCCACCATTTGCTTTGACGTGGATGGAGCTGGAGGGTATTATGCTAAGTGAAGTAAGTCAATTGGAGAAGGACAAACATTATATGTTCTCATTCATTTGGGGAATATAAAAAATGTGAAAGGGAATAAAGGGCAAAGGAGAGAAAATGAGTGGGAAATATCAGAGAGGGAGACCGAACCTGAGAGACTCCTAACTCTGGGAAACAAACAAGGGGTAGTAGAAGGGGCAGGGGAATGTGGTGATTGGGTGATGGGCATTGTGCGGGTCACTTGATGGGATGAGCACTGGGTGTTATACTATATGTTGGCAAATTGAACTCCAATATAAATATATACAAAAAAAAAGAAAAATTAAGAAAACAATCCCATTTACAATTGCACCAAGAAAGTTGCCTACAAAATAAACTTAACCAAGGAGGTGAAAGTCTGGTACTCTGAAAACCATAAAACACTGATGAAAAAATTGAAGATGACACAACCAAATGGAATGATAATCCATGCTCATGCTCATGGATTGGAAGAATATTCAAATGTCTATACTACACAAAGCTATCTATAGATTTAATGCAATCCACATCAGAATGGCACTATTTTTCACATGACTAGCACAAATAATCCTAAAATTTGTATGGAACTACAAAAGATCCTGAATAGCTAAAGCAATCTGGAAAAAGAACAAAAATGGAGGTATCACACTCCCAGATTTCAAGATATACTGCTAAGCAAAATAAGTCAGTCAGAGAAAGCTAAATATCATATGATTTCACTCACACATGGAGTTTAACAAAACAAACAAAGAAAGGAAAGAGAGAAAGAAAGAAAGAGAAACCAAGAAACACACTCTTAACTGTAGAGAACAAACTGAGGGTCACCAGAGGGGAAGTGGTGGGTGGGGTATGGGTGAAATAGCTGATGGGGATTAAGGAGTGCGCTAGTGATGAGCACTGGGAGATGTATGGAAGTGTTAAATCACTATATTGTGCATCTGAAACTAATATAACATTGTAGGTTAACTATACTGGAATTAAAATAAAATTTAAAAAATAAAAGACAGGCAAAAGAAACAAACATTTCTCCAAAGAAGACATTCAGATGGCCAACAGACATATGAAAAGATGCTCAAAAAAAGAAAAAAAAAAAGATGCTCGTCATCACTCATCATCAGGAAAATGCAAATCAAAACTACAATATCACCTCACACCTGTCAGAATGGCTAGAATCAAAAACATAAGAAACAACAAATGTTGGCTAAGATGTAGAGAAAAAGAAACTCTAATGCATTATTGGTAGAAAAGCAAATTGGTGTAGCCACTGTGGAATACAGTATGGAGATTCCTCAAAAAGGTAAAACTTGAACTACTTATGATCCAGTAATCTCATTACCGAGTATTTATCCAAAAAATACAAAAACACTAATTCAAAGGGATACACACACCCTTATGTTTATTGCAACACTATTTACAATAGCCAAATTATGTAAGCAGCTCAAGTATCCATTGATAGATGAATGGATAAAGACAATGTGGTATAAATACACAATGGCAAGTTTTTCAGCCATAAAAATGAATGAAATCTTGCCATTTGCAATGAAATGGATGGAACTAATGAGTATAACACTAAGTGAAATAAGACAGTAAAAGAAAGACAAACATCATATGATTTCACTCATATGTAGAATTTAAGAAACAAACAAAAAAAACAAGCACAGAAAAAGAGGGGGGAAAGAGAGAGAGAGCAAGAAACACTCTTAATCTCTTAATTCTGGAGAACAAATTGGTAGTTATCAGAGGGGAAGTGGGTGGAGGACTGAATGTGTGAAATAGGTGACCAAGATTAAGGAGTTCACTGCTTCTGAGGAACACTAGGTGATGTATGGAATTATTGAATCACAATATCAGAATAGTAGACCTGAAACTAATATAACATTATGTCTTAAGTATACTGGAATTAATTTTTTATTTTATTTTTTTTATTTATTTTTTTTTAATTTTTATTTATTTGTGATAGTCACAGAGAGAGAGAGAGAGAGAGAGAGAATGAGGCAGAGACACAGGCAGAGGGAGAAGCAGGCTCCATGCACCGGGAGCCCGATGTGGGATTCGATCCCGGGTCTCCAGGATCGCGCCCTGGGCCAAAGGCAGGCGCCAAACCACTGCGCCACCCAGGGATCCCTGGAATTAATTTTTTAAAAGCTATAGTTCAAAGTTATAGTGATCTAAACCATATGGTACTGGCACAAAAACAGATACATAGATCAATGTAACAGAATAGAAAGCCCAGAAATAAACCCAAGCTTATATAAGTCAATCTATGACAGAGGCAGTCAGAATACACAATGAGGAAAAGACAGTCTCTTCAACAAATAGTGTTGGGAAAAGTGGAAAATTACATGAAAAGAATGAAACTGGACTACTTTCTTACACTAAACACAAATAAAAACTTAAAATGTATTAAAGACCTAAAAGTGATGTCATAAAACTCCTAGAAATATAAGCAGTAATTTCTTTGACTTTGGCTGTAACAACACTTTCTAGATAGGTCTCCTCAGGCAAGGGAAACAAAAGCAATAATAAGCTATTGGGACTATACCGAAATAAAAAGCTTTTGCACAGTGGGAGATACCATCAACAAAATGAAAAGGCAACCTACTGAATGGGAGAAGATATTTTCACGTTGTGTATCCAATAAAGGATTAATATCCAAAATATACAAAGAGCTTATATAATGCAACACCAAAATAATAATATTCTGATTAAAAAATGGACAGATGACTTGAATAGGCATTTTCTCCAAATCAGACATACAAATAGTCAACAGACACATGAAAAGATGTTCAACATCACTAATCATCAAGGAAATGCAAATCAAAACCACAGTGAGATATCACCTTATGCCTGTCACAGTGCCTAGAATCAAAAAGACAAGAAATAATAAGTGTTGATGAGGATGTGGAGAAAAAGAGACCTTTATGAACTCTTAGTAGGAATGCAAATTGATGTAACCACTGTGGAAAACAATATGGAGTTTCCTAAAAAAATTATATATATAATATAGTAATTCCACTACTGGGTATTTACCCAAAGAAAGCAAAAACACTAACTCAAAAAGATATGTGCACCCCTATGTTAATTGCAGCATTACTTACAATAGCCAAGATATAGAAGCAACACAAGTGTCCATCAATAGATGAATGGGTAAAGAAGACGTGGTGTATATCTACAATGAAATATTACTCAGCCATTAAAAAGAATGAAATCTTGACATTTACAACAAATGGATGGATCTAGAGGGTATAATGCTAAGTGAAATAAATCAGGCAGAGAAAGACAAATACCATATGATTTAATTCATATGAAAATAAAAAACTAAAGAAATGAACAAAGAAAAAAGATACCAAAAAAACATATTTTTATTTTTTTAAGATTTTATTTATTTATTCATTCATGAGAGGCACAGAGAGATAGAGAGAGGCAGAGACGCAGGCAGAGACGCAGGCCGAGGGAGGAACAGGCTCCATGCGGGGAGCCCAACATGGGACTCGATCCCGGGTCTCCAGGATCACATCCTGGGCTGAAGGCAGCACTAAACCGCTGAGCTACCTGGGCTGCCCAAAACCAGACTTTAAAATATAGAGAACAGTAGCACCTGGACGGGTCAGTGGCTGAGCATCTTCCTTCAGCTCAGCCATAATCCTGGATCCTGTGTCAGGGCAGGGCATAATCCTGGATCCTGTGTCCTGGGATTGAGTCCCACATTGGGCTCCCTGCATGGAATCTGCTTCTTCCTCTGCTTGTGTCTCTGCCTCCCTGTGTGTGTCTCTCATGAATAAATAATTAAAATAAAATCAATCAATCAATCAAACTGGTGGTTGACAGAGGGAAAGCTGGGGAAGTGAGAAAAATAGATAAAGGAGATTAAGTGTACACTTATTATGAGCACTGAGTAATGCATAAAATGTTGAATCATTATACTATATGACTCAAGCTAGTATAACACTGTATATTATTTACAGTTCAATTGAAAATATGAACATAATTTTTTAAATCCCCCAAAGATAAAAAAGATAACAAATGCAGTTGTGTACTGTTAATAGGATTATAAATTGATACAGCCACTATGGAACAGTATGAAGGATCCTCAAAGAATTAAAAATAGAACTACCATATAATCCAAGAATTCTACTTCTGGGAATATATCCAAAGAATTGAAAACATTAATTCAAAAAGATCTGCACTCCCATGTTCATAGCAGCATTATTTACAATATCCAATACATGGAAGCAACCTACGTATCCAACAATGGATGAATGGTTACAGAAGTTGTGGCAGACACACATGTAGGCACACATAATGTAATATAATCCAGCCATAAGACATGAGGAAATATTACCATTTAGGACAAAATGGATGGACCTTGAGGGCATTATGCTAAGTGAAATAAGTCAGACAAAGAAAGATAAATAGTATATTATCTCATTTATATGTGGAATCAAAAAAATCTCAAAGAAAGAGAAATCAGATTGGTGTTTATCAGAGGCAGGGCTAGGGCAACAGGGAATTGGATACAAGAGGTCAGAAGTACAAACTTCCAGGTATAAAATAAGTAAGTACTAGGGATGTCACATTCAACTTGATGACTATAGCTAACACTGCTGTATGATATATAAGAAAGTTATTAAGAGAGTAAATCCTAATATTTCTCTTACAAGTATTTTTTCTTTTTATTGTATCTATATAAGAAGATGGACGTTCACTAAATTTATTATAGTAATAATCATTTCACAACATGTTAGTCAAACCATTATATTGTACACATTAAACTTATACAGTGATGTATGCCAATTATATCTTAACAAAACTGGTGCAAATAACCCAAAACCAAATACTGTTCATAACCTGGGCTAGGCCCCTCTACATTTCTGGGTCTTAAATATTGCCCTATATAATGAGTATTCTGAGCTATGTGATCTTTAAGGGCCTTTCTGGTCTGATCATTGAGGATTCTAGCCAATTATATTGGAGTTGAAGTCAATTGTCTGTGTACAAGACAGTGTGAAATGGTTTTTTATTGTTTATATTAAGGAAATATGCAGTGTGCATTTTGGGTGCAAATGACAGCAAGGTAGGCATTGAAGGGAGGGAAATCCAATGCTCCTGAAGTCCCAGAGTCCTGGTGCCTGGAAGGGTAAAAATTGACTGCCGTGCTCATGTTTGTCCCTTGAGCTGTAATCAGATCAAAGTAAAGTGTAAGGTATTATCACATTTCTCAGTGCAATTATTTGCTTTAGAATATGGGTTGGTAATTTATGGCTTTCTTAATTTTGAATTTTTAAATTTCATCTTGGTTGTCTGTCCTTTGAGAACAAAAATCCCTTCCTTGGGAAAAAGTCTGCTTTTTTGAGAGGAGGGGTACTGGCCTAATTAAGAAAACAGTATGTATTAAATACCTAATATGTAGTAGGCATTTGAATTTCCTTTTTTTCTACCTCCCTCTTTGTATCTCTTCATTCACAGACACCAGCACATAGTAAAAGGCTCAAGAAACGGGTGTTAAATAATAAATGAATATGATGGGAACCCTTTTCCCCAAGTCCTAACCCATAATAATTTTAGAGGATGAAAGGCTTACAGAGGATCATATGGCCAGATTAAGTAAATAAATGCACTGTAAGGAATAGCAATCATAACAAGACTAATGCTGAGAGCTTCGGGTGTCAGTTGGTTAGCCAAGTGCTAACAATAAAACTTTGGAATGGATACCATTATTATCTCCATTTGACAGATTATAAAACTGAGGTTCAGGGAAGTCATATGATCCACTTAAGGCCTCATATACTGAACAAAGTTCCATCCCATTTATTTAGCAACTATAGTTAGGAAAATTTCTGATGCTTCTTGAGACTTGCCATAACAGTGTGAGTCAGGTTGACTGGTTGGGTTGGGAGATATGGAGTCCTTCTGTTCTAGGACCTGGCTGTGGGTATGTATCTCCTGGCATCCAGACATTCTGAAGATCATGGAGAAGGTCCAAGGAGTAGGTTAGAAGTTGTGTTTGTGTATTGTCCATGGGCGAAGTCCTCTGCATGGCCTCAGTGGCTAGTATAATTGTTTTCAAGATGCTGGCCAATTTTATTAATGTTAGGTGTAACAAATGGAAAGGGCTTTATTTGCTTAGCAGATATTTATTGAAAGCCTTTTATTCTGCATGAGTGCCAAGTCCTCTGCAAAGTTCTGAAGTTTCCTCAGTGAAGACAGGCATGGAGTATGCTCTACAGAGGTACAATATAATGGTAGAGAAACAGGAAAAATGGCATGATAACATCGAGTGTTAGGGGTTGGGGGAGCCTGAGATGCTCAGGGAAGGCCTTCCTTGAAAAACTGTCACTTAACCTGCGACTTGAACTAAGTTAGTCTGTCCTTATTCAAAATGGAGTGAGGATAAAGTGGAAAGGCGGAGAAAGAGAAGTAATTGAGCAGAAGGAATATGTGTAAAGATTACAGCCTCTAAGAGCATAAAGATTTCAAGAAATGTAAAATGGCTAATTATGGCTAGAGGGTAGACTAAAAGACAAAGAGGGATATTAGATGAGGCTAGAGAGCAAGGAAGAGGCTAGGTCATTTGTAAAGAACTCTGTAAGGGTAGGACAAGGCCATTAGACCTTATTCTCAAAGCCATGAGGAGACACTAAAGGATGTTAAACAGGAGGGGTGATGGTAGTAGGTGGAGTGGCAAGAAAATTACAGGGTCTGACTTGTGTATTAGATGAGATTCTCAAATTCCAGTGGGAGAATAGAATGAGAAGGCAAGTGTAGATACAGTAAATATAGGGCAATCATCTGCTTATGAGATGATGGGTCCTGAATCATAGTAGTGGAACCAGAAGTGAAGAAGGAAGGACCTGAGACTTAGGATCTGAAATCAATAATACATTAATATACAAAAACTAACTGAATTTGGGGCCTAAAGAAGAGGAAGCATCAAGGACGACAACTAGGCAAGCATCTGATTTGAGTGACTGGAGGAATGTAGGTAACATTTCTGGATATGGGGAACACTGGAAGAGCAAGTTTGAATAGAAGATGGTAAGTTCAGTGCTGGACACATGAAAATGAATGTGTCTATGGAGAAAGTTTGGCAGAAGTGTCCTGAAGACACTTCGGGTATCAAAGTCTGGAACTAAAGACATTATTCAGAGATAAATAAAGGCTTGTAGTAAAGGTAGTAACTGAAGCCTTAGAATCTCCTGAGGTGCCCTTCCTCCACTCTACACCCCTAGCCATGAGAAGGAGAACAGAGGAAGAAGAGAATGTGGCCCAGATGAAGCCCAAAGAGGAAGGGTAGTACTTAATGGGTGAACCTAGGATCAGCAGCCTCCAATGGAGACTGAGAATGGTTAGCCAAACAAAGAGAGAGTAAGAGGAGGTGATCCTATGGTCGGAAGTAGAGGGAGGGAAGAGAGTGTTTCCAGAAGGATAGAGGGGTAGGGATGTTTGATGCTGTCATCTGCTGCTGCTGATTTCAAGAAGGACAAGGATTGAAAAATCTCTTGAATTTATGGACAAATATGTCTTTGGTGAAGTTTGTAAGAACACTTTCTGTGGGGTGACAGGAGCAGAAGCCAAACTGCAGATATATTACCTTATGTGGTAAAAAGGAATAAAGGGTGTTAATCAGCTGACCTTCAAATAGGAAGATGATCCGGTATTTTCTGGGTGGGACCAATGTAAAAACAGGAGTCCTTAAAAGTGGAATAGGGAGGCCAAACAGCAAACTGGAAAGATGGCAGCCTAAGAAGGACTCAGGCCAATGTTGCTGGTTTTGAAGATGGAGGAAGGCAGCCAGGAGTCAAAGAATACAGGAACATTCTAAACACAGAAAAAAGCAAGGAAACTGATTCTTTCCTAAAGCCTCCAAAAGGAATACAGCCCAGTAAGATTCAGTTTGGACTTTTGACCTCTAGAATTATAAGATAATAAATGTAGGTTAGTTCCCTAAGTTTGTGATAATTTTATTACAGTAGCCATAGGAAAGCAGCACACCTCCCCTCAGTTTTCTTGCTTTTCAGGGTTCTAATCACTGGAAAATAACCAAGGCTCACCAGTTGAATGTGAGATTCAGTGCTGGCTTATTAATTTTTGCATATATTTCGTACCCGCAGAATACAAGACCCTTGTTTAAGTTCTGTTGAAAAATATGACTTGGGGCAACAGGAAACCAATTCCACAAATATCTATTGCACACACAGCACTATACTAGATACTAGGAATATAGCAGAGAACAAAACAGACAAGACTGAATAGTGCTAGCCTAGAGGGAGTTTTCTCATAACATACAATAAGAATGGGGCATCTGTAGCACAGGTGTCCAATCCTTAGCTTCACATCTTTAGAAAGATCCTGTCCTATGGCACAAAAACAAAAATCATGTCCATTGGCACATAGATCAATGGAACATAACAGAGAACCCAGAAATGGATTCTCAACTCTGAGATCAACTAATCTTCAACAAAACAGGAAAAAATCTCCAATGGAAAAAATATAGTCTCTTCAACAAATGGTGCTGGGAAAACTAGACAGCAACATATAGAAGAATGAAATTGAACAATTTTCTTACACCAGACACAAAAATAGACTCAAAATGTATGAAAGATCTAAATGTGAGATAGGAATCCATCAAATCCTAGAGGAGAACACAGGCAGCAACCTCTCTGACCTCGACTGCAGCAACCTCTTGCTAGACGTGTCTACAGAGGCAAGGGAAACAAAAGCAAAAATGAACTATTGGGACTTCATGAGGATAAAAAGCTTTTGCACAGCAAAGGAAATAATCAACAAAATTAAATGGCAACCTACAGAATGGGTGAAGATATTTGCAAATGGCGTATCAGATAAAGGGCTAGTATCCAAGATCTATAATGAACTTATCTAACTCAACACCCAAAAAACAAAAAACAAAAAAATCTGGTCAAGAAATAGGCAGAAGACATGAACAGACCTTTTCCAAAGTCACGTAAGGAAAATACATTCAAAACACAACTATATGAAAAATATCTGATAGCCAGTATGTATTTAAAAATCCAGTCAAGAAATGGGCAGAAAATATGAACAGATATTTCACCAAAGAAGACATACAAATGGCCAACAGATATATGAAAAAATGCTCAAAATAATTCGGTACCCGGGAAATACAAATCAAAACCACAATGAGATACCACCTCACACCTGTCAGAATGATTAACATTAACAACTCAGGAAACAACAGGTGTTGGTGAAGATGCAGAGAAGGGGGAACCCTCTTATACTGTTGGTGGGAGTGCAACCTGGTGCAGCTACTCTGGACAACAGTGTGAAGGATCCTCAAAAGGTTTAAAATAGAGCTACCCTATGATCCAGCAATTGCACTGCTGGGGATTTACCCCAAAGATACAGATACAGTGAAACGCCAAGACATCTGCACCCCAATGTTTATAGCAGCAATGTCCACAATAGCCAAAATGTGGAAGGAGCCTTGGTGTCCATCGACAGATGAATGGATAAAGAAGATGTGGTCTATTTATACAATGGAATATTCCTCAGCCATCAGAAACGACAAATACCCACCATTTGCTTCGATGTGGATGGAACTGGAGGGTATTATGCTAAGTGAAGTAAGTCAATCGGAGAAGGACAAACATTATATGGTTTCACTCATACAAGGAATATAAAAAATAGTGAAAGAGAGTAAAGGGGAAAGGAGAGAAAATGAGTGGGAAATATCAGAGAGGGAGACAGAACGTGAGAGACTCCTAACTCTGGGAAACGAACAAGGAGTAGTGGAAGGGGAGGTGGGCAGGGGGATGGGATGACTGGGTAGCAGGCACTGAGGGGGGCACTGGACGGGATGAGCACTGGGTTTTATATTATATGTTGGCAAATTGAACTCCAATTAAAAAAAATATACAAAAAAAGGTTAAAAATAGAACTACCTTATGGCCCAGCAATTGCACCAGTAGGTATTTATCCAATGGATACAGTGATTCGAAGGAGCACATGCACCTCAATGTTTATAGCAGCAATGTCCACAATAGCTAAACTATGGAAAGAGCCCAGAAGTCCACCAAATTATGAATGGATAAAGAAGTGGTATGTATATATACTGGAATATATACTGGAATATTACAAGGGATATATGCTGGAATATTACTCAGACATAAAAAAGAATGAAAAAATCTCCATTTGCAATGATGTGGATGGAACTAGGGGGTATTATGCTAAGTGAAATAAGTCAGTCAAAGGAAGACAAATACCAAGTTTTCACTAATATGTGGAATTTAAACAACAAAACAGAAGAACATAGGAGAAGGGAAGGAAAAATAAAATGAGATAAAAACAGAGAGAGAGGCAAACTATAAGAGACTCAACTATAGTTGCTGAAGAGGGGGTGATTGGAGGGATGAGTTAATTGGGTGATGCACATTGGGTAGTGAGCACTGGGTGTTATATGCAACGGATGAATCACTAAATTCTAACCCTAAAACTAATAATTACTTTGTTAACTAAAGTGAATTTTTAAAAAAAATTTTAGTTATTTATTCATGAGAGATACAGAGAGAGAGAAGCAGAGACACAGGCAGAGGGAGAAGCAAGCTCCATGCAGGGAGCCCGACATGGGACTCGACTCCGGGTCTCCAGGATCACACCCTGGACCAAAGGTGGCGCTAAACCACCGAACCACCTGGGCTTCCTAAAGCGAATTTAAATAAAAAAAAAATTTTAAAGAAAATCCTGTCCTAGTTCAGTGATTTTGTCAGCAATGTTGTTGTCTCATGAGTAAATGAGGAATACCTTTAAGATAGAGGAATACCTTTAAGACTGCCCAGGCTTTTTCCTAAGAAGTGAAGGACGTGTATGGGTAGGGAGAAGCCATACAAGTTGAGGTTTTGACAACTGCCAGAGCAAAAGGGCAAGGGGCCAAAGCACAAGAATATATGTAAAAACAACAGAGGTGATTAAGGACCTGGAGGGCAGTGATGCCAGGAAGGCAATGTCACACCAGGAGAAATTATAGGGACTGATGTTCTGGATGTCCAAGGATATATAACTGTTCACTGTGGATGTTCCTGTTCTAGTTCTCCCACCCATCATGCTCTGATTGCTCTAGCTCTGACAGCAGTGTGTTGTTAGTGATGGTTACCTGGCTATCTCTCACATGACTGCTTATGTCTAGACTTTCCAGGTCCATGCAAGTGCCAGGCACAGAATAGTCCCTTTTTCTCCTCCTCTAGGAAGTGTGGGGACAGAGAGATGCACAGAGACTACAAGCCACAGAGTATGAGATAGATAACTCTGAAGGGGAGACAAGGAGGGAGCAAGGATGGGAGGAAAAGGTCATAATTTTTTACCTTTCATTGTGTGGCTGCCAGCCCTCCAAACCCCTTCCTCCATTATTGACCTTTTCATTCCCTCCAACCTCCTCCTTGAGAGATTGACAACTAAATGAAACTACTTGAAAGATGTCTTCAGTGAGCAGTCAGGGAGGGAAATCCCAGCAGCCACAGGATTGTGGGAACAGAGACTGGTGCATTTAGGGTTTTATCTGTGAATCTTTTGGGACAGCCCCTGAGCTCTGGCTTCTAGGAGGGCTGCTCACTTCTTAGTAAATCACTTAGGGCCTCAGATTCCCAGGTTATAGCAGGCCCAGGGACCAAGAAGAGTGAGCCCCTGATCAGCAGTGTCTCAGCGGAGCCCCCCTGGAGTAATCATGGTACAGGAAGGACCCTGAGCTTATCACACTGTATCAACTAGGAAAGTTAAACGCATCTTTCCAGAGAAGGGGCTTTCCAGGGAAGAGAGGACTGGTTCTGGTTCTTCTGCCATAAGTACCAGCCTGCTTTTACAGCCTTGTCCCATCACCCTGGTTCCCAGAAAAACATTAAATTGAAGCCAGTAACTGCTTAATTTTATGACATCAGCTCAATGTATTACAGTTATCCATATCAGAACATTTTTGTATAGTATAACTTTCCTCTGATGTAAATATATATACATATTTTTTGTGCAGAATGAATTTTTATTTTTTTTATTTTTTTTATTTTTTTATTTATTTTTTTTTTTCAGAATGAATTTTTAAATTGTCTTTTATAAGGTGTGTAAATCAGCAAACCAGACCAAGGCTACTGCATTAATGTTTCTTCTGTCTCTGTGGATCTCATACTTCAGAGTTAGCAGAAGTTTCACAAGTTTCACAATTTGTTCCTGAGGGAAGAGTGTTCTCAGGACCAGGGTTAAAGGATGCAGCTTGAAACCAAGAAAGAAAAATGATGCAGCATCATCTAGGAGCTATGTGGGAAAAGGTCTTTTTGGAAAAATGCCCCTCTTTAGTTCTCAGCCCTAGGCTTGACACAGAGTAAGGTCAAGAGTTCTCAGCCCTAGGCTTGACACAGAGTAAGGTCATGAGTAAGTGAATGAATGCATTAATAAATGAATGAATGAACTAATAATTTAAGGGATTCTAGGAGTCCTCCTAGAAAAATGTGGGGCCCAGTCAAAATGATTCCTGTTTCAGAACCATATTTAGGATCAATAAGGTAAAGAGAAGAGCTTTGAGAAATTCCCAAAGTCACCCTAAAAGAATTATGTAGATTCCCCAGGGGTTCATCCCACGTTAGCTTTGAAACTGGTCACTAATGCCCTAAACCCTATTCCAAGACCTTGCTCAAAGCATCCATGGGAGTATTGAGCCTGTCTATGGAGGATGAAGTCTGGAAAAAGATAGAGACACCCACTCTGCCATCTGGAAAACTCCTGCTTCCTGTCCCTACATGCCACTTGGCCTAATTAGAGTTCAGGATTTGGGAGTGTTTGCTCTTTTGGGTCCCCTTAGAAAAGCTTCTGAGGATGGAGTTGTCCCTGAATAGGTCTCATTCTATAGGAAGTTAGGGCTTTCTGATCTAAGAAGGCCTTTAACATACCCCCAAATCTTTGTAGCAGAGGCCCTAGTAACTCCAGTTTGAAATATGAAGTCTAAATTTCACAGTAAAACAGGCTTCTGTTTACTGACTTCCTATTATTCTGATGTCACTTTTGGTAAGGGTTATAAACACAAATAATTGCAACAGAATTTTTAAGAGTGTTATAGGTATGGAATGAAAAAACACTAATGATTGCATTAATGGGTAGAAATGATATTAGGCTATGTAACTTTTTCTGGTATAGTAACTGCAGAATATAAAGATAATAAATACAACATTAAATGTCAACAACATGAGGACTGGGTAGAGCAAAAGCTTAGTCATCATTGTGAAAACTTTACTTCCCATTCAAACTGTGCTTGCATCCACACAGAATGAAAGCAAGTGTTTAAAGTCAGGTACCTCACACTGTAATATATCTATGGACCCCTTGGAGATCTTGTTAAAATGCAGATTCTGATTTGGGGCAGGCCTGAGACACTGCATTTCCAACAAGCTCCCAAAGGTTGCTTCTGCTGCTGATTCCTGCCTGCAGCTGGGGTAGCAGAGACTGAACAAGGCTCAAACCCAATCCTACATGGGCCAGGAAAGGGCAGCCACCTGGTGCCTGATGGGAAATGCCCAGGTGGGAGTGCCATCCTTGGGGATTAGGTAAATAAAAATGTTCACAATAATGATCACTACTAGTACTAGACTCACAGCTGGGATTCCAAGGGCCTGATCTAAAGGACCTCCCTTTCCTTATGAAGTTCTGGATTTAGAGAGGCAAATATGTGAATCATATGGGTGAAGATGGAAGTAACAGCTCTGTAACTGGTAAAGTGTGGATGAGAGGTCTTGGTTTAGATAGGTGGTCACTGTGGGCTTGCCAGTCTCTCTTGCAGTTCTGCAGATGAGCCCACCAGGTATTAGTACAGTTTGGTCAATCCTCTGCTTTCTCCTGAGTCTAGGCCTTTTTCTGACTGGCAGAGAGCACATAATATAAGCTTAACTGCATCCTGAAATGGAGAAGGAGGAGGGGACTGTGCAGGAGGGAAGAAATTATAAAGTTTTTTTCCATACTTATCTTCCACTTGAGTTAGATGTGTCTGTGACTCAAAAAGTTATGGGTCAGGCACTGTGGCAGAGTCAATAGACGGGGAGCTGGCTGTGAGATTGTAAGAGCCTGTCACGAGGACCAGAGAGTTAGGAAAAGTATCAGAATGATGTGAACTCCAGTTGACCCATGAGCTTAACCCAGATGATCAGGGGCTCCTCACCCCCTCCCCTGTCCTTAGAATGTGGGTTCCAATTTCCTTTCCCACTCCCAGAGGTTGCTCTAAGTACATAGCCTTGAGATATTGATGTGGTTTTGAGAACACCTGCACCATATATGTGACTGAACCTAATTAAGGCCTCCATATAAACTTAAGATTTGACATATAGGTGTGGAGATCTACTCATTTTACTCCTGCCCAACATGAGCCTAGTATGTAAGCTCCCTTTGTTTATTGATAAAACTGCTATCTACCAACCTGGAGTAGCCTGCCTCTTTCTTTGGTCTTTCCCATACCTCCATGTTTGGGGGACAGTTTAAGATTATACTTGGGAAGCTCCCAAGGAGTCTAGAAAACCAACACATTGATAATCTACTCTCAAAGCAGCTTATTGTGTTATTTTCTTCAGCTAAAGTGTGAGTCTGCTATGGTAGTTCTGCACGTATCTTCAATGTGCATAAGGGATATAGAGCCCCTGCAATGCTTGCCCCCAATTCCAACATAGTCAATATTGTATAATCAGAATCTTGAGTCAGTGCATAAGTAACAGGGAATTTTACTTATTCTGTGGTATTACACAGAGCTATTAATATTGATCAGTCTAGATCAGATTCTCTACTTCCCTGGCTTTTTGTAATCACTTGGATAGCTTTAAGTACTAACACTGAATAGTGGTTACCTTTGGGAAGATATTAACTGAAAGGGACAAAAAGTTTTCTGGAGTTCTAGACATGGTGTATATATGGGGTCAGACATGCTCATTTATCTATATATTTCCCCTGGCTGCTTTTCAACAACAAGGGTTGAGTAGTTGTAACAAAGAATAGCTGAATATTTGGCCCTTTCCAAAAATGTTTGCCAACCTTTGGTCTATATATTTATCTCAGTCATGATGTATTATGTATGTGTGTGTATATGACTCGGATAAAGATCTACTGAACTACACTTACTGCTTTTACATTATACCATGTGTAAACTATACCCCCAAAAAAGTAGTAAATAAAAAGAGAAAATTCAAGTGCTTGGACACCACTTCCAGATAAACTTTGTTTAATTGATCTATGGTATGGTCTGCATATCAGGGTTTTTTAAAGTTCCCAAGGCAATTCTAATGAGCAAACATGGTTGAAAACCACAGAGTTGGGTCCTCATTTATATGAACAAACAAGGATCACCAAATATTTGATGAAAACTAACAGCATGGATGTAAGACACCAAGTGCACAAAAATAAGGACCAACCCCTGAAGAAATAGTAAAGAAAATAAAGAGAACCCCAAAATAGATGCCATTATTATTCCCTAAAAATATAAGAGGGTAGCACATTCACTAAACAAGAAGAGTCAGCTCTGGAAAAAAATTAATCAGAGAAACCAGTTATTATGAACTGACAATCATTATTGTCAAAATGCCAGTAGAATAATTAAATAGCAGAAAGATAATATATGTATCACAAACTAGTGATTTGGAAAATTTATTGGTATCATTCTCCCCATATGTGGTATTAAACAAAAAGATTATGGCAGAAAAGTTAGGAGACTAGGAAAACAGATCTAAAAAAAAACAAAGGTCTATTTAACAGGAGTTCTAAGAAGAAAGGAACAGAGAGAATGGAGAGAATAAAATAGAACTGAATAGTGAAGCAAAATTTCCCTGAATTAGAGAAGGTCCTTAGTCTTAAGATAGAAAGTGTCCACCTGATTAGATAGATGTATTTTCCTCAGATCAACACTATTTGAAGAGGGAAATGGGAAAGGTTTGGCTAACAAACCTAGAATGCACTAAGTTGGTATATCAAGAGAGATCTAGAGAAAACAGAGTATGATACATTGAAGCCTGCTTATTAACTTACTCCACTGACCAAGACAAGTCAAAACACAATTGGAGTTCAACTTGAATGTTCCAGTGAGACTTAACTATGCAAATATCGCTCCCAAAAGGGAACCCTCTTGCCCTGTTGGTGGGAATGTGAAATGGTGCAGCCACTATGGAAAACTGTGTGGAGGTTCCTCAAAGTGTTAAAAATAGACCTGCCCTACGACCCAGCAATTGCACTGCTGGGGATTTACCCCAAAGATACAGATGCAGTGAAACGCCGGGACACCTGCACCCCGATGTTTATAGCAGCAATGTCCACGATAGCCAAACTGTGGAAGGAGCCTCGGTGTCCATCAAAAGATGAATGGATAAAGAAGATGTGGTATATGTATACAATGGAATATTCCTCAGCCATTAGAAATGACAAATATCAGAAAGGGAGACAGAACGTAAAGACTGCTAACTCTGGGAAACGAACTAGGGGTGGTAGAAGGGGAGGAGGGAGGGGGTGGGAGTGAATGGGTGACGGGCACTGGGGGTTATTCTGTATGTTAGTAAATTGAACACCAATAAAAAATAAATTAAAAAAAAAAGAAATGACAAATACCCACCATTTGCTTCAACGTGGATGGAACTGGAGGGTATTATGCTGAGTGAAATAAGTCAATCGGAGAAGGACAAACATTATATGGTCTCATTCATTTGGGGAATATAAATAATAATGAAAGGGAATAGAAGGGAAGGGAGAAGAAATGGGTAGGAAATATCAGAAAGGGAGACAGAACATAAAGACTCCTAACTCTGGGAAACGAACTAGGGGTGATGGAAGGGGAGGAGGGCGGGGGGTGGGGGTGACTGGGTGACCGGCACTGAGGGGGGCACTTGACCCCGGATGAGCACTGGGTGTTAATTCTGTATGTTGGCAAATTGAACACCAATAAAAAATAAATTTATTATTAAAAAAACAAATATTGCTCCCAGGTATTCTGATTTTAGGCTACTTCTTTATATGAATTATATTGCAGTGAGAAGAGCTACGTGGAAGTAAAATAACTAGCAATTTGGAAAAAAAATCACATGATCTAGCTAAGCTTCCCCTTAGAGGAAGATCAGGGCAAGAGATTTAGAGGGAATTGTGTAGATGAGATGGGATAAAATAACATAAGTATATTCTTAGGCTAAGTAAAAAGGATTTTACTGAGCCTGTGTGGACTCATAGAGAAAACAGTCCATGTTTCTGCACAGCTAGGGCTTGCTGAGCAAATCTTACTGAAACTTGGACCCTGGGATAAAAAAGGGAAGCCTTTGAAGGTAATTTACAATTGTACAGTGAGAGAACTCCAGAGAGATTTATCATTAGATGAGTTGCATTTCATCCCTAGATTGTAAAACTGGAGACAATGGTCTTATCTTTCCCCTAGAGAAATTTATTTAGATTCCAAAAGGTTAGAGTAAGAATACCAGATTCTTTCCAAGGGGCAAAGTTTTTTCTCCCTCCTTTCAAAAGGGACAGCCCCTCTCTCTTCTGTATAAATGACCAGGTTCACTTCTTCTGCATCTCTTGCCTGCAGTATAAATTCTGTTTGTGTAGGGTGACATCCAACCCTCGTCCTGTCATCCTCAGTATAAGAAATCAGAGCAGAGGAAAACTACAAAATTATTATGTGCTTGAAAAGTAAGTGATGATTAATCTACTCTGTTCCAGAAATCTCATATGTGCATTCAGAATAATATTATAAATAGGGATACTAAAAACTTAACAGCCTACAAACTCTGGACCTTCTTCACCTCTCATTAACATGGTTGCATGGTTGCAGTGAGTATAAGTAAATCAGATGTTTGCGCATCTATTTTTTATTGTTGAAATATCTTTTTTTATTTTAAAATTTTAGTTCATTAGTTAACATAGAGGGTTATATTAGTTTCAGGTATACAAGATAAGTGTACTCTAATCCTCTTCACTTATTTCACCCATCTCCTCACTCCCCTCCCCTCCGGTAACCATCACTTTTGTCTCTATACTTAAAAGTCTGTTTCTTGGTTTGTCTCTTTTTTGTCCCTTTGTTCAATTTCTTAAATTCCACATATGAGTAAAATCATATGGTATTTGTCTTTCTCTGACTGGCTTATTTCACTTGGTATTAAACTCTCTAGATCCATCCATGTTGTTGGAAATGGCAAGATTTCATTATTTTTTATACTGGAATAATATTGCACAGTGTGTGTGTGTGTGTGTGTGTGTGTACCATATCTTCTTTATCCATTTATTTATCGATGGACGCTTGGGCTGCTTCCATATCTTGGCTGTTGTAAATAATGCTGCTATAAACATGGGGTGCAGGTATCCCTTTGAATTAGTGTTTTTTATATTTTTTATTTAGCAGGATTACTAGATTGTAGGGCAGTCCTATTTTTAATTTTTTGAGGAATCTCCATACTGTTTTCCACAGTGGCTGCAGCAGTTTGTATTCCCATCAGCACTGCAAGAGGGTTCCTTTTTCTTCACATCCTTGCCAACATTCGTTATTTCTTGAGTTTTTGATATTAGCCATTCTGACAGGTATGAGATAATATCTCATTGTGGTTTTGTTTTACATTTCACTAATGATGAATGATGTTGAGCATCTTTTCATTTGTCTATTGGCCAGCTTATTTTGTATTTGTCCTGTGTACACTTGTACTTTCAGAAAGAGCCTATGTGTCTAATTTCTAATTAGCCTGCTCCTAGGCCTGCTCTGGACTTGAAGGCAGTTACTTATTTTTTGTTGTTGTTGTAGAAAGAACTTCTAACATAATAGTTATTTTTAAACACAATTTTAAGTGTACAATAGAGTATTGTTCACTATAGGCACAATGTTATACAGCTGATCTCTAGAACCTATTCATCTTGCATGACTGAAACTTTATACATTGAATAGAAACCCCATTTCTCCCTTGTCCCAGCTCCTGGCAACTACATTGTACCCTGCTATTTTAGATACCTCATATGTATTAACTAGGGTGCTCTAGAGAAACAGAACCAATAGAAGATGTATAAAGGAAGATATGTGATAGAAAGATAGAAAGATAGATAGATGATAAATAGATATAGATATGTACATACATACACAGATTTATTATAGAAATTGTCACACATAGTTTGGAAATTGAAAAGTATCACAATTTGTCATCTGCAGACTGTAGAGACAGGAAAGTCAGTGGTATACATCAGTCCAGTTCCAAAGGTCTGAGAATCAGGGTGCTGCTATTGCAAGTCTAGAGTCTGAAGGTCCAAGAACCTGGAGCTCTGACGTCCAAGAGCAGGGAAAGATGGACATACCAGCTCAATAAGAGAGTGAATTCATCTTTCTTCTGCCTTTTTGTTCCATTCGGGCCTTTATTTATTTATTTATTTATTTATTTATTTTAAATTTATTTTTCTTTTTTTAATAAATTTATTTTTTATTGGTGTTCAATTTTTCAACATACAGAATAATACCCAGTGCTCATCCCGTCAAGTGCCCTTTCAGTGCCTGCCACCCAGTCACCCCCAATCCCCATGCACCTCTCCTTCCACCACCCCTAGTTCGTTTCCCAGAGTTAGGGGTCTGTCATGTTCTGTCTCCCTTTCTGATATTTCCCACTTATTTTTTCTCCTTTCCCCTTTATTCCCTTTCACTATTTTTTTATATTCCCCAAATGAACGAGACCATATAATGTTTGTCCTTCTCCGATTGACTTATTTCACGTTGAAGCAAATGGTGGGTATTTGTCGTTTCTAATGGCTGAGTAATATTCCATTGTATACATAAACCACATCTTCTTTATTCATTCATCTTTCAATGGACACCGAGGCTCCCTCCATAGTTTGGCTATTGTGGACATTGCTGCTATAAACAGACACATAGATCAATGGAACAGAATAGAGAATCCAGAAGTGGACCCTCAACTTCATGGTGAACTAATATTCGACAAAGGAGGAAAGACTATCCACTAGAAAAAAGACAGTCTCCTCAATAAATGGTGCTGGGAAAATTGGACATCCACATGCAGAAGAATGAAACTAGACCACTCTCTTGCACCATACACAAAGATAAACTCAAAATGGATGAAAGATCTAAATGTGAGACAAGATTCCATCAAAATCCTAGAGGAGAACACAGGCAACACCCTTTTTGAACTCGGCCACAGTAACTTCTTGCAAGATACATCCACAAAGGCAAAAGAAACAAAAGCAAAAATGAACTATTGGGACTTCATCAAGATAAGAAGCTTTTGCACAGCAAAGGATACAGTCAACAAAACTAAAAGACAACCTACAGAATGGGAGAAGATATTTCCATTCAGGCCTTTAAAGGATTGAATAATGTCCACATGCATTGGTGAGGGTAGATCTCTTTACTCAGTTTACTGACTCAAATGTTAATGTCCTCGAAAAACATCCTCACAAATACACCCATACATGTTTTATCAGCCATTTGGGCATCCCTGAGCCCCTTCAAATTGGTGCATAAAATTGACCATCACATCATATTTAAGTGAAATCACGTGGTATTTGTCTTTCTGTGACTGGCCTATCTCATTGAGCATGGTATCTCCCAGATTCATCCGTGCTGTTTAATGTTGCAGAATGCATATACACATTTTATTTATCCATTCATCCATGAATGAACATTTAGGTTGCTCTATTATCTTGGCTACTGTATATAATGCTTCAATGAACATGGGAGTGCAAATATCTCTTCAAGACCCTGCTTTCAATTTTCTTGGATAAATACGCAGAAACAGGATTGTTGGATCACATGGTAGTTCTATTTTTAGTTTTTTGAGGAATTTTCATACTGTTTTCCATAATGACTGAACATTTTGCATTCCTACCAGTAATATGCAAGGTTTCAATTTCTTCCCATCTTCTCCAGTGCTTGTTATTATTTTTTTATAATGGCCATCCCAACAGGTGTGAGTTACTATCTCATTGTTGTTCTGATTTGCACCTCCCTCATGATTACTTATGTTGAGAATATTTTTACATATCTGTTGGTCATTTGTATATCTACTTTGGAAAATGTCTATTCAAGTCCTTTGCGCACTTTTAATCACGTTGTTACTTTGTTTTTCCTATTGAGCTGTAGGAGTTCTTTATATGTTTCAGATATTAACCCCTTGACATCTCTGTGATCTGCAACTATTTTCTCGCATTCCATAGGTTGCCTTTTCACTATGTTAATTTTTTGCTGTGCAGAAGCTTTTTAGCTTGATGTAGTCCTGCTTTTTTAGTTTTGCTCTTATTGACTGTTTTTTTTTTTTTTGGTGTTAAATCCAAGAAATTATTGTCAACACCAATTTAATGAAACTATTTCTTTCACTTTTTCATCTGCTTCTTACTTTCCAAAATAATGCCTCTTTTATTCCTGTCAATACTCCTTTATTGTTCAAGAAGTGGCAGTAAATATGTGTATTCAATCTGCCCTACTCTGCTACAGCCCTAATGTTTGTTTTGAATTTCATATATATCTGGATTCACAAAGAAGTCAAACTATTACACTTCAGTTGTGTTGTTAGTGACAATAACAAAAAGAGCTATTATTGCTGAACACTGCTATTTTCCAGGTACTACCTTAAGAACTTTGCATTCATTATCTTATATAAGTCCCCAAAACAACACAGAGATTAGTACAGTTATTACCCACATTTTATAAAGAAATTGGGGCTTAGAGGTTAGACATTTATCTAGTATCATAAATCTCTTAACTGTAATTTTCCACAAGGCGTGGAGTGAGTATTGACATCCAGGTACTTCCATTTCACATCTCAAGCTTTAACCAGAATGAACCAATGTTTTTATGATAGCTTAAAGGGGTATATGTACATCATCATTAATACCAGTATAGATAGGCTTTCCTGATAACCTATACTGCATATTTCTTGGCAGAGGTGATTTAGAGCAAAAATCAGAAGACTATAAATTATATCTTGTTTAACAGTAGTTTCCCCATTATATAGCTCTACATTTTCAATGTAATCCAAAGGAGGAAATAAGCATCCCCTCTTAACTAGAGTCCTCACACTTTCTAGAAAGAACTAAAAAATTATTCATTGTAAACCAAAATGACTTTTAATTTTCCAGGTTAATATACTTTAACTAGAAGTACAAAATATCAAACTAAACTATGCTGGTAGATAGATAACAAAATTACCACAATACTCCAATCCTCCCTGTATCTTAGTTTTTGCAATGTGACTTTGTAGTTTTTCCATCCAAGAGGTGGGGTCTTCCTTCCTATACTTTAACTCTTTTATAATTCTTTATTTTAGTTCCAGTATAGTTAGCATACAGTGTTATGTTAGTTTCAGGTGTACAACACAATGATTCAACAATTCTATACATTACTCAGTACTCATCATGATAACTATAATCTTTAATCCCCATAATCTATTTCACCCACTGCCCCATCTGTATGTATTCATTGAAGAAATATCTATTCATGTTTTCTGCCCACTTTTAATTGGATTCTTTTGGTGTTGACTTAACAGAAGTTCTTCATATATTTTGGATATGAACCCTTTATCGGATATGTCATTTGCAAATATCTTCTCCCATTCCATAGGTTGCCTTTCAGTTTAGTGGTTGTTTCCCTTGCTGTATGGAATCTTTTTATTTAGATGTAGTCTCAATAGTTTATTTTTGCTTTTGTTTCCATTATGTCAGGAGACCAATGTCAGAGAAATTACCGCCTGTGCTCTCTTCTAGGATTTTTATGGTTTCAGGTCTCACATTTGGATCCTTAATCAATTTTGAATTTATTTTTATGTATGGTGAAGTGGTTCAGTTTCCTTCTTTTGTATATTGCTGTCCAGTTTTCCCAACACTATTTGTTGAAGAGATTATCTTTTTTTCCATTGCATATTCTTGCTTCCTTTGTCAAAAATTAATTGACTATATAATTGTGGGTTTGTTTCTGGACTCTTTTCTATTCTATTGATCTATGTATCCATTTTTGCACCAGTACCATATTGTTTTGACTACTACAGTTTTGTAATATAAGTCGGGAATTGTGATACTTCCAGGGTTTCCCCCCCTCCTTTTTCAAGATTGCTTTGGCTATTCAGGGTCTTTTGTGGTTCCATATAAATTTTAGATTTGTTCTAGCTCTGAGAAAAATGCTGGTGGTATTTTGATAAGGATTACATGAAATGTATAGATTGTTTTGGTAGGAGAGACATTTTAACAATATTTGTTCTTCCAATCTAAGAAAATGCCATATCTTTCCATTTCTTTTGTGTAATCTTCTATTTCTTTCATCAGGGTTTTATAGTTTTCAGAATACAAGTCTTCTACTCTATTGGTTAGGTTTATTCCTAGGTATTTTATTTTTATTGCAATTGTAAATTGGATTGTTTTCCTAATTTCTCTTTCTCCTGTTTCATTATTAGTGCATAGAAATGCAACAGATTTTTGTACATAGATTTTGTATCCTGAAACTATCAAATTCATTTATCAGTTATAATAGGCTTTTAGTGGAGTTTTCAGGATATTTTATATGCACTATAATGTCATCTGCAAATAGTGAAAGTTTTACTTCTTCCTTACCAATTTGGATGTCATTATTTCTTTTTGCTGTCTGGTAGCTGTGATTAGGATGTCCAGCATTGTGTTGAATAAAAATGGTGATAGTGGACATCCTTGTCTTGCTCCTGACCTTAAGGGAAAAGCTCTGTTTTTCCCCATTTTAGTATGATGTTCACTGTGGGTTTTTCATATTAAAGCCTTTGTTATGGTGGGATGTGTTCCCTCTAGACCTACTTTGTTCAGGGCTTTTATCATGAGTGGATGTTTTATTTTGTCAAATGTTTTTCTGCTTCTGTAATGATCATATGGTTTTTATCCATTCTCTTACTGATGTGATTTGCTGCGCTGATTTGATAAAACAGCAGAATGCACATTCCTTTCAAGTGCACATGGAACACTCTCCCGAATATATCATATATTAGGCCACACAAAAAATTCAACAAATTCAAGAAAATTGAAGTCATACCATGCATCTTTCCTGACTATAATGTTATGAAACTAGAAATCAACCAGAAGAAAAAAAAATCTAGGGAAAGTACAAATAATGGAGGTTAAATAACATGATACTAAACAATGAATGGGTCAATGAAAAATTTAAAAATACATGGAGAAAAAAATACATGGAGAGAAATGAAAATGAAAACACAATGATCTAAAATCTGTGGGATGTAATGAAAGCAGTTGTTAGTGGGAAGTTTATAGCAATACAGGCAAGGGAAACTCTCAAATAAACAACCAAACCTTACACCTAAAGATGCTAGAGAAAGAACAACACATGAAGTCTAAATCCAGCAAAAGGAAGGAAATAATAAAGATTAGAGTAGAAATAAATGATATAGAAACTAAGAAAAAACAATAGAACATAAGAAGCTAGGAGATGATTCTTCAAAAAAAAATTTAAAAATTGATAACCCCTTAGCCAGACTTAACAAAAAGAAAAGAGAAAGGACCCAAATAAATAAAATCACAAATGCGAGAGAAAAAATAACAGTAATACTACAGAAATACAATTAGAGACTATTATGAAAAACTATATGCCAACAAATTAGACAACCTAGAAGTAATGGATAAATTCCTACAAGCATTTAAACTACCAAAACTGAAACAGGAAGAAATAAAATACTTGAACAGACTGATAACCAGCAGAGAAATTGAATCAGTTATCAAAGAACTCCCAAAAAACAAAAGTCCAGGACCAGATGGATTCACAGTTGAATTCTACCGAACACTTAAAGAAGAGTTAATATCTATCTTTCTGAAACTATTCCAAAAAATATAAACGGTAGGAAAACTTCCAAATTCGTTTGATGAAGCCTGATACCAAAACCAGATAAAGCATCCTTTAAAAAAGAGGACTACAGGCCAATATCCCCAATGAACATAGATGCAAAACTTCTCAATAAAATACTAGCAAACCAAATCCAACAGTGCATTAAAAAATCATTCACCATGATCAAGTAGTATTTGTTCCTGGGTTGCAAGGGTTTTTCAAGAAAGGATAGAAACAATAAATATGATTATCTCAATAGATACAGAAAAAGCAATAGAAAAAGTACAATATCCATTCGTGATAAAAAGCCTTGAGCAAAGTAGGTTTAGATGGAACATACTTCAACATAATAAAGGCCATATATGAAAAACCTACAGCTAATATTCATCATCAATGGTTAAAAACTGAGAGCTTTTCCTCTAGTCAGAAACAAGACAGATGTCCACTCTCACCACTATACTATTTAACATAGTACTGGAAGTCCTCTGTTAACAGAAAGAAGTAAAGGCATCCAAACTAGTAAGGAAGAAGCGAAATTTTCACTATTTTAAATAACATGATATTCTATATAGTAAACCCAAAAGACTCCACCAAAAAACTGCTAGAACTGATAAATTCCATGAAGTCACAGTATACAAAATCAACATATAGAAATCTGTTGCATTTCCAAATGCCAATAATGAAATAACAGAAAGAGAAATTAGGAAATCAAAGCTATTTAAAATTGTTCTGGGCATCCCGGTGGCTCAGCGGTTTAGCGCCGCCTTCAGCCCAGGGCGTGATCCTGGAGTCCCGGGATCCAGTCCGGCGTTGGGCTCCCTGCATGGAGCCTGCTTCTCCCTCTGCCTGTGTCTCTGCCTCTCTCTCTTTCTCTCTCTCTCTCTGTCTCTCATGGATAAATGAGTGGAATCTTAAAAATTTTTTTTTAAATTAATAAATAAAATTGTTCTTTCTCCTTTTAAAACTCTCACTACATTTTTTGCTGTTTTATGCACTATGTATTTGAGGGTGGACCTTCTTTTGGGGGCTCTCTCTGCCTCCTGGATCTGCATATTTGTTTCTTTCCCTGGATTAAGGAAGTTTTCAGCTATTATTTCTTCAAATAAGTTTTCTGCCCCTTTTCTCTCTTCTTCTTCAATACCTATAGTGTGAATATTATTATTAATGCTTGATAGAGTCCTTGACTTCCCTAAGTCTATTCTTATTTTGCAACATTTCTTTTCTCACCTGCTCAGCTTAATTATTCTGTCTTCCAGATCATTAATTCCCTCCTCTGCTTCCTCAAGCCTACTATTTATTCCATCTAGTGTATTTTAAATTTCATTTATTGTGTTTTTCATCTCTGGTTATTTGTTTATGTTTGTTATAGATCTCACTGATGTCCTCCATGTTTTTCTCAAGTCCAGTGAATATCTCTATGATCATTACTTTAAATTCCCTATCAGGTATGTTACTTCTATCTGTTTCACCTAGATCTCTTGCTGTGGTTTTGTTCTGTTATTTAATTTGGGAAATATTCCTCTGTTTCCTCACTTTGTCTCTCTGCGTCTGTTTCTCTGTTAGGAAAGCCAGCTATGTCTCCTGCTTTTGAAGGTAGTGGCCTTATGAAGAAGGGGTCCTGTAGTGCCAGTGTTCCCTTTTCATTAGAACCTAGGACTGCAGGGGCTATCTCCTATGTGTGTTGTGTTCTGGATGCTTTTTCCTTCACTCCAGTCATCAGTAGAGGCTCTCTTAACTGTTGTGGGTAGTGTTTGGTCCCCAGCTAGGGTGGGGTACAGTTTTACAAAGGTGCATGATGATCTGCTTGCAAATATGATTTGCTGCTGCCAGGCTAGGACAGGGCCAGCATGAGAGATTCATAAAGTGAGCAAAGTGTCCAGGGCATGTAATTTTAACAAGGTATACCTCAACCTTCCACAGGATCCACTGGCACCTCTGCTGCCACCACTGGGACCAAGACCCCATAAAATGCACAGGTTGGGAGACAGTGTTGACAAAATTTGTGCTCGTCTTCTGGATGAGGGGATCTGCAATTCCAGGACTAATGCAAGCATCACTGTGAAGGAGGGATCCACCAGGCACAGGGAATAGGTGGTGCTTGGTGTAAGCATGTTATGTAGTGAGTGTCAGCACCAAGGTGATTTTGCAGGTGGCTGTTTATGCTGAGGGGCATGAGGGAAAGGAGATGGCACTTCCCAGCTCCTTTGCTCCTGGGGTAGTCTCTCAGTGATCCCTGACCCTCCAAAACATGCTCCAAGATGAATAAACTACTCTCTCTCCTGTATGTCCCAGGCATTTTCCAAAGTGCTGTGTCTATGCTAGAACTCTGTGGGATTTTTGTCATGCTGTCTCTTTAAGGGTGGGGACTCAACTTCCTATAACCCTCTAGGCTCTCCCAGAAGGAGCCTGCTGATTTTTAAAATTCCAGGCTTTGAGTCCTGCTGATTTTAAGAACTCATGAAATTCAGCCCTTCTCCGCTTTCAAAGCCAAATATCATGGGGATGCATCTTCCCCATGTCTGGCTCCCCAGTGTGATAGTCTGTTTTTCTCCCTTCTCCACACCCACAGCTCCTTCCCTCCCTCTGTGTACCACTGCAGTCTCATTGCCCATTCATCTCCACACTTTCTACCCCCTTCGATATGGCCTCTTCTTTATCTTTAGTAGTGAAGTTTTTTCTTCCAGGCTTTGGGTTGTTTTCTAGATTACTTATGCTGATGTGAGTGTTATCTAGTTGTATCCATGAGACAAAGTAAGCTTAGGGTTCACTTACCTTACCATATTCCTAGCCTCCTTTGTGTGCAGTCATATGATGCCATGCTTTCTACCAGTTGTTTTGCTACACAGGAGGAAATCCCAGAGATGGAAGATGGGAGATATCATTCTCCTTATGGCTTTTATGGATTTCCTTGGACAAATAACTGTGGCACCACCTTACTGACTTGATTGTTTAACATGTTCCTGACTGCCACTAATGAAAACCATGCTTACCCATAGACTCAGAATGAGTAGATTCAACACCCAAATGGCATAGGGCAGCTGAAATGGGGAAGAAGAATTAAAAAGAAGACAAAAGACCAAACTGCATTAGTCAGGCTAGGCTCTAGCCTGGTAGAGCCAGGTAGTAAACTACCTCAATCACAGAGCTTAACCCAACAAAGGTTTATTTCCTTCTCAAACTATGCATCCATTACAGGTTAACACAGGACTCTTCATTATAACCACCCAAGGACCTACACTGATGGAGACTTTATCATAACACATTTCCATTATCACATAGGGTAAAACAACGTGGAAGATCATGGTTCTTAAAACTTGTCTTCAGGTGAAAAATATAACTTTGGTTCACATTTCTTGGGCAAAGAAAATCACATGGCCACATCTGACTTCAAGGGGTGGGGAAGAGCAATTCTACCTACCATGTGCCTGAGAAGAGAACTGGAATGTTTGGTTGATAGCACTTAAAACTACTCCAGTCTTCCTTTCTCGTCACTGAATACTTTGTCTACTCTCCTTTCTTCATGTAGAACACATTTACCCCTACCCAAGAGAGGAATATAAAGTCCCATTCGATCACTCTTTCAGTCTCAAAATCTAGGCTTTCTGAATAGTGTTTAGAGGGGTTTTTTAAATCTGTGTTGTAAAAATAAATAAATAAATAAATAAATAAATAAATAAATAAAAATAAAATCTGTATTGTAGTGTCCCTTCTTAGTCCAGAAAACTATGAACTAAAAAGAAAAGTTGTCTGCCACTTCATATTCAATATCCACTGGTGAAATAGGAAAAGATAACTGCAATAAACAATCACTTTTGGAGAGAAGAGTAGGAATCACAACACAATCACTGGTTAATAGCAACTCTTAAATCCCACTAGACAGAGGCAAAAAGAGTCCCCTGTGTAGGAAGTTAGAATGTTCCTTAACTAAGCCCTGATTCTGCTCCCTGGGAAGAGATTCCTGGTCAATTTTTATCCATGAACCTTGTTTCTGTCTTCAGAGGGTTTCTTTCTTTTGTGTCACACTCCTTGACCACATCTGGAATGAGCATTGGAAAATATATATTCCTTAGAGGCTGAAAAGCTCATAACCTGCATCCTGTTTATAGTAGATTTGGAGCCCAAGGGTCATTTTAAGCCTTAAACAGTAACAGTAATTTATTCCAGGCTTCTTATTTAATTTGATTCAGCTCCAAATGTCAATAACCATACCCACAATTCATTACTACACACACTTTGCATATTTGCTATATTTATTTGCTTTCTCATGGTCATGTTTCTCACAACTTGTGAGTATTTGGAGCCTATCAGGTTTTTATGGGAGAGCTAGACTGTAAGTTTATTTTCCCTCAAACATTTGTCCAAGAGAAAAGATTTATTTGCGGCAACAGCCCTAATTTGATCTTTCCTTTGAGATAACACAGTCCATTCAGACATTTTTACAATAGTCAAATGGCCATGCCCTTGATTTAATCCTTCTATAAGGCTGTTTTAAGAAGCTTTTGTCACCAAAATACTTTGTTTTGCCTTTTACTCATTGAAGTTAGAAGCAATTGCCTCTTCCCATCATACAAGTCCTCACATTTCTGGATTCTATATTCCCTTTCATCACACTGCTTGCAAAACAGCCAATTCTCTTCTGACCTCAGCACTTTCTTGTAATAACTTGTCAAATGTGGTGAACAATGACTAACACACAGTGCCAACATTCTGTATTACAATCTCTTCCCTTAGAGCTAAACATTCATTAGGTAAATTATGTGCCTTACAAATTAATGCAGGCAACAGTTTCAGCAAATATTTCATCACTACAAAACACGGATCACCATTCTTCCAGCCCCTGATAACAGTTTATTTTGTATCCACTATCTGGTACCTCAGCCAATGCTACTTATTATTTTTTTTGTCATGGTAATATTGTCCTGTTTCAGTCAGAATAGGCTAGATTATGCAGTAAAAATAAACAATCCAAAAATATCAGTGGCTTGAAACAATAAAAGATTTATTTCTTTCTCATACTGCTTGTTCAATGTTGGGCAGCCAGAGGGCTTTGCTCATTGTAGTTACTGAGACCAGGCTTACAGACACTTTAGATCAATGTGGGTTTTCACAATTACTATTGCAGAGAAAAGAGGATATGGCAAACTCTATACTGTTCTTAAAGCTTCTCATGGAAGAGATATGTCATTTCTTCTCAAATGTTAGCCAACATATGTCACATGGGCACAGATAACTTCATGGGGTTTGGGAAATACAATTTACCATTTGCCCAGGAAGAGAACCAGAAACATATGGATGGTGGCACTAATAACTTATCACGGGAAAGCTAGACACATCCTAGATCATTTTTCAAATTTCATTGTGAAGAGGAAACACTAATTTTCTACAGAGAAAGAAGGGATTCTCTATAAAAACAATGTGAATGAATCCAAGTCATATCAGACTTCTGATCTACAATGCAAGGTGTTAGAAACAGTAGAGTAAGGTCTATAAAGTGTCAAGGGAAGAGGGCTTTTAAACTAGAATTCACTAGCTAGGAAAATTATCAATCAAGTATGATGGCAAAATAAAGGCCATCTCAGCCATACAAAGACTCAAGAAACTCACATGCCATTTAGTATCACTGAAATAATTATTCTGAAACATACTCTGGCAAAAGGAAAACAGAACTCAAGCAAAAGAAAGGTAAAATGGAGGAAATAGTGGTAAGCAAAAAAATAAAAATTGCAGTTCACAATAGTTATTAATAATAAAGCTATAAAATTAATAATTTTATGTAATGGTTTATAAAAGAGAAGGGAAATACTATTAAAATGATTTGAAATTTAGTTGATGTCAATAAAACCTAGATAATATGGGAGGGGCAGAAAATAAACAAAAGCTTACAAAAGTCTTATTTGGGAGAGAAGCTAAAATTGTTGATGGAGATTGTAAACTTAAATGTATTTGGGAAATTTTTTTAATAAATTAATTTTTATTGGTGTTCAATTTACCAACATACAGAATAACACCCAGTGCTCATCCCGTCAAGTGCCCCACTCAGTGCCTGTCACCCACTCACCCCCACCCCCCGCCCTCCTCCCCTTCCACCACCCCTAGTTCGTTTCCCAGAGTTATGAGTCTTTATGTTCTGTCTCCCTTTCTGATATTTCCCACACATTTCTTCTCCCTTCCCTTCTATTCCCTTTCACTATTATTTATATTCCCCAAATGAATGAGAACATACACTGTTTGTCCTTCTCCGATTGACTTACTTCAGGGAAATTTGAAGGCAACAACTTGCAGAATGGAAATAAAAAGTAGAATTTACAAAATAGCAGATTATGGTAGAGGGGAGAAATACAATGCTATCCATCTAGAAAAAATGAGGGAAGAAGAAAATGGAGAAATTACATGGAAACCAAGATAAACACAAAAATTAAAACCAAGTAACAAAAATTATATCAGGGGAGTTCCATTTCTTGCACTGGTAACACGATGAGCTCCATGGGTTTATTCTCCAGTGAAATTTGTGGAAATTATTTTTAAAACAATCATTTTAAATATTTGGAAATGGTCCTAAGGACATATACAAATGAAACTTATTCAAACACATTTACTGACACTTAGTAAGAACAGGGAGGGTTTATGGCACTGACCATATGAACCATGACCCACTCCCTCCCACCTGCCTCCCAGAACAGTCTGAAGGTAGCTGCAATCCAGATGGGTGCAGCCAAGAATATAAGGCTCCCACTCCACCCCAACTCACACATAAGGGCTTCAGTTTTTTTCTGGGAAGAATGGGAATCAGCATTTCTCATCTCATCCCAAGCTACCTGTTGCAGAGGCTAAATTCCAGGAGAGTGAGGCTAAGAAGTGCAGGCTCCGTTTTTCCATCCAGCCCTCACTTGTGTAACAGAGACTTTATTTACCATGGGAATAGTGTACTGTGAGTACTGGGACTCAAATTTACCTCTCCCTGGCATAGTTACCATTCCAGGAGAGACAAGCCAAAAATATCTCAGGCTACTGATCACTTCCTCTCCATGCCATGCACCAAGCTAGGAAACTAGGGTCATTACTAAGAAATAAGTAATCCACTGTCCCTACTTACAGCTTCAGAACCATGGCTCAGAGATTACGACAATGAAGAGGCAATCCATAAAAACAGACCTCCGAAGCTCTTTCTAAAAGAACTGACTTCATTTGATCTCGTTTGTACAGATAAGGGAGAAGTCCAAGCCTAAAAGCACTCTCAAAAGCAATGGAGGTTGTTTTTTTTGTTTTTTGTTTTTTGTTTGTTTTTTTTTTTTTTTGCTAGCAATGGAGGTTGTGATGAAAACCTAGTAAGTGGATACTGTAGATAAACACCATGGAGGTTGTGATGAAAACCAAGTAGATTGATACTGCAGATCCATTACAGATATAAGCTAAACAAGACATGTAATAGTCATACACTGAAAACTATAAAACATTGCTGAAAAAAAGACTTAAATAAATGGAAAGACATACTGTGTTCATGGATTGGGAGACTTAATAGTGTTAAGATGGCAGTGCAACATGAATTGAGGTACAGATTCAATATATTCCTTACTGACATTCCAATTGCTTTTTTTTTGCAGAAACGTAAAATATAAAATTTCCCTTCCTAAAATTTGTATGGAATCATAAGGTACACTGAATAACCAAAATAATCTTGAAAAAGAATGAAGTTGGAAGATCCAGATATCCCAATTTTAAAATGTACTATAAATCTACATCATAGAAACAGTATGGTATTGGCACAAGAATAGATGTATATAATAGGAATAGGAATAGGAGAGCCCAGAAATACACTTAAACATTTATGTTCATTTGATTTTAGACAAGAGTACCAAGAAAAATCAATGCAGAAAGTATAGTCTTTTCTTTTTTTTTTCATTTTTTTTTATTTTTTTTATTGGTGTTCAATTTACTAACATACAGAATAACACCCAGTGCCCGTCACCCATTCACTCCCACCCCCCGCCCTCCTCCCCTTCTACCACCCCTAGTTCGTTTCCCAGAGTTAGCAGTCTTTACGTTCTGTCTCCCTTTCTGATATTTCCCACACATTTCTTCTCCCTTCCCTTATATTCCCTTTCACTATTATTTATATTCCCCAAATGAATGAGAACATATAATGTTTGTCCTTCTCCGACTGACTTACTTCACTCAGCATAATACCCTCCAGTTCCATCCACGTCAAAGCAAATGGTGGGTATTTGTCATTTCTAATAGCTGAGTAATATTCCATTGTATACATAAACCACATCTTCTTTATCCATTCATCTTTCGTTGGACACCGAGGCTCCTTCCACAGTTTGGCTATCGTGGCCATTGCTGCTAGAAACATCGGGGTGCAGGTGTCCCGGCGTTTCATTGCATTTGTATCTTTGGGGTAAATCCCCAACAGTGCAATTGCTGGGTCGTAGGGCAGGTATATTTTTAACTGTTTGAGGAACCTCCACACAGTTTTCCAGAGTGGCTGCACCAGTTCACATTCCCACCAACAGTGTAAGAGGGTTCCCTTTTCTCCGCATCCTCTCCAACATTTGTTGTTTCCTGCCTTGTTAATTTTCCCCATTCTCACTGGTGTGAGGTGGTATCTCATTGTAGTTTTGATTTGTATTTCCCTGATGGCAAGTGATGCAGAACATTTTCTCATATGCATGTTGGCCATGTCTATGTCTTCCTCTGTGAGATTTCTGTTCATGTCTTTTGCCCATTTCATGATTGGATTGTTTGTTTCTTTGGTGTTGAGTTTAATAAGTTCTTTATAGATCTTGGAAACTAGCCCTTTATCTGATATGTCATTTGCAAATATCTTCTCCCATTCTGTAGGTTGTCTTTGAGTTTTGTTGACTGTATCCTTTGCTGTGCAAAAGCTTCTTATCTTGATGAAGTCCCAATAGTTCATTTTTGCTTTTGTTTCTTTTGCCTTCGTGGATGTATCTTGCAAGAAGTTACTATGGCCGAGTTCAAAAAGGGTGTTGCCTGTGTTCTTCTCTAGGATTTTGATGGAATCTTGTCTCACATTTAGATCTTTCATCCATTTTGAGTTTATCTTTGTGTATGGTGAAAGAGAGTGGTCTAGTTTCATTCTTCTGCATGTGGATGTCCAATTTTCCCAGCACCATTTATTGAAGAGACTGTCTTTCTTCCAATGGATAGTCTTTCCTCCTTTATCGAATATTAGTTGCCCATAAAGTTCAGGGTCCACTTCTGGATTCTCTATTCTGTTCCACTGATCTATGTGTCTGTTTTTGTGCCAGTACCACACTGTCTTGATGACCACAGCTTTGTAGTACAACCTGAAATCTGGCATTGTGATGCCCCCAGATATGGTTTTCTTTTTTAAAATTCCCCTGGCTATTCGGGGTCTTTTCTGATTCCACACAAATCTTAAAATAATTTGTTCTAACTCTCTGAAGAAAGTCCATGGTATTTTGATAGGGATTGCATTAAACGTGTATATTGCCCTGGGTAACATTGACATTTTCACAATATTAATTCTGCCAATCCATGAGCATGGAATATTTTTCCATCTCTTTGTGTCTTCCTCCATTTCTTTCAGAAGTGTTCTATAGTTTTGAGGGTATAGATCCTTTACATCTTTGGTTAGGTTTATTCCTAGGTATCTTATGCTTTTGGGTGCAATTGTAAATGGGATTGACTCCTTAATTTCTCTTTCTTCAGTCTCATTGTTAGTGTATAGAAATGCCACTGACTTTTGGGCATTGATTTTGTATCCTGCCACGCTACCGAATTGCTGTATGAGTTCTAGCAATCTTGGGGTGGAGACTTTTGGGTTTTCTACGTAGAGTATCATGTCATCGGCGAAGAGGGAGAGTTTGACTTCTTCTTTGCCAATTTGAATGCCTTTAATGTCTTTTTGTTGTCTGATTGCTGAGGCTAGGACTTCCAGTACTATGTTGAACAGCAGTGGTGAGAGTGGACATCCCTGTCTTGTTCCTGATCTTAGGGGAAAAGCTCCTAGTGCTTCCCCATTGAGAATGATATTTGCTGTGGGCTTTTCATAGATGGCTTTTAAGATGTCGAGGAATGTTCCCTCTATCCCTACACTCTGAAGAGTTTTGATCAGGAATGGATGCTGTATTTTGTCAAATGCTTTCTCTGCATCCAATGAGAGGATCCTATGGTTCTTGGTTTTTCTCTTGCTGATTCGATGAATCACATTGATTGTTTTACGGGTGTTGAACCAGCCTTGTGTCCCAGGGATAAATCCTACTTGGTCATGGTGAATAATTTTCTTAATGTACTGTTGGATCCTATTGGCCAGTATCTTGTTGAGAATTTTTGCATCCATGTTCATCAGGGATATTGGTCTGTAATTCTCCTTTTTGGTGGGGTCTTTGTCTGGCTTTGGAATTAAGGTGATGCTGGCTTCATAGAACGAATTTGGAAGTACTCCATCTCTTTCTATCTTTCCAAACAGCTTTAGGAGAATAGGTATGGTTTCTTCTTTAAACGTTTGATAAAATTCCCCTGGGAAGCCATCTGGCCCTGGACTCTTGTGTCTTGGGAGGTTTTTGATGACGGCTTCAATTTCCTCCCTGGTTATTGGCCTGTTCAGGTTTTCTATTTCTTCCTGTTCCAGTTTTGGTAGTTTGTGGCTTTCCAGGAATGCGTCCATTTCTTCTAGATTGCCTAATTTATTGGCGTATAGCTGTTCATAATATGTTTTTAAAATCGTTTGTATTTCCTTGGTGTTGGTAGTGATCTCTCCTTTCTCATTCATGATTTTATTAATTTGAGTCTTCTCTCTCTTCTTTTTAATAAGGCTGGCTAATGGTTTATCTATCTTATTAATTCTTTCAAAGAACCAACTCCTGGTTCTGTTGATCTGTTCCACAGTTCTTCTGGTCTCGATTTCGTTGAGTTCTGCTCGAATCTTTATTAACTCCCTTCTTCTCTTGGGTGTAGGATCTATTTGCTGTTTTTTCTCTAGCTCCTTTATGTGTAAGGTTAGCTTTTGTATTTGAGTTCTTTCCAGTTTTTGAATGGATGCTTGTATTGCGATGTATTTCCCCCTTAGGACTGCTTTTGCTGCATCCCAAAGATTTTGAACGGTGTATCTTCATTCTCATTAGTTTCCATGAATCTTTTTAATTCTTCCTTAATTTCCTGGTTGACCCTTTTATCTTTTAGCAGGATGGTCCTTAACCTCTACGTGTTTGAGGTCCTTCCAAACTTCTTGTTGTGATTTAGTTCTAATTTCAAGGCATTATGGTCCGAGAATATGCAGGGGACAATCCCAATCTTTTGGTATCGGTTCAGACCCGATTTGTGACCCAATATGTGGTCTATTCTGGAGAAAGTTCCATGTGCGCTTGAGAAGAATGTGTATTCAGTTGAGTTTGGATGTAAAGTTCTGTAGATATCTGTGAAATCCATCTGGTCCAGTGTATCATTTAAAGCTCTCGTTTCTTTGGAGATGTTGTGCTTAGAAGACCTATCGAGTATAGAAAGAGCTAGATTGAAGTCACCAAGTATAAGTGTATTATTATCTAAGTATTTCTTCACTTTGGTTAATAATTGATTTATATATTTGGCAGCTCCCACATTCGGAGCATATATATTGAGGATTGTTAAGTCCTCTTGTTGAATAGATCCTTTAAGTATGATATAGTGTCCCTCTTCATCTCTCACTACAGTCTTTGGGGTAAATTTTAGTTTATCTGATATAAGGATGGCTACCCCTGCTTTCTTTTGAGGACCATTCGAATGGTAAATGGTTCTCCAACCTTTTATTTTCAGGCTGTAGGTGTCCTTCTGTCTAAAATGAGTCTCTTGTAGACAGCAAATAGATGGGTCCTGCTTTTTTATCCAGTCTGAAACCCTGCGCCTTTTGATGGGGTCATTAAGCCCGTTCACATTCAGAGTTACTATTGAGAGATATGAGTTTAGTGTCATCATGATATCTATTCAGTCTTTGTTTTTGTGGACTGTTCCACTGAACTTCTTCTTAAAGGGGAATTTTAAGAGGCCCCCTTAAAATTTCTTGCAGAGCTGGTTTGGAGGTCACTATATTCTTTTAGTTGCTGCCTGTCTTGGAAGCTCTTTATCTCTCCTTCCATTTTGAATGAGAGCCTTGCTGGATAAAGTATTCTTGGTTGCATGTTCTTCTCATTTAGGACCCTGAATATATCCTGCCAGCCCTTTCTGGCCTGCCAGGTCTCTGTGGAGAGGTCTGCTGTTACCCTAATACTCTTCCCCATAAAAGTCAGGGATTTCTTGTCTCTTGCTGCTTTAAGGATCTTCTCCTTATCTTTGGAATTTGCAAGCTTCACAATTAAATGTCGAGGTGTTGAACGGTTTTTATTGATTTTAGGGGGGGATCTCTCTATTTCCTGGATCTGAATGCCTGTTTCCCTTCCCAGATTAGGAATGTTTTCAGCTAGAATTTGTTCAAATACATATTCTGGCCCTCTGTCCCTTTCGGCGCCCTCGGGAACCCCAATTAAACGTAGGTTTTTCTTCCTCAGGCTGTCGTTTATTTCCCTTAATCTATCTTCATGGTCTTTTAATTGTTTGTCTCTTTTTTCCTCAGTTTCCCTCTTTGCTATCAACTTGTCTTCTAGGTCACTCACTCGTTCTTCCACCTCGTTAACCCTCGTCGTTAGGACTTCTAGTTTGGATTGCATCTCATTCAATTGATTTTTAATTTCTGCCTGATTAGCTCTAAATTCTGCAGTCATGAAGTCTCTTGAGTCCTTTATACTTTTTTCTAGAGCCACCAGTAGCTGTATAATAGTGCTTCTGAATTGGCTTTCTGACATTGAATTGTAATCCAGATTTTGTAACTCTGTGGGAGAGAGGACTGTTTCTGATTCTTTCTTTTGAGGTGAGGTTTTCCTTCTAGTCATTTTGCTCAGTGCAGAGTGGCCAAAAGCAAGTTGTATTGGGAAAAAGAGAAAAAGAGAGGAGAGAAAGAAGGAAAGAAAAGAGAAAGAGAAAAAAAAGGTAAGAAAAAAAAACGAAAAAAAAAGAAGAAAAAGAGAAAGAAAAAGAAAGGAGAAAAAAAGGGGGTGGGGGAAGGAAACAAATCAAAAAGCAAAACAAAACAAAAACAAACCAAAAAAAAAAAAAGAACCACAGGGGAGTATCTTCTGATTCTGTGTACTTTAAGTCCCTTGGCTTCTCCTGGAAGTTGTCAGTCCGTCTAGCTGGTGTTCTGGGGGAGGGGCCTGTTGTGCTGATTTTCAGGTGTTAGCAGTTGGGGGAGCTGCTGTGCCCCTGCCTGGTGCAGGGCTCAGTGGGGGTTGTTTACCCCGTGAGGCCGCAGGAGGAACAGCCCCAGTGGCGGGGCCAGCTCTGGAAACCTGGATTCAGCTCCGGCAGGAACTCCGTCTGCAGGGCCTGGAGGCTCCGGGGCGGGGCCGCTGATCTGCTCAGCTCGGGGCAGGAGCTTCCTTGCTGTCCTGGGCCCTCCTGGCCTCTGCCTGTCCCGGGGGAGGCCGGATCCTGGGCTGTGTCCCGGCGCCCAGTGCTGCGGGGCCTGCGCTGTTGGATTCGCGCTCCCGGGCCGCGCAGCCCCCTCCGCGGAGCTGCCGCCCAAGCTCCTTCGAGCTGCTCCTGAAACCGCGCAGGCCCCTCCGCACGGAGCCTCTTCCTCTGCCCGAGCCCCTCCGAGCTGCTCCCGGGGCCGCGCAGCCCCCTCCGCGGAGCCGCCGCCCGAGCCCCTCCTGGCTGCTCCGGGTCCCCCGTGCGCGCTGCAGCCCTTAGGGAGCTCGGCGCACTCTCCTGGGCGCGCAGTTGCTCTGTTACTGTCCCAGGGAACCCGAAGGCATCCCCGCCCTCCTGGGTCCTGCTCCACCTCCCTGGAGCCCCTTTCCGCCCGGGAAGGTCGGTGCAGCTCCTGCTCCTCCGGGACGGGGCTCTCCTGTCCTGGGGACACTCGCCCCGGCCTCAGCCCGGCTCCTCGCGGGGCCCCTCCCCCTTGGAGGCCTTTGTTCCTTTATTTCTTTTTCCCCGTCTTCCTACCTTGATAGATGCGCGAACTCTTCTCACTGTAGCATTCCAGCTGGTCTCTCTTTAAATCTCAGGCCGAATTCATAGATTTTCAGGATGATTTGAAGGTTTTCTAGGTAGTTTGGTGGAGACAGGTGATTTGGAGACCCTACTCTTCCGCCATCTTGCTCTCCTCTCTAGTCTTTTCAATAAGTGGTTCTGGAAGAACTGGATAGCCACAAGGAAAAAAAACTGAAGTTGGACCACTGCCTCACTACATATACAAATATTAACTTAAAATGGAAGAAAAACCTACATGTAAGAACTAAAACTATGAAGTTCTTAAAAGAAAACATAAGGGTAAATCTTCATGTTCTTGTATTTATTATTTTTTTATGTTCTTGGATTTAGCAATGTTTTCTTTGATAGGACAGCAAAAGCACAAGCAACAAAAGAAAAAGTAGATAAATTTTCTCAAAATTAAAATTTTTGCACTTCAAAATGACAGTATTGAGCAAGTGAAAAGTATTGAGCATGGAATGGGGAAAATTATTTACACATCATGTGTTATATCTTGTGTGTATCTAGAATATATGAAGAACACTCATAACTTAACCACCCGAAGATAAGCAACTCAATTTAAAAATGAGGAAAGAATTTAAATAAGTATTTGTCCAAAGAAGATATTTAAATGGCCAACAGGCTCCTGAAAAGATGCTTCATATAAAAATAGTCATAATGGAAATTAAAACCACAATGAGATACCACTCAACACTCAGTAGGATGGCTACAATCAAAATGAAAGATAGTAACAAGTGTCAATGAGCATATTCAGTAATTGGAACCTTTATACACTGCTAGTGGAAATGTAAAATGGTACAACTACTTTGGAAAACAGCTTGGTACTTCTTCAAAAAGTTAAACATAGAGTTGTCATTTGACTCAAAATTGCTACTCCTAGATGTATGCTCATGAGAAGTAAAAACTAATGAATAAATAACTTGTACATGAGTACTTATAGTGGCATTATTTATAATAGGCAAAAGGTAAAAACAATCCAAATATCCATCAATGGATAAGTGGAGTTAGAATATGTGATAGATCCATACAATGGAATATTATTCAGCCTTAAAAAGGAATGAAGTACTGATACATTTTAAAACATGGGTGAAAAAAAAAAAAAAACATGGGTGAACCTTGTAAACATGCTGCATGAAAGAAACTAGTCATAAAATATTGCATGTTATATGATTCAACTCACATGAAATGTACAAAGTAGAAAAATCTATAGAGACAGTATGGATATGAATGGTCTTCTATATTTAGCAAAAATGGAGCACATTGAGAAATAATAATTACAGTATACGGAGTTTTTCGGGTGATAAAAAATGTGCTAAAATTGACTTACTTTGGTGATGGTTATACAGCTCTGAATATACTAAAAATCATGGAATTATACATAGGTAAATTGTATGGTGTGTGAAAGTATTAGATCTCAATAAAGCTGCTATAGAAATTTGCATTAAATATATGTGTGATTTAAGTATAGGTAAGTTAACTAAACATATCCTATTAAAAGAGAAAGACATGCATACTTATTTTAAAAAGGAAATCTAGTTACATACCCTTTCTATGACGTTGCTAAAACAAAATGATAAGAAAGTAGGAAAATATACAGAAGGCGAATGCCAAAATAAAGGAAAAAGTAGGGACAATATTATCATCATACAAAATAGATGTCAAGGTAAAATGCATTAAATATATTAAAATATATAGTTTTTTATAATCCTTAATATTTATTCACTTAAAAATATAACTTTAAAATGTTCAAAGCAAAAAAAATCAGTAATACAAGAAAAAAATGGACATATGCACAATTAGAGTGGGAAATTTTGGCAATTCTTTCTCAGAAATGAACAGGTTAAAGAGATAAAATTAATAATAAACATATATAAGATTTGATAAACATTATTTAATAATTCTGAATTCACATATATAGAAAAAAATTTGTCACATATTGTGACAGACTTGTTACACCTGGCTATCCAGTTAGTCTCTTATTTCCAGCCTTCCTTTTAACAAATAAGGCCATGTCACTAAGTTTTTTCGTATGTCACATAAGCAGCTATGATGTGTACAAATTCTGCATAAGTTAATGAAATTTTTTAAAACTTGCATTAGACATCTTCTTTCTCTCACAATGCCTGGAATAAATATGTGCTTGAGTCCCAGCTCAAATCTTCTAAATAAAGAAAACATTCAAGAGATAGTAAAGCAGCAAAATGGAAGGACTGTGGGTCTCAGAATGAGTAAGTAAAGAAAAGCTGTCTGTACACCTATGTTACATCATAAAGAATTGCATGAAAGAGAAATTAATGACTATTTTCCTTAACTCATATTGTTTCAGGCTATCTTTGTTATAGGAGCTTGGACTTAACCATAGATAGATAGTAGACAGCTAATAGATGATATTTAAATATACATAAATAGATAGAGCTTTGTACCCAAACTACCAAAAAAAATGTTCTTTTTAAATGTTCATGGAACATTTGCAAAAGTTGATCATGCACTAGCAAACTAAAAATTCTTTCATTTTCCCAAATAGAAACACACAAGCCATATTCTTGTACCATAATGGACAGGAAAAATAAGCAAACATACAATAGACTGATAATGAAATAGATGGATGATAGAGAAGTAATTAATGATGGATGGATGGTTGAATAAATTAGATAGATAATAGATAATAGATAGATAGATAGATAGATGATAGATAAAAAGAAAGCACCTAGAAAATATCACTATGTTTTTAAATATCTCTTGGGTAAAGAGGAAATAAAACTAAAATATCTGAATTTGTATGCAATATAATGAGGCTACTACATATTAAATACCTATGGAATTCATGCGAGTGACGATATTCAGAAAAAATATATAGTCTTAAATGCATTCATTAAAAATTATTTAGAAAACAAAAAAACACTGAAATTAAATAAATTAAAGATTCAATTCAGGAAGCTAGAATTTAAAAAAAACAATATTATCCAAAGGAATACAGGACAAAGGAAACAATCAAAATAATATTAGACACTAATAAAAAAGAAAATATACAAACAAAAGCAAATAAAAAGTAAACTTGACAAATAAATGTAAACATCAAGGTACTTCTTTAAAATAATAAAACAGGGGCACCTGGGTGGCTCAGTCCATTAAGCATCTGCCTTTGGCTCAAGTCATGATCTCAGGGTCCTGGTAATCAGCCCCTCTCTGCTCCATGGGGAGTTTGCTCCTCCCTCTCCCTCTGTTCTCTCTTTTTCACTCTTACACTCTCCCTCTCTCAAATAAATAAATAAAATCTTAAAAAAATAAAAATAAATACAATAAAATAATAAAACAAATCTCTAGCAAGTCTTGAGAAATTAAACTAAAATGAACAGGAAAAATAAGAAAAAGGGGCCCTTAGACACAGTTGGAAGATAGCAGCAGAATAGAAGGACCTTAGGCTTGCCTCATCCCACAAATACAACTAGATAACTATCAAATCATCCTAAATACCCCAGAAACTGACCTGAAAACTGGCAGAACAAACTCTACAACTAAAGATAGAAAAAAGACCACAAAGATAGTAAGAAGTACAGAAATGTGGTTTGGAAAACAGATCATGGCCACCTCTGCAGTGGGGAGGGAGCTGCAGTTGCAGAGAAAAGCAAGATACAGACCAGCATACAGGGGAGCATATGAGGAAAATGAATCCCCATAGCGGTTGGCTTGGAAAGGAAGAGGGGCCAAATTTTGTGAGTTCTGGCATCCAGCAGGGCCTAAAGCCTGGAGTTTTAAAGGTCAGCAGACTTGGCTGGAATGGAGCCTGGAGGGCATTGCACTGCTCCTTGGAGAGAAGGCAGGCAAACAACCTGTGCACATACAGCATGGGAACAGCAATCTAAAGGGCACCTGAGACACACAGTGAGGAAAGTTATTCATTCATCTCAGAGAACATCCCAGAAAGACAGCATTCACAGAGACACTCTTCCAGTAACAAAGGAACTGGCCAGTGCCATTTCCCTCATTCACCACTCAGCATAAGGACAAGGCCACCTGCAAGAAGCAGCACTGCACTGACATTTGCTACCTAAATTGCTTACACCAAGCCCTGCTCCACTCCTGCTGTGGTGGAACCACCCCTCCCAGTCACACTTGCCTCAGTCCCAGCCTAGCAAACCCTTTCTCTCAAAGACAGTCCCAAACCCCTACTCATACTGTATCTTCTGATACAGGAGTCTATTGGCACCTCAGTTCCTGCAGCAATAGCAACAAGTCACAAGCAGACAAGAGCATACCTAGTTAAAACTCATCACATTCAGGCCAGGGAACAAACACTGTCCATAAGAGGCAAAGAGAGCCTCTACAGATGACTAGCCTAAAGCAGCCAGGACACAACAGCAGAGTACATGCAGCACACATTGGAGACACTCTGGAAACAACAGGCCCTGGGAAACAGAGGACACTACATAGTAGGGCACTAAAGGAACTCTTTTTCATAAGGCCATTTCCTCAAGAACAGGAGATATAGCTGACTTTCCTAATATGCAAAAATAGGCACAGAGACCTAAACAAAATGAGAAAATAGAGAAATTTAGCCCAAATGAAAGAATAGGAGAAGGTCATTGCCAGAGATCTAAGTAAAACAGATATAAATAACATGCCTGACGAAGAATTTAAAGTAATGATCATAAGGATACTCACTGGGCTTGAGAAAAGAGTGGAAGAGTGAGACCCTTAATACAGAGATGAATAACATAGCAGATATAAAAGGATCAACATAAGAAATGAGAAACACACCTGATGGAGTGAACAGAAGGATGGAAGAAGCAGCGGAACAAATTAGTGGCCACAAAGACAGAGTAATGGAAAATAATCAAGCTGAACAAAAGAGAGAAAAATAATTATGCAAAACAAAAATAGATTTAGGGAACTCAGTGACTCCATAAAAGGTAGTAACATTGGATTAAAGAAGCCCCAGAAAAAGAAAAGAAGAATAGAGGACACAAATTTTTTTGAAGAAATAATACTTAAAATTTTCCTAATCTGGGTAAGGAAACAGCTATCCAGATCCAGGAGGCACAGAGAGCTCCCAACAAGATCAACAAAAGCAGGTCCATACCAACACATACCATAATTAAATAGGCAAAAAATAGTATAAAGAAATAATTTTAGCACAGCCTGGGTGGCTCAGAGGTTTAGCACCACCTTCGGCCCAGGGCCTGATCCTGGAGACCCGGGATCAAGTCCCACGTCGGGCTCCCTGCATGAAGCCTGATTCTCCCTCTGCCTGTGTCTCTGTCTCTTTTTCTCTGTGTGTCTCTCATGAATAAATAAATAAAATCTAGAAGAAGAAGAAGAAGAAGAAGAAGAAGAAGAAGAAGAAGAAAGAAGAAGAAGAAGAAGAAATAATTTTAAAAGCAGCAAGACAAAAGAAGACTAACCTACGAGGTAAAATCCCTAAGGGTAGCAGGAAATTTTTTAGCAGCAACTTCCCAAGCCAGAAGGCAGTGGCATAACATATTTCAGGTATTGAACAGGAAAAATCTGCAGCCAAGAATATCTTCCCCAGCAAGACTATAACTTAGAATAGAAGGAGAGAGAGAGTTTCTCAGACAAATAAAAACTAAAGAACTTCATGTCCACTAAACCAGAGCTGCATATATAAGGGAAGGGAGAAGAAGTGTGTGGGAAATATCAGAAGGGGAAACAGAACATAAAGACTCCTAACTCTGGGAAACGAACTAGGGGTGGTGGAAGGGGAGGAGGGCGGGGGGTGGGGGTGAATGGGTGATGGGCACTGAGGGGGGCACTTGACGGGATGAGCACTGGGTGTTATTCTGTATGTTGGCAAATTGAACACCAATAAAAAATAAATTTATTATAAAAAAATAAACCAGAGCTGCAAGAAATATTAAAGGAGATCGTTCAAATGGAAAAGAGAGACAAAGAGTGACAGCATAAGGGTAGGAAAAACAAAAGCAGTAAAAATGAATGTTTCTGTAAGAAATCAGTCAAGGAACTCACACAATAAAATTATGTAAAATATAAAAACATATACCTAAAACATGGGGAGGAGAGGAGTAAAAATTGAACTCAAACCTAAATGACTACCAACTAAATACAGACTGCTATATGCAGAAGAATTTATATACAAACCTAATGATAGCATATATAAAAACTACTAATAAATATGCAAAGAGTAAAGAGAAAGAAATTCATATATATCACTAAGGAAAATAGCAAGTCATAAAAGATAAAGATCAGAAAGGATCATAGAAAATCCTCAGAAACAATCACAAAACAAATAATAAAATGACAATAAATACATTGCTATCAATAATTACTTTGATTATAAAAGGACTAAATGCTCAAATCAAAAGATATTGAGTATGAGAATAGGTAAAAAGGGAAATCCAAGACCCATCTATATTCTGCCTACAAGAGATTGATCATAGACCTAAAGACACCTGCTGACTAAAAGTGAGGGGATAAAGAAGCATCTATCATGCAAATGGATATCAAAAGAAGGCTAAAATAGTAATACTTATATCAAACAAAATAGAATTTCAAACAATGACTGTAACATGAGGCAAAAAAGGACATGATATAATAATAAAGGGGACAATTCAACAAGAAGATGTAACAATTGTAAATAATTATACACCCAACATATGAGCACCCAAATGCATAAAACAGTTAAACATAAAGGAACTAATTGATAATAATATAATAACAATAGGGGAGTTGAACATCCTTCTTACATCAATGGACAGATCATCTAAACAGAAAATCAACAAGGAAGCAATGGCTTTGAATGACACACTGGAAGAGATGGATTTAACATATATTCAGATATTCCATCCTAAAATATCAGAATACACATTCTTTTCAAATGCACATGGAACATTTTTCAGAACAGATCATATAATAGCCAACAAAATAAGCCTCAACAAATTCAAGAAGATCGAAGTCCTACAATGCATCTTTTCTGACCACATGCTTTGAAACTAGAAGTCAACCACAAGAAAAAAACTGGAAAGACCACAAATATATGGAGGTTGAATAACATGCTACTAAACAATGAGTGGGACAATCAGGAAATATAAGAAGAAATTAGAAAGTACATAGAAATGAAAATGAAAACACAATGGTCTAAAACCTTTGGGATACAGCAAAAGTGGTTCTAAGAGGGAAGTTATAGCAATACAGGCCTACCTCAAGAATCAGAAAAAAATCTTGGGGCACCTGAGTGACTTAGTTGGTTTAAACAACTGCCTTAAAAAAAAAAAAATTAACAACTGCCTTCAGCTCAGGTCATGATCCCAGTGTCTTGGGATCAAGTCCCATTTTGGGATCCCTGTTCAGCAGGGAGCCTGCCCTCTCCCCCCACTCATTCTTGTCCTCTCTCTCTTTTAAATAAATAAATAAATAAATAAATAAATAAATAAATAAATAAAATCTTTTACAAAAATGAATCAAGAAAAATTCTCAAATAAGCAACTTAACCTCATACCTAAAGGATCTAGAAAAAGAACAAATAAAATGTAAAACCAGTAGAAGGAAGGAAATCATAAAGACTAGACCAGAAATAAATGATTTAAAAAACCCTAAAAAACACAATAGAACAGATAAATGAAACCAGGAGTTGGTTCTTTGAAAAAAATCAATAAATTCTGTATGTTAGTAAATTGAACACCAATAAAAAAAAATAAAAATAAAAAAAAAAAAATAAAAAAAAAAAAAAAAAATCAATAAAATTGATAAAAGAGAAAGGACTCAAATAAAATTGCAAAAGAAAGGGGACAAACAACAACCAATACCACAGAAATACAATTATAGGAGAATATTATAAAAAACCTATTTACCAACAAATTGGACAACCTAAATAAAAGAAGTGGATAAATTCCTAAAAACATATAAACTACCAAGACTGACAAAGGGAGAAATAGAAAATTTGAATAGACTGGTAACCAGCAAAGAAACAGTCAGTAATCAAAACACTCCCAACAAACAAAAGTCCAGGACCAGACAGTTTCACAGCCGAATTCTACCAAACTTTGACAGAAGAGTTAATACCTATTCTGCTCTAAATTATTTTTTTTAAAAAGGGGGAAAATATCATTGAAAAACATCATTCACCATTATCAAGTAGGTTTATTCCTGTGTTGCAAGGGTTCTTCAATATTCACAAAGCAATCAATAAGATACATCACATCAATGTAAAAAGATAAAAACCATGTAATCTTTTCAATAGATGCAGAAAAGGCATTTCACAAAGTACAACATGAATTCATAATAAAAACCCATATCAGGGACACCTGGGTGGCTCAGCAATTAAGCTCCTGCCTTAGGCTTAGGACATGATCCCGGAGTCCCGGGACTGAGTCCCACATCAAGCTCCCTGCTCCTGCTCCCTGAAGCCTGCTTCTCCCTCTGCTTATCTCTCTGTGTCTCTCATGAATAAGTAAATAAAATCTTTAAAAAAACCCATATCAAAGTAGGTTTGGAATGAACATATCCTCAATATAACAAAAGACATATACGAAAAACCCACAATTAACATCATCTTCAGTGGGGAAAAACTGAAAGGACTTCCCCTAAGGTCAGGGACAAGACAAGGATGTCCACTATCACCACTGTTATTTAACGTAGTCCTGGAAGCCCCAGTCAGAGCAATCAGACAACAAAAAGAAATAAAGTCATCCAAATCAGTAAGGAAGAAGTGAAACTTTCACTATTCATATAGGATATGATACTATATATATTGAATACCCAAAAGACTCCACCCAAAAACTGCTAGAAATGATAAACAAATTTATTAAAGTCGCAGGATACAATATCAATGTACAGATATCTGTTGCATTTCTATACACCAATAATGAAATAGCAGACAGAGAAATTAAGAAAACAATTCCATTTACAATTGCACCAGAAGTAAGATATCTAGGAATAAACCTAAGCAAAGAGATGAAAGACCTATATTCTGGAAGCTATAAAAACCTGATGAAAGAAATTGAAGCTGACACAAAGAAATAGAAAGACATTCCATGCTCATGGATTGGAAGAACAAATATTGCTAAAATGTCTATACTATTCAAAGTAATTGACACATTTAACGCAATTCCTAACAAAATACCAACAGCATTTTTCACAGAGCTAGAACAAACAATCCTAAAATTTGTATGGAACCACAAAAGACCCTGAATAGCCAAAGCAATCTTGAAAAAGAAAAGCAAAGCTGGAGGCAACACAATTCTAGACTTCAAGCTGGATTACAGAGCTGCAGTGATCAATACAAGGTGGTACTGGTATAAAAACAGACACATAATTCAGTGGGAAAGAATGGAAAACCCAGAAATGAACCCACTACAATGTGTCAGCTATTCTTCAACAAAGCAGGAAAGAATATCCAATGGGAAAAAAGAGCGTCTTCAACAAATGATTTTGGGAAAACTGGACAACAACATGCAAAGGAATGAAACTGGACCACTTTCTTACATCATACAGAAAAATAGATTCAAAATAGATGAAATACCTAAATGTGAGACAGGAAACCATCAAAATCCTAGAAGAGAACACAGGCAATAACCGCTTTGACCTGGGCCATAGCAACTTCTTACTAAATATATCTCCTAAATCAAGGGAAACAAAAGCAAAAATAAAGTATTGAGATTTTTTCAAAATATAAAGCTTCTACACAGTGAAGGAAATAATCAACAAAACTAAAATGCAACCTATGGAATGGGAGAAGATATTTGCAAATGACATATCTAATAAAGGGTTAGTGCCCAAGATATAAAGAACTGATACAACTCAACACCCAAAATACAAATAATCTAATTTAAAAATGGGCAGAAGACATAAACAGTCATTTCTCCAAAGAAGACATCCAAATGGCCAACAGACATATGCAAAGATGCTCAACATTGCTTACCATCAGGAAAATGCAAATCAAAACTACAATGGGATAGCTCCTCACGCCTGTCAGAATGGCTAAAATCAACAACAGGTGCTGGCGAGGATGTGAAGAAAAAGGAACCCTCTTGCACTATTGGTAGGAATGCAAACTGGGGCAGCCACTCTGGAAAACAGGATGGAGGTCCTCAAAAAATTAAATAACATCTATCCGATGATCCAGCATTTGCACCACTGGGTATTTACCCAAAGAATAGTAATTCAGAGGGATACATGAACCCTTTTGGTTATAGCAGCATTATTTACAATAGCCAAGATGTGGAAGCAGCCCAAGTGTGCATCAGTTGATGAATGGACAAAGATGTGATACATTTTATATATATACATACATGTATATACATACATACATATATATACACACATATATTCTATTATATGTAATGTTCCATATAATTCCATTATAATGGAATATATATACACATTACAATTATATATACATTATAATGCATATAGTTATAATGGAATATATATAATATATAAATGTGTATATATATTCCATTATATATTGTATATATGTGTGTGTATATTGTATGTATAATGTGTATATATATAATGTATATATATTCCACTATAAATATATGCATTATAGTATGTGTATATAATTGAATATATTGAATATTTACACACTTTATAATGTATATATGTATAATGTATAATGTATTATAATGTGTATATACACTATATATGTATACATTATAATATATACATGTATTATAATGTGTATAATTATATTGTATATACATGTGTGTATATATGTGTATACACAATGTGTATATAATGTATAAGGTACTGTAATATAGAGGGAGGCAAGATGGTAGAAGAATAGGAGACCTTGTTTCACCTGGTCCCTTAAATTTATTCCTGGGTTGTAATGGTGATTCAACATTCACAAATCAATCAACATGATACATCACATTAATAAAAGAACAAGAACCATATGATTCTCTCAATTGTTGCAGAAAAAGCATTTGACAAAATACGGCATCCTTTCTTGATTAAAACTCTCCACAGTGTAGGGATAGAGGGAACATACCTCAATCTCATAAGCCATATATGAAAAGTACACAGTGAATATTATTCTCAATGGGGAAAAAAATATAAGCATTTCTCCTAAGGTCAGGAAAAGACAGGGATGCCTACTCTCACCACAGTTGTTCAACATGGTACTAGAAGTCCTAGCCTCAGCAATCATACAACAAAAAGAAATAAAAGGCATTCAAATTGGCAAAGAAGTCTGATTCTCACTCTTTGCAGATGACATAATTCTTTATGTAAAAAAAAAACATATTAGACTTCACCTCAAAATTGCTAGAATTCATACAAGAATTTAGCAGTGGCAGGATAGAAAATCAATGCACAGGGGCAGCCCGGGTGGCTCTGCGGTTTAGCGCCACCTTCAGTCCAGGGCCTGATCCTGGAGACCTGGAATCGAGTCCCACATCAGGCTCCCTGCATGGAGCCTGCTTCTTCCTCTGCCTGTGTCTTTGCCTCTCTCTCTCTCTCTTTCTCCGTGTCTCTCATGAATAAATAAATAAAATCTAAAAAAAAGAAAATCAATGCACAGAAATAAGTTTCATTTCTATACACTAACAATGAGACAGAATAAAAAGAAATTAAGGAATTTATCCCATTTAAAATTGCACCCCAGGAAAGGGGAACACTCTTGCACTGTTGGTGGGAATGTGAACTGGTACAGCCACTCTGGAAAACTGTGTGGAGGTTCCTCAAAGAGTTAAAAATAGAACTATTCTATGATCTAGCAATTGCACTGCTGGGGATTTACCCCAAAGATACAGATGCAGTGAAACACCGGGACACCTGCACCCCAATGTTTATAGCAGTAATGTCCACAATAGCCAAACTGTGGAAGGAGCCTCAGTGTCCATCGACAAATGAATGGATAAAGAAGGTGTGGTCTATATATACAATGGAATATTACTCGGCCATCAGAAACGACGAATACCCACCATTTGCTTCGACGTGGATGGAACTGGAGGGTATTATGCTGAGTGAAATAAGTCAATCAGAGAAGGACAAACATTATATGGTTTCACTCATACAAGGAATATAAAAAATAGTGAAAGGGAGTAAAGGGGAAAGGAGAGAAAATGAGTGGGAAATATCAGTGAGGGTGACAGAGCATGGGAGACTCCTAACTCTGGGAAATGAACAAAGAGTAGTGGAAAGGGAGGTGGGCGGGGAGGTGGGGTGACTGGGTGACGGGCACTGAGGGGGGCACTTGATGGGATGAGCACTGGATGATATGCTATATGTTGGCAAATTGAACTCCAATAAAAAAAAAATAAAATAAAATTGCACTCCAAACCATAAGATATATAGGAATAAAGCCAACCAAAGAGGTAAAGAATCTATGCCCTAAAAACTACAGAACACTTATGAAAGAAATTGAGGAAGACACAAAGAAATGGAAAAAACATTCCATAATCCATAATGGATTGGAAGAATAAAATTTGTTAATATGTCTATGCTACCCAGAGTAATCTACACATTCAAAGCAATCTCTGTCAAAATATAATCGATAATTTTTTCACAGAGCTGGAACAAATAACTCTGAAATCAGTATAGAATCAGAAAAGACCTTGAATAGCCAAAAGAATGTTGAAAAAGAAAACCAAAGCTGGTGGCATCACAATGCTGGACTTCAAGCTATGTCACAAAGCTGTAATCACCATGACAGTATGCTATTGGTAGAAAAAAAGACACACAGACCAATGGAACAGAATAGAAAACCCAGAATGGACCCTCAACTCTGAGGTCAACTAATCTTCAACAAAACAGGAAAGAATCTCCAATGTGAAAAAGTTAGTCTCTTCAATAAATGGTGTTGGGAAAACTAGAGAGCAGCATGCAGAAGAATGGACCATTCTTGAAGAAACTGGACCATTCTCTTATACCATACAAAAAGATAAACTCAAAATGGATGAAAGACCTAAATGTGAGACAGGAAACCATCAAAATCCTAGAGGAGAACAGACAGCAACCTCTGTGACCTCGACTGTAGCAACTTCTTGCTAGACACATCTCCAGAGGCAAGGGAAACAAAAGCAGAAATGAATTATTGGGACTCCATGAGGATAAAAAGCGTTTGCACAGCAAAGGAAATAATCAACAAAATTAAATGGCAACCTACAGAATGGGAAAAGATATTTGCAAATGACATATCAGATAAAGGGCTAGTATCCAAGATCTATAAAGAACTTACCACTCTGGGAAACGAACTAGGGGTGGTAGAAGGGGAGGAGGGCGGGGGGTGGGAGTGAATGGGTGACGGGCACTGGGTGTTATTCTGTATGTTAGTAAATTGAACACCAATAAAAAAATAAATAAATAAATAAAACCTCTTAAAAAAAAAAAAAAGAACTTACCAAACTCAACACCCAAAACACACAGAATCCAGTTAAGAAATAGGCAAAAGAGGGATCCCTGGGTGGTTCAGCGGTTTAGCACCTGCCTTCGGCCCAGGGCGTGATCCTGGAGTCCCAGGATCGAGTCCCATATCAGGCTCCCTGCATGGAGACTGCTTCTCCCTCTGCCTGTGTCTCTGCCTCTGTGTGTGTGTGTGTGTGTGTGTGTGTGTGTGTGTGTGTCTCATGAATAAATAAAATCTTAAAAAAAAGAAATAGGCAAAAGACATGAATAGACATTTCTCCAAAGATGGCATACAAATGGCCAACATACACATGAAAAAATGTTCCACATCTCTTGGCATCAGGGAAATGCAAATCAAATCTACAATGAGATACCACCTCACGCCAGTCAGAATGCCTAAAATTAAGAAGACAGGAAACAACAAATGTTGGAGAGGATGCAGAGAAGGGAAACCCTCTTGCACTATTGGTGGGAATGTAAGCTGGTGCAGCCACTCTGGAAAACTGTATGGAAGTTCCTCAAGATGTTAAAAAAAAAAGCTACCCTATGACCCAGCAATTACACTACTAGGTATTTACCCAAAGTATACAAATGTGGTGATCTGAATGGGCACATGCACCCCAATGTTCATAGCAGCAATATCCACAATAGCAAAAGTGTGGAAAGAGCTGAGCTGTCCAAAAGATGAATGGATAAAGAACACACACACACACACAAACACACACACACACAAGCACACACACAATTGAATATTAGTCATCAGAAAGGATGAATACCCACCATTTGCTTCAATGTGGATGGAACTGGAGGGTGTAATGCTGAGTGAAATAAGCCATTCAGAGTAAGACAAATACCATATAATTTCACTCATGTGGGAATTTAAGAAATAAAACAAATGACCAAAGGGGATGAAAAAAAGGGGGGGGGGGTTAACCAAGAAACAGACTCTTAATTATAGGGAATACATTGATGGTTACCAGAGGGGAGGTAGGTGAGGAATTAAGTTAAATAGGTGATAGGGATTAAGGAGTGCACTTGTAATAAGCACTGGGTGAGGCATGGAGTTATTGAATCACTATACTGTACACCTGAAACTAATATAACACTCTATGCTAACTAGAATTAAAATAAAAACAAAATCACAAAAAGGAAAAAGAAGAAAAAGTAACATGTAGAAATATATTAAAGAATTCAAATCTTAAGATAAAAACATTGAACAATCTGCAGCCAGAAGACTTGAAAATTTATATTAATTGGAATATATTTTAGGAAATATATCACTAATATATTACCAAGGTTGACTAAAGAATAGAAAATGTACATATCCTTTGATCTTGAATCATTCCACTACTATTAATTCATTCTAAAGATGTACTCACATATATGCAGAACAACATACATGCAAGGTTACTGGTAGTGTCAGGGTACACAACGGTAAATAATAGAAATAACCAAACCAAATGACCCATTGAAGCCACAAATTCTGCTCTTACAACACCATACCTCTCTTAGTACAGACCCAGAAATATTGTAATAGACTGGCCTTAAACTTCAGTCTCAGATCCTCAAATTAAGCCATAAACTGTGGTTATAACAATCTGTTCAATATAAAATCTGGTAGTGGGTACTCAGATGTCTGTGACATTATTTTGTACCTATTTTTTTAAGTTGTCAAAATAAAGTTTTAAATTTTTATTAAAAATGTGGCAGACTTTCCATTTCTGCTGTCACATGTAAAGTTCTTAGAAGTTTTCACTCCTATCATTCCAACAATAACAACAACAAATTCTGAATTAACTGAAAATCAATACCTTTTGTCATCAGAGAACTGAAGTTGCATGTAAAACTGTCACTCCAAAATTGGGAAAGATTGGTGAATAAAGACAAACACAGTGGAGATCAGCTTAGCAGTAGTAGAAGTCATCAGAGTTATAAACTGGTAGAAATACTTAAGTGATGTTACATTAATTAAATAAGGAGTCCTTTAGACTGAGGAAGCTCTAATGCCATGGTGGCCTACATAAGCAAACAAAAATCTTAGCCTTTAAATGCATACATTCAATGAAATTGAAACTTAAAGACAACCAATCACAAACAGTCAAGTAGGCTTTAAGATATGGCCAATCAATAATTTCCTTACTTTGCTTCCATGTATCCTCTATAAAATATCTTCCTGGGCTCCTGTAGGTAGAGTGCTGCTAATCACTTCTGGTTTGGGGCTGCCTGCTTGAAGTTAATCTTTATTCAAATAAACTCTTAAAAATTTTCAAAAAAAAAATTTTCATATGCCTCTGTTTATCTTTTAACAATGGAAACATTGACAAATTGCTAGAGGCTGAATATGAACTAGCATTAAAATGAAAATCTCTTGGATATACATTTTTAAGGGAGCCTCATACTTTCATGGATTTTTACTTCCAAAAGCCCCATTAAACTCTCACAGTGAGAAGCCAGGAAAAGTCATCTTAGTTATTTGGCAGTGGGAACGGTAAAATAATCATTTTTAAGTACACACAATGAATTCTCCAAATCAAAGAATTACTCTCCAGTGGAAAAAAAAAACTTAACAAGATGGTCTTATTTCATATAGGCAGAAGGCAATTACCCTACTTCAGCCACCTTTAGCATGAATGTCTTACCTAAGTGGAGAGGGAAGGTAAGAAAAATTTCTGAAGGACACAGCTTAAGAAAATAGACATAAGGGGCAGCCCAGGTGGCTCAGCGGTTTAGCGCTGGCTTCAGTCCAGGGCCTGATCCTGGAGACCTGGGATTGAGTCCCACCTCAGGCTCCTTGCATGGAGCCTGCTTCTCCCTCTGCCTGTGTCTCTGCCTCTCTCTCTCTCTCTCTCATGAATAAATAAATAAAATCTTTAAAAAATAAGAAAATAGACACAAAAGACTGAGATTTAATTATAATATAGAAAATTCCCCCTCTCCTGTACCTTACCACCATATCAATATATCTTTATTATAATAAGAGTAGATTATAGCTGAAACTATGGCAAGATATATGATCTATTTAAGATGTAGTTCCTAGGGAAACCCACAGACAACAGAGGAGAGAAAAGAGAAAAGAAAGGACATTATATAAAACATAAGTCTCTGGCTGTTGCAGCTGCAATATTAGACTACCATAAAACCTCACACTACAAAGACCTACTTACTTCAGTTTCTACTGTCCAGTATATCTGGCTTTTTGACAAGTTGCATGGTATGCTAAAAGAAAAATACAGTTTGAAGAGACAAAGCAAACATCAGAAACTGACTCAAATATGAAAAATAGGTTGAAATTATTGGACAGGGAATTTAAAATAACTAGGACATATGTTAAAGGTTTTGTAATGAGAAAAAGAGAAAATATGCAAGACAGGCAAGTGGATGTAAGCTGAGATATGGGAACTCTAAGAAAGTTTCAAGAGGAAATTCCAGAAGTTAAAAAAAAAACACTGTAAAATAAATTAAGAATGTTTTTAGTGAGCTCATCAATAGACTGGACCTGGCTGAGGAAAGAATCAGTGACTTTGAAAATATGCCAACAGTTTGTAGCAGCAATGGCCACGATAGCCAAAATGTGGAAGGAGCCTCGGTGTCCAACGAAAGATGAATGGATAAAGAAGATGTGGTTTATGTATACAATGGAATATTACTCAGCTATTAGAAATGACAAATACCCACCATTTGCTTCGACGTGGATGGAACTGGAGGGTATTATGCTGAGTGAAGTAAGTCAGTCGGTGAAGGACAAACATTATATGTTCTCATTCATTTGGGGAATATAAATAATAGTGAAAGGGAATATAAGGGAAGGGAGAAGAAATGTGTGGGAAATATCAGAAAGGGAGACAGAACGTAAAGACTGCTAACTCTGGGAAACGAACTAGGGGTGGTGGAAGGGGAGAAGGGCGGGGGGTGGGAATGAATGGGTGACGGGCACGGGGGGTTATTCTGTATGTTAGTAAATTGAACACCAATAAAAAATAAATTAAAAAAAAAAGAAAATATGCCAACATAACCCCAAATTGAAATTAAAAGGAAATAAATAGATAAATAAATAAATCTCAGAACAGAATATCCAAGAAGTGTGGACAATTTCAAAAGGTATAATACTTAGGTAACTGGAATATCAGAAGGAGAGGAAAGGTAACGTAACTTGCAAGTTAAACAACACATTTCCAAATACCCCTGAGTCAGGGAAAAGCCTCAATATAAATTTTAATATATCTTGAATTAAGTTAAAATAAAAATGCAAATTATCAAAATTTGTGGAATGCAGCAAAAACAATGCTTAGGGATAAATCGATAGCATTAAATGTATTAACGAAAAAAAGATCTCTAACCAAAACTTAAGATCGCATCTTAGAAGTCTAGAAAAAGAAGAGTGAATTAAGCCTATGGCTAGCAGAAGAAAATAAATAAGGAAAAAAATTTTTTTAAGATTTTATTTATTTATTCATAGAGACACAGCTAGAGAGAGAGAGGCAGAGACACAGGCAGAGGGAGGAGCAGGCTCCATGCAGGGAGCCCAACGTGGGACTCCATCCAGGGTCTCCAGGATCACGCCCTGAGCTGCAGGCGGCGCTAAACCGCTGCGCCACCGGGGCTGCCCCCCCCCCCTTTTTTTTTTAAAGATTTAGGAAAAATTTTTAAATCAATATAATTATAAAGAAGAATTAAAAAGAAGAAAATCAAAATCAAAAGTAGTTATTTGAAAAGATCAACAAAATTGATAATCTTTTGTCAAGGCTAATTAAGAAAAAAATTAGAAGACACCAATTACCAATATCGAAAATGAGAAAGGGGTCATCGATACTGATACTATGGACCTTAAAAGGATAATGAAGGAATTAAAGGAATACTATGATAACTCTATGTCTACAAATGTAGTAAATTAGATAAAATTACCTTTAATAACACAAACTACAAAAACTCACATAAGGATAAAAAGATAATCTGAATAAACCTATATCTACTAAATAAATTAAATCAATAATTGATATCTTTCAAAAGGCAAATCACTATGCCTAGATTGTTTGGTAGAGTTTGCCAGTGTAACTAAGAAGAACTAACAGCATTTCTTCACAAATCTTCCAAAATAGAAAGCAGAAGGAAGGCTTGAACTTCATTCTATGAGACCATTATCCTAACACCAAAAACTGTTAAAGATATTACAAAAAAGGAAAACTACAGACCAATATTGCTCATAAACATAGATCAAATTATCTTCAAAAAAATAAGCAAATTGAGTCCAACATATATAAAAATAATTATATACCATGACCAAGTGAGATTTATTCCAGGTATCCAAGGCTGGTTTAACATTCAAAATCAATTAATGAAACTGATGACATCAATAAGCTAAAGAAAAAAATTACATTAATTGATGGAGAAAAAGCATTTGATAAAATTCAACACACATTCATGATTTAAAAAAAATAGTTTCAGTAAACTGGGAATAGAAGTTCCACAATCCTTTCCACCCAAGGTCAGGAAAAAGGCAAGGATATCTCCTCTGACAACTCATATTCAACATTGTACTGGAAGTCTTATCTAGTACAATAAAAAAAAAAGAAATAAAATACGTACATTTGGGGAAAGAAAAATATGGCTCGCTTGGTTCACCAAGGAAAAGTTTGTTTATGGAGAAAGCACCAAGGAACTGATAACAACAAAATCTCTTGGAACTAACGTATAATTATAGAGGTGCCTGGGTGGTGCAGTTGGTTGTGTCAAGCTCTTGATTTCAGCTCAGGTTGTGATCTTGGGGTCATGGGATCAGGCCTACAACAGGCTCTGTGCTCAGTACAGAATCTACTTAGGGTTCTTTTTTTCCCCTCTCATTCTGCCCCTCCCCCTGCTCTCTCTCAAGTGAATAAGTGAATCTTAAAAAAAAAAAATAAAATGTAATCATAGCAAGGTTACAGAAAACAAGACTAATATTAAAAAGCCAATTGCTGGGATCCCTGGGTGGCACAGCGGTTTAGCGCCTGCCTTTGGCCCAGGGCGCGATCCTGGAGACCCAGGATCGAATCCCACGTTGGGCTCCTGGTGCATGGAGCCTGCTTCTCCCTCTGCCTGTGTCTCTGCCTCCCTCTCTCTCTCTCTCTCTCTCTGACTATCATAAATAAATAAAAAAAAAACTTAAAAAAAGCCAATTGCTTTTGTATATAGCAGTAATGATAAATGGAATTTTAAGTAAAAAATGCCATTTACAATGTTCCCTTCAAAATGAAATACTTAAGTGTAAAGCTAACAAAACCTAGGTATAAACCTAGACAAAATTTTACACCTTTTATAAAAATTAACCCAAAATAGCTTGTAGACTTAAGTGAGAAATGAAGAAACTACAAAATCTGTTAGAAAAACAAAAAACAAACAAAACCCATAGGAGAAAATCTACATAACTTCAGAATCAGTGATGAGTTTTTTTTAAAGATCTTATTTATTTATTCATGAGAGACACAGAGAGAGAGAGAGGCAGAGACATAGGCAGAGGGAGAAGCAGGCTCCCTGCAGAGAGCCAGATGCGGACCCACAGGTCATGCCCTGAGCCGAAGGCAGATGCTCAACCACTGAGCCACTCAGGCATCCCTAGTGATGAGTTTTTAAATCCAATACCCAAAGCATGATCCACTAAAGAAAAAATTGGTAAGTTGGACTTTGCTTTAAAAAATCTAAATATGTGCTCTGTGAAAGATGCTACTAAAAGAATCAAAAGAGACAGGGAGAAAATAAAGGACTTGCATATAAAATACAAAAAAACTCAGAACTTAACAGTACAAAACAATTCGCTAAAAAATAGAAGATCTGAGCAGATACCTCATGAAAAAAAACATACAGGTAGCAAGTAAGCTTAGGGAAAGATGCTGAATATTATTTGTTATTAGGGAATTGCAAATTAAACAACAACAAAATGCCTCTACCTACCTACTGGAATGTCTAAAATTGAAAATAACTTACCAATCCAATGGCTGATGACAATGCCGAGCAAGAGGACCTCTCATTCACTTCTGGTAGGAATGCAAAATGGTACATCCACTTTAGAAGCTAGTTTGTCATTTTCTTTAAAAATTGAACACAGTCTCACCATGAGATCCAGCCAGCACACTCCTCGGTATTTTTACCCAACTGATTTAGAAACTTATGACTACACAAAAACTTACATGTGAATATTCATAGTTGCTTATTTGATAACCACCAAAATCTGGAAGCAACCAAGAGATTCTTCAATAGATGAATTGATAAACTATGGCACAACCTTACATTTGACACTAGTCATCAATAAAAAATAGTGACCTATGAGATGCGCAAAGTCTTGAATGAATCTTAAATGTGTGTTGCTAAGCGAAAGAAGCCAGTTGGAAAAGGCTGGAAAGTATTTGATTACACTTATATGACATGCTGGAAAGGGAAAAATCATAGAGATAGTAAACATAGAGAAAAAGGCTTAAATAGTTTAATTACAAGGGATTTATAAGGACAACAAGCTATTTTATATGATACTGCAATGGAGTATGCATGAAGTATGTATGTCAAAAAAAGACAACTTGACAACACAGAGGAAACATTAATGTATGAAAGTGAAAAAAAATAATTTAGGAGGTCAAGGAAACTAGGAATGAAATGCAGAATGTGGCAAAATATTCTAACTGAAAAAAAAAAAAAAGGATGGAATAACCTCCCCAAAGGATATAAAGGGAAAGTTGCCACCCTAAGTAACTTTGGAAATGAATGCTATAATACTAAAGTCAAAAGGAACTATATGTGTATATTGGAATTGAACAATTAATTGAACTGGCAAATGTAAGAGCCAGGTTCTCACTGTTGATTGGGATTTTACAAGTAAGCATGGAGAAGAAGCTAAAATGATCTTTGGGTTTTTTTTTTTTTTTGTCTATTTTTTTATTGGAGTTCAATTTGCCAACATATGGCATAACACCAGTGCTCATTTCATCAAGTGCCCCCACAGTGCCTGACACCCATTTACCCATTTACCCCAACCCCCCACCTACCCTTTCTGCCACCCCTTGTTCATTTCCCAGTGTTAGGAGTCTCCCATGCTCTGTCACCCTCTCTGATATTTCCACTCATTTTCTCTCCTTTCTCCTTTATTTCCTTTCACTATTTTTTATATTCTCCAAATGAAAGACCATATAATGTTTTTCCTTCTCTGATTGACTTACTTCACTCAGCATAATGCCCTCCAGTTCCATCCACATAGAAGCAAATGGTGGGTATTTGTCGTTTCTAATGACTGAGGAATATTCCATTGTATACACACACCACAGCTTCTTTATCTTTTCATCTTTCGATGGACACCGAGGCTCCTTCCACAGTTTGACTATTGTGGACATTGCTGCTAGAAACATCGGGATGCAGGTGTCCCGGCGTTTCATTGCATCTGTATCTTTGGGGTAAATCCCCAGCAGTGCAATTGCTGGGTTGTAGGGAAGCTCTATTTTTAACTCTTTGAGGAACCTCCACACAGTTTTCCAGAGTGGCTGTACCAGTTCACATTCCCACCAAGAGCGCAAGAGGGTTCCCCTCTCCAACATGTGTTGTTTCCTGTCTTGTTAATTTTAACCATTCTCACTGGTGTGAGGTGGGATCTCATTGTGGTTTGATTTGTATTTCCCTGATGGCCAGTGATGCGGAGGATTTCCTCATGTGCTTGTTGGCCATGTCTATGTCTTCCTCTGTGAGATTTCTGTTCATGTCTTTTGCCCATTTCATGATTGGATTGTTTCTTTCATTGCTGTTGAGTTTAATAAGTTCTTTATAGATCTTGGATACTAGCCCTTATCTGATAGGTCTTTTGCAAATATCTTCTCCCATTCTGTAGGTTGTCTTTTAGTTTTGTTGACTGTTCTTTGACTATGCAGAAACTTTTTATCTTGATTGAGTCCCAATAATTCATTTTTGCTTTTCTTTCTCTTGCCCTCATGGATGTATCTTGCAAGAAGTTGCTGTGGCCAAGTTCAAAAAGGGTGTTGCCTGTGTTCTCCTCTAGGATTTTGATGGATTCTTGTCTCACATTTAGATCTTTCATCCATTTTGAGTTTATCTTAGTGTCTGGTGTAAGAGAATGGTCCAGTTTCATTCTTCTGCACGTGGCTGTCCAATTTTCCCAGCACCATTTATTGAAGAGACTGTCCTTTTCCCAGTGGATAGTCTTTCCTGCTTTGTTGAATATTAGTTGACCATACAGTTGAGGGCCCATTTCTGGATTCTTTATTCTGTTCCATTGATCTATGTATCTGTTTTTGTGTCAGTACCACACTGTCTTGATGATCACAGCTTTGTAGTAGAACCTAAAATCTGGCCTTGTGATGCCCCCAGCTCTGGTTTTCTTTTTCAATATGCCCCTGGCTATTCAGAGTCTTTTCTGATTCCAAATAAATATTATTATTATTTGTTCCAACTCTGTGAAGAAAGTCCATGGTATTTTGATATGGATTGCATTAAATGTGTAAATTGCCCTGAGTAGCATTGACATATTCAGAATATTAATTCTTCCAACCCATGAGCATGGAATATTTTCCAACTCTTTGTGTCTTTCTCAATTTCTTCCAAAAGTGTTTGGTAGTTTTTAGGGTATAGATCTTTGCTTAGTTTATTCCTAGGTATCTTATGTTTTGGGGTGCAATTGCAAATGAGATTGACTCCTTAATTTCTCTTTCTTCAGTCTCATTGTTAGTGTATAGAAATGCCACTGATTTCTGGGCATTGATTTTGTATCCTGCCACACTGATGAATTGCTGTATGAGTTCTAGCAATCTTGGGGTGGGGTCTTTTGCGTTTTCTATGTACAGTACCATGTCATCTGCGAAGAGGGAGAGTTTGACTTCTTCTTTGCCAATTTGAATGCCTTTTATTTCTTTTTGTTGCCTGATTGCTGAGGCTAGGACTTCTAGTACCATGTTGAATAGCAGGTTGAGACTGGACATCCCTGTCATGTTCCTGAAGGCTGCCAGTGTTTCCCCATTGAGAATGATATTTGATGTGGGCTTTTTGTAGATGGGTTTTAGGATGCTGAGGAATGTTCCCTCTATCCCTACACTCTGAAGAGTTTTGATCAGGAATGGATGCTGTATTTTGTCAAATGCTTTCTCTGCATCTATTGAGAGGATCATATGGTTCTTGTTTTTTCTCCTGTTGATATGATCTATCACGTTGATTGCTTTACGAGTGTTGAACCAACCTTGCCTCCTGGGGATAAATCCCACATGGTCATAGTGAATAATCTTCTTAATGTATTGTTGGATAATATCAGCTAGTATCTTGTTGAGAATTTTTGCATCCATGTTCATCAGGGATATTGGTCTATAATTCTCTTTTTTGGTGGGATCTTTGTCTGGTTTTGGAATTAAGGTGATGCTGGCCTCATACAACGAATTTGGAAGTATTCCATCCCTTTTTATCTTTCGGAACAGCTTTAGTAGAATAGGTATCATTTCTTTTTTAAACATTTGATAGAATTCCCCTGGGAAGCCATCTGGCCCTGAACTTTTGTGTTTGGGGAGGCTTTTGATGACTGCTTCAATTTCCTCCCTGGTTATTGGCCTATTCATGTTTTCTATTTCTTCTTGCTCCAGTTTTGGTAGTTTGTGGTTTTCCAGAAATGCATCCATTTCTTCTAGATTGCCTAATTTATTGGTGTATAGCTGCTCCTAATATGTTTTTTAAATCATTTGTATTTGCTTGGTATTGGCGGTTATCTCTCTTTTTTCATTCATGATTTTATTAATTAGAGTCTTTTCTCTTTTGTTTTTAATCAGGTTGGCTAATGGTTTATCTATCTTATTAATTCTTTCAGGGGATCCCTGGGTGGCGCAGCGGTTTGGCGCCTGCCTTTGGCCCGGGGCGCGATCCTGGAGACCCGGGATCGAGTCCCGCATCGGGCTCTCGGTGCATGGAGCCTGCTTCTCCCTCTGCCTGTGTCTCTGCCTCTCTCTCTCTCTCTGTGTGTGACTATCATAAATAAATAAAAATTAAAAAAAAAAAATTTAAAAAAAAAAAAAAAAAATTCTTTCAAAGAACAAACTCCTGGTTTTGTTGATCTGTTCTACGGTTTTTCTGGTCTCTATTTCATTGAGTTCTGCTTGAATCTTTATTAACTGTCTTCTTCTGCTGGGTGTAGGTTTTATTTGCTGTTCTTTCTCCAGTTCCTTTAGGTGCAAGGTTAGCTTATGTATTTGAGTTTCTTCCAATTTTTTGAGGGACGTCTGTATTGCTATGTATTTCCCTCTCAGGATGGCTTTTGCTGTATCCCAAAGATTTTGAACAGTTCTATCTTCATTCTCATTAGTTTCCACGAATCTTTTTAATTCCTCTCTAATTTCCTGGTTGACCCTTTCATCTTTTAGCAGGATGGTCTTTAACCTCCACGTGTTTGAATTTCTTCCAAATTTCTTCTTGTAATCGATTGAGTTCACGTTTCAAAGCATTATGGTCTGAAGGTATGCAGGGGACAATCCCAATCTTTTGGTATCAGTTAAGACCTGATTTGTGACCCAGTATGTGGTCTATTCTGGAGAATGTTCCTTATGCACTTGAGAATATGTATTCAGTTGCATTTGGGTATAAACTTCTGTAAATATCTGTGAAATCCATCTGGTCCAGTGTATCATTTAAAACTCTTGTTTCTTTGGAGATGTTGTGCTCAGAATATCTGTAATTTGCAGAAAACGCCATGTTGAAGTCTCCCAGTATAAGTGTATTATTATCTAATATGTCTTAACTTTGGTTATTAATTGATTGATATACTTGGCAGCTCCCACATTAAGGACATAAATATTTATGATTGTTAGGTCCTCTTGTTGGATAGATCCTTTAAATATGATATAGTGTCCCTCTTCATGTCTTACTACAGTCTTTGGGATAAACTTTAGTTTATCTAATATGAGGATTGCTACCCCTGCTTTCTTTTGAGGACCATTTGAATGGTAAATGGTTCTCCAACCTTTCATTTTCAGGCTGTAGGTGTCCTTACGTCTAAAATGAGTCTCTAGTAGACAGCAAATAGATGGGTCTTGCTTTTTTATCCAGTCTGAAACCCTGCGTCTTTTGATGGGATCATTAAGCCCATTCACATTCAGAGTTACTATAGAAAGATATGAATTTAATGTCATCATAATACTAATTCAGTCCCTGTTTTGTGGCTTATTTCTTCGGGCTTCCTCTTTCTTTTTTTTAAGATTTTATTCATTCATTCATGAGGGACACACACACAGAGAGAGGCAAAGACACAGGCAAAGGGAGAAGCAGGCTCCATACAGGGGGCCCAACATGGGACTTGATCCCAGGTCTCCAGGATCACACCCTGGGCTGAAGGTGGCGCTAAACTGCTGAGCCACCAGGGTTGCCCTCTCTTTCTTTTACAGAGCCCTCCTTAATATTTCTTGCAGAGCTGGTTTGGTGGTCATATATTCTTTCAGTTCCTGCCTATCTTGGAAGCTCTTTATCTCTCCTTCTATTCTGAATGAGAGCCTTGCTGGATATTCTTGGCTGCATGCTCTTCTCATTTAGGATCCTGAATCTATCCTGCCAGCCCTTTCTGGCCTGCCAGGTCTCTGTGGAGAGGTCTGCTGTTAATGTAATATTTCTCCCCTTATAAGTTAGGGATCTCTTGTGTCTTGGTGCTTTAAGGATCTTCTCTTTATCTTTGAAATTTGCAAGTTTCACTATTAAATGTTGAGGTGTTGAATGGTTTTTATTGATTTTGGGGGGGGGGGCTCTCTATCTCCTGGATCTGAATGCCTGTTTCCCTCTCCACGTTAGGGAAGTTCTCTGCTATGATTTGTTCAAATACGCTTTCTGGTCCTCTGTCTCTTTTGTGGCCCTCTGGAACCCCAATTAAACGTAGATTTTCTTTTTTCCATCTGAGGCTGTCATTTATTTCCCTTAACCTTTTTTCGTGGTCTAATTGTTTTTCTTTTCTTTCCTCAGCTTCCTTCCTTGCCATCAACTTATCTTCTATGTCACTCACTTGTTCTTCTACCTCATTAACCCTCATGGTTAGGACCTCCAGTTTGGATTGCACCTCATTTAATTGTTTTTTTAATTTTGGCCTGATTAGATCTCAATTCTGCAGTCATGAAGTCTCTTGAATCCTTTATGCTTTTTTCCAGCGCCACCAGTAGCTTTATAATTGTGCTTCTGATTGGCTTTTTGACATCGAATTGTAATCCAAATTTTGTAACTCCGTGGGAAAGAGTACTGTTTCTGATTCTTTCTTTTGTGGTGAGTTCTTCTTTCTAGTCGTTTTGCTCAGTGCAGAGTGGCTAAAAATGAGTTGTACTTGTTAGAAGCACAAACTCTTCTCTCTGTAGCATTCCAGCTGTTCTCTCTTTAAATCTCAGGTCGAATTCATAGGTTTTCAGGATGATTTGAAAGTTATCTAGGTAAGTTGGTGGGGATAGGTGACTTGAGGACCCTACTCTTCCGCCATCTTGCCCCGCCCCCTAAAATGATCTTTGTGATAATGGATTAGAATTGCAATTATGAGCTTCAACTCATGTTCAACTTAATGTAGATACAGATAGTTACCTATATAGGTATTTACACACATGTATATATATGGGTTAATATACACATATTTCATTGCTGTTACCTGAGAGGGCTTATAAGAAACAAGTCTCCAGTAGCAACAAGCATACATTATACTGAGATCTAGATTTTTTTTAACTATAATCCAATCAAAGAAACTAGGGCTCTTTGGAGAAATGGTAATTCTAGGACTGGGGCAGTATATATCCAAAATGAACCTGGGCTATCTTGTAGTGTTAGAAAGTAATTTCTGAAGAACATGTTAAGGGATATTACAAACATGGCATTCAGCAAAATCCATACTGTGGGTAACTGAACAGAACATAAATGCTGTTTTTTAAAAATAATAATAGTTTCAAGGAAAAAGAGTTAATGAGGGAAGGAATCATAGATTAAAAAAGATTTAAGTGACATAAAAACAATTGCAGTGATTAGATCATATTCAGACACTGATTCAAAGAAACTTTTTTTTATTTTTTTAATAAATTAATTTTTTATTGGTGTTCAATTTACCAACATATAGAATAACACCCAGTGCTCATCCCGTCAAGGGCCCCCCTCAGTGCCTGTCACCCACTCACCCCCACCCCCCACCCCCCACCCTCCTCCCCTTCCACCACCCCTAGTTTGTTTCCCGGAGTTAGGAGTCTTTATGTTCTGTCTCCCTTTCTGAGATGTGTGGGAAATATCAGAAACTTTTTTTTAAAGTATATATCTGTTAGGTAAACATGAAAATTACCTGGGCATTTAATGATTATTTAAATTTTTAGAAAAGATACTTGTATTAAATTTATATTTTATGAAAAGGTAAATATGTTTTATAAATGTATGTGAAATATTTAGGAAAAAAGCGTATGCTATTTTGGATATGCTTCAAATTATTCCAATAGCAAAAAAAAAAAAAAAAGGGAAGAAAGTGAAGGTATAATTGGAACCATATTGTATTGAAGATGGTTGATGCTGAATGTCAGGTATACTGGGCACATTATATTATTCTCTTTATTGATGTTTTTTTCTTTGATAATTTCTGTAATAAAAGGTTTTATTAAGAATATTATGCCATTAAATTTGAAATTCTAAGGACATTGACTGCTGAAAAGTTTTATCAACAATAAAAAAACTGAAACTATATTAAAAACTCCAGCTGCCATCAAATGTTCCAGGACACAGCAATTTGGGAGGCCAGTTCTACCAAATATTCAGGGAAAACAAATTACCATCTTATGTACACTCTTCCAAAGCATATAAAATGGGCAATTATTCAACTCATTTTGCCCTGCTAGTGCTCTTTCATTCAAAAACCAGATGAGAACACCCCATGAAAAGAACACCTGAGCTAAGCTCACTCACATAGCAGCAAATATTCTAAATAACTTAATAGCATATTCAACATAACAGTGAATTAAATGAACAAATAGGCTGTACCTGAGGAACAAAAATATGATTTTACATTAGAAAATACTTTCAATTATAATTCCCTATACAAATTAGAGGGAAAAAACCCACTTGATCATGTCAATGGGTACATAAAATGTCTCTGAAAAAAATTCAAAACAAGTTCATGGTTTAAAAAAAAGTAAACTAACATTAGACTAGAACTTCAAATTCCTAAATTCTATAGCAAACACACTTAAATGTGAAATGTAAGAACATTTCCCATTAAATCAAGGAACAAAAATGTGTGCTCTCTCCTCTACTGTTCAAAATTTCACTGGAACACATAGAGCTATGAATATCAAAATAAATAAGATATGAATATTGAAAAGAAAGATAACATTTGGTGACAATATTGTCTATAAAATATGTTTATCTAAGATGGGGGAGTAGTAGGAGGACGTTAGGCATGCCACCTCCCTCAAACACAGCTAGATACATATAAAATCATTCTGAACACCTAAGAAATCAATCTGAGGACTGACAGAACAAACTGCACTCGAGGGAGAGAAGAAGCCACATTATGGATAATAGGAGGTTCAGAGACATGATTTGGGAGAGAAAGGGATGACAGGTGCTACAGAGGGGAACCCTGATCATGGAAAGAGGAGAGGGAGGAGAGAAAAAAGAGGAGAGACAGAGAAGTGCACAGGGGATCACACAAAGAAAACACCTCCCCAAAGCCACTGACTAGGAAAATGAGAGGGACAGATTTTTGTTGCACTTTATTACAATCTCCAAGCTCCTGTTCTTTGGTGTGACTGCCCTTCTGGGAAAAACCTGCACCAGCCCCAGCAAGGTGAGACCCACCCTCAGAGGACCAGCATGGGCCTGCACCACAGGAGGTCCCTAAGGTTTGGAGTTTTAAAACTCAGCCAGTCTGACTGGGAAAAAACAGGTGTGCTGTGCTCCCACGTGGGTAGAGAGCCCAGATATAGGCAGGGTGAAGGCAGGGATCTCAGGGACACTCAGAACACACGAGGGGAGATTATTTGCTCTTTTGTGAAGGCTTCCCAGACTGCTGTGGGCATGAACCCCCTTTCCATGGATGTCAGAGGGGACTGGCACTATTTCTCTTCCCTGCCCCTTAGTATGAAGTAACCTCATGAAGCAGCACAACACTAACAGTGGAGGCATAAACTGCTTACACCAAGCCCCACACCCTGTGCTCTATAAATGATGCTTTTCTAGGGTATGCATGCCTGAGAACCAGAGCAGTGGGTCCCTCCCCCTGAGATCATATATAACAACCCCCCCGAACATATCATGTTGACTGACCATAGAGTGCTGTAAAGCTTCAACTCTCATGGAAATAGCATCAGGTTTGCCTTAACAAGTAGATCAGAGCACACCTAGTTATAACTTGCCATACCATTGACAAAGTCCAAAAACTTCCCACTGTATGCAAGGAGAAATTCTGCAGAGGACTGACATGAGGGAAAGAGCAGCCAAAATACAGCAGCAGAAGTGTACACAGCATACACCAGTAACACTTTGTGAAGTGCCAAGTCCTGGACAGTATATGACCTCTTCTTAATAAATCCAACATTCTCAGGAGCAGGAAACTTAACAGGCATTCCTAACACATAGAATACAGAGATCTAGACAGAATGCCAAGAAGGAAGAATTCATCCCAAAAGAAAGAATGGTCATGGCCAGGGATCTCATCAAAAGAGATATAGGTAATGGGCCTAATCCAGAATTTAAAACAATAATTATAAGCATATTAGCTGGGCTTGAGAAAAGCATAGAAGACACTAGGGAGGCTCTTACTACAGAGACAAAAGACCTAAAAACTAGTCAGGCTGAAATAAAAATGCAATAACCAAGTTGTGAAAGTGACTGGATGTAATGACCACAAAGATGGAAGAAGCAGAGGAATGAATCAGTGATATAGAAGATTAGATTATGGAAAATAGTGAAGCTAAAAAGAAGAGGGAAAGAAAAATATTGGATCATGAATATAGACTTAAGGAACTCAACAACTCCACAAAGTATGATAACATTTGTAGCATAGGAATCCCAAAAGAATAAGAGAGGGAGAAAAAGGGGGGCAAGTTTACTTGAGGAAATTATAGCTGAAAACATCCATAATCTGGGGAAGGATACATATATCTAAATCCAGGAGGCACAGATGACTCCTATCAAAATCAACAAAAGCAGGCCAACACCAAGACATATCATAGTTAAATTGGCAAAGTCTAGAGATAAAAATCCTAAAAGCAGCAAGAGAAAAGTCCCTCCCTAATTTACAAGGGAAGACAAATAAAGTTAGCAACAGGCCTCTCTGCAGAAACTTGATAAGCCAGAAGAAAGTGGCATGATATATTCAACGTGCTGAAAGGGAAAAATCTGCAGCCAAGAATACTCTATCTAGCAAGGCTGTCACTCAGAACAGATGGAGAGATAGAGTTTCCCAGATAAACTAAAGGAGTTTGTGACCACTAAGCAGTCCCTAAAAAATATATTAAAAGGAAGTCTTTGAGTGGGAAAGAAAAACCAAAGGCAACAAAGACTAGAAAGGAATAGAGAAAATCTCCAGAAATGACTTTACAGGTAATACAATGGCACTAAATTCGTATCTATCAATAGTCACTCTGAATGTAAATGGACTAAATGCTCCAATCAAAAGACATACACTGTTAGAATGGGTTAAAAAATAAGACCCATCTATCTGCTGCCTACAACAGACTTATTTTAGACCTAAAGACAACTGCAGGTTAAAAGTGAGGGGATAGATAACTATCTGCCATACTAATGGACATCAAAAGAAACCTTCAGTAGCCATAGTTATATCAGACAAACTAGATTTTATTCCAAAGACTGTAACAAAAGATGAGGAAGGCCATGATATCATAATAAAAGGGTCTGTCCAACAAGAAGATGTAACAATTGTCAATATTTATGCTCCCAATGTTGTAGCACTCAAATATATACAAAACAACAAACATAAAGGAACTCATTCATAATAATACAATAATAGTAGGGGACTTCAATACCCCACTTACAGCAATGGGCAGATCATTTAAACAGATCAACAAGGAAACAGTGGCTTTGAATGACACACTGGACCAGATGGATTTAATATACTCAGAACATTTCATCCTAAAACAGTAGATTACACATTTTTCTCACATGCACACGGGACAGTCTCCAAAACAGATCACATATTGGGTCACAAATCAGATATAAACAAGTACAAAAAGATTGAGATCATACCATGCCTATTTTCTGACCGCAACTCTATGAAACTTGAAGTTACCACAAGAAAAAATTTGGAAAGACCACAAATACATGGAGATTAAAGAATATTCTACTAAAGAGTGAATGGGTCAACTAGGAAATTAAAGAAGAAAATTTTAAAAAGTACATGGAAACAAATGAAATGAAAACATGATGATCCAAAGCCTTTGACATACAGCAAAAGTGGTCCTAAGAGGGAAGTGTATAGCAATACAGGCCTACATCAAGAAGCAAGAAAACTCTCAAATACACAACCTAACCTTACATCTAACAGAGCTAGGAAAAGAACACCAAATGAAGCCTAAAGTCAGCAGAAGAAGGGAAATAATAAAGATCAGAGCAAAAATAAATTATGTAGAAATAAAATTTTAAAAACCCAGGAGAACAGATCAATGAAACCAGAAGCTGTTTCTTTGGAAAAAAAAAATCAATAAAATTTATAAACTCTTCACTAGACCTACAAAAAGAAAAGAGAAAGGACCCAAATAAAATCACAAATCAGAGAGGAAAAATAACACCATTAGAGAAATACAAAGAGAATACTGTGAGCAATTATAGGCTAATAAATTGGGCAATCTGGAAGAAATGGATAAATTCCTAGGAACATAAACTACCAAAACTGAAACAGGAAAGAATAGAAAGCTTAAACAGACTAATAACCAGCAAATAAATTGCATCAGTAATCAAAAATCTCCCCCCCCCAAAAAAAAATCTAAGGCTAGATGGCTTCCCAGGGGAATTCTTTAAGACACTTAGAGAAGATTTGGTAAGGATTTCTACCTATTCTTCTCAAAGTGTTCCAAAAAATAAAAATGGAAGGAAAACTTCCAAACTCATTCTACGAGGCCAGCATTATCTTGATTCTAAAACCAGACAGAACTTCTTGCAAGATACATCCATGAAAGCAAGAGAAACAAAAGCAAAAATGAATTATTGGGACTTAATCAAGATAAAAAGTTTCTGCATAGCAAAAGAAACAGTACACAAAACTAAAAGACAGAATGTGAGAATGGGAGAAGATATTTGCAAATGACCTATCAGATAAAGGGCTAGTATCCAAGATCTGTAAAGAACTTATTAAACTCAACAGCAAAGAAACAAACAATCCAATCATGAAATGGGCAAAAGATATGCACAGAAACTTCACAGAGGAAGACATAGACATAGCCAACAAGCACATGAGAAAATGCTCCGCATCACTGGTCATCAGGGAAATACAAATCAAAACCACAATGAGATCCCACCTCCCCCCAGTGAGAATGGTGAAAATTAACAAGGCAGGAAACCACAAATGTTGAAGAGGATGTGGAGAAAGGAGAACCCTCTTGCACGTTGGTGGGAATGTGACCTGGTGCAGCCACTCTGGAAAACTGTGTGGAGGTTCCTCAAAGAGTTAAAAATAGAGCTTCCCTACAACCCAGAAATTGCACTGCTGGGGATTTACCCTAAAGATGTAGACGCAATGAAATGCCGGGACACCTGCACCCCAATGTTTATAGCAGCAATGTCCACAATAGCCAAACTGTGGAAGGAATCTCAGTGTCCATCGAAAGATGAACGGATAAAGAAGCTGTGGTTTGTGTATACAATGGAATATTACTCAGCCATTAGAAACGACAAATACCCACCATTTGCTTCGACGTGGATGGGACTGGAGGGTATTATGCTGAGTGAAATAAGTCAATCGGAAAAGGACAAACATTATATGGTCTCATTCATTTGGGGAATATAAAAAATAGTGAAAGAGAATAAAGGGGAAAGGAGAGAAAATGAGTGAAAATATCAGTGAGGGTGACAAAACATGAGAGATACTTAACTCTGGGAAACGAACAAGGGGTAGTGGAAAGGGAGGTGGGCGGGGGGTTGGGGTGACTGGGTGACAGGCACTGAGGTGGGCACTTGGCGGGATGAGCACTGAGTGTTATGCTATATGTTGGCAAATTGAACTCCAATAAATAATAATACTAATAATAAATTTTAAAAAAGAAAAAAGAAAAAGAATAAAAAGAACAAAATAAAACCAGACATTCAACTAAAAAAAGAGAATTATAGTCCAATAAACCTGATGAACATGGATGCAAATATTCCAACAAATTACCAGCAAATCAAATCCACCAGTACATTAAAACAATTATTCACTAAGATCAAGCGAGATTTATTCCTGGGCTGCAAGGGTGGTTCAATATTCACAAATAAATCAACATCATATACCACATTAATAAAAGAAAGGATAAAGACCACATGATCCTTTCAATAGATGCAGAAAAAGCACTTGACAAAGTACAGTGTCCATTCTTGATAAAAACCCTCAACAAAGTAGGGATAGAGGAAACATACCTCAACATCATAAAGGTCATACACAAAAGACCCACAGCTAATAGCATCTTCAATGAGGAAAAACTGAGAGCTTTTCCTCTAGAACCAGGAACAAAACAGGGATGTCCACTCTCACCATTGTTACTTAACGTGGTACTAGAAGTACTTCCTCTGCAATCAGATAACAAAAATAAATAAAAGGCATTCAAATCCGCAAGGAAGGAGTGAAAACCCAAAAGACTCCACCAAAAAATTGCTAAAACCGATACACAAATTCAGCAAGTCACAGGATACAAAATCAACGTACAGAAATCTGTTGCATTTCTATGCACCAATAATGACAATGGCTATAGCACCTTCTTACTAGACACATCTCCTGAGGCAAGGGAGACAAAAGCAAAAATAAACTATTGGGATTTCATCAAGATAAACAGCTTCTGCACAGCAGAGGAAACAATCAACACAACTGAAAGGCAGCCCATGGAATGGGAGAAGATATTTGCAATGACATATCTGTTAAAGGGTTAGTATCCAAAGTATATAAAGAACTTATCACACCCAACACCCAAAAAACAAGTAATCCAGTTAAGAAATGGACAGAGGACATGAATAGACATTTTTCAAAGAAAATATACATGCCCTGCAGATGCATGAAAAGATGCTCCACATCACTGACCATCCGAAAATACAAATCAAAACTACCATGAGATATCACCTTACACCAGTCAGAATGGCTAAAATTAACAACACAGGTAACAACAGATGTTGGTGAGGATGCAGAGAAAAAGGAACTCTCTTACATTGTTTGTGAGAATGCAAACTGGTGCAGGAATTCTGGAAAACCGTATGGAGGTTCCTCAAAAGATTAAAAATAGAACTACCCTACAATTCAGCAATTGTACTACGAGATATCTATCCAAAGGATACAAAAATACTGATTCAAAGTGACACAAGCATCCTGATGTTTATGGGATCATTATCAACAATAGCTAAATTATGGGGGTGCCTGGGTGGCTGAGTAGTTGAGCAACTGCCTTTGGCTCAGGTCATGATCTGGGGTCCTGGGATCGAGTCCCGCATCAGGCTCCCCACTGGGAGCCTGCTTCTTCCTCTGCCTATGTGTCTGCCTCTCTCTCTCTCTCTCTGTATGTCTCTCATGAATAAATAAATAAATAGAATCTTTTTAAAAATACCTAAATCATGGAAAAAGCCCAAGTGTTCATCAATATATGAATGGATAAAGAAGTTCTGATATATATATACACATATATACATATATATATTTGTGTGTATATATACATATATTTGCATATATATAAATATATACATATATGTATGTATATACACATTTTTATATATACATATATAAAACATATATATACACAATGGAATATTACTCGGCAAAAAGAATGAAATCTTGCCATTTACAAGGACATGGATAGAGCTAGAATGTATTATACTAAGTGAAATAAGTCAGTCAGTGAAAGACAAATACCCTATGATTCCACTCATTGAAAATTAGGTTACAAAACATCACTTGCCATCAGGGAAATATAAATCAAAACCACAATGAGATACCACCTCACACCAGTGAGAATGAGGAAAATTAACAAGGCAGGAAACCACAAATGTTGGAGAGAATGTGGAGAAAGGGGAACCCTCTTACATCGTTGGTGGGAATGTGAAATGGTGCAGCCACTCTGGAAAACTGTGTGGAGGTTCCTCAAAGAGTTAAAAATATATCTGCTCTAGGACCTAGCAATTGCATTGCTGGGGATTTACTCCAAAGATACAGATGCAATGAAATGCTGGGACACCTGCACCCCGATGTTTATAGCAGCAATGTCCACAATAGCTAAACTGTGGAAGGAGCCTCGGTGTCCATCGAAAGATGAATGGATAAAGAAGCTGTGGTATATGTATATAATGGAGTATTCCTCAGCCATTATAAACGACAAATACCCACCATTTGCTTCAACATGGATGGAACTGGAGGGTATTATGCTGAGTGAAATAAGTCAATCGGAGAAGGACAAACATTATATGGTCTCATTCATTTGGGGAATATAAAAAACAGTGAAAAGGAATAAAGGGGGAAAGGAGAGAAAATGAGTGGGAAATATCAGAAAGGGAGACAGAGCATGAGAGACTGCTAACTCTGGGAAACAAACTAGGGGTGGTGGAAGGGGAGGTGGGTGGGGGGTGGGGGTGACCGAGTGACGGGCACTGAGGGGAGGCACTTGACGGGATGAGCCCTGGGTGTTATACTATGTGTTGGCAAATCGAACTCCAATAAAAAATATACAAAAGAAAATAATTCCCCCACCTATCCTATCATCTCCATCTAGGCAGCCTACAGCACCTCCCAACTTCCGGGCTTCTCCCCACCCACTTGTCCCAGACACTAGCACCAGCTCAGCAATTTTCAGGGTCCCCACTCCTGGCTTTCTCAGTTTTGTTTAGATTTTTTTGGAAAATGTTATATGGAATATTCCATTGTATACATAGACCACATCTTCTTTATCCATCATCTGTCGATGGACACCGAGGCTCCTTCCACAGTTTGGCTATTGTGGACATTGCTGCTATAAACATTGGGGTGCAGGTGTCTCGGTTTTTCACTGCATCTGTATCTTTGGGGTAAATTGGTGGGGGAATGATTTTCAACTTCTGCCTCTACTTGAAGAAATATGAGGCAGGGCCTCAGAGCACTGACGCCAGCAACCTTGGGGTAATATCAGGACAGAAGGATACCTGAAGGTAGTAAGGCCCCCTCAAAAAAAATGTTAATAAATACCTGAAATCATTTTTTTAAAGATTTTATTTATTCATGATAGAGAGAGAGAGAGAGAGACGGGCAGAAGGAGAAGCAGGCTCCATGCAGGGAGCCCAACGTGGGACTCGATCCCGGGACTCCAGGATTGCGCCCTGGGCTGAAGGCAGGCGCCAAACCGCTGAGCCACCCAGGGATCCCCCTACCTGAAATCATTTTAGCATGTTAACAATCAAAAAGAAATGCAGACCAGCCTTGAAAACTTCCTGAACAGACAAGACCAGCTAAGCCATACAAACAAAGCTTAATTTACCTTATTTTACAAGACTAGCAAGCTGAATCATTTCTTGCTTATGCCTCTGGAAATCATAAGAAAGACTTAAACTGTTTTTCCAAAACTGATATGAGGTGACTGCTAACCAATTCCCTGTTGTTTGAGAAAATTCTGATATTATAACATCACTGTGAGGAGTAAAAAGCCTCTGCCTTCTTACTATATAAACTGCTTTATAACAATACACCTCTGAGCCAATTCTATGTTTGGTTTGAGTGCTCCCAGTTCACACACTGTATTTTTGGTTTGTGCACAATAAACTTTTACTAATTATTACCTTGGTGATTCATTGGTTTTACTTCTGTCATTTTTGAACTTTTGACAAGCGAAAACCAGCCTTTCAAAAAAAATTATTTTAATAGAAGACTGGACTGGAAAGACTCATAAGTACAAAGAACAAAACGGTAGTGGCAAGAGAGGAGGGGATGGTGGGGTGGGTGACATAGGTAAAGGGGATTACAAAATACAAACTTCCAGTTATAAAATAAATAAGTCATGAGATGGGGAAAAAATGGACTGGGAATAGAATAGGAAGTGTCAGAGCGATCCACACACAGTAAGTATAGGTATTCTTTCGTGATATTTTATGTGTATGCTAAATAGAAGCTCTGTAGAGATATAAAATACATATATTTTAACTAGGGATGAAGGTTAAGAAAGTGAGAACCATTGTACTCCATGATACAATGTTAGATATCCTAAAAACAGCAAGATCTCTTCAAATCCTGCAGCTCAGCTTCTTCCACGTGGAAAATAAATCTTTTAGAACAAAATGTTTCTGAAGCCTGTTTGGTAAAGAAAAACCACCGGAAATTGTGCTTCTCTGACCCTCCACTACGAGTCATGGGTGCTGTAGCTGTCCATTAGTATCTATTCTGGGACACTGAGTCATTCTCTGCATGGGTTGTAGCTGAGCAAATACTTGGATATGACAGGAAAGGGACAATTCCCAACTAGCATTTAATCAAAGAACCAGGAGCTAAGATGAGGACCCTTGCTAGTATGGACTGAGGGGGTCCACCCTCCCCAGAGGGCCCAGAGAATCCAGTTCCAAATGTGATGACAGGCTTGGGAGACCCCAGTAGAACTGTCAGGCTGAGAGGTCCCCTCTTTCTACCTTAGGGGTCCCAGAGCAATGAAACCCTTGGCCAGAAGGGGAAGGGACTCAGGTCAGTAGAGGGAGGAGTCTAAGGCCCTTCCAGAAGTCAGAGTGAGGATCTTCAAGGAGCATTGAAGGAACCTCCCAAAGCATAATAGATGGATCCCAGCTTCACCCTGTCCCTGTGGTCATTCCCTGGAGGACCCAATTCAGAGAGATGTAGAGGCCCCTGAATTCCTTCTGAAGAGGAGGGATACAGGTCTCACAAGATCAGCAGAGAAAGGTGTACCAGGACCTGCCAGGAATTAAGAAAGGATCCTGATAAAGGACTAAAAGGACCCTTGACTTCAGAAAAGAAGGGTCATCAGACCCACCCTGAACCTGCTATTGGCTCTGGGAGGCCCCAGGAAAACACAGCCCTATATGGTAGCCTTTGAGTTCTTCTGGCAAGAGGGTGCATCTCAAGGAGGGAAAGGCCTTGATCTGAAGGAGCTGGACACAGGTCAGTAGAGGGAGGGCCCACATCCTGTCAGTAATCAAGGTGCAGATTCTGAGGGAAGATTGAGGGGCTTCTCCATGCCACAAGAGAGGAAACTCCCACCAGCAACAAAACCCTACTCTAGCTGTCAGTTGTGGGAAGCCCCATGACAATCTGGCCTGATGTATTGTATTTTCACTTCTGCCTTGTGATTCCTAAAGAGGTTTCAGTTGGTCTCAGATGTGCACTCTCAGGCCAACACAGGGAGGAGTCTCAGACATGGCCAGATGTGAAGGTAAGTAAAGACACTAAGGGAGGACTGAAGAGGACTCAGGACCCCAGGACAGAGGGCATTTCACAGACAACAGGCACTAGTGTCAGTTCAGGAAAGCCCATGGGGGGATGGGGACATGCACTGAGACCTGACTTGTACATCTGGGTCTCAGAAACACTGTGGGCCAGGTGTAAGGAGTAGGGTCTCAGGTCAAGAGAGTGGAGGCCCCGGTTGGTGTTAGGATTCAGAGGACTAGAAAGGAAGTAAGAGCTTCTGGACTTCCAAAATGAGTCAGTCACTGGATGGCCCTGGGCAGGGCGGGATAAAACATGCTGTACATCTGGGTATTAGAGAGTTCAGAGGCCTGATGTAAGAAGCAGGGCCTCCCTTAGGTGGGCAGAGAGGGGACCCCAGGTGCTGGGACACGTGGTGAGATGATGCAGAGGGATGACTGAGGGACACTAGAATAGAGTCAGTCCGGGAAGATCCAAGTGGGTTGGGGTGGGGGGTGGAGGGTGGGAACACACAGCAAGTCCAGACTTCTGTAATTGGTCCTCTGAGGGACTAAGGGCCTGGGATAAACACCAGGCCTCCCCCCCTGAGGTGGGCAGAATGGCCCCCAGTTCCTGATGGGATTCATTGTGAGGATGCAGAGGGATGACAGAGGGACTCTGGAGTTCAGAATAGTCAGTCCGAGAAGGTCCACATGCATTGGGGTGTGGGTGTGGGGTGAGAACACAGGGTAAGCCCAGACTTCCCCATCCCAGTCTCTGAGGGATTAAGGGCCAGGGGTAAAGAGCAGTGCTCCCCCTCAGGTGGACAGAGTGACTCCCAGGTCATGAGAGGCTACATGGTGAGGATTCAGAGGGATGATGGAGGGGCCATGAACCCCAGGCCAGAGTCAGTCCCGGAAGGTTCCTGGGGGTGGGAGTGCTGTGGGGGTGCTGGGATCACGTGAGGAGTCCAACTTCCACCTCTGATGTCTAAAGGACTAAGGGCGTCCTATAAGGAGCAGCTCTCTGGTCCTCAGAGAAGCTGCCCCAGAAGGTAATGAGAGTCAAGGGATGGACCCTGAGGGGGACAGAGGGGACCCGGCGGATGTCAGGGCCCACGGTGAGCCCGGGGAAGGCCGCGGAGGAGCGGGATGGGGCCGGATGGTGGCGGCGGGTGCGGCAGGCCTGGCACATCCGGGTACCCGAGAGCCTGGGGCCTGGTGTGGCGGGAGCAGACACTGAGGGAGGTGGAGGGAGGGTCCAAGGGCTAAGGGGAGGCGAGGGATGGACCCTGAGGGAGGACAGAGGGGACCCAGCGGAGGTCAGGGCCCACGGTGAGCCCGGGAAGGCCGCGGAGGAGCGGGATGGGGCCGGATGGAGGCGGCGGGTGCGGCAGGCCTGGCACATCCGGGTACCCGAGAGCCTGAGGCCTGGTGTGGCGGGAGCAGACGCTGAGGGGGGAGGGGAGGGTCCAGGGGCTAAGGGGAGACGAGGGATGGACCCTGAGGGGGACAGAGGGGACCCGGCGGAGGTCAGGGCCCTCGGTGAGCCGGGAAGGCCGCGGAGGAGCCGAATGGGGCCGGATGGTGGCGGCGGGTGCGGCAGGCCTGGCACATCCGGGAACCCGAGAGCCTGAGGCCTGGTGTGGCGGGAGCAGACGCTGAGGGCGGAGGGGAGGGTCCCGGGGCTAAGGGGAGGCGAGGGATGGACCCTGAGGGGGACAGAGGGGACCCGGCGGAGGTCAGGGCCCACGGTGAGCCCGGGAAGGCTGCGGAGGAGCGGGATGGGGCCGGATGGAGGCGGCGGGTGCGGCAGGCCTGGCACATCCGGGTACCCGAGAGCCTGAGGCCCGGTGTGGCGGGAGCAGACGCTGAGCGGGGGCGGAGGGAGGGTCCAGGGGCTAAGGGGAGGCGAGGGATGGACCCTGAGGGGGACAGAAGGGACCCGGCGGAGGGTCTCCTGTGATGGGAGCATGCCCCCCAATCCCGGGCCGACTGGAGATCTTCCGTTGTGCAGGTGCCAGTCAGACTTTCCCGTCTGGGTCCCTAAGAGACTGGGGTTCCTTGGCGTCAGGAGCGGGGCCTAGACGGTGGGCAGAGGGGGGTGGGGGGACCCAGGCGCCGCAGGGATTTCCGGTGAGCATGGGGAGGAGGGGCGGGATGCGGAACCCTAGACTCCAGGGGGTCAGTCCCCGGAAGGTGGGGGGGGGGTTGGTGTGGCATCAAACACGTGATGAGGGCCCAATTCCGCATCCGGGTCTCTGAGAGACTTGGCACTAGGAGCGGCTCTTAGGTGCTCAGAGTCCACGGCTGAGGAGCTAAGGGGAGGCAAGGTACAAATCCCGAGGGAGGACAGAGTGGACCCGGAGGAGGGCAGGGCCCACGGTGAGCCCGGGAAGGCCGCGGAGGAGCGGGACGGGGCCGGATGGTGGCGGCGGGTGCGGAAGGCCTGGCACATCCGGGTACCCGAGAGCGTGGGGCCTGGTGTGGCGGGAGCAGACGCTGAGGGGGGCGGAGGGAGGGTCCAGGGGCTAAGGGAAGGCGAGGGACGGACCCTAAGGGGGACAGAGGGGACCCGGCGGAGGTCAGGGCCCAGGTCAGCCCGGGAAGGCCGCAGAGGAGCGGGACGGGGCCAGATGGTGGCGGCGGGTGCGGCAGGCCTGGCACATCCAGGTACCCGAGAGCGTGGGGCTTGGTGTGGCGGGAGCAGACGCTGAGGGAGGTGGAGGGAGGGTCCAGGGGCTAAGGGGACCGAGGGATGGACCATTGACAGGGTCCCCAGGGCTGTGAGGCCCCCGTGGGGATGGGTACCTGCTCTCACGTGGGAGTATGGGTGCTCAGACTTCCACATCCGGGCCTCCCGAGACACTGGGGACCCTCACGTCAGGAGCAGGGCCTAGGACACGTGGGCAGAGGGGAGGGCCCCGGGTGCTGCTGGGAATCCTGGTGAGGATGCGGAGGAGCCCCGGGGGACCCCGCACCCCAACCCAGAGTTGGTCCCGGGAAGGTCGTGGGTGGGGTTGGGAACACGTGGTGAGGCCCCACTTCCGAATCCGGGCTCTGAGAGACCAGCAGGCTGGTGTTCAGAGCAGGGCCTCCCTGAGGGGGCAGACGGTGGGCCCAGGTCCTGCTGGGTTCCTGGCGAGGATGTCCATGGAGGACGGACGGACCCTGCACCCCAGCCCAGAGTCAGTCCCGGGAGGCAGGCCGAGTGCGGGACGGGGCCACGCTGCGTGTCTGTGTGCATATCCCGACCGGCGCATCCGGGTCCCCGAAGCTCTGCCCGCCCCTCGTGTCCGTGTCTGGGAGCCGATGGGCCGGCAGACAGTGGAGCCAGGCAGAGGCCCAGGCATGCAGGGAGCCCCGCCAGCAAGGGGGAAAGAAGGGCCCAGGGAGCCTGTCCCCCGCCCCCCAGCTCAGCCCCCTCTGTGAGCCCTGGGAAGTCCCCAGGCTGGGTCATGGTCCTGATGGAAAGATGGTCACTCCCTGTCCCCGGTGGGGTCTGGGAGGAGGGGAGGGCCTGGGTGTGAGCGCCCTGGACTCCGGTAGTCTGCCCGAGGGGCCCAGGGTCAGCTAGGGCTGGAGGCGAGGATCCCCGAGGGACTGAGACCTCCGAGGGAGTGGGTTCCCAGGGAGCCCCGAGCACCACGGCCCTGCCCCTGCTTCAGCCTCGGGAGGCTGCCGGGGGTTGGACCAGTCCCGAGCTGCGCGGACGCTTATGTGACAGGGCCTCCCACACCTGTGGCGGTTGGGCTGGAGCACTGCCTCCAGGGTGTGGGCGGCGGTGGGGTCGGGTGGAGTGGGGGGCAATGGCCCACGTGTGGCTGGCGGCCAAGGCCAGGACCATAGGGGCACTGCAGCCCTAGGGACACACACTAGACTGGGTCCTGGGGGCCCAGTGACCACCTGGGGCATGCTCTGGTTTGCCAGCCAAGTCTCCTAGAGCCTGGGGGCTTGGTGGAAGGAGCAGGCTGGGGGCCAGCCCGGGGCCTGGTGGGATTAAAGGTGAGGACCAGAGGGAGGACTGATGGACCCTGGGCCCTAGCACGTGCAGTCCAGGGAGGCCGGAGGCCCCCATGCAGGATGAGCCCATGCTACGGTCCTGATGTCCACACCTGGGTGTTAGGGCCTGAGGGCTTGTGCTTCAAAGGAGCAGGGCCTTGGGGGTGGTTGGGGTGAGGGTGTGTGTGGAGGACACACGACCTGGGGGGAGTCAGAGTGAGGACCTTGGGGACACCCTGGCTCGCCCCACCCGGCCCGTGAGCAAGGAAGCCAGAGCAACAGAGTGGGTCCCTGCCCCGTGGGCTGCCCATGGAGGATGGGAGAGCGCTGGCGCTCAGTGGCATGCTCACTTGTCCCTGAGGCGGGTGGGCGGCAGGAAAGTGGGCTGACATGGTGAAGGTGAGGTCTTGGTGTGAGGGGCACGTGTCCTCTATGGGAGGTTGGGGGCCTGGAGGAAGAGCAGGCCCTGGCAGGATAATGCTGAGGACCCACCCGGGAGCCTGAGGGCATTCGCGCCCCAGGCAGAGGGGCCGGAATCCAGGCCTGCCCTTCCTGATCTTGCTGGGGGACTGGGTGTTGGGGGTGGGGTTGTGGCTGTGACCAGCCTAGACAGAGACACAGGACAGGACAGGGACACAGGATACGACAAGGTATCTCCGCTTGCTCCTCTCCAAGTTCTCAGAGAGTTGAGGACCCCAATGGGAGAGGTCCCGTCAGGGCTTGGAAGGAAGCCCACCTGGGGAATGATACCCAGGAGACCCAGGTGCCTGCCAACAATCAGCGTGGGCCCTCCCCCCCCACCTACCCCTCATTGAAGGGGTGAGGGGCTCCCAAGCCAGCCCTCAGGCCCAGGAGGGAATGGCCCAGAAATCTGGGTGCTCTCCCTGGTAGCCCTGGGAAGGGAACCCGGGGTGGGGCCTCTCCCATGGAGCCCCTTCTCTTCTCCAGATCTCTGGGCTCAGGGAAGGGAGGGCCTGGGCCTGAGGGTCTGGACTCAGGTCAGCAGAGAAGGCGGGTGCCCTGACATGGCCCTGGTCCTGGCCCTGCTGGGGGTCAAGGTGAGAAATGAGGGGATGCCTCCCACAGCAGAATCCCTAGGGCTCAGGCCGCCCTTACCGCTTTTGTGGGCCATGGGGAGAGGCGGGACGGGTGAGCCGACTGATTTCTCTGGACTTTGGCTGGTGGCAGGTCGTGTCAGGGGGCCTTGCAAGGAAGGTGCAAGGAGGGTGGCCTCAGGGGTAGCCGGAGAGTCTTCCCAGGGTTACATGGGGTTCTAGGTGAAGAGTAAGAGGTGCCCCCTCCCAGCCCAGATGGAAGCCAGAGCTGGCCCATCCCTTGTGCATGATCCAGGATGAGTCCTGGAGACTTTGGCACGTGTGGCCACAGCTGGGCCCCTGGCTTCCCTCTGTAGAGTCTCGGGGCCCTGTGGTCTTGCAGGGACACTTTGGCCTGAAAGGGACAGGGTCAGGAAAGTCCCTTGAGAGGCCAAGGAGGAGACCACCCCACCTGGACTGCAAGGGACCTCCCAGAGTGCGAGCCAGCCCTCCTGTCCACACTGGGGCCCAGAGATGGGCTGGCAGTCTGCACCCTGAGGCACCTCCTCCTTCCCTCCTGCAGGGACTTCAAGAACTGGCAGCGGGGTCCCTCAGGACACAGAGCTGAGGAGGCGTGGCCAGAGCCACTTGTGCAGGTGAGGTGCACGCTCTCTCCGAGCCTGGTGTCAGGGGCTCTCCCAGCCCAACAGAAGGGAGCCCTCTCCAGGGAGCCCAGCACGGCCCCCTGTCAGCCCTGGCACCTTGGGGTGTCTTAGCCGGGCTGCCCCCTGACAGGCCTTCCCTCCTGTCTCCTCAGGTCAGCCAGAATCTGACACCATGTCCCTAGGGAAGAGCAATGAGCTTTGGGAGCTGGGAGACGACCCGGAAGAGGCCCAGGGCCTGCTGAATGCCCTGCAGTCCACAGCTGAGGAGGAGGAGGAGGGGCAGGTTCCATCTCCCTGGTCTCTTCCCTCTCTGTCCTCTTCATCCCCTTCCTTATCCTTATATGGCCTCCTTGGCCCCACAGAAGAGGGGTCTGCTACTGAGGGGTCCCCGAGTCCTCCCCAGAGCTCTCAGAGTGCCAACTCCTCCCCCAGTGGCAGGGCAGCCAGGGGCCTTGGCCAGCCCCACCCTACCGGCCCCAACAGCCCAGGGCAGGTGGGCTCAAGTGGAGGTGAAGGGCAGGAAGATGCTGTCTCCTCCCCCTATGATGGGGCAGCCATTGGCCTTGGCCAGCCCAAGCCTGCTGGCTCCTACACACCAGGGGAGGTGGTCCCAAGGGGAAGTGAAGGGCAGGAAGATGCTGACCCGTACCCCTGTGGTGGGGCAGCCAGTGGCCTTGGCCAACCGCAGCCTGCTGACCCCTACAGCCCAGGGGAGGTGGTCACAAGGGGAAGTGAAGGGCAGGAAGATGCTGACCCGTACCCCTGTGGTGGGGCAGCCAGTGGCCTTGGCCAGCCCCAGCCTGCTGACCTCTACAGCTCAGGGGAGGTGGTCACAAGGGGAAGTGAAGGGCAGGAAGATGCTGACCCGTACCCCTGTGGTGGGGCATCCGGTGGCCTTGGCCAGGCCCAGCCTGCTGGTCCCTATAGCCCAGAGGAGGTGGGGTCATCCCCACCTGAACAGCAGGAAGATGAGCAGCCCCAGGGCAGTTTCCACATGAAGACAGCTGAGCTGGTGATGTTCCTGCTCCTCAAGTATCGCACCAAACAGCCCATCAGCAAGGCACAGATGCTGGAGGTCATCACCCCAGAATTCCAGGACGACTTCCCCATCATCTTGAGCCAAGCGTCCCACTGCTTGCGGCTGGTCCTTGGCCTAGACGTGATAGAAGTGGATCCCAGCGAGCACTGCTATCACCTCAACATCATCCTGGGCCTCACCTGGGATGGGATGGTGAGCGGTCAGGGGGGCCTGCCCAAGACCAGCCTCCTGGGGCTGGTCCTAGGGTTGATCGTCCTGGAGGACGACTGTGCCCCCGAAGAGGAGGTGTGGGAGGCACTAAGGGTCATGGAGGTATACGATGGCCAGGAGCACATCATCTATGGGGAGCCCAGAGACCTCCTCACCAATGTCTGGGTGCAGGAAGGCTACCTGGAGTGCCGGCTGGTGGCGGGCAGCGACCCTGTCCGCTACGAGTTCCTGTGGGGGCCCAGGGCCCATGTGGAAACCAGCAAGTTTCAGGTCATGGACTACGCGTTCCAAGTCAGTAGCAGCCTGGTGGTTTCCTCCCTGGCCCTGTGTGAACAGATTCTGAGATAAGGAAGAGGGGGCCACAGCCCTAGAGGCGGCCAGGCCCCTTCCGAGCTTTTGTAGGGCCGGCATGAAGGGAGGCCTTAGGGTGCTTCGTCCCGGTGTTGTCCTGTTGGGTGAGTAAAGAGAAAGTCCTGGGCGTTAGAGCCAGGGCAGGTTGGGGGAGAGCATGGCCAAGAGCCTCTCTGGGGGCCTGGGTTCTGCAATCACCCTGAAATACAGAGCTTAGTGTCCTTGAGGAAGCTCTCTTAATTTTTGTTCCTTGGGATACAAGGTTTCCTCAGCCCAGTGTATGAGTGACACACACCCCTTTGCGTTCGTACTTCCCAGTTCAAGAGTTAACAGTTTTGTCATGTCCTGTAAAGAAGTTGGGAGACCTTCTCTCTTTCTTTGGGTTGTGGATGAAATCACAGAGCATTGGCGTTGGAATCTGTTGGAAAGGGCAAAAGTGGAGCAGGCAAGAGCCAGAGTGTGCAAATAGGAAAATAAACCTTGTTCACTTTAGCTTCTTTCCCGTACCGTGTGTCATTTTTCCACAGTAACGTGATGTGCGCTCGTGCATTCACTTGGTTTTTCGGGAACGTGAGAGAAGGGTCCTGAGGCCAGGGGAGCTCTGCTTGCGGCTCCCTCATGGCCACACAGCGGCTGAGCTCTGCTCCCTGCAAGGCCCTGTGTGTGAGCAGTGAGGACACGAGGACCCCGGGGCCACGCAGCCTTTGGGGACTGTGTCTAGCGGCCGCTGTCCTGCAAAAAGGCGGGGAGGGGTGCCCTGAGACCTGGGCCAGCCTGCCAGCCCCAAGTGGCAGAAGGATGAGGGGGTGGGGTGGCTCCTGGGCCAGGCTCTGCAGGGGCCAAGGCCCCCGTGGCTGGAGTTCTCTCGTCACAGTACTCCTTGTGTGCAGCTGATGACCGTGATGTTGAGGGGTGACACGCCCGTACATGGAGACAGGGTGCCGTAGGGGTGGGAGCAAAGTCTAACATGGTCAATTGCTCTGAGAATTTCCTTCTGGATCATGGACAAACCAGAGAGAGTTATGTCTTCCAGGGGCAGGAGAGGAAGCTGTCCTGCACTCTGGTCCCAGGGCAGTGGAACACAGTGCACAGACTAGGTAGGTGTTTTATATGCATCCTGTGCAAGGATTTCCGGGGGAACACAGTCCTATATTCCTTGAAGTGGAGCCTCGAAGACTCTCGACTGACTCTTGTTCCTGACCATGGATAGTCAGAACCCACGGCATCAAAAAGACATTTAATTTGGTTATCTTGGGTGTCACTGGGAGAGCTGTACGTCAGCAAGGTCTAGGTTTGGGTGGGGAGAATTGAAGGAAAGCAGTGGTTTGGGTGTAAGAGCAGCCGGGAGGGAGGGAAGGAGTCGGTCTTTGACTCGAACTGTAGGCTTGTCGCACCTCTGTGTTGTATCCAGCTGGGACAACTCCCCGCACCCAAGATCCACACATAGCCTCCTATAGCCCACATACAGCCCCTGATTTAGAAAATGGATTGAGTTTCATATTTGAAGCACCCTCTCTGGCCGATTAGCTGTTCCAGGTCAGGTTGAGCTGCAGGTACTCTAACTCTGGCCGGGCTAACAAAACCTATCCCAGAGGAGAGTGCGGGAGGCCCCGGGGTCAGGACAGCATTCAACATAGCTGCCATTCATCCAGGTGTCAATATATGCCAGGCGCTGTGCAAGGTGCTTCCCGTCCCCAAAACACACATTGCTGTCGTCCGACAGGGTGGGGCGGCTCCAAATCTCGTACTTCACCAGTGACAACCCCGAGGCTCTCAGGGTTGGTCCTTTTCCCAGCATCACATGGCTGGTGAGTGACGAGGCAGAGACTAGAACCCTGGTGTGAAGCCATGTCGAGTCCACGCTGTCCTCTCCCTGCCCAGCATGTGGCCAGCCTTCTGACTCCTACATCCGGAGTGAGGACAGCGTGGTGTCTCCCAGGTGACAAAAGGAAGGTTGCCGTGTCGATGCTTCTGAGACCTGGGTTACGGAAGGCAGGTGACAATGAGAATCAAACAGGATTTGGGTCGTGTCTGTGGGCTCGTTAACCTAGAGTTCTTCTGTCTGAGCCTCCGTGGTCTTCGGGAACTGGCTGCCCAGGTGCTGGCAATGTTTCCAGACTTAGCACTTTCCCGAATGACAGCGCCTTCCCCTGGTTTTCCCCTCGTGTTCTTCTGTCTACCTCTTGGACCTGGCCCGCTAATGAGTCATCACTGGTCCGTGTAGAACAGGTAGGAATCACCTTCTCTCCCCCAACACAGAACCTTACTCTGTAGTAGCCTCTGGCCATTAAATGCATAAAGCGAATCGTCCCCGCTGAGATTACAGAATCATTTGAAAACTAGACGTGGTCCTGTATTTGGAAGTATTTGGAAGTAGGTGTCACACAAGAGATGCTTGAAAAAGTTCAAAGAATTCCAAGGCAAATGTGACCTCAGAAACTCCTCCCAGCGATAAAGTCAGTTGTCATAACAAATCATGTAGTCGCGTTTGGTTGAGCACCTACTGTGTAATGATAGTGTCCCTGGCTCAGGAGGCCTCCCGGGGCTTTTGAGGTCGTGGCATAGCAGGGGCGCGAGTCACGTGCTGTGGCATGATGGCTGGCCTGTGTCACCAGGACTGGCCCAAGGTGCACGTGTTTGCGGGGTGGGTGGGCATCCTATGGAGATGGCGCCTTTTCTTATTCAACTGGTGAGGAAGGGTGGGTTCCAGGGCAGGAGAAGGCGCATGCATGGGCTGGGGAATCTCCTGATAGACGTTTCCTAGGAAGGAAGCACCGTGGATCATCCTGTTGAGAGCATCCCCACCTCCAAGATGGTGTTTGGACCTGGGAAGAGACGTCCATGGTGATACCCTCAATATTAGTTTCCCTTGGAATTCTCGCGTATGTGAGCAATTGGAGAACTGTGAGTTTTATCCATGAAGGTGGAAGGCCCAGGCAGGGGGTACGCTTCACATTCTGTGTCAGTGAATGACCTATGGCAACTTGATTCACATATGCATATCTATATGTATGTATGTATATATGTAATTTTTAAGGAAACATGGAAAAATTCCTCTGATAGGTGGATTTCTGGTTGAGTACAGGCATATATATGCCATTTTGGGTTACTTTTTTTTTTTTATCATTTTGGGTTACTTTTAATACTCTGCTCCTGACATCCGTGTTAAGGCTGGGCATAGGTCCACCAGTATTCAATATTTACTTCCTCTAACCTTGCATCAGGCAGCTGGAAGCTCTGCAGTAACTAAAAGTACTCATGAAAAACAGAGCAAGGACAACTTTGGGTCCAGGAGGTAGCTTTCCATGAATCTGTCCTAACGCCCTTTACCTAAGTGGAAAATGTCCATGATGCAGGGAGGACAGAGGGGACCTCACAGGGGTCAGGCCCCAGGGTCAGCCCAAAAGACCCCAGGGCTGCATGGGGACAAGGTCAAGTGTGACTTCTGCATCCAGGTCCCAGAGAGCCTGTGGGCCTGGTGGCAGGAGCAGATGTTCAGGCAGGAGAGGTGAGGGTCCTGCGGGTATCAGGAGAGAAGGCAAGGGATGAACCCGGAGGGAGGACAGAGGGAACCCCAGCAGAAGGCCATCAGCGATGTCAGGCCTGCAGGGCCCCTGTGCTGGGAGGGGGAACCGCAGGGAGGGGGCAGCACAGCCAGATTTCCACATCCAGGTTTCCCGAGAGACTGACGGCCCTTGGATTCAGAAGCAGGGTGTCCCTCAGGTGGACAGAGCGTGGAACCAGTTCCTCCTGGTGAGGATATGGAGGGATGATGGAGGGACTCGGGACTTCAGAAACGTCAGCCCGGGAAGGCCGCGCAGGAGTGGGATGGGGCCAGATGGAGGCGGCAGGTGCGGCAGGCCTGGCACATCCGGGTACCCGAGAGCCTGAGGCCTGGTGTGGCGGGAGCAGACGCTGAGGGTGGAGGGAGGGTCCCGGGGCTAGGGGGACTGAGGGATGGACCCTGAGGGAGACAGAGGGGACCCGGCAGAGGGCAGGTCCCACGGTGAGCCCGGGAAGGCCGTGCAGGAGTGGGATGGGGCCAGATGGAGGCGACAGGTGCAGCAGGCCTGGCACATCCAGGTACCCGGGAGACTGGGGCCTGGTGTGGCGGGAGCAACGCTGAGGGGGGAGGGAGGGTCCCGGGCTAAGGTGACTGAGGGATGGACCCTGAGCAGGACAGAGAGGACTCAGCAGGTCTGCAGGGATGGGAGCCCTCCAACCCCAGGCCCACTGGAATCTTCCGTTGTGCAGGTGCCAGTCAGACTTTCCCACCTGGGTCCCTAAGAAACTGGGGTTCCTTGGCGTCAGGAGCGGGGCCTGAACGGTGGGCAGAGGGGGGCGGGGGGAGGGCCCCAGGCGCCGCAGGGATTTCCCGTGAGCATGGGGAGGAGGGGCGGGATGCGGAACCCTGGACTCCAGGGGGGGTCAGTCCCCGGAAGGTGGGGGGGGGTTAATGTGGCATCAAACACGTGATGAGGGCCCAATTCCGCATCCGGGTCTCTTTGAGACTTGGCACTAGGAGCGGCTCTTAGGTGCTCAGAGTCCCCGGCTGAGGAGCTAAGGGGAGGCAAGGTACAAACCCCGAGGGAGGACAGAGGGCACCCGGCGGAGGGCAGGGCCCACGGTGAGCCCGGGAAGACCGCGGGGGAGCGGGATGGGGCCGGATGGTGGCGGCGGGTGCGGCAGGCCTGGCACATCCGGGTACCTGAGAGCCTGAGGCCTGGTGTGGCGGGAGCAGACGCTGAGGGGGGCGGAGGGAGGGTCCCGGGGCTAAGGGGAGGCGAGGGACGGACCCTAAGGGGGACAGAGGGGACCCGGCGGAGGGCAGGGTCCACAGTCAGCCCGGGAAGGCCGCGGGGGAGCGGGACGGGGCCGGATGGTGGCGGCGGGTGCGGCAGGCCTGGCACATCCGGGTACCTGAGAGCCTGAGGCCTGGAGTGGCAGGAGCAGACGCTGAGGGGGGAGGGGAGGGTCCAGGGGCTAAGGGGAGGCGAGGGATGGACCCTGAGGGAGGACAGAGGGGACCTGGCGGAGGTCAGGGTCCACGGTGAGCCCGGGAAGGCCGCGGGGGAGCAGGATGAGGCCAGATGGTGGCGGTGGGTGCGGCAGGCCTGGGACATTCGGGTACCCGAGAGCCTGGGGCCTGGTGTGGCGGGAGCAGACGCTGAGGGGGGAGGGGAGGGTCCCGGGGCTAAGGGGAGGCGAGGGATGGATCCTGAGGACAGAGGGGACCCGGCGGAGGGTCCAGGGATGGCAGCCCCTGCCACCTTGGGCTGACTGAAGGTCTTCCATTGGGCAGGTGCCGGACAACCAGACTTTCCTGTCTGAGTCCATAAGAGACTGGGGTTCCTTGGCGTCAGGAGCGGGGTCTGGACGGTGGGCAGAGGGGGGTGGGGGGACCCAGGCGCCGCAGGGATTTCCGGTGAGCATGGGGAGGAGGGGCGGGATACGGAACCCTAGACTCCAGGGGGACAGTCCCCGGAAGGTGGGGGGCGGGGGGTTGATGGGGCATCAACACGTGATGAGGGCCCAATTCCGCATCCGGGTTTCTGAGAGACTTAGCGTTAAGAGCGGCTCTTAGGTGCTCAGAGTCCACGGCTGAGGAGCTAAGGGGAGGCAAGGTATGAACCCCGAGGGAGGACAGAGGGGACCCGGCGGAGGTCAGGGCCCACGGTGAGCCCGGGAAGGCCGCGGAGGAGCGGGACGGGGCCAGATGGTGGCGGCGGGTGCGGCAGGCCTGGCACATCCGGGTACCCGAGAGCGTGGGGCCTGGTGTGGCGGGAGCAGACGCTGAGGGGGGTGGAGGGAGGGTCCAGAGGCTAAGGGGAGGCGAAGGATGCATTCTAAGGGGGACAGAAGGGACCCGGCGGAGGGTCTCCTGTGATGGGAGCATGCCCCCCAATCCCGGGCCGACTGGAGATCTTCTGTTGTGCAGGTGCCAGTCAGACTTTCCCGTCTGGGTCCCTAAGAGACTGGGGGTTCCTTGGCGTCAGGAACGGGGGCCTGGGGCAGAGGGGGGCGGGGGGACCCAGGCGCCGCTGGGATTTCCGGTGAGCATGGGGAGGAGGGGCGGGATGCGGAACCCTAGACTCCAGGGGGTCAGTCCCCGGAAGGTGAGGGGGGGGTGATGGGGTATCAAACACGTGATGAGGGCCCAAAACCACATCCGGGTCTCTGAGAGACTTGGCACTAGGAGCGGCTCTTAGGTGCTCAGAGTCCCCGGCTGAGGAGCTAAGGGGAGGCGAGGTACGAACCCCGAGGGAGGACAGAGGGGACCTGGCGGAGGGCAGGGCCCACGGTCAGCCCGGGAAGGCCGCGGGGGAGCGGGATGGGGCCGGATGGTGGCGGCGGGTGCGGCAGGCCTGGCACATCCGGGTACCCGAGAGCCTGGGGCCTGGTGTGGCGGGAGCAGACGCTGAGGGGAGGGTCCCGGGGCTAAGGGGAGGCGAGGGATGGACCCTGAGGGGGACAGAGGGGACCCGGCGGAGGGCAAGGCCCAAGGTGAGCCCGGAAAGGCCGCGGGGGAGCGGGATGGGGCCGGATGGTGGCGGCGGGTGAGGCAGGCCTGGGACATCCGGGTACCCGAGAGCCTGAGGCCTGGTGTGGCGGGAGCAGTCGCTGAGGGGGGCGGAGGGAGGGTCCAGGGGCTAAGGGGAAGGGAGGGAGGGACCTTTTGGGTCAGAGGGAACCCTTGGAGAGTCTCAAGGTTTGTGAGGCCCTTCGCGGGGGGGCGGGGGGACCGGGACCCGCCCTTGGGTGGGCAGCCCGGCGGCAGCATGACCAGTCTTCCACATCCGGGCCTCCCGAGACACGGGGCTCCTGGCGTCAGGAGCAGGGCCTAGGACACGTGGACAGAGGGGAGGGCCCCGGGTGCTGCTGGGAATCCCCGTGAGGATGCGGAAGAGGCGCGGGGGACCCCGCACCCCAGCCCAGAGTTGGTCCCGGGAAGGTCGTGGGTGGGGTTGGGAACACGTGGTGAGGCCCCACTTCCGCATCCGGGCTCTGAGAGACCAGCAGGCTGGTGTTCAGAGCAGGGCCTCCCTGAGGGGGCAGAGGGTGGGCCAGGTCCTGCTGGGTTCCTGGCGAGGATGTCCATGGAGGACGGACGGACCCCGCACCCCAGCCCAGAGTCAGTCCCGGGAGGCAGGCCGAGTGCGGGACGGGGCCACACCACGTGTCTGTGTGCATATCCCGACCGGGACCAGTACTGGAGACTTTGGCACGTGTGGCGCATCCGGGTCCCCGAAGGTCTGCCGCCCCTCGTGTCCGTGTCTGGGAGCCGATGGGCCAGCAGATAGTGGAGCCAGGCAGAGGCCCAGGCATGCAGGGAGCCCCGCCAGCAGGGGTGGGGAAGAAGGGCCCAGGGAGCCTGTCCCCCGCCCCCCAGCTCATCCCCTCTGTGAGCCCTGGGAAGCCCCCCGGGCTGGGTCGCCGTCCTGATGGAAAGACGGTCACTCCCTGTCCCCGGTGGGGTCCGGGCGGAGGGGAGGACCTGGGTGTTAGCGGCCCGGCCTCGGGATGGCTGCCCAAGGTGCCTGGGGTCTGCTAGGGCTGGAGGCGAGGACCCCTGGGGGACTGAGTCCCCCCGAGGGTGTCCGTCCCCAGGGAGCCCCCAGCACCACGGCCCTGCCCCTGCTTCAGCCTCGGGAGGCTGCCGGGGGCGGGGGTGGACAAGTCCCGAGCTGCCTGGTGCGACAGGGCCTCCCACACTGTGGCCATTGAGCTGGAGCACTGCCTCCAGGGTGTGGGCGGGTGGGGTCGGGTCGGGTGGGGTGGGAGGCAATGGCCCACATGTGGCTGGCGGCCAAGTCCAGGACCACAGGGTACTGCAGCCCTAGGGACACACACTAGACTGGGTCCTGGGGGTCCCCGGGGCCCGATGATCACCTGGGGCATGCCCTGGCTTGCCAGCCAGGTCTCCTAGAGCCTGGGGGCTTGGTGGAAGGAGCAGGCTGGGGGCCAGCCCAGGGCCTGGTGTGATTGAAGGTGAGGACCAGAGGGAGGACTGATGGACCCTGGGCCCTAGCACGTGCAGTCCAGGGAGGCAGGAGGCAGGAGGCCCTGTTGTAGGATAAGCCCATGCTGCCGTCCTGATGTCCACCTGTGGGTGTTAGAGCCTGAGGGCTTGTGCTTCAAAGGAGCAGGGCCTAAAAAAAAAAAAAGGAACAGGGCCTCCAAGGTGCTTGGTGAGGGTGTGTGTGGAGGGCACGCAGCCTGCGGGGAGTCAGTGTGAGGACCTTGGGGACACCCTGGCTTGCCCCACCTGGCCCGAGAGCAAAGAAGCCAGTGCAACAGAGTGGGTCCCTGCCCCATGGGCAGCCCATGGAGGATGGGAGAGCACTGGCCCTCAGTGGCATGCTGTCCCTGGGGCGGGTGGGCGACAGGAAGGTGGGCTGACCTGGGGAGGGTGAGGTCTTGGTGTGAGGGGCACGTGTCCTCTATGGGAGGTTGGGGGCCTGGAGAAAGAGCAGGCCCTGGCAGGATAATGCTGAGGACCCTCCCGGGAGCCTGAGGGCATTCGCGCCCCAGGCAGAGGGGCCGGAATCCAGGCCTGCCCTTCCTGATCTTGCTGGGGGACTTGGGGGCGGGGGGTTATGCGGCTGTGACCCACCTGGATGGGGACACGGGACACAACAGGGTACCTCCTCCTGCTCCTCTCCCAGTTCTCAGGGAGGTGAGGACCCCACTGGGAGAGGTCCCAGTCAGGGCTTGGGAGGAGGCTCACCTGGGGGATAGATACCCAAGAGTCCTAGGGCCTGCCAAGATTCAGCCCGCCCACCCTATATTGAAGGAGTGAGTGGCTCCCAAGCCAGCCCTCAGGCCCAGGAGGGGATGTCCCAGAAATCTGGGTGCCCCTCCCTGGCAGCACTGGGAATGGAACTTGGGGCGGGGCCTGTGCCATGGAGCCCCTTCTCTTCTCCAGTTCCCTGGGCTCAGGGAGGGGAGGGCCTGGGCCTGAGGGTCTGGACTCAGGTCAGCAGAGGAGGCAGGTGCCCTGCCCTGGCCCTGATCCCGGTCCTGGCAGGGGTCGAGGTGAGAAATGAGGGGAATGAGGGAATGCCTTCCACATCAGGATCCCTAGGGACCAGGCCTCAGGGACAGCTGGGGAGTCTTCCCAGGCCTTGCGTGGGGTACAGGTGAAGAGTGAGAGGCGCCCCATCCCAGCCCAGATGTAAGCCAGAGCTGGCCCATCCCTTGTGCATGATCCAGGACCAGTACTGGAGACTTTGGCACGTGTGGCCACAGCCGGGCCCCTGGCTTCCTTTTGTGGAGTGTCGGGGCCCTGTGGTCTTGCAGGGACACTTTGCCTGAGAGAGACAGGGCCAGGGAAGTCCCTTGAGAGGCAAAGGAGGGGACCCCCGCACCTGGCCTGCTGGGGACCTCCCAGAGTGCGAGCCAGCCCTCCTATCCACACTGGGGCCCAGGGCTGGGCTGGCAGTCTGCACCCTGAGGTGCCTCCTCCTTCCGTCCTGCAGAGACTTCAAGAACTGGCAGCAGAGGCCTCGGTCTGAGGCGGGGGTCCCTCAGGACACAAAGCTGAGGAGGCACAGGTCAGTGCCACTTGTCCAGGTGAGGGGCATGCTCTCTCTGAGCCTGGTGTTAGGGGCTCTCCCAGCCCAACACAGGGGAGCCCTCTGCAGGGGAGCCGGGCACGGCCCCCTGTCAGCCCTGGCACTCGGGGTGTCCTGGCTGGGCTGCCCCCTGACAGGCCTTCCCTCCTGTCTCCTCAGGTCAGCCCGAATCTGACACCATGTCCCTCGGGAAGAGCAATGAGCTTTGGGAGCTGGGAGAAGACCCGGACAAAGCCCAGGGCCTGCTGGATGCCCTGCAGTCCAGGGCTGAGGAGGAGGGGCAGGTTCCATCTCCCTGGTCTCTTCCCTCTCTGTCCTCTTCCTCCCCTTCCTTTTCTTTCTATGGCCTCCTTGGCCCCCCAGAGGAGGGGTCTACTACTGAGGGGTCCCCAAGTCCTCTCCAGAGCTCTCAGAGTGCCATCACCTCCCCCTATGATGGGGCAGCCAGGGGCCTTGGCCAGCCCCAGCCTGCCGGCCCCTATAGCCCAGGGGAGGTGGGCTCAAGTGGAAGTGAAGGGCAGGAAGATGCTGACCCATACCCCTGTGGCTGGGCATCCATTAGCCTTGGCCAGCCCCAGCCTGCTGGCCCCAATGGCCCAGGGATGGTGGGGTCAAACCCACCTGAAGAGCAGGAAGATGAGCAGCCCCAGGGCACTTTTCACGTGAAGACGGCTGCCCTGGTGATGTTCCTGCTCCTCAAGTATCGCACCAAACAGCCCACCAGCAAGGCAGAGATGCTGGAGGTCATCACCCCAGCATTCCAGGACGACTTCCTTATCATCTTGAGCGAAGCGTCCATATGCTTGCGCCTGGTCCTTGGCCTAGACGTGACTGAAGTGGATCCCAGGGAGGACTCCTACGACCTCAACATCGTCCTGGGCCTCACCTGGGATGGGACGCTGAGCGGTCAGGGGGACCTGCCCAAGACCAGCCTCCTGGTGCTGGTCCTGGGGTTGATCGTCCTGGAGGATGACTGTGCCCCCGAGGAGGAGGTGTGGGAGACCCTGGGGGTCATGGGGGTGTATGATGGCCAGGAGCACATCGTCTATGGGGAGCCCAGGGACCTCCTCACCAATGTCTGGGTGCAGGAAGGCTACCTGGAGTGCCGGCTGGTGGCGGGCAGCGACCCTGTCCGCTACGAGTTCCTGTGGGGGCCCAGGGCCTACGAGGAAACCAGCAAGTTGCAGGTCATGGACTACGTGTTCCAAGTCAGTAGCAGCCTCGTGGTTTCCTCCCTGGCCCTGTGTGAACAGATTCTGAGATAAGGAAGAGGGGGCCACAGCCCCAGAGGCGGCCAGGCCCTTTCCAAGCTTGGTGGGGCCGGCATGAAGGAAGGCCTTAGGGTGCTTCCTCCCGGTGTTGTCCTGTTGGGTGTGTAAAGAGAAAGTCCTGGGCGTTAGGGCCAGGGCAGGTTGGGGGAGAGCATGGCCGAGAGCCTCTCTGGGGGCCTGGGCTCTGCAATCACTCTGAAATACAGAGCTTGGTGTCTTTGATGAAGCTCTCTAATGTTTGTTCCTTGGGATACAAGGTTTTCTCAGCCCAGTGTGTGAGTGACATGCACCTCCCCTCCCCCCTTAGCGTTCTTACTTCCCCAGTTCAAGAATTAAGAGTTTTGTCATGTCCTGTAAAGAAGTTGGGAGACCTTCCCTCTTTGTTTGGGTTCTGGATGAAATCACAGGGCATTGGCGTTGGAACCTGTTGGAAAGGGCAAAAGTGGAGCAGGCAACAGCTGGAGTGTGCAAATAGGAAAATAAACCTTGTTCACTTTTGCTTCTTACCCGTGCCGTGTGTCATTTTTCCAAAGTAACGTGATGTGCAGTCATGCATTCACTTGGTTTTTCGGGAACGTGAGAGAAGGGTCCTGAGGCCAGGGGAACTCTGCTGGCGGCTCCCTCACGGCCACACAGCGGCTGAACTCTGCTCCCTGCAAGGCCCTGTGTGTGAGCAGTGAGGACACGAGGACCCCGGGGCCACGCAGCCTTTGGGGACTGTGTCTAGCGGCCGCTGTCCTGCAAAAAGGCGGGGAGGGGTGCCCTGAGACCTGGGCCAGCCTGCCAGCCCCAAGTGGCAGAAGGATGAGGGGGTGGGGTGGCTCCTGGGCCAGGCTCTGCAGGGGCCAAGGCCCCCGTGGCTGGAGTTCTCTCGTCACAGTACTCCTTGTGTGCAGCTGATGACCGTGATGTTGAGGGGTGACACGCCCGTACATGGAGACAGGGTGCCGTAGGGGTGGGAGCAAAGTCTAACATGGTCAATTGCTCTGAGAATTTCCTTCTGGATCATGGACAAACCAGAGAGAGTTATGTCTTCCAGGGGCAGGAGAGGAAGCTGTCCTGCACTCTGGTCCCAGGGCAGTGGAACACAGTGCACAGACTAGGTAGGTGTTTTATATGCATCCTGTGCAAGGATTTCCGGGGGAACACAGTCCTATATTCCTTGAAGTGGAGCCCCGAAGACTCTCGACTGACTCTTGTTCCTGACCATGGATAGTCAGAACCCACGGCATCAAAAAGACATTTAATTTGGTTATCTTGGGTGTCACTGGGAGAGCTGTACGTCAGCAAGGTCTAGGTTTGGGTGGGGAGAATTGAAGGAAAGCAGTGGTTTGGGTGCAAGGGCAGCCGGGAGGGAGGGAAGGAGTCGGTCTTTGACTCGAACTGTAGGCTTGTCGCACCTCTGTGTTGTATCCAGCTGGGACAACTCCCCGCACCCAAGTTCCACACATAGCCTCCTATAGCCCACATACAGCCCCTGATTTAGAAAATGGATTGAGTTTCATATTTGAAGCACCCTCTCTGGCCGATTAGCTGTTCCAGGTCAGGTTGAGCTGCAGGTACTCTAACTCTGGCCGGGCTAACAAAACCTATCCCAGAGGAGAGCGTGGGAGGCCCCGGGGTCAGGACAGGACAGCATTCAACATAGCTGCCGTTCATCCAGGTTCCAATATATGCCAGGCGCTGCTCAAGGTGCTTCCTGTCCCCAACACACATTCCTGCTGTCCGACGGGGCGGGGCGGCTTGAAACCACCATGTCTGTGGGCTCGTTAACCTAAAGTTCTTCTGTCTGAGCCTCAGAGGTCTTCAGGAACTGGCTGCCCAGGTGCTGGCAATGTTTCCAGACTTAGCACTTTCCCAAATGACAGCGCCTTCCCCTGGTTTTCCCCTCGTGTTCTTCTGTCTACCCCTTGGACCTGGCCCGCTAATGAGTCATCACTGGTCCGTGTAGAACAGGTAGGAATCACCTTCTCTCCCCCGACACAGAACCTTACTCTGTAGTAGCCTCTGGCCATTAAATGCATAAAGCGAATCGTCCCCGCTGAGATTACAGAATCATTTGAAAACTAGACGTGGTCCTGTATTTGGAAGTATTTGGAAGTAGGTGTCACACAAGAGATGCTTGAAAAAGTTCAAAGAATTCCAAGGCAAATGTGACCTCAGAAACTCCTCCCAGCGATAAAGTCAGTTGTCATAACAAATCATATAGTTGCATTTGGTTGAGCACCTACTGTGTAACGATAGTGTCCCTGGCTCAGGAGGCCTCCCGGGGCTTTTGAGGTCGTGGCGTAGCAGGGGCGCGAGTCACGTGCTGTGGCATATCACAGCAGTGGCGTGCAGTCACGTGCTGCTCCGCTGGCCTGTGTCACCAGGACTGGCCCAAGGTGCACATGCTTGCGGGGTGGGTGGGAATCCTGTGGAGATGGTGCCTTTTCTTATTCAACTGGTGAGGAAGGGTGGGCTCCAGTGCAGGAGAAGGCACATGCATGGGCTGGGGAATCTCCTGATAGACCACGTTTCCTCTGCATACTAGCACACTACCAACCCCTTTCTTGCTTCCCTAAATTCTCATCAACCACCCCCCTAACCTAGGTACACATAAGACACACACCATCCTCCTGCCTACCTTTCTCTGTTCTCAGCACAGGACTGGCTATTCTCCCTCCGATTCCCTGCTGCCCCCCACCCTCTGTGTTTTGCACAGGCTCCTCTGCTAACACCAATCTCTGGCTCTACCTTCCCAGACCTGGGTCTGCTTCAAACTTTCTCTGGGCAAGAGTTCTCTCCCTGATCTAGTAGCCTCTCAACACTGTGTAGTTCCCCTCTAACTTTCCACCTGTGCTTCCATATTTTGAAATTATTCTTAAATCATGTTCAAGTATTCTCCATAAGAATGTGGATTTTGGTTCCTTTTGCTTTTACCCGTTGCCTGTGCTCACAACAGAGCACACAGTCCACATGACTGATATTCATATTCCCTAATCTCAACCAGAATCTGTTAAAGCTGTGTAGCTTAATCCTCTTTAAGAACACAGGGAAGGTGGTTTCAATAAAGGTCCTTTATTCAACAGAGAGCAAATAAAAATTTGGATGTGCAGTTAACAGCAACTCTTCTAGTCACATTGTATTCACATTTAAAGGGTGCGTTCAGTTTTGGGCCTGTTATATGTGTGCTTTTCTGGTCACTGTGGTAAGGCTTTGGGTACAAAAAGGCTATAGTTGGCCATACCCACTGTATCTCACAATAAATACTAAAAACAACAGTATACTTCCATTTCTCCACCTTAGCCTTTCCTCTACTGTTGGCATACATTGTACTGTTACATATTTAAAAACTCCACCATACATGGTTGTTAATAGTCAGTTATAAAATAGAAATTCAATAAAAACAAAATAGTATAGTGAATTATCCTTTAAAGACATTTACATAAGTAAGAAAATATATACATTTTACTACCTATGTTAAAACTCCACCATACATTTCTTTTTTTCCCACCATATATTTCTGTTAAAATAGTTATCTCTTAGGGATCCCTGGGTGGCGCAGCGGTTTAGCGCCTGCCTTTGGCCCGGGGCGCGATCCTGGAGACCTGGAATCGAATCCCACGTCAGGCTCCCGGTGCATGGAGCCTGCTTCTCCCTCTGCCTGTGTCTCTGCCTCTCTCTTTCTCTCTCTCTCTCTGCGTGACTATCGTAAATAAATAAAAATTAAAAAAAACTTTAAAATAGTTATCTCTTAAAAACATTTAAATAAATAAGAAAATCATCTTTATGTTTACCCATGAAGTTGAAATTCCTGATGTTTTTCATTCTTTTGTGTTTATCTAGGTTTCTATCTGGTGTCTTACTGTCTGCCTGGAGGACTTTAACAGTTCTTTTAAACATTCTTTAACATTTTTTGTAGTGCATATCTCTTGGTGATTAATTCTTTAAGGTTTTGTATTTTAGAAAAAGTCTGTATTTCACCTTTGTTTTTGTAATACATTTTCACAGCAAATAGAATTCTAAGTTGACAGTTCAATTTTTTAGTACTTTAAATATGTTTTTCCACTCTCCTCTTGCTTTCATTGGTTTCGACAAGAAATATACACTTATGGTTATCTTTGTTCCTCTGTAGTAAAGTGTCTTTTATCTCTAGGCATTTTTAAGATTTTCTCTTTAGTACTAATTTTAAGTAGTTTTGATTATTATGGGCCTTTGTATGGTTTTCTTCAGCTTTTCTGTTCCTGGTACACCTTCAGCTTTAGGAATCTGTGGGTTTATAGTTTTCATCAACTTTGCAGGTTTTTCATTCAAATAATTTTTCTATCTTTCCCTTTCCCTCTCCTTTGGGGTCCAGATGTATGTGCATAGGCCACTTGAAGTTGCTTCACAACTCAGCAATAATCTATTCATTGTTTCCAGCATGGTTTTCTCTGTGTGTGTTTTATTCTGGAAAGTTTTATTGCTATATTATCAAGTTCACTAGTCTTTTCTTCTTACATGTCAAATCTGCATTAATCCAAACCAGTATATTTTTTCTACTCAACATTGTAGCTTTCATATCGCAAAGTTTGTTGTCTTTTTTTTTGTATCTTCCATGTCTGTTTCTCGCATGTTTAACCTTCCTCTTATCTTTTGACCATCCAGAACATAGTTATATATAATACTATTTTAATGTCCTTGTCTACTAATTCTGTTATCCACTTCATTTCTAGGTCAGCTTTAATTTATTTTTTCTTATTGTCGATCTTACTTTCCTGCTTCTTTGAGTGGCTGGTAATTTTTATTATATGTCAGAAATTGTGAATTTTACCTTGTTAAGTACTTGGTATTTTTGTGTTTCTATATAGAAATATTCTTGAGCTTTGTTCTGGGACACAATTAAATTACCTGAAACAGTATTATCCTTTTTGGTCTTGCTTTTAAACTTTGTTAGGTGAGATAAAAGCAGTTTTTAGACTATGGCTAATATTTCCTCACTTCTAAGGCAAAACCATTCTGTGTATTCTGATTCCCATGAATTATGAGGTTTTTCCATTCCAATGGCAGCAACAATAATTCCCAAACCTACATGATATCTAGAGAGTTATATCTGTGGGGCTCTCTTCTCTCTGGAATTTTATCCTGCAAGCTCTAGCCACCTGACATCCCAAGGCTGCCAGCTGCACCTTCTCAACTCAGGGAGATAGCCAGATTGAAAGACTGTAGGACATGTATAAATGTTAATATAGACATACATACAAACTGGGAGTATATACAATAAAATAGCAATGATACTTTCCTCCTGCTTGTGGAAATATAAGCAATTTTTATTCTCTTATTTATGCTTTCTTTTTTTTTAATTTATTTTTTATTGGTGTTCAATTTACTAACATACAGAATAACCCCCAGTGCCCGTCACCCATTCACTCCCACCCCCGCCCTCCTCCCCTTCTACCACCCCTAGTTCATTTCCCAGAGTTAGCAGTCTTTACGTTCTGTCTCCCTTTCTGATATTTCCCACACATTTCTTCTCCCTTCCCTTATATTCCCTTTCACTATTATTTATATTCCCCAAATGAATGAGAACATATAATGTTTGTCCTTCAATATTTCAAACACTTCTAAGACACATAAAAATTACCATTGTAATAACAGAATACTGTAAATATTTAAAAATGTGATTTAGACTACCAAAAATAAGCACTCATCATCTGGATGTTTTGTTGTAATATTCTCCAACCTCTTGCTGGATTCTTCCAGCCCCTACCATACTTGCTGATTACGTAACTATAAAGAAACAAACAAACAAAAAAACTTTAAAATCTAATTAGTAGACTATGTGCAGTCATTTAATTTCTCTCAGACTTTCAAATACAATGCTTCACAGTTAAGGATCTATATAGTTTTTAAATACCATTTCTCCAGAAAAATAAATCACATTTTTTAGAAGTGAAATTATATTTAAGTGATTTTCCCAAAGGCATGGTATCAGATCTAATATTTATGGGCAGGATTGTATATAGACAATAATGACAGAAGGAATTATCACAATTACTTGAATTATTGAGTGTTGTTTATATGTGCCTTGTCAAAGGTTGTTTATATGTCTCTTGTAACAGCCTGTAATAAAATAATTGTTATTTAAACTTTCTCTAGGGGGAGGAGTTAAGATGGTGTGGGGGATACCTTGTTCCTCAAACACAGCTAGATAATTATCAAATCATCCTGAACACCCAGGAAATCAATTGAGGTCTGAGAGAACAAAATTGCAAGTCTACAATTAGAAAAGCAACCATAAAAAAAAAAAAAAAAGCAACCATCTTCTGGAAGGTAGGAGGTATAGAGAGTTGATTTGGGGGAGATAATAGCAGTGGGTGATGTGGAGGGGAGGGAGCCCTGCTTATGGAGACTACTACAAAGTGTTATAAACAGTGGAGTGCAAAATCTGAACTTTTGGAAGTCTGCCACCACTGGGATCATGCCTGGCTAAAGGTGCTCGGGTGCGGAAAGAGGGTGGAGACCTGGGAGCAGACAGTGTGGTCTGAGGATCCCCTGGGTTGCAAAAACAGGAGGTGCCAATGTGCTGTATTGCTCCCAGGCATAGGAGCAGGGACTCTGGCTGAGGGCATTGAGCCTGGGTGCTGGTTCCCTGTTCCACTTTCCCATAAACTCTGAACTGCCACGTGGTTGTACAACTGCTTTCTTGGCACGGGTGGCAAATGGCAAAAGTGCCACAAGACCCTCCCCCAGAGGATCAGTGCAGGTCTGCACCTTAAGAGTTCCTAAAATTTGGTGTCTTGAAACCAAGCTAAAACAGCTCAGACACAGGCAAGATGAAGGTAGGGATCTGATGGGAGCTGGGGACAAAAGAAGGGCAATTGATTGCTCTTCTGTGAGGGTTCCCTGAAGAGAAGCAAGTGTGAACTTTCAGCTCCAGGACTAGAGACTATGGCAGGGCCATATTCATCCTACCCATCAGCACTGAAAGCCTTCAGGGAGCAAAACAGCACCACCTGGTGGAGCCTAGAGCTACTTACACCAAGCCTGCCCCCCCTGCATCCTGGAGGCACATTTCCACTGAAACAAGTCAGCCTGAGAATCAGTGTAGCAGGACCCTCCTTCAGAAGACCAGCATAAACACCTCCTAGGCATGAAGTCTACTGATTCATCGAGTGCTATAAAGATTCAGCTACAGGGGAAATAGGATTTAGCTTCCTTTTATTTTATTTTATTTTATTTTATTTTTTAAAATTTTTGCATCCAGCTTCTTTTAACAAGCACACCAAAACACACTCAGAACCTAGTTTGTTTTTTTTTCTGGACAAAATGACAAGATGGAGAAATTCACCCCAAAAGAAAGAATGAGAAGTAGAACTAACAGCCAGGGATTTAATCAATACAGATATAAGTAAGATATCTGAACTAGAATTTAAAACAACAATTATAAGGATACTAGCAGAGCTTGAAAAAAGCATAGAGGACACTAGAGAATCCCTTACTGCAGAGATAAAAGAGGTAAATAGAATCAGGTTGAAATTAAAAATGCTATAACCTAGATGGCACCCAAATGGATCCCATGACAATGAGGACAGACAAATCCCAGGCATGAATCAGTGATATAGAAGATAAAATTATGGAAAAAAAGAAGCTGAAAAGAAGAGAGAATGAGAGGTAATGGGTTACAAAGGTAGACTTAAGGAACTCAGTGACTTATTAAAACATAATAACATTCAGGGGCACCCGGGTGGCTCAGTGGTTGAGCATCTGTCTTTGGCTCAGGTCATGATCCCAGGATCCTGGGATTGAGTCCTTCATCAGGCTCCCTGTAGGGAGCCTGCTTCTTCCCTCAGCCTGTCTCTGCCTCTCTCTCTGTCACTCATGAATAAATAAATAATTTTTTAAAAACATAATAACTTTCATATCATAGGAGTCCCAGAAGATGAAGAATGAGAAAAAAGGGCAAAAGGTTTATTTGAGCAAATTACAAATGAAAACTACCCTAATCTAAAGGACACAGATATCAAAATCCAAGAAACACAGAAAGCTCTCATTAAATTGAGCAAAAGCTGGCCATCACCAAGGCATATCACAGTCAAATTTACAAAATACACAAATTTACAAAATACTCCTTCCTGAAAGGAACAAGGGAAGGAAGTCCTTACTCTACAAAAGAAGACGATCAGATTTGCAGGAGATCTATCAACAGAAATGTAGCAGACCAGAAGAAAGTGGCAGGAAATAGTCAATGTACTGAATGGGGAAAATATGCAGCCAAGAATACTTTACCCAGTTATCTAGTAAGGCTGTCATTCACCATAGGAGAGATAAAGAGTTTCCCAGACAAACAAAAACTAAAGAAGTTCATGATTACTAAACCAGCCCTGTAAAAAAAAAATATTAAAAGGGACTCTGAGTGGGGGAGAAAAACACAAAAGCAACAGACGAGAAAGTAACAGAGAACATCACCAGAAATACCAACTCTATAGGTAACACAATGACACTAGATTCATAACTTTCAATAATTACTGTGACTGTAAATGGACTAAATGATCCAATCAAAAGACATAGGCTATTAGAATGTGTTAAAAAAAAAAAAAAAAAACAAGACTCATCTATCTGCTGCCTACAGCAGACTCACTTTAGACCTAAAGACACCTGCGGATTAAAAGTTAGAGGATGAGAACCATCTACCATGCTAATGGACATCTAAAGAAACCTTCAGTAGCCACAGTTAAATATCAGACAAACTAGGTTTTAAAACAAACACTGTAACAAGAGATTAAGAAGGGATTATATTGTACTTAAGGTGTCTATTCATCAAGAAGATCTAAAAATTATAAATATTTATACCCTCAGTTTGGGAGGACACAAATATATAAATCAATTAATAATAAACAAATAAACTCATTGATAATAATACAATAAGAGTAGGGGAATTTAACATCACATTTATAGCAATGGACAGATCACCTAAGCAAAAAATCAAAAAGGAAACAATGGTTTTAAATGACACACTGGATCAGATGGACCTCAGAGATATATTAAGAACATTTCATTCTAAAGCAGCAGCATACACATTCTTTTCAAGGTCACTTGGAACATTTTCCAGAATATATCACATACTGGGTCACAAATCAGGCCTCAACAAGTACCAAATATTGAGATTGTACCATGCATATTTTCATACCACAACACTATGAAACTTCAACCACCAAAAATTTTGGAAAGATCACAAACACATGGAGGTTAAAGAATATCCTACTAAAGAATGAATACTTAGACAGGAAAATAAAGATGGAATTAAAAAGTACATAGAAGCAAATAAAAATGAAAACAGAATAGTCCAAAACCTTTAAAATGAAGCAAAGGCAGTGCTAAGAGGGAAGTATATTGTGATACAGGCCTACCTCAAGAAACAGAAAATTCTCAAATATACAACCTAGTCTTACACCTAAAGGAGCTAGAAAAGGAACAGCAAATAAAGCCCATGTCCAGCATAAGAAGGGAAATAATAAAGATTGGAGCATAAATAAGTTATATAGAAACAAAACCCAGTAGAACAGATCAATAAAACTACGAACTGATTCTTCAAAAGAAGTAATGAAATTGATAAAGCCCTGGCCAGACTTATCAAAAAGAACAGAGAAAGGTCCTAAATAAATAAAATTACAAATGAAAGAGGAAAGATCACAAACAACACTACAAAAATAAAAATAATAATAGAATATTATGAAAAATCATATGCCATTCAACTGGGCAACCTGGAAGAAATGGATAAATCCTAGAAACAAATAAACTACCAAAACTGATAGGAAAAAAATTAGAAAATTTGAAAAGACCCATAACCAGCAAAGAAATTGAATCAGTAATCAAAAACCTCCCAACAAACCAAAGTCTGGGGTGGGGGTGGGGGTGGTAAATGGCTTTCCAGAGAAATTCTACCAGACATTTGAAGAAGAGTTAATGCCTATCCTTCTCAAACTGTTCCAAAAAATAGAAACGGAAGGAAAATTTCCAGACTCCTTCAATGAGGCCAGCATTACCTTGAATCCAAAACCAGACAGAGACCTCACTAAAAAGGAGAATTACAGACCAATATCCATGATGAACATGGATGCAAAAATTCTCAACAAATTATCAGCAAATCAAATCCAAACAGTATATTAAAAGAATTATTCACCAAGATCAGGTGGGCTGCAAGGGTGTTTCAAAATTTGCAAATCACTCAATATGATACACCACATTAATGAAAGAAATGATAAGAACCATATGATCCTCTCAATAGATACAGAAAAACCATTATAAAAAGTACAGCATCCATTCTTGATAAAACTCTCAACAAAGTAAAGATAGATGGAACATACCTCAACATCATAAAGGCTATATACAAAAGACCCACAGCTAATATCATCCTCAGTGGAGAAAAACTGGGAGCTTTTCCTCTAGGATCAGGAACATAACAGGGATGTCCACTCTCACCATTACTATTTAACATAGTTTTAGAAGTCTCAGCTTCAGCAATCAGGCAACAAAAAGAAATAAAAGGCATCCAAATTGGCAAGGAAGAAGACATACTTTCACTATTTGCAGAAGACATGACACTCTATGCAGAAAACCCAAATGACTCCATCAAAAATCTACTAGAACTCATACATGAGTTCCACAAAGTCACTGGATAGAAAATCAACATACAGATATCGGTTGCATTTATATACAGCAATGAAGAAGCAGCAGGAAAAGATATCAAGGAATCAATCCCATTTACAATTCCATCATAAACTTAACCAAGAGGTGAAAGATCTGTACTCTGAAAACTATAGAACACTTATGAAAGAAATTGAAGATGACACAAAGAAATGGGAAAAATGCTATGCTTATGAATTGGAAGAACAAATATTGTTAAAATACCCAAAGCAATCTACTCATTTAATGCAATTCCTAACAAAATACCAGCAGCATTTTTCTACAGAGCTAGAACAAACCATCCTAAAATTTGTATGGAACCAGAAATGACCTCGAATAGCCAAAGCAATCCTGGAAAAAAAAAAAACTGGAGACATCACAATGCCAGATTTCAAGCTGTATTACAAAGTTCTGATCACCAAGACAGTATTGTACTGTCACAAAATCAGACACATAGATCAATGGAACAGAATAGAAAACCCAGAAATGAACCTTCAACTCTATAGTCAACTAATCTCCAACAAAGCAGGAAAGAATACCTGATGGAAAAAAGACAGTCTCTTCAACAAATGGTATTGGGAAAACTGCATAGCCATGTGCAGAAGAATGCAACTGGACCACTTTCTTACACCAGACACAAAAATAAATTCAAAATCGATGAAAGATTTAATGTGAGACAGGAAACCAAGCTAGAGAAGAACACAGGCAGCAACCTCTTTGACCTCAGCCCCACCAACTTCTTAGTAGACACATCACCAGAGACAAAAGATTAAAAAAGTAAAAATCGACTACTGGGACATCAACAAGATTAAAAACTTCTGCACAGCAAAGGAAATAATCAACAAAACTAAAAGGAAGCCTATAGAATGGAAGCAGATATTTGCAAATGACAGATCTGATAAAGGGTTAGTATCTGTGATCTACAAAGAACTTATCAAACCCAACACCCCAAAACAAATAATCCAGTTAAGCAAAGGGCAGAAGAAATGAATAGACACTTTTCCAAAGATGAAATCCAGATGGCTAACAGACACATGAAAAGATGCTCAACATCACTCATTATCAGGGAAATACAATCAAAACCACAATGAGATACCACTTTACACCAGTGAGCATGGCTAAAATTAACAAGGCAGGAAACAACAGATGTTGGGAAGGATGGGGGAAGGGGAACCCCCTTACACTATTGGTGGGAATGCAAAATGGTGCAGCCACTGTGGAAAACAGTGTAGAGATGCTTCAAAAAGTTAAGAATAGAACTATCCTATGTATGACCCAGCAATTACACTACTACATATTTACTCAAAGGATACAAAAATACGGATTTGAAGGGGTACATGCACCCTGATGTTTATAGCAGTATTAACAATAGCCAAATTATGGAGAGAGCCCAAATGTCCATCGACTGATGAATGGATAAAGAAGATGTATATATACACAATGTGGTATTAGCCGTCAAGAAGAATGAAATCTTGCCATTTGCAATGATGTAGAAGGAGCTATAGTGTACTAAGTGAAATAAGTCACTCAAAGAAAGACAAATACTATATGATTTCAGTTATATGTGAAATTGAAGAAACAAAACAGATGAATGTATGGGAGGGGGAAAAGAGAAACAAATCGTAAGAGACTCTTAATGATAGAGAACAAAGTGAGGTTCCTCAAACAGTTAAAAATATACCTGCCCTACGACCCAGCAATTGCACTGTTGGGGATTTACCCCAAAGATACAAATGCAATGAAACGCCGGGACACCTGCACCCCGATGTTTATAGCAGCAATGGCCACGATAGCCAAACTGTGGAAGGAGCCTCGGTGTCCAACGAAAGATGAATGGATAAAGAAGATGTGGTTTATGTATACAATGGAATATTACTCAGCTATTAGAAATGACAAATACCCACCATTTGCTTCAACGTGGATGGAATTGGAGGGTATTATGCTGAGTGAAGTAAGTCAGTCGGTGAAGGACAAACATTATATGTTCTCATTCATTTGGGGAATATAAATAATAGTGAAAGGGAATATAAGGGAAGGGAGAAGAAATGTGTGGGAAATATCAGAAAGGGAGACAGAACGTAAAGACTGCTAACTCTGGGAAACGAACTAGGGGTGGTGGAAGGGGAGAAGGGCGGGGGGTGGGAGTGAATGGGTGACGGGCACTGGGGGTTATTCTGTATGTTAGTAAATTGAACACCAATAAAAAATAAATTAAAAAAAAAAGAACAAAGTGAGTGTTAATAAGGGAAGTGGGTAGGAGATGGGCTAGATGGATGATGGGTATTAAAGAGGGCACTTCTTATGATGAACATTGGGTGTTATATGTAAGTGATGAATCACTAAATTCTATTCCTGAAACCAACGTTACCCTCCCTATATGCTAACTAACTAGAATTTAAATCAAGATTTGAAGGCAGCCCAGGTGGCTCAGCGGTTTAGCACCACCTTCACCCTGGAGTGTGATCCTGGAGTCCCAGAATCAAGTCTCTCACATCAGGCTCCCTGCATGGAGCCTGCTTCTCCCTCTGCCTGTGTCTCTGCCTCTCTCTCTCTTTCTCTCTCTCTCGAATAAATAAATAAAATCTTTTAAAAAAAAGATTTGAAAAAAATTCTCTTGAAACATGAGTTAGTCAAAACAAGATGTTGTTCAATCTCCAAATATTTGGGGAATTTGCAGATATCTCTTGTTGTATTCTTTAATTCCATTATGAGTAGAGAATATACTTTGCAGGATTTAAATTCTTTTACATTTGTTAAGAGTTGTTTTATGGACTATGTTGGTGAATATTCCATGTGTACTTGAAAATAATGTATATTTTTCTGTTGTGTGGAGTATTCTGCAAATGCTAATTAGATGAAGTTGTTTGAGAGTGCTGTTTGGGTTCTTCAATGTCCTTTCTATCCACTTTTCCTATCATTTACTCAGAGAAAAGTGCCATATTCCCCAAATATAATTGTAGATTTGACTATTTGTCCTTTCAGTTCAATTAATTTTTGTTTCACGCATTTTGAAGCTCTGCTTTTAGGTGTATACACACTTAAGATTGTTGTATGTTCTTGAAGAATTCTTATATAATGTTCTATAATATTATTTTTCCATAATAATTTTTCCAATGAAATAGTTTTTTTGTGATATCAATGTAGTCATTCCAAGTGTTTTATTTCTTACTTTAATCTTCTTAAATTATTAAATAATAAAATCATCTTTTTTATTTTGTTATACATTTAAAGCCCATATATAGATTCATGTAAGCACAATCACGATCATGATTTAAAATAGTTCCATAACTTTCCTCTAACTCAGGCTTACAGAGACAAAAACTCCCATATGCTATTCCTTTATAGTTTTGCCATCCTCTCTTGCCTAATTTTGACAGCCACTCAACTGTCTTGCATCATTGTAGCTTTGTCTTTTCATCAATGTCGTTTAAATGGAAGACTAAGTAACTCTTTGAAGCACTTTTACTCAGGAAAATGCCTTTGAGGTTTATCCAAGTTGTGTGTTATTAAGAGTTCATTCCTTTTTATTATTGCTCAGTGGTAATCCATTGTACAGACACATCACAGTTTGTTTATCCATTCACTCATGGAAGGACAACACTCATGGAAGGACAACAATTTGGATTGTTTCCTGATTTTGGCCTATATGAATGGAACTGATATAAATATTCATATGTAGGTTTTTGTATGAATATAAGTTTTTATTTCTCCCTGGAGTGGCTTTTCTGACTCATATGGAAAATGTACGTTTATAAGAAATTACCAAATCGCGTTCCATAGAGGCTGCATTTTTATATTTCCGCTACTTATGTACAAAAGTTCAAGTTTTTCTTCATCCTTGGTAGAACTTAGTAATGTTAGTATTTTTTTTAATTTTAGTCTTTCTCAGATGTGTGTTGTGATATCTCGAGTTTAGCTGATTTCTTCTTACCTGATTCTTTGATGCCTCTTACTCTCGTGCTCTTCCAAACTTGAAAGAATTCATGTGTTCTGTCTCTCCTTGGAGGAGATCACCATCCTTTGGAATTCAATTCTCTCAATTGCCTTGTAACACCAACTCTGAATGGTTTGAGAAAAGTTATGATTTTATAGAATATCCGGATTCTTCTCATTGTTTGAATGAGTGTGATATTCTCTTGTAATTTTTTACCTCATAAACAGAAGCAGAATTTGGGCAACCTAGATTTTGACCTCTATATACATAAAACCATAAAGTATATACTTGTTTTTCAATCTGGCCAATTTCACTCAATATTATATTTATGACATTTGTCCATATTGTTAATGTAACTCTAGTTTCCTAGCTTCATTGGTGCACAATATGATATTATAGGACTATACCTCAAATAATTCATCCATTATACAGTTAGTTGATAGACACATAACTTGTTACCCTGTTTTCCAAAGTGGTTATAATTTATATTGTACTCTGAGCTTATGAGAATTCATTTCACTTCACATCTTTGCTAATATTTTCATTGACAACTTTAATATAAATTTCTTATAGAAATGTACATATAGAGAAGAGCACAAATAAGAAGTGTATGTTAGCCACCTATGTCTTTTTTGGAAAAAATGTTAATTCAGGTTATCTGTCCATTTTTATTTTTTAATAAAGATTTTATCCATTTATTCATGAGAGACACACAGAGAGAAGGCAGAGACACAGGCAGAGGGAGAAGCAGGCTCCATGGAGGGAGCCCAACGTGGGACTTGAACCCGGGTCTGCAGGACCACGCCCTGGGCTGAAGGCAGGCACTAAACCACTGAACCACCCGGACTGCCCATATCTGCCCATTTTTAAATTAGATTTATTTGTTTTTGGTTTTTTAGTATTGAGTTGTATGAGTTCTTTATATATTTTGAACATCACCCCATTATTGTATATATCATTTGAAAATGTCTTTTTCCATTCACTAGGTTGCTTTTTCATTTTATTGATGGTTTTATTCACTGTGCAAAAGCTTGTTATTTTGGTGTAATCTCAATAGTTTACTTTTTTATTTCTTTGTTCCTTTGTTTCCCTTGCCTGAGAAGACATACCATGAAAATGTTGCTAAGGTCAATGTCCAAGAGATTGCTGGCTATATTTTCTTTTAGGAATTTTATGGTTTAAGGTCCTACACTTAGGTCTTTAGTCCATCTTGAGTTTATTTTTTGTGTATGCTATAAGAAAGTGGTCCAGTTTCATTCCTTTGCATGTAGCTGACTAGTTTTCTTAGCACCATTATTGAAGAGACTGTCCTTTCTCTATTGTATATTTATTCTTGCCTCCTTTGTTGTAGTTAATTGACCTTATAGGTAGGGTTTATTTCTGGGGTCTCTATCCTACTTCCTTGATCTATTTGTTAATTTTTGTCCTGGTTCCATACTGCTTTAATCACTATAGATTTGTAGTGTATCTTGAAATCTGGAATTTGGATACCTCTAATTTTGTTCTCTTCTCAAGATTGCTTTGGCTATTGGGGGTCTTTCATGGTTCCATACAAATTTTATTATTTGTACACATGAAAAGATGTTCAACATCACTAATCCCCAGGGAAATGCAAATCAAAACTACAATGAAACATCACCTCACACCAATCAGCATGGCCAGTATCAAAAAGATAAGGAAAAACAAGTGTTGGCAAAAATGTGGAGAAAGGGGAACCCTCATACACTGTTGGTAAGAATGTAGATTGGTGCAACCACTGTGAAAAACAATAAGGAGTTTCCTCCAAAAAATTAAAAACAGAAATGCCCAGTAATTCCACTGTATATTTTTCCAAGGAAAATGAAAACACTGATTTGAAAAGATATATACACCTCTATGTTTATTGCAGCATAATTTACAATAGTCAAGATATGGAAGAAACCTAAGTGTCCATTGGTAGATGAATGGATAAAGAAGATGTGGTACACACACACACAAATATTATTCAGCCATAAAAAAGAATGAAATCTTGCCATTTGTGATAACATGGAGGAGATAAAATCAACCATGTGATTTTACTTACATGTGGAATCTAAAAAACAAAACAAAACAGAAACACACTCCTAAATATAAAGAACAAACTGGTGGTTTCCAGAGGGGAGAGGGAGGGAGAATGGATAAAATATGTCAAGGGAATTAAGACGTACAAACTTCTGGTTATAAAGTAAGTCAATCGGAGAAAGACAAACATTATATGTTCTCATTCATTTGGGGAATATAAATAATAGTGAAAGGGAATATAAGGGAAGGGAGAAGAAATGTGTGGGAAATATCAGAAAGGGAGACAGAACATAAAGACTCCTAACTCTGGGAAACGAACTAGGGGTGGTGGAAGGGGAGGAGGGCAGGGGGTGGGGGTGAATCGGTGATGGGCACTGGGGGGGACACTTGACAGGATGAGCACTGGGTGTTATTCTGTATGTTGGTAAATTGAACACCAATAAAAATAAATTTATTAAAAAAATAAGTCACAGAGATGAAAAGTATAGCATAGGGAATATAATCAATGTTAATGTAATAACATTGTATGGTGACAGATGGTAACTCTCCTTACTGTAGTGAACACTGAGTAAGGTATAGAATTGTTAAATCAATGTTGTACACCTGAAAATAAGATAACATTGTGTGTCAACCATATTTCAATAACTATCAGCACCCCAGAAGTCTCCCTTATGATCTGTCTGTCAGTCATTAATCCCCCAGCAATAGGCACTATTCTAACTTCAATCACCGTAAATTACTAATGTTTACTTTTTGTTTAAAAATCAACTTTATTAAGAGGTGCCTGGGTGGCTCAGTTTGTTAAGTCTCTGATTCTTGGTTTGGACTCAGGTCCTGATGTCAGGATCCTGAGATCAAGCCCTGCATCATGCTCTATGCACAGTGCAGAGTCTGCTTCAGATTCTCTCCCTCTGCCCCTCCCCTTCCACCCATACATGTGCTCTCTCTCAAATAAATAAATAGATAAATAAATAAATGAATAAATAATAAATAAAATCTTAAAATATCAACTGTATTAAGAAATGTTTTACTTTTAATAAAATTTACCCATTTTATACACACAGTTCAATGAATTTTGACAAATGTATATAACTGTGTTACTGCTACCATAATCAAAATATAGAACATTTCTGTTACCTTAAGAATTTTCCTTATATCCTTTTACAATCTGCCACAACCTCTGAACCCAGGCAACTTACTTATCTGCTTTTTTGGTACTATAGATTAGGTTTTTTTCTTTTCTAAAATTTTATTTAAATAGAATCAATAATTTATATTATTTTGTATTTGGCTTCTTTTTCATCATGATAGTTTTATGTTTCAGCAATATCATTATGTGTATAGGCAGTCTGTTCCTTTTTGTTGTTGGGTAATGTTCTAGTTTTTCTTATTTTTGAGCTATATATATGGAATCATACAGTATACATTCTTCTGTGTAGAGTTTCTTTCTCTAATGCAATCTTATGTCTATGAGATTCATTCATGTTGGTGATTTAGCATTCATTTGTTCATTCTTATTACTACATAGTATTCTATTTTATTAATAATCTGTAATTTTAAAACCCAGCTTACTAGTGGAGTTTTTCCAGTTTGAAGCCATTATGAATAATTCTACCACGAAAATTCATTTACATGTCCCACAGGAATTGCTGAGATATATAGTATAATCATTTCTTCAAATATAGTGAATAATGACCTATTGCTTTCTCAAGTGCTTATAGCAATTTACACTCCCACCAACAGAGTTTGAGGGTTCCTATTGTTTTACGTTCTTACCGGAATTTGGTTTATACAGTTATTTTATCAGTTGTGGTGAGTATGTTGTAGTATCTTATGGTGGAATAAATTTGCATTCCTGTGTTTAACAAATAGGTTGATCAATGTTTTATATGCTTGTGGGCTGTTTGTGTATCTTTTTTTGTGAAGTTTCTTTTCATGTCTCTTGCACATTTTTTATATCATGCTACCTTTTTTTTTCATGCTACCTTTTAAGAATTGATTTGTAACAGTTATTTATACATTCTAGATGGGAGGCTTTGGTTTATTTTTTGTTACAATGTCTTCTATTACAATGTATATCTTAGTCTGTTTGGGCTGCTATAACAAAATACCACAGAATGGATGGCTTATAAACAGTAGAAATGTATTGATCACAGTTCTGGAGGCTCAAAGTCTAAGATTAGGGTACCAGTATGGTGAAGTGAGAGTTTCCCCCTGGGTTGCAGAATTCTCTTTTATGCTCACATGATGGAAGGGGCTAGGGAGCTCTGCAGGATCTCTTTATAAGAGCATTAATCCCATTCATGAAGGCTCCACTGTCATTACCTAATCAATTTCCAAAGGTCTCTCACCTAATATCAACACACTGAGCATTAGGTTTCAACATATGAATTTTGGGGGGACACAAACATTCAAATCATTGCAGTGTGGCTTGCCTTTTCATTGTTTTAATGCTTTTAAAAATAATAACCAAAGTTCTTAATTTTAGTGCAGTTCCATTTATCAATCTTTTCATTTATTATTAGTGCATTATAGTTAGTTAAGTCATTATCTACCTAAAGTCACAAAATATTCATCTGTAATACCTTCCAGAAGTTTTATTGATTTTCTTTTCTCATTTAGACTTATGATCAATATTGGAATAGATTTTTGTGTAGGTTGTGAGGTAAAGGTCAAATTTGTTTTTTTCATATGGCTCTTCATTTGCCTGAATAAGATTTGCTGATTGAACCATCTATCCTTACTGTTCAGCAATGCCACTTTTGTCATAAAACATATATCTACATATATATGGACCTATTTCTGTGATATCCATCAGATCCCATCAATTTATTTGGTACTTGAACAAGCACCACACTGTCTTAATTCTTGTATTTTTATGATTACAAGCCTTGAAGTGACTTTTACTTTGGCAATGAATTTTTAGGTTCAACACCAAAAACATGATTTATGAAAGAAAAAATTAAGTTGGATTTGATTAAAACTAAAATATTCTGCTCTGCAAAAATACCTGTTAAAAGAATGAAAATACAAGCTACCGACTGGGAGAAAATACTTTCAACAACACATATATGATAAAAGACTTCTGTCCAAAATATAAAAAAAGAACATTTAAAGCTTAGAAATAGTAAAAAAAAAAAAAAGGCAAAACAAAACATAGAACCAGATTAAAAAGAGATAAAAATCTCTTTTTTTTTAACACCACACCAAAGAAGATATGCATATGTCAAATAAGCACAGGAAAAGATGCTCAACACCATTTGTGATTAGGGAATTACAAATTACAACTATATGCTACCTCTACTCACCTACTAAAATGGCTAAAAACCAAAAACTATAATACTAAATACTTTTGAATACAGGGCAACTGGAATTTCCATTCATTGCTTATAAGAATGTAAAATGATGCAGCCACTTTGGAAGACAGTTTGGCAGTTTCTTAAAAAGCTAACATAATCTTATAAAGCTATATATATATGACTTGGCACTTATGATCCTAGATGTTTCCAAAACCAATTTGAAAATGTATGTTCACACAAAACATGCACATGAATGTATAGCAACTTTATTCATAATAACCAGAAACTGAAAACAACTGAGATGCCCTTAAGTAGGTGAATGAATAAATAAACTATAGTACATTCATTGGAATATTATTTAGCTATAAAAATAAATTAGCTACTGAGCTATGAAAAGATCTGGATGAACATTTAATACACATTGTTAAGTTAAAAAAGGCAGTATGAAAAGGCAACATAATGTATGATCTCAATTTTATAACCTTCTGGGGAAAAGGCAAAACAATAGAGCCAGTAAAAAGATAAGTAGTTGCCAAGAATTTAGGCTACTGAAGGAGTGTTGACTAGCTGAAACACAGGCAATTTTTAGAATGGTAAAAATAATATGTATGATACTTCAATGCTAGTATGTAATGTTATGCATTTCTTTATGATAGAATTTTACAGCACAAAGAATGAATCACAATGTACACGATTTTTTTATTTATTTGAGAAAGAGAGAGAGAGCATGCATGAGCGGGGGAAGGGGCAGAGGTAGAGAGAGAGGGACAAGCAGACTCTGCACTGAGCATGGAGCCCAACATGGGACTCAATTCAGGGCTCACCACAGAGCTCTATCTCATGACCCTGAGATCATGACCTGAGCCAAACCCAAAAGTTGGATGCTTAACCAACTGAGCCACCCAGGTGTCCCAATGTATGCAAATTTTTAAAAATCACTTAGATGGTCAGAAAGGGATTATGACAAGATTACCTGTTTTATACTTGTATAAAACAATCACAGTAAAAGGGTTGGGGGGAAGATGCTATGTTAAATAACTTTGGAAATGAGAAATATCTGTAAGAAATCAAAAGAAACTGCATATAAGTGTTGTACTCTAGTTGATAAAGTTGTGTTCCTTGGGATTAAAGGCCAGAAATTCTATACTGTTATATATGTATGTTGTAATTAAACAATTAAGTAAATGAATGGCAGATCAGAGAGCCAAGTCTCTCACTGATTGAGAGATACAATAAGTGAGCCAAATCTCTCACTTATTAAGGGTAAGCAAGGGAAGAGGCTATCTTGTGGTAATAATTATAATGATTTAGAATTAGAAACATTAATTTGAACTCACATTCAGCTCAAAAAATACAGATGGTTTCATATATTAAATATTTATAGACATGTGTATATACAGAGATTAATAGACACATATATGTCCTTGTTCTGTTAGCTTAGAGGAACTAGAAACAATGAATCCCCAGTAGCAAAAAGCACATCAAGCAGTTGAATTTAGGTTTCTAAAATCTCTCTCTAGTAAATTAACCTCGGATCCTTGAAGAAATGATTCTAGGACTGAGACAGTTAACATACACAATAATCCAGAGCATCTTATAATGCTAGAAAATAATGAAGTGATTAAAAATAAATCTACATTGAGAGGAGGTGAAATGGTGGAAGAGTAGGGGTCTTTGTTTCATCTGGTCCTCCAAATTTAGCTAGATAACATTCAATCCAGCCTAAACACCTATGAATTCAACCTGAGATGGAAAGAAAGAACAGATGGAACACTACAGAGAGAAAAGTGATCACTTCTTACAAGGTAGAAGTGTGAAGAGAAATGGAGGGTATATATTGGAAGATAAATTGCAGGGAAGAGGTAGCCTTTGTAAGCTGGCTGCAGGATAGTGATATAGTGCACAATTGGGACCTTTAGAAATCTGCTCCCGATGGAGTCTTCTCTGCCTGAAAAGGGCTCAGTGGTGAAATAGGGCAGAATTGCAGGAGGGGCAGTGAAGTCTCAATATTCCCGGAGACACAGAAAGAACAGGGGCACCCAGAAGAAAGCTCAATTGTGCTATAAACCACAAACTGCAGTTGGATTGGGGGACTGACGACGTCCTAGGTCCCAGTAAAGGACTGGAACACAGCAACCCTCTGCAAGCACCTGGGAGAGGTAGAGTGGTGCACACTGGAGAGGGTGAAGGCTCTCTGCCCCAGGGCCTGGCGGCCGACAGAAGCAGGCTAACCTCTGTTCCCTCCAGGAGAGGCAGAGAGTGCACAAGACGGTAAAAGCTCTCCCTCTACCAGGTATCCTTCAAATTGTAGAAATCAGTGCCCCCACGCTTGCCCCCAGGAAGATCTGAACCAGTGCACACTAAGAGACTACAGTTCGGTACTCACTGGAAGCTGTTGGCTCTGGGGCTGGAGATCTGGCTGTGGCCATTTTTTCCCCTTTCACCCTGGAGAGGTATGGCCTCTAGAAAACAAAGGTCTTATAGGGCAAACAGATTCACACTGAGCCCAGCCACCTGGCAAGGGGCGGGGCATTTCCACCCAGGCACAGGCACCTGAGAATCAGTGCAGCAGGTCCCTCCCCCAGAAGAACAGCTGGAAGAACAAAGGAACAGCAGGTTTACTGACCAAGCAGCACTGAAAAGCTCCAGGACTGAGGGAAAATAGAATAGAACTCGAGGGTTTTTCCTTATGATTCATTATCTTTCAGGTTAAAAATTTCCAATATGCTTTCTTTTTTCCTGTCTTAACTACAATATTTTAATCAACTCTTTGTTTTTAAGGTGTTTTTTTTTAATTTTGACTTTCATATTTTTACAATTACATGTCATAGATATATTCTTCATTTTTGGCTTCCTTTCAACATATTCAATTTAATTTTTGTAGATACATAAGCTTTTGGGTTTGGGGGGGTTTGTTTTGTTTTATTTTATACTTTTGGAATTTAGTACCTTCTAACATATGGACCAAAATACACTCAGAACCAAGTGGAGTGTCATGTTGGTCCACTCTGTGAGAATATATTCTCTCTTCCTTCCCATTCTGCCTCGTCTTTTGTTTTCTTGTTTCCTCTATAAGTTTTGTTTTTTTATATAAATTTGGAATTTAGTATCTTCTAACATATGGACCAAAATACACTCAGAACCAAGAGGATCACCATCTTGGTTCATTATGTGAGACTATATGCTCTGTCTCTCACCATTTTCCCACCCCCACCACCACATTTAAAAATTTTTTACTACTTTTTTAAAATTTGTTTTTCACTTTTATTTTCTTGTCCCTAGACTCTTCAGAATTGTCTAGGGAGTATTTTATTTAGGTTGTAGATATTTTTGACTCTGCTCACTCATACAGCCATTTTGTACTGGAGAAAACTAGAAGGAAGAATTCACCACAAAAGAAAGAACCAGAAGAAATACTCTCTGCCACAGATCTAATGGTATGGATTTAAGTAAAATCTTGGAGATAGAATTCAGGATTACAATTATAAAATTACTAGTGGCTCTTGAAAAAAGCATAAAAGACTCTAGAGATTCTCTTACTGCAGAATTGAGATCAAATCAGGCCGAAATTATAAGTACTTTAACTGAGATGCAGTTTAAACTGGATGCTCTAACAGCCAGTGTTAATGAGGCAGAAGAGAGAGTGACTGACATAGAAGAAAAGTTGATGGAAAGGAAAGAAACTGAGGAAAACAGAGAAAAACAATTAAGAATCAGGAGGAGATGGACACGGAGGCTCCTTCCACAGTTTGGCTATTGTGGACATTGCTGCTATAAACATTGGGGTGCAGGTGTCCCGGCATTTCACTGCATCTCTATCTTTGGGGTAAATCCCCAGCAGTGCAATTGCTGGGTCCTAGGGCAGCTCTATTTTTAACTCTTTGAGGATAAAGAAGCTGTGGTCTATGTATACAATGGAATATTACTCAGCCATTAGAAATGACAAATACCCACCATTTGCTTCAACGTGGATGGAGCTGGAGGGTATTATGCTGAGTGAAGTAAGTCAATCAGAGAAGGACAAACATTATATGGTCTCATTCATTTGGGGAATATAAAAAATAGTGAAAGGGAATAAAGGGGAAAGGAGAGAAAATGAGTGGGAAATATCAGTGAGGGTGACAGAACATGAGAGACACCTAACTCTGAGAAATGAACAAGGGGTGGTGGAAAGGGAGGTAGGTGGGGGGTTGGGGTGACTGGGTGATGGGCACTGACGGGGGCACTTGACGGGATGAGCACTGGGTGTTATGTTATATGTTGGCAAATTGAACTCCAATAAAAAAAGAAATAAACAAAATCTTAAAAAAATAAAGTTAAAAAAGTAATACTAAAAAGAAAAATAAAAAGAACCAGGAGGAGAGACTCTGGGAGTTAAGTGATAGTTTGAGAAAGAATAATATTCATCTCATTGGGATTCGTGAGGCTGTGGAGAGAGAGACTGGACCAGAAAGTGTGTTTGAACAAATCATAGCGGAGAACTTCCTTCATCTGGGGAAGAAAACAGGCATTCATATCCAAGAGATAGAGAGGACTCCTCCCAACCTCCCAAAATCAACAAAAACCGATCAACACCCCAACATATAATAGTGAAGCTTGCGAATTTCAGAGATAAAGAGAAAATCCTAAAAGCAGCTTGAGACAAGAGATTCCTAACTTACATAGGAAGAAATATCAGATAAAAAGCAGATCCATCATCCACAGAGACCTGGCAGGCCAGAAGGACTGGCATGATATCTTCAAGGTACCAAATGAAAAAGATATGCAGCCAAGAATACTTTATGCAGCAAGCCTGTTATTCAGAATAGAATGAGAGGTAAAGAGCTTCTAGGATAGACAGAAACTGAAAGAACCACCACCAAACCGACACTGGAAGAAATATTAATGAGCACCCTGTAAGTAAAGAGGGAACCCAAATAAATAATCTGAAGAGGGACGCCTGGGTGGCTCAGCTGTTGAGCACCTGCCTTTAGCCCAGGGTGTGATCCTGGAGTCCAGGGATCAAGTTCCACATCAGGCTCCCTGCATGGAGCCTGCTTCTCTCTCTGCCTGTGTCTCTGCCTCTCTCTGTGTGTGTCTCTTATGAATAAATAACATATTTTTTAAAAAAGGAAATAATCTGAAGAAACAGGGACTGTATAGGTAATAGTAAGACACTAAATTCATATCTTTCAATAGTTACTCTGAACGTGAATGGGCTAAATGATCCAGTAAAAAGACAGGGTATCAGACTGGATAAAAAAAACAAGACCCATCTATATGCTATCTACAAGAGACTCGTTTTAGAACTAAAGACACCTTGAGACTGAAAATGAGGGGGTGGAGTACCATTTACCACTCAAATGGTCCTCAAAAGAAAGCTGGGGTAGCAATCCTCATATCAGATAAATTTGGATTTAAACCAAAGATTGCAATAAGAGATGAAGAGGGACACTGTATTATACTTTAAGGATTTATCCAACAAGAGGATCTAACAACTGTGCATATTTATGCCCCTAATGTGGGAGCAGCCAATTATATCAACCAATTAATAACCAAAGTAAAGAGACACATAGATAATACATTAATAATAGGAGTCTTCAACATGGCACTCTTAGCAAAGGACATATCTTCTAAGCAGAAGATCATCAAAGAAACAAGAGCTTTGAATGACACACTGAGCCAAATGGATTTCACAGATATATACAGAACATTCCATCCTAATGCAACTGAATACACATTCTAGTGCATATGGAACTTTCTCCAGAATAGACCACATACTGGGTCACAGATCAGGGCTCACCCTATACCAAAAGATTGGGGCTATTCCTTGCATGTCTTCAGACCACAATGCTTTGAAACTAGAACTCAATCACAAGAAGAAACTTGAAGGAACTCAAACACATGGTGGTTAAAGAGCATCCTACTAAAAGATGAATGGATCAACCAGGAAATTAGAGAAGAATTTAAAAGATTTATGGAAACTAATGAAATGAAAGCACAACTGTTCAAAATCTTTAGGATACAGCAAAGGCAGTCCTAAGAGTAAAATACATCTCTATAAAAGACTCCTTCAAAAAATTGGAAAAATCTCAAATACACAAGCTAAGCTTACACTTAAATGAAGTGGAGAAAGAACAGCAAGTAAAACCTACACCAGGAGGAAGAAGGGAGATAATAAAGATTTGAGCAGAAATCAATGAAATAGAGACGAGAAGAACTGTAGAACAGATCAACAAAACCAGGAGCTGGTTCTTTGAAAGAATTAATTAGATAAACCCCTAGCCAGACTTACTTAAAAGAAAAAAGACTCAAATTGATAAAATCATAAATGAAAGAGGAGAGATCACAATTGATACCAAGTGAATACAAACGATTTTAAAAATGTATTATGAGGGGATCCCGGGGTGGCTCAGCAGTTTAGCGCCTGCCTTTGGCCCAGGGCATGATTCTGGAGTCCCAGGATCGAGTCCCACATCGGGCTCCCTGCATGGAGCCTGTTTCTCCCTCTGCCTGTGTCTCTGCCTCTGTGTGTGTGTGTGTGTGTGTCTCTCATGAATGAATAAATAAAATCTTTAAAAAATAAAATAAAAATGTATTATGAGCAGCTATATGCCAACAAATTAGGCAATCTGGAAGAAATGGATGCATTGCTCGAAACCTATAAATTACCAAAACTGAAACACAAAGAAATAGAAAATCTGAACAGACCAATAATCAGCGAAGAAATTGAAGCAGTCATCAAATACCTCCCGAGAAACAAAATTCCAGGGCCGGATGGCTTTCCATGGGGAATTCTACCAAACATTTAAAGAAGAAATAATCCCTCTTCTACTAAAGCTGTTTCAAAGGATAGAAATGCAAGGAATACTTCCAAACTCGTTCTATGAGGCAACGATTAACCTGATCCCAAAACCAAAGACCCCACCATAAAGGAGAATTATAGACCAAAATCCCTGATGAGCATGGATGCAAAAATTCTCACCAAGATAGTAGCCAGTAGGATCCAACAGTACATTAAAATGATTATTTACCAAGTGGGATTTATACCTGGGATTCAAGGGTGGTTCAACATTCATAAAACAATCAACATGATAGATCACATCAATAAAAGAAAAGACAGGGATCCCTGGGTGGCGCAGCGGTTTGGCGCCTGCCTTTGGCCCAGGGCGCGATCCTGGAGACCTGGGATCGAATCCCATATCAGGCTCCCGGTGCATGGAGCCTGCTTCTCCCTCTGCCTGTGTCTCTGCCTCTCTCTCTCTCTCTCTGTAACTATCATAAATAAATAAAAATTAAAAAAATAAAAGAAAAGACAAGAACCATATGATCCTCTTAATAGATGCATAGAAAAAGCATTTGACAAAATACAGCACCCATTCCTGATTAAAACTACAAAGTTTAGGGATAGATGGAACATATCTCTATATCATAAAAGCCAACTATGAAAAGCCCACAGCGATTATCATTCTCAATGGCAAAAAACTGCAAGCTGTTCCCCTTAGGTCAGGAACATAATAGGGATGCCCACTCTCACCACTTTTGTTCAACATAGTACTAGAAGTCTCAGCATCAGCAATCAGACAAAAAAATAAATAAAAGGCATTCAAATCGGCAAAGACGAAGAAAAACTCTCCTCTTTGCAGATGATATGCTATTGTATATAGAAAACCCAAAAGACTCTGCCCCCAAATTTCTAGAACTCATACAGCAATTTAACAATGTGGCAGGATACAAAGTCAATGAACAGAAGTCTGTCGCATTTTTACACACTGACAATGAGACTGAAAAAAGAGAAATTAAGGAATCAAACCCATTTGCAATTGCACCCAAAACCCATAAGATACCTAAGAATAAATCGAACTGAAGAGATAAATGATTTATACTCTAAAAACTACAGAACACTTATGAAAAAATCAAGGAAGATGCAAGGAGATGAAAAAATTTCCATGCTCATGGATTGGAAGAATATATATTGTGAATATGTCAATGCTACCCAGAGCAATGTACACATTTAATGCAATCTCTGTCAAAATACCAATAACTTTCTTCACAGAGTTGGAACAAATAATCCTAAGATTTGTATGGAACCAGAAAATACCCTGAATAGCCAGAGGAATGTTGAAAAAGAAAACCAAAGCTGGGGGCATCACAATGCCTGACTTCAATCTGTATTACAAAGCTGTGATCATCAAGACAGTGTGGTACTGGCACAAAAACAGACACATAGATCAATGGAACAGAATAGAGAATCCGGAAATGGGCCTCAACTCTATGGTCAACTAATATTCGACAAAGCAGGAAAGACTATCCACTGGAAAAAGGACAGTCTCTTCAGTAAATAGTGCTGGGTCAGCTGGCTGGACGTGGGTGTAGTGGACCCAGGGAGTAATCCCGTCGACCTTGAGAGTGATGGGAGTGGTCAGAATCACGATGTAAGGTCCCTTTCCAGCGAGGTTGAAGTGTCTGGTGTTGGTATCTCCGCAGGTACACCCAGTCACCTGGCTGATATCAATGGGGATCCGAGGGTGGCCCAGTCTCATAGAGGGCCCTCAGCTTAGGCCACACCTGCTCATAGGTTCGTTGTAACATTTGGAGGGAGAAAAGAAGTTGGTGATCATCAAACTCAGCAAGCACCTCAGGTTTTAAATTGGGGATAATAGGTGGAGGAAGACCGAACATGATCTCATAGGGAGTCAGTCCCATCTTATATGGGGAATTCCTCACCCTATATAGGGTGAAGGGGAGGAGAGTCACCCAGTCTCCTCCAGTCTCCAGGGCTAATTTAGTTTAGGTCTCCTTTAATGTTCTGTTCATCCTCTCTACCTGTCCTGAGCTTTGGAGCCTATATGCACAATGTAATTTCCAATCTGACCACTCCCATCACTCTCAAGGTTAACGGGATTACTCCCTGGGTCCACTACACCTACATCAGGCCAGCTGACCCACACGCCGTTTTCGAGGACTTTGCTCCAGAATGGAAAAGCCAACTGAACAAGGACAATCCCCTAAAGCTAAGACTGCGCCGTTCTCACTTATTTCCCACCTCCAAGACTCCCTAGTCTGAGGTTGTCCTTCAAAATAAAAGGGGATTAGACTTAGTCTTCTTACAACAAAGGGTGGGGGGGGTTATGTGCTGCCTTAAACTAGGATGTTGCTTCTTCACTGGAATGTAAATGGGAGCGAGAACAGCAACAAGGTTGGTTAGAATCCAGGTTTAATCATTCCCCCTGGCTCACTCTGAGAGCAACCTGGACCCATGATTGGGTCCTTCCTTAGGTTCCTCTGAGAGGGGGAAATGTGGGGCTGAGAAAATTAAGGCCATTCCACTTTAAGTTCAGCGTTAGCACAAGTACAGCCATCCCAGGCCCCTGGGAATAAGCACTGAACTTTACCTTACTTCAGTTACAGGAAGAAAACAGCTTACAGCTTAATGTCCTAGAAAGCCTCATATTAGAATAAAAACACCCCAAGCCAAGGGCAGGAAGCCCCTATTAGAATAAGAACAGAGCTCAATGCACTTGAAACCCCCATATCAGAATGTAAACAGAACTTGAGAAATTCCTCCACCCCTTCTGGGGGTCCCCTAGACCAGCCCTTAAAACTAAGCTGAAACCCACCTCGGGGTCCAAGTCCCTGCTCCGCTGTGTCGGGTACACTTGGGCCCAAGCTCGAGCTTGTAAATAAACCCTCGTGTGTTTGCAAAAAATAAAAATAAATAAATAAATAAATAAATAAATAAATAAATAAGATGTGGTTTATGTATACAATGGAATATTACTCAGCTATTAGAAATGACAAATACCCACCATTTGCTTCAACGTGGATGGAACTGGAGGGTATTATGCTGAGTGAAGTAAGCCAGTCGGAGAAGGACAAACATTATATGTTCTCATTCGTTTGGGGAATATAAATAATAGTGAAAGGGAATATAAGGGAAGGGAGAAGAAATGTGTGGGAAATATCAGAAAGGGAGACAGAACGTAAAGACTCCTAACTCTGGGAAACGAACTAGGGGTGTTGGAAGGGGAGGAGGGCGGGGGGTGGGAGTGAATGGGTGACGGGCACTGGGGGTTATTCTGTATGTTAGTAAATTGAACACCAATAAAATAAATAAATAAATAAATAAAAATAAATAAATAAACATGTGGGATGCAACTAAAAAAATAAATAAATAAATAAATAAATAAATAAACCAAAAAAAAACAAATAAATAGTGCTGGGAAAATTGGACAGCCATGTTCAGGAGAATGAAACTAGACCATTCTCTTACACCATACACAAAGATAAACTCAAAATGGATGAAAGGTCTGAATGTGAGAATCCATCAAAATCCTAGAGGAGAACACAGGCAACACCCTTTTTGAACTTGGCCATAGCAACTTCTTGCAAGATACATCCATGAAGGCAAGGGAAACAAAAGCAAAAATGAATTATTGGGATCTAATAAAGATAAAAAGCTTCTTCACAGCAAAAGAAACAGTCAACAAACCTAAAGTACAACCTACAGAATGGGAGAAGATATTTGCAAATGACATATCAGACAAAGGGCTAGTATCCAAGATCTATAAAGAACTTATCAAACTCAACACCCAAGAAACAAAAAATCCAATCATGAAATGGGCAGAATACATGAACAGAAATTCCACCAAAGAAGACATAACACATGGCCAAAACACATGAGAAAATGCTCCACATCACTTGCCATCAGGGAAATACAAATCAAAACCACAATGAGATACCACCTCATACCAGGGAGAATGGTGAAAATTAACAAGACAGGAAACAACAAATGTTGGAGAGGATGTGGAGAAAGGGGAACCCTCCTACGCTGTTGGTGGGGATGCAAAATGGTTCAGCCACTTTTTAAACCAGTGTGGAGGTTCCTCAAAAAGTAGAACATAGAGCACCCTACAACCCAGCAATTGCACTACTGGATATTTACCCCAAAGACACAGATGTAGTGAAACAACAAAACATCTGCATCCCAATGTTCATAGCAGCAATGTCCACAATAAGAGCCACAATGTCCTTCCACAAATGAATGGATAAGGATGTGGCATATATACATAATGGAATATTACTTAACCATCAGAAAGGATGAATACCTACCATTCGCTTCAATGTGGATGAAGCTGGAGGGTAGTATGCTGAGTGAAATAAGTCAATCAGAGAAGGACAATTACCATATGGTTTCACTCATATGTGCAATATAAGAAATAGTAAAAGGGACCATAAGGGAATGGAGGAAAACTGAGTGGAGAAAATTCAGAGAGGAAGGCATACCCTGAAAGACTCCTAACTCTGGGAAACACACAAAGGGTTGCAGAAGGGGAGGTTGGTGGGGGGATGAAGTAACTGGGTGACAGGCATTAAGGAGGACACATGATGAGATGAGCACTGGGTGTTATACTATATGTTGGCAAATTGAACTTAAATAAAATATTAAAAAATAAGTAAATAAATCTACATTGATAAGGGTATGTCAAAGGAACAAATTAGCCAACTGAAAGAGCTCCCAATGTTCAAGGCTACTATTTGAACAACAAAATAAGCTAGTATTAGATTATAACCTAAAGCATAAAATAAGTTTTAATGAGTCCATATTGATATAAGTTATTGAATAAATAAATAGGTGGGAGAGAAGAGATAAATAATCCTTGCAGAAGAATTCCAAAGAATATTTGTAGATATTTCAACCTCAAGGAGAGGGAGTATAAATCCTCATTCCCTAAGTATGGGCTGTGAATAGTGGCTTCCTTTCAAAGTCTGGGAAGGGGAAAACAAGAATAATTTCATAGTGGAGAAATCTGACAACCATTACCTTAGCCAGATGATGAAAGTTAATATCAAGTCATGTTGATAATATGTACCCTTGATAGGATGTGATGACTATGGCACTTTATCTCTGTGGTCTTCTGTCCAAAGTACATAACTGTGGTTTAACTCTTTCAGGTATAGATGGTTCTACTGATGAATTTTATCAAACAGTTGTTAGAAAAATAATAGCACTTTCACAAAAATTCTTACAGAAAATTGATGAGAAGAAAATACTTTCCATCTCATTATATTAAACTCTCCTTGCCCCAAACAGAAAAAGACATTACAAGAAAAGGAATCTATTGACATATGTCCTTTATTAACATCGGTGCACTGATTTCTTTTTTTTAAAAGAATTTATTTAGCCATGAGAGACACAGAAAGAGGCAGAGACATAGGCAGAGGGAGAAGCAGGATCCTTGCAGGGAACCCGATGTGGGACTCGATCCCGGGACGCCAGGATCATGCCCTGAGCCAAAGGCAGACGCACAACCACTGAGCCACCCAGGAGTCCCAGTGCACTGATTTGAAACAACATTTTAACAAATTGAATTCAACAACATAAAAAATAATAATAGACCTGGTACAACCTTGATTTATGTCAGAGATGCAAAGTTGATTCAACATTTGAAAATCAAATAAGTCTCCATATTAACGACAAAATGAAAGGTGGTATAGCCCTCTCGCTAGAAAAGAAAAGAATATTTGAGAAATTTAACATTCTTTTATGATAAAAACATTCTACAAACTAGGAATAGAAGAGGAAACTTCCTCAATTGGATGATGACCATCTCTGAAAAGCCCATAATACTTAATGGTGAAAGACTGAATGGTTTCCTTCTAAGATCAGGAACAAAGCAAGGACATCCACTCTCACCACTTCTAATTAACATTGTACTGAAGGTTCTACCTCTGCCAAATAAGCAAGAAAAAGAAATGAAAGGCATCCATTTTTGAAAGGAAATAATACAACTGTATTCACAGAAAACATAATCATCTACGCTTATAATCTTTTTTAAAAAAAGATTTTATTTGTTTATTCATGAGAGACACAGAGAAAGAGGCAGAGACATAGACAGAGGCAGAAGCAGGCTCCCTTCAGGGAACCTGATGTGCGACTTGATCCCTGGACCCTGGGATCCCACCCTGAGCTGAAGGCAGATCCTCAACCACTGAGCCACCCAGGCATCCCTACTCTTATAATCTGATGAAATCTTTAAAACTGTTACTATAAGTAAAACATAAGTTTGGCAAGATTGCAAGATATAATACCATTACAAAAATATATTTTATTTCTATGTACTACTAATTAACAATCAGAAATTGAAATGTACAAATATAATATTAATTACAACAAATCAAATTATGAAACATTTGGGGGAAAATATCACAAAGTATGGACAAGATATATATACTGAAAAAGGGCACCTGGGTGGCTCAGTTGGTTAAGCGCCTGCCTTGGGCTCAGGTCACAATCTCAGGGTCCTGGGATGAAGCCCCACATTTGGCTTTCTGCTCAGCAGGGAGCCTGCTTCTCCCTCTCCCTCTACCTGCCACAGTGCCTACTTGTGCTCTCTCTCTCTGTCAGATAAATAAATAAAATCTTAAAAAAAAAGACATATATACTGAAAACTCTAAAACATTGTCGAGATAAATTAAAAAAGACCTACATAATGGAGAAATATATTCTGCTGGTAGGTCTCAAGACAAAATATCGATAAGATATTAATTTTCCCAAATTGTTCTATAGATTTACTACAATTCAAATCAAAATGACAGTAAGCATTTTTTTTTTTGCAGACTTGACAAGCTAATTCTAAAATTCATATGGAAACACAAATTACCTGGAGTAGCCAAAATAATTTTGATGAAGAAGAACAAAGAAGACTTGCACTTTCCAATTTCAAGATTTATTATAAAGCAAAAGCAATCAAGACAGTGTATCGTTAGCATCAGTATTGACAACCAAGTCAATGGAGCTGAAGAGTCTAGAAATAAACCCTTACATATGTAAGGACAACTGATTTTCAATAAAGCTACAAAGTTAAGACAGTGGAGAAAAGATAGTCTTTTCAAAAACTTTTCAATTTGGCTATGTATATGTCAATCATGTATGGGTGAGTTATGAACTACCTCAAACCATGCATCAAAAGTATCTCCAAACTAGATAAAACCAAAATGTAAACCTCAAAACCATAAAACTTCTAAAAAATATTTATGGTCTACAGATTTTTTAGACCAGCTAGACTAAAACCATGATCCATCAAAGGACAAAATTATAATTAGACTTCATAAAAATGAAAATTTCTGTTCTTAAAAAAACACTGGTAAGAGAATAAAAGGCAGAGATAGGGAGAAAATTATTGCAAGTTATATCTCATAAAGGACTTTATCTAGATTGTATAAATAACCCTCAAAACTCCACAATAAGAAAACAAACATCCTATTAAAAATGGGCTATTTCAACAGACACTTTACCAAGGAAGATATACAGATCACAAGCAAGCATAGGCAAAAATGCACATCATTAGTCATTAGGAAAAAGCAAAATACACTACAATGATATATCATTATACACCTGTTAGTATGACTGAGAATCTGACATGCTGGGAAACTCCATATTCCCAGGGAAATCTAAATGGTTGGTCACTCTAATTACACTTGTATAAAATTTTATAAAATGCAAACTAATATTTAGTGGCAGAAGTTATAACAGGGGTTGCCTGGGATTGGAGAAGGGGAGGGAATGAGTGAGGGAGAAGCTACGAAGTAGTACATGGAAACTTGATTGTGATAGATATGCTCATTGTCTTGATTGTGGTGATGTTTTCATGGGCATATATAAATGCCCAAAGACTAAAATTGTATGCTTTAAAAATGTACAGTAGTATGTAAATTATACCTCACTGCTATACTAAAATAAATACAAACAAAACAGGGCAGCCCGGGGGGCTCAGTGGTTTAGCACCGTCTTCAGCCCAGGGTGTGATCCTGGAGACCCAGGATCCAGTCCCACATCGGGCTCCCTGCCTGGAGCCTGCTTCTCCCTCTGCCTGTGCCTCTGCCTCTCTCTCTCTCTCTCTCTCTGTGTGTGTGTGTGTGTGTGTCTCATGAATAAATAAATAAAATCTTTTAAAAAACCAGACAAAACAAACTTGGTTATATCTTGAAGGCTTCATATATGTTGCTTTCACTATCATTAAGTTCTAGGGGATTGTTATATTTCCATTGTGATTTCTGATTAAATCCTAAGTACATTTTTAGATAATTTCTAAATGCACGGTTATTTATCTTTTTTGTTATTACTTTCTTATCTAATTTTGCAATGGTAAAAGACTGTATGATATCCAAGCTTTAAAATCTGTTAATGTTTTCATTATAGACTAGATCATGATCCTTTTGGTGGGCTTGTAAATACTTTATGGATGTGAAAAATCTGTGGTCTGTAATGGCTGGCTAAAACTTTATTTATGTCCATTAGGTCAAGCTAATATGCCTTTCCCCACCATTCATGAAACTGGTCCTTCTTGATCTAGCTGGACTTGATAATGCTCTCTACTGTCTATCCATTAGTATATTTTTGCTATCACTATTGTAACATTTATCTAATATGATTTGATTGTGGAGATTTTATTTTTTATTTTTATTTTTTTAATAATAAATTTATTTTTTATTGGTGTTCAATTTGCCAACATACAGAATAACACCCAGGGGAGAAGTGTAGAATTCTTACTTAATATCAGGAGTACCTACTAGGAAAAACCCTTTCCTGAAAGCTATTAATAGGAGTAGTGCATGTGGCTATGTATATGCCCTATGGAAGTAGCTAACAATACATGAGATCTCTATCTGAATAAAGAAGGAAAACATAGTCTCACAGGAGTCACTAAGCCTAGGTGGTCTAGAACTCATGACTGCTGTGAAAAGGGATTTAATGGTCTGGTGATACAGTATGGAGGGTCACAAACACTGATGTTGCACTACTGATGCAGGACATGGGAAGCTGGTACTAAAACCATGGAGGCCAACTACTGGCTCAAGAAACAAGTGGTGCTAGATAGCTCCACTGCCATTATTTCCAACCAAGTAGATTCTGTACAGTCACTTCTTTCCATCTCTAGCCATAGAGTCTAGGCAGCCAAAATGAATGACAGTCATTAAAATTCATCACTTTGTTTTTTCATATCTACCTTTGAACACACACACACACACACACACACACACACACACACACACACACACCTTTCTTTCCCCTACTGAAAATAATGATATTTAACACCTTTACTATTAAAAAAAAAAACACTCAGCCCCATCCCACAAAGCATAAATTCAAAGGCTCATTAGTTCATGCAACCAAATCCAAGTCTAGGATCTCTACACGGTATCCATATCTCCTATACTTCCATTAGGATCCTGTACTAGTAGTGTAATCTATGGATTAAATTAAAAAAAAACTATTCTCCAACACTCCTCATATGTATAAGTCAGTGTCCAGGTAGTAGACAGGAACCACACCAATTTTTCTTAACAGAGAGAATATAATATAAAGAATTTCTAATTAGCATAACTTTTGTTAGTTAGGTAACTGAAAGGTTAAAAAAAATCTCTAAGCTATCATAGAGGTAGTGACTTCAGAAAGTAGAGTTGGTGGAACAGAGAAGCGATCAAAATTATTGAAACTCTTAGAAACTTACAGTAGCTGAAACCCAGAAGCAGGCAGGAAGAGTAAGTCATATTTCCATCTTCCAGTCTTGCAATATTCCTTGAGCATCCCTTATTGGTAAAGCATATTTTCAGAATCTCAGCTTCAGCATCACAGAGCAGGGCATAGAAGGGTGGGTGTGAAGTTGAGAGAAAATTACTTAATATCTGGCATAATCTAAGTACCCCTTTGGTCGTTCAACATCCATAAATGCCCTTTTACATTCCTATACCATACTTCTAAATTTTAATGCAACAGCCAACAACTCTGTTTGACAAGATACAACCATCCTTTATATAATATAAGACATTCTTACATTCTCTTCAAAGTGAAGTCCCCAAAATTATTGTATCTACCTTACATGATAAATCTCTGAGATATATTAATTTCTCCTCAAATTCTGTCATAATATATTTGACTATTATTTTATATTAAGATAAAACTTTGAAGTTAATCACCAACAAAACTTGTATTAAATAATAGGGGAAGGAGAAGAGAAGGGAAGAAATTGAATAAATAGTCTGTGTTTCTTTTTTTAAAAGATTTTATTCATTTATTCATGAGAGAGAAACTATATTCCATGTTATATATAACACAGAGAGAGAGAGAAGGAGGCAGAGACACAGGCAGAGGGAGAAGCAGACTCCATGCAGGGAGCCCGACACAGGGACTCGATCCCAGGAACCCAGAATCACGCCCTGGGCCAAAGGCAGGTGCTTAACCACTGAGCCACCCAGAGATCCCCCTAGTCTGTGTTTCTTCTATATCTGGTCATGATAACCTCTTTCTTCCACTTCTCATTCCATAGTTCCCTTGCCCTCAGCTATGACCTCAACTGGTTAGGATTTTTTATCTGATGGCAAATCCAAAGGTTCATCCCTGAAGGATCTGAAGCTTTAGTGGTCCTGCCTTTTTCTTCTTAGTTGCTATAATGTTCCATTTACTTTTATTTTTGGTATAAAAGTACTTTTTTAAGGAACTGGAGTCTCCTGGGTTCCAGACATGATGCTCAATGTCCTCATTTTATACCAGCAATCCAATTCCCCTTTGATAACTAGGATCAGTCACCATAGTCTATGTAATGATCCCTTTCTTTATCTCTTGGTTCAGTAGAGTGAAGAACCCAAAATGGTTAGGTAGTTCTCTTACCTTGTATTCAATGGAACTATTGTTGTAGTCCCTCATAAAAGCAATGATCCTCTAGAAACGAAGATTATCAAACCACAAATTCTCTGAGTTGTGGACACTAATAAGCATAAAGTTCACAAATATGTTATTAGGTATTAGGTATAATTATGAGAGAAGACATCCTTACTTCTATTCTTTGATGAACAGACCCATGCATTTTGGCTAGGGGAGAGACAGTACCATATACTGTTGTTATAGACTGAATTTTTCCCTTAAAATGTATATGATAAATCCTTAACCCTCCATGTAACTGTGTTGGGTATAGGGTCTTTAAGGAGGTGACTAAGGTTAAATGAGATCATAAGAGTGGAGCCCTATATGATAAAACTGGAATCCTATAAGGATTCTTCTATAAGAAGAAAAAAAAAAAACACTAGATCGCTCTCTCTCTCTCTCTCTCTCTCTTTCTCTCTCTTCCTCCCTCTCTCCTTCTCTCTCCAACATGTGAGGACACAGTGAGAAGGCAGCCATCTGCAAGCCAGGAAGAGAACTTTCACCAGAATCCAAAACCTGTTGGAAGTTTGATCTTGGACATTCCAGCCTCCAGAACTGTAAGAAAATACATTTCTATTGTTTAAACTACCCAATGTATGGTATTTTGCTATGCTAGCATGAGAAGACTGAGACAATTGGTCTCTAATTCAAAGTATATACCATATCTTATAAAACAGAACTACATCATTTCAGGTTGTTTTATCCTAGCAGAATGGTCTTCCACTATCTATTATGCCAGATACTTCTGAGTAATGAGGTTTGTGGTAAAACAGTGGATTACATGGACATGAGCCTATTGTTACACTGGTTTTTTTTTGCAGTCAAATTATTTTTTTGATGAAAAACATTGTCATGCTAAACACCATTATGGGGCAGCCCTGGTGGCTCAGTGGTTTGGCCCCGCCTTCAGTCCAGGGCGTGATCCTGGAGTTCCGGGATCGAGTCCCATGTTGGGCTTCCTGCATGGAGCCTGCTTCTCCTTCTGCCTGTATCTCTGCCTCTCTCTCTGTGTGTGTCTCTCATGAATAAATAAATAAAATCTTTAAAAAAAACACCATTATGATAGATTAGGCAACCAATGAACTCATGAATTGTGATAAGAGCAGAAGTATTTCAGATAGGGAGGGCAAACCCATATTTAGGATACATCTATTCCTATAGAGATAAACCTCTTCCTCTTCCATGTTAGAATACAGCCATAATAACCAGGCTGCCACCAGATGACTAGCTGGTGTCTCTCAAGGAAATGGTGCCATATCAGGAACTTAGTGTTCTGTGATGTTGGCAGATAAGACGCCCAACAGTAATGATGACCAGGTAAGTTGTTGAGCCCATGCATAATTTCCAACCCTGCCATCATGGCCACTCTGTTCATGGAATCACTGAATGAAGATTTGGATGGCCAAGAGATAGCCTGGAAGAAACTGAAAGAAATTACATTTTTTAATTTCTTATTTTAAAAACTTTTTGAGGTATAATTGGTATACAACATTATATTAGTTTCAGGATTATAACGTCAATATTTGTATATATTGCAGAATAACCATTGCAATAAGTATAGTTAACATCCATCACCATACATAGTTATGGAACTTTTTTTTTTGCAATGAGAAATTCTAAGGTCTACTCCATTAGCAGCAACTTTCAAGTATGTAATACAGCATTATTAACTATAGTCACCATGCTACGAATGTACCCTTTTGTCTATGTAATCACTGAGCTGCCTCTGCAATATATGCCATTAGTGAGCATTCACATGGTACAAAAGTACCTTCATACTTTGTGACCACTGTAAAAGGTCCTTTATTGTCACCAGTCTTCCAATTCTGCCACTTCCAAGGCCCTGACCATAAAACTAAACCATTGAGAAATGCTTATGAGTTAGCATAAATTTGTACATCTGGCCATCTTTCATTCCAGATCAAATTGACAACAAAATGTACAACTTGAAACTTTGCCCACTGGGAAACTTTTCCTTCACCACTGTCCTTTGGCGTTACCTCTGAGTGGGGCTTTAATGCTATAGATGTCCACTTCCAGAATACCCTACAGAAAATCAATAAAATAGGCCTGATAGTTCTTCCTCAGTCAACTCATATAAAATGTTACCTATGAAACCTTGGATGTGAATGCAATGAGAGGAGTCAATGTAGCAAGTGTCAGTCACCTGTTAATGCTAATTACTTTAGTCTTTAAGACCTGCCTCACCTGTTAGCTATCATTTCCACCTGATGATAAATTTCTGCTGTGCATGCTCAACTTTAAAGCTTTCCGGGTCAAATAATAACTAGTTCATGATAAGAAAGTGAGCTGCATGATCATTTGATATCTCGTGATTGGGTATTCATTCTATATTAAGGCCTAGAAGCAATCCAGGTCTGTTTCGCAAAAACTGTTTTCTTCAGGAAAAAGTATACATTTTCTCCAAAATCCTAGAGACATGGTATATAATTCTCATATCATGCTTCCCAGAGGTTCCATATAGCATCCCTATATACCACAGGTAATGAATCTGCTGGATCATAAGGCCAAAATGGAAAAGCAGCTTGCACTGTTCTGCTACAGCATGCACTTGCTGCTGAGTCTTGTCTTGCTCTGGCCCTCATCAATACTGGTAACCTTATGGATTGCTGAGCAAATAATACAATTAGTATATTCAAATGTAGTATATATTGTCTCAAAATAGAAAAAAGAATAATGAAATCAAATTGTGCCTCTTTCTTTGATAAGTGGTAAAAAGTGGGAGGATTTTTCTTTCCTTTTGGAGAGACTATATTGATTCTCTGAACCCCTGAACCCTCAGAAACTTCACTGAGGTAGTGGACCCCTGAATTTCATGTTTTTTTTTTCTCTTCTACCCTCTGGTTCATATATGTCTTACCAAGGCAATTAAAGTACATGCCATTCCCTGTACTTCTTGCTCATCATATGTAATCAGCATAATACTGTCAATACAGTAGACCAGTGTGTAGTATGAAATATGCAAACAATCAAAATTTCTAGGCTTTATATTTTAAGAAAAAGCAGAATAATTGATGGATCCTTGAGGAAAGACTGTGAAGATGTACTACGGGCTCTTCTGGGTAAAGCAAACTTTTCTGATGGTCTTTAAAAATTAGTCTGGAGGAAAAGCATTGTAAAGAAGAAGAGCAAATGTCAGGAGCTATGTTGATTTTTTTCAGTAGAATCGCTATATCCCCAAGAGCAGCTTAAAATTGAAATCATTGCCTGATTAAGATAAAAACAACCAATTATTATTCTCTAGGGTCTTTCTTCTTAACAGGCCAAAAATATGAGTTAAATGGGGAGTTTTAACAGTATCACCATCCTTGAATTTGGTGATCTGTTAAATTTAAGTTATCTTGTAATTTTATAGCCAGTATAATTTTGTTTTTTGCCTTATTTTCAGTAATATTGACCCCACAGCTATACAAAATAAATTATTTTGGGTCACCACAGAAGCTCTCTGGTTCTCTATGATTTGAGTTTAAAGTGTACAGACTTATTGTTGTAATTTTCATTCAACACAAACTCCATTTTAATGAAAAGAACGCACCCAACCCTACAGCCCTTGTAATCATAATTACTCTCATAGCAGTCAATATGGCAGTAGCCTGGGCTTCCAAAGAATATATGTTAATAAGAATTTCATGACAGTCAACCAAAGATATATATGAATTACTAACATCCCAGTTTCTATTGACTCAGAGCTCAGCATTCTGCTCTATCCCAAAGATACAACTAAAGTATGATTTCAGGGTGTTTCCTGGAACCACATCTGTTATCACCTTCTTTACAAACCAGGAGACTGAATAACACAAATAATTTGAACAGAGAGGATTTAATATAAAGTATTATTTATTATGTATAAAATTATTAACTACATGACTTTAAGAGTAAAGTGAGAAAGCTCAAAGGGATCATGGAGGTGACAACTACTGGAAGTAGCAGGACTGGTGGAACAAAGCAGAGAGGTTGGAATTGTTAAAACTTTGTAAAGACTGAGGGGAGGGGTCTTGTGGAATTGAAGCACAGACTTCTTTTTTAAAAATTTTTTTTATTGGAGTTCAATTTGCCAACATATAGCATAACACCCAGTGCTCATCCCATCAAGTGCCTTCTGATAAAAGAAACTTCTCAGCTGGTGTCAATTTTCCTGAGCTTAGAGGAGCCTGACAACCAGACTTCTGGACTAGACACTATTTATCTGATTTCACCAAAAAGAGTTCAATGAAATTAGTTTTGCAAGGGTGAGAAAAACTGCAAACGGATTCATTGGCTTCTATCAGAAAGAACTTCATATGCCTAAGTGAAGAATCATTGCTGGAATGATGCCCAGAGGAACTGCAAGAAGACCATAGAAGCAAATAGGAAGAAGCCAGTCTCTCTTTTTTCCTCCGAATGTTTTATCTTATTAGTACAGATTAACAGTCATTCAGCAGGTAATGTAGAAATCTGGTTTACAAAGGTCCAGGCCAAGAATCACAAAGCAGAGTACAAAAGAAGAATGAAAGAAAGTGATAAAAATTGACTGATATATAAAAAGCATACAGGCACATGGGTGGCTCAATCATTTAAGCATCTGCCTTTAGCTCAGGTTATGATCCTGGGGTCCTGGGATGGAACCCCTGCGTTGGGCTCCCTGCTCAGCAGGGAGTTTGCTTCTCCCTCTCCCTCTGCCCTTGCCCCCTGTTCATGCTCACTCTGCCTCTATCAAATAAATTTTAACCTTAAAAAAGTATATATGATGTAGCAAGTTAGAGTTATGAACAGTTAATCTTTATTTCTGAAATAGGACATGAGGCTATGGGTGATATTTATGACTTCTTTTCTTCAGTATAATTTCGTGCTCTCATTTTTAAGTATTTTGATAGATGTATTATATACATACCTAAAAGTAGGCAAATTATATTCATTAATATCCAGAAAGTATCATCATTGTATCACACCAGGGTCACAAAAAATCAGGTCAAGAAATAGAACATAACTAGCATCCCCTCAATGACTTTTCTAATAACTCCCTCATCCAACCAACCCAAAGACAATCACTGTTCTGATTTAGCATTACAGTTTTACACTTAAAAATATTTATTTATTCATGAGAGACACACAGAGAGAAAGGCAGAGACATAGGCAGAGAGAGAAGCAGGCTTCATGCAGGGAGCCTGATGCAGGACTCAATCCCGGGACCCCAGGATCACGCCCAGAGCTGAAGGCAGATGCTCAATCACTGAACCATCCAGAAGTTTTTCATTTTACATTTTTAACTTTATCTTTTTTTTTAATTTTTTTATTTATGATAGGCACACAGTGAGAGAGAGAGAGAGGCAGAGACACAGGCAGAGGGAGAAGCAGGCTCCATGCAGGGAGCTCGATGTGGGACTCGATCCCGGGTCTCCAGGATCGCGCCCTGGGCCAAAGGCAGGCGCCAAACCGCTGCGCCACCCAGGGATCCCATTTTTAACTTTATAATAACAAACTCACACAACATGTATTTTTCTCTATCTATATTTCTACATTCTTGCTTTTTAAAAAATGTATGTTATTTATTCATGAAAGAGAGAGAGACAGAGAGAGAGAGAGAGGCAGAGACACAGGCAGAGGGAGAAGCAGGCTCCATGCAAGGAGCCTGATGTGGGACTCAATCACCGGACTCCTGGGTCCCTGAGCCAAAGGCAGACCCTCAACTGCTGAGCCACCCAGGCATCTCTATTCTTGCTTTTAATAGTAGTTTGTTCATTTTTATTAATTTGTTGGTTAGGGTTCTCTAGAAAACACACACAAATGTATTCATAGGGAAATAAAAAAATACTCATGAAGATTATATTTATTTTTTATTTAAAAAAATTTTTATTGGAGTTCAATTTGCCAACATTTAGCATAACACCCAGTGCTCATCCCGCCAAGTGCCCCCCTCAGTGCCCATCACCCAGTCACCCCAACCCCCTGCCCACCTCCCTTTACACTACCCCTTGTTCATTTCCCAGAGTTAAGTGTCTCTCATGTTTTGTCACCCTCACTGATATTTTCACTTATTTTCTCTCCTTTCCCTTTATTCCCTTTCACTATTTTTTAATATTCCCCAAAGGAATGAGACCATACAATGTTTGTCCTTCCCCGACTGACTTACTTCACTCAGCATAATACCCTCCAGCTCCATCCACGTTGAAGCAAATGGTGGGTATTTGTCATTTCTAATGGCTGAGTAATATTCCATTGTATACACAGACCACCTCTTCTTTATCCATTCATCTTTCGATGCACAACGAGGCTCCTTCCACAGTTTGGCTATTGTGGATATTGCTGCTATAAACATCGGGGTGCAGGTGTCCGGCGTTTCACTGCATCTGTAACTTAGGGGTAAATCCCCAGCAGTGCAATTGCTGGGTCGTAGGGCAGATGTATTTTTAACTCTTTGAGGAACCTCCACACAGTTTTCCAGAGTGGCTGTACCAGTTCACATTTCCACCAACAGTGCAAGAGGGTTCCCCTTTCTCCACATCCTCTCCAACATTTGTGGTTTCCTGCCTTGTTAATTTTCCCCATTCTCACTGGTGTGAGGTGGTATCTCATTGTGGTTTTGATTTGTACTCATGAAGATTATAGTCTTCATTTTTATAACTGGTTACATGGTCATAGTTGGTATTTACAACTACCTTCTTTAACTATCTATTTTGTATTCCCTTTACCTTCAGCAAGTACCTCAGCTAGTCAGGGTTCTTTATCTGGTAGAATGGGCCAAACTTTCTCTGCATCATTAGTAATCCTGCCTGCATTGAGTTATAACAGTTTTTCCATTGACCTTAACCATAGGGTATGGTAATACTAAGAGACACCCTAAGGAATCCCGTGTATTCCAGACATACTCTTTTTCACCTATTTTGTAGAGTAGTAATCCAATTTCCCCTTGGTAGTCAGGATCAATCATCTCAGCCAGCACAGGCATGAGAAGTCCAAAGTGGCTGGGTAGCAATCTTAACTTCTAGTTCAATGGAATCAGTGCTTCCTGTTGGAGATAGGACTTTCCTCCCTTTGGATCTAAAGGAGTCTAGAACAGCAGAACATAAGGTCACAGGAACAAGAAGCAAAAATGTTGCTAGTGGGTCACTAGGATTAATAAGGAGTGGTGCCTCTCCCATTTCTTCTCCTTGATTCCTGGGCACATGAATCTTGGCTATGAGGGAAACAGCCCTATTTGTTGGATGGTGATTCAGAGCACCTACAGCTGCCTAATCACCTGGGGGAATGGTGCTGTATGGAGTATTGGTCTCTCTTGCTGGCAGACTGGGCACTCAGCAGTGGCTGTAGCCAGATTAGGCTTGGTGAGTGGAAGTCCATGCTGCCGAGCCCATGTATTACCTCTATCACTGCCACCATGGCCACTTCATTCATGAGACCACCTGAAAGCTGAGGTGACTAAGGAAAGAGATTGACTGGTATCCATAGAATGGGCAATTCTGTAACTTGATTATGAAATCCTCCTCTGCTGAACATTCACATACCTTAATGTTTTTTGGCCTATTCATAGAAGCCTATCCACATACCTCTTTCTCAGATATTTCTGTCACCAATTTTCTATTTATGTTCCTTCCAAGTCCCTCGCCACCCAGTCCACTCATTGGCCACAGCCTATGGATTGGTATATAATCATACATCTAGCTTTGTCCTTCCAGCCAAAGTGGACAACCTAGTGCATTACTCAAAATTCCACCTGCTGGAAGGATTTCTCTTCACCACCTTCCTTCAAGGATGTCCCAGAGAGGAGCTGTAGTGCTAGAACTGTACACTTTCAGGTGGTGCCTGCATGTCGTGCAGAACCATTAAACCAGGCCCAATTCTTCTCTTCCTCTGTCAACTGATAATAGGGAACTCCTCATGAGGTCATAAATGCAGGCTGGGGGAGAGAAGGCATTGTAGCAGGAATGGAGACCATGGGCATTTAAGCCACTTCTTCATGTGTCTGCCTCGGGCTGATCACATATATACCACTTCCATTTGGTAGTAGATTGTTGCTGTGTGTGAATTAGATAATACTTTATGGCTTAGTGAATTAGATAATACTCAGTTCATGATGGGCAGTTCATGTCACATGGTAACTTAATGGTCCATAGTTGATAATTCAATCTACTGAGGCCCAGAGACCAAGAGCCATTTCTCCAAAGGAGAGTAGTTATTTGTGGATAATGGCAGAGCCTTGCTCCAAAATTCTGAATGCCTGTACTGTGATTCATCCATAGAGGTCTGCCAAAGTCTTCAAATGACATCTCTAACTGCCACTGATTCTTCAAGTAGAGCATATGGCCCAGTAGCAGAGCAAGCATTTGCATAGCAGCTTGGACCTGTTGCAGAGCCTTCTCTTGTTCTGAGCTCTACTTAAAACTAGCAGCTTTTGGAGTCACTCAGTAAATGGGCCAAAGTACCACACCCAAATGAGGAATATGTTGCCTCCAAAATCCAAAATGGCCCACAATATTCTGTGGTATTGGCAAAAGCATAAACAAACAGGAAATAGGACAAATAGAGATAACAGAAGACCCACAAATATATGGTAAGTTGATTACTGACAAAAATTAAAGGAAATTCAATGAAGAAAGGGTAGTGTTTTCAGCTAGTAGAGCTGATAGAATTGGATATTAAAAAAACTTTGATCACTATCTTACACCAAATGCAAAAGTAACTTGTTTTGTATCATAGTCTTAAATTTTATTTTATTTTTAAAGATTTATTTGTTTACTTATTTATTTATTTATGAGAGAGAGAAACAGACAGAGACAGGCAGAGGGAAAAGCAGGCTCCATGCCAGGAGCCCGACGCGGGACTCGATCTCGGATCTGCAGGATCACGCCCTGGGCCAAAGGCAGGCGCCGAACCGCTGAGCCATGCAGGGATCCCCTCCCCTCCTTTTTTAAGATTTACATAGACTTAAGTTTTAAAATAAGAGCTGTAAAACTTAAATCCAAAATATAGGTGAAAATCTGTGAATCATTGGACAAGACAAATAGTTCATAGAACACAAAAAGCAAGAACCTTAAGAGAAAATGTGAACTAATGAGTTAATAGAATTTCTGCTCTTTGAAGAACATTGTTATGAGAATGAAAAAACAAGTCACTGATTTGGAAAAACTACTCGCACATTACATATTTGATAAAGGACTTGTATCCAGAATATATTTAAAAAACCTCAAAATTCAATAATAAGAAAATCAGCTATAATTTAGTTTCATGTATCTTTTCATCTGTTTTCAAATCCTTTTTTTTAATTTATTTATTTATGATAGTCACAGAGAGAGAGAGAGAGGCAGAGACACAGGCAGAGGGAGAAGCAGGCTCCATGCACCGGGAGCCCGACGTGGGATTCGATCCCGGGTCTCAAGGATCGCGCCCTGGGCCAAAGGCAGGCGCCAAACCGCTGCGCCACCCAGGGATCCCTGTTTTCAAATCCTAAACAAACAATACATTTCTAGAATAAACCTCAGTCTGTGCTCTCTTTTTCGTATTTTTCTAGATTCAATTTGAAAATGCTTTGTTTGGGATTTTTTTTTCATCTATAGCTATGAGGGACATAAGCCTATAATTTTTCTTTCTTATAGCGTTCTTGTCAGATTTTTGTATCAATGCTTTTCTAGTCCCATAAAATAAGTTATAAAATGGTGCCTCTGTTTTTAGTCTTTAGAAGAATTTGTATAAGATTGGTATAAGATTGGTGTTGCTCCATTCTTTTTCTAAAATTGTAAAATACACATATAAAATTGACCTTTTTAAATATTTAGAGTGTACAATTCAGTGACATTTAGAATTTTCACAATTTTGTATAACCATCCATCACTCTAGTTTCAGAACATTTTTATCACCACATCATAGCCACTAGTCAGTCCCTCCCCGTTAATTTATACCCCCAGCTCCCAGCAAACAAAATCTTTCTGTCTCTATAGATGTGTCTATTCTAGACATTTAATGTAAACAGAATCATACAATATGTGGCCTTTCATGGCTATCTTTTTTAGTATAATGTTTTCAAGTTTCATTCATGTTGCAGTGTGTACTAGTACTTCATTCCTTTTTATGGTTTAATAATATTCCACTGTATGGACATATCACTTTTGTTTATCCATTCATCTGTTTTTTTTAAAATTTTTTTATTTATTTATGATAGGCACACAGTGAGAGAGAGAGAGGCAGAGACACAGGCAGAGGGAGAAGCAGGCTCCATGCACCGGGAGCCTGACGTGGGATTTGATCCTGGGTCTCCAGGATCGCGCCCTGGGCCAAAGGCAGGCGCCAAACCGCTGCGCCACACAGGGATCCCCATTCATCTGTTGATGAACATTAAGTTTTTTTCCACTTATTGGCCATGAATAATACTGCTATAAGCATTTATGTACAACTTTTTGTATGAAAATCTGTTTTTAATTATTTGGAGGCATATACACCAGAGTGGAATTGTTGGGGTCATATGATAATTCAATGTTTAATTTCTTGAGGAACTGCCAAACTATTTACCAAAATGTTCACAACATATTGAATTTCCACAAGCAATATGTTAGGATTCCAATTTCTACATATTCTCACTAGTGCTTGTTATTTTGAGATTTTTGGAGTATAGCCATTTTAATGGATATACAGTGGCTTTGGTTTGCATTTCCCTAATGACGGATTTTGAACATATTTTCATGTGCTTTTGGTCGTATATCTTCTTTGGGAAAAGGTATTTTCAAACCCTCTAGCCATTTTTCATAGTATTATTTTTGTTGTTGATTTTTAATAGTTTATATGTATTCTTTGCAAGTATTTTTTTACCATCCTGTAGATTATATTTTCAGCACCTTGATAGAGTCTTTTCATGAACAAAATTTGAACTTTCATGAAGTACAACGTATCTATTTTTTCTTTTGTTGTTTTGATTTTAAAATCATCTAAAAACCATTGCCAAATAAAAAAATCATAAATATATGCCGCTATGTGTTCTCCTAAGAGTTTCATAGTTTTTTTTACCCATTGCATTTAAGTCTTTGATCCATTTTGAGTTGATCTTTGTATATGGTGTGAGGTAGAATTCCACTTTATTCTTTTGCATGTGGTTATCCTAGCATTATTTGTTGACAAGATTATTATTCTCTCCACTAAATTAGTCTTGGAACCATTGCTGGAAATAAATTGAGCATATGCATGCATATTTCTTTCTAGACTCCCAGTTCTAGTCCATTCATCTATATATCTATCCTTATGCCCATACCATACTGTTTTGAAGTAACTTTTCAAAATAAGAACAGTAAGTCCTCTAACTGTTCTTTTTCTCAATATTGCTTCGCTATTCAGGGTCCCTTGCAATTTCATATGAATTTTAGGATCAACTTTTCCATTCTGCAAAAAAGACCATTAGAATTTTGTATTGAATCTATAGATCACCTTGGGGAGTATTGCCATCTTAGCAATATTAAGTTTTCCAATCCATGAACCTGAGATTTATTTCCATTTATTTAGATCATCTTTAATTTCTGCCAATAGCATTTTATACTTTTTAGTATACAAATTTTGTACCTCTGTGTTTAAATTTACTATTTTATCTTTATGCTATTATAAATGGAATTTTATTATTTTTTGAAATTGTATTTCTTAAGTTGCATTTTTAGATTGTTTATTGTTAATGTGTAGAAATACAGCTTATTTTTACAAGTTTATCTGGTACCCTGCAACTTTGAAGATTTAACATATTAGCTCTAATAGCTCTCTTTGTGAATTTTCAAGGATATTCTATATATGGGATGATATCATCTGTGAATAGTTTTCAATCTTTCATTATCATTTGGATGGCTCTCATTTCTTTTTCTTTCCATATTGCTCTGACTAGGACTTTTACTACAATGTTGCATTGCAGTGGTGATTGTTGGCATCTTTGTCCTTTTCCTGACCTTAGAGAAAAAACCTTCAGTCTTTTATTATTGAGTATATTATCTTTTAGGTTTTCATAAATGCCCTTTATCATGTTAAGAATGTTTCCTTCTACTCCTAATTTATATCTTTATTATGAAAAGTTATTGGATTTTGTCAAATGCTATTTCAGCATCAATTGAGATAATCATTTTCCCTCTTTATTTTATGCATATAGTGTATTGCATTAATTGAGGCTTGTATGTTGAACTATACTTGGTCATTGTGTATAATCATTTTTATATGTTCCTGGATTCGGTTTACTAGCATTTTTAAAGGAATTTGCATCTACATTCATAAGGCATATTGACCTGTAATTTTCTTGTAGTGTCATTATTTGGTTTTGGTATTAGGCTAATGCTGCCTTCACAGGATAAGTTAAAAAGCATTTCATCCTCTTCTATTTTTGGAGAGAGATTGGGAAAGACTTATTTTAATCCTTCTTATTTTTTTAAAAAAGATTCTGTTTATTCACTCATGAGAGACACAAAGCTAGAGAGGCAGAGACATAGGCAGAGGGAGAAGAAGGCTTCATGTAGGGATCCCAATATGGGACTCGATCCTGGGACTCCGGGATCACACCCTGAGCCAAAGGCAGGTGCTTAACCGCTGAGCAACCCAGGTGTCCCTGATTTTAATTCTTCTCTAAGTGTTTGAAGAATTCCTCATATTTCCGTTTTTTATTGGATAATTTGATCCATCTATATTAAGAAGGACTCACTTCTGCCATTTTGTTATTTTTCTTTTTTTCTTTTTTGACAGGCAGATAAAGGTTTGTTTTATTGAATAACTGATCTGATTCATGCTGAGGCCACTGTGTACAGACAAGAGAGAGGGAGTTTTGTTCCTTGGTCTCTTCCTCCTTGGAAAGAGTCTTGATGATTTCCTCCTTCTTGGCCTGGAGCAGCTCTTCACGGCGCTTGCGGGCCTCCTTGGTCTTAGATCTGCAGGCCTCAGCCTGGTCAGCCACAAGCTTCTTGTGAGCCTTGTCTGCCTTCAGCTTGTGGATGTGTTCCATGAGAATCCGCTTGTTCTTGAACACGTTACCCTTCACTTTCAGGTATAGGCTATGATACATGTGGCGGTCAATCTTCTTAGATTCACGGTATGTTCTGAGCAGCCTGCTAGAATTCTCATCCTCCTCATCCACGTTACCTTCTCAGGCATTCGAGCATTGGCAGTACCTTTTCTCTTACCAATGCCCATATGCCTGCCCTTCCGGCGGGCCAGAGTGTTTTTCCGGCACCGAGCTCGGGAATGGACAGTCACAGGCTTCCGGATTATCAACCCATCTTTGATCAGTTTTCGTATCTGCTGACAGGAGTTTGCATTGGCGATTTCATTGGTCTCATTGGGGTCCAACCAGACCTTCTTTTTGCCACAGCGGAGGACACTGGAGGCAAGCCTCTTCTGAAGCCTGAGCATACTCATGGCTGCGACCGCAGCGCCGAAAGGAAAAGTGTTATTTGTTTTCTGTATGTCTTATATCTTTTTTTTTTGTCAACTTCTTCATTACTATTTCTCTAATTCCTCCAAAACACTGCAAATGTGCTGAATTGGCTTTATTTCCTATTGTGTGTATATTTAAAGATTATTCTTAGTGGCTACAATTAATATTATAAATTTATAACAATCTAGTTTGAATTGAAAGCAACTTAGCTTCAATAACACACAAAAACTATGTGTCTATATAGTTCAATGCCCTCTTTTATACTGTTATAATCACAAATTATGTCTGTACATTGTGTGCCAAGTAACATAGATTAAGCTTCTTTTATGCATTTGCTTTTTATATAGGAGAAGATGATCCACAAATCAAATATACAGGAATCTGTGATGCCTCATATAATATATATTTATTTATTTATAAAATACAGAAATATTAAAAAATAAAAAATACAGAAATATTATATAAAAATATAAATATATAAGAAATATATTTATATAAAATATCTAAATAAATATAAATATATAAATATTTATAAATATATACATATTTACCTTAACTAGAGTTCTTTGTGTTTTCATATGGCTTTGAGTAACCATATAGTTTCCTTTTATTTCAACCTGAAGGATTCCCTTTAATACTTCTTATAGGTCAGGTCTACTAGAGACAAATACTGTCAGTTTTTTCTTTTTTCTTTTTTAATCTGGAAATGTAATAATTTATCCTTCATTTTTAAAAAAATTCTTTTTATTGGAGTTCAATTTGCCAACATATAACATAACACCCAATGCTCATCCCATCAAGTGCCCCCCTCAGTGCCCGTCACCCAGTCACCCCAACCCCCCACCCACCTCCCTTTCCACCACCCCTTGTTCATTTCCCAGACTTAGGAGTCTCTCATGTTATCTCATGTTCTCCCTCTCTGATATTTCCCACTCATTTTAGCTCCTTTCCCTTTTATTCCCTTTCACTATTTTTTATATTCCCCAAATGAATGAGACCATATAATGTTTGTCCTTCTCCGATTGGCTTACTTCACTCAGCATAATACCCTCCAGTTCCATCCATGTCGAAGCAAATGGTGGGTATTTGTCGTTTCTAATGGCTGAGGAATATTCCATTGCATACATAGACCACATCTTCTTTATCCATTCATCTGCCGATGGACACCGAGGCTCCTTCCACAGTTGGGCTATTGTGGACATTGCTGCTATAAACGTCGGGATGCAGGTGTCCCGGCATTTGCTCTATCAGCTCTGAGCAGCCAATTCTCTACCAAGTTGAACTCTATAAACCACATGACAAAGATGGAAGATTCTCTCAAGAAGGAAGGAGCTTTTCTCTGAGGAGTCCACTTCTTCAATAGCCTCTATAGTCCCTATTCTTTACCCAAACCTTAGGGAAGTCTCTTTATACTCATTGCCCATGAGGATCAATTGTGTACACACATGCCTTCTTACTCCTGTAAATAAACTACCAGGTGAACCTCATCTCACATGCCATAACTTCCACTTCCCCCTACCTAAGCTCCCTTCTCTCTAGGGAATGGGGCTTTCTCCATCAAGGCCTCCTACCTATCCATAATACATTCTTGAAAGCTATTCGAACAATATGTTCATAATTGTCTCTTCTGGTCTTGTGTTGCTGTACAACAAACTATCTCAAAGCTTAGCAGCTTAAAGCAATAGACATTTTATTATATCTCACATTTGCGTGGGTTAGGAATCCAGGCAGCATTGATCTGGGTGATTATTCTGTTCACATGGCCTCAACAAAGATCACTCAGCTATATTCAGCTGGAGGATAGACTAGTCTGGTGAGTCCACCACAGCTTCACTCGCATATCTAACACCTTGGCAGAGATGGCTGGAAGGCTAGGCTCAGCTAAGACTGTTAACCAGAGCAGCTACACATGTCCTTATCAGCATGGCGGTCTCAGGGTGATTGGAGTTCTGAGATGGCAGCTCACAGCTCCAAGAGCTATTATTTCAGTGACCCCAGTGGAATATGCATGGCTTTTTATGACCCAGCCTCAGGAGTGATATAGCATCATTTCTCCAGTACTCCACTAATTTTAGAAGTCCTAAGCCCATCCAGATTCAAATGGAACAGAGATATGTAGGTGTTACTCCTCAAGAAGGAGTGTAAAGAATTTGCAGCTATATTTTAAAACTTTCATAGATGTCTCACAAGAATAAACCAGGCACGGAGGGTCCCAAGGCTTTCCTGAATCTTGGCTCTCCCTACTTTGTAGATCAAAAGTCAAATGAGCTGAAGTATAAGGTGATTCATTCCAAGAAGCCTGCTCTTGGAGAGTAAAATAAAGGAGCCACAGAGCATAAAACAACCCCCTTACCACACTTGTCCACATCTCCTTTCCTAGTGGCCAGAAAATAAATGAAAACGGTAACTAACTCTTATCCTTCAAGCACCATTGGAAAGGACATGAGGGAGGTGGCCCCTTATAGAAAAATATCTTGTGGGGCAGCCCTGGTGGCTTAGTGGTTTAACACTGCCTTCAGCCCAGGGGCTGATCCTGGAGACCTGGAGTCCCATGTCAGGCTCCCTGCATGGAACCTGCTTCTCCTGCTGCCGTCTCTCTCTCTCTCTCTCTCTCTAGTCTCTCATGAATAAATAAATAAAGTCTTAAAAAAAGAGAAAAATATCTTGTGAATCCAGCACTCACTTTCTGAGGAATGTTGGACAAGTCTATTTTACTTTCTAGGCCTTACTTATTTAACTTTGTGGTGGTGATGATTTCTATACTACACCTAGGTCAATGAGTAAAGCCTGTAACATATGGCCTACAGTGTATGATACCCATTGACTGCAATACAGAAGTTCTAGAGGTGTGATATTTACTCCTGCTCACAATGTCCATAATTTGTTATCCTTTTAGCATTCTCATGACTAATTGTTAGTTTTCCTGCCTCTTCTTTGTTGTTCTTCCCTCCAACGTCAGTATGGCTTTCAGGCTTTCTCTAAGAATACTTAAAGACAAGCTGAGATTGTTTATTTTTTCATATCTCATATTTTCAGAGTCTAGAATGGCATTGGTGTCCTCTTTGCTCCAGATGATGACTCTTCTACGTTGTTGTAAAACAAAACAAAACAAAACAAAACAAAAATAAACTTCCATTTAAATCCTATGTCATTTAGATATCCAACATTCCTCTTCCTTTGCTTTTCTAATCTATAGATCTGCTAGCCATCACTGAGAACTTGACAACTAGCTCACAGTGTTCCTTTGCACCTGAGTTCTGCTATCATCGTGGATGACTTCAGCGTCGATGTATGTGGTTAATTCCCTCAACTCCCCAGGTTCCAAATCCCTTAACATCCTTATTTCCAAAGACCCTCTCATTTGATCTTAGCCACCCACTTCCATTGTCACACCATAGACCATTTTCTGTTATTGTTCCCCTCCAGATAGAGTATTTCAAGTATCTTGCTCTCTGACTACAAACTCCTCTTCTTCTGGATTGCTTTCTCTACTTTCCAGCACAATTATTCTTCAACATCTAGGGGCTCACCATATATTGACATTTTTGTCTCTTCCAATCTTCTATTCCTTGCCTCTTTTTTCCTGACCCCTTATCTTATTTGGGTGAAGTGGCTCATTAATTCAGTTGCACCCTTGCTAATGCCTTGCCTAAAAACTCCCTTGCCTCTCGCTGTGTAACCTTAAATCTGCATAAACTGAACAATCTGCTTTCTCTGTGCTTGAGTCTCAGCACCTAAATAATGCTGGAGAAATTTGCACTTAAGGAAGGTTTATCTCATTCTAAATGCATAATTATCAATTTCAAAGAGTTCTCCAACACTGCATAGCAATTCTACCACAGGCATCTGGTCAACTTACCACTCTCCTCCATTAATCCAAAATAACTATTTGAAACCTTATTTACTAACCTCAAAACTCTAACTTTCTCCCATAATTCTCTCTCACTGTCAGCATAGAATTTCCCAGCTCACACATATACACAAAATAAAAACCAATAGAAGGAAATTTCCCTATGCCATGTATATTAAATCTACAAAACTAAATCTACCAGCGTCAATCTATACCTGTGTCATTATTCTCTTAAGGGTCTTTTCATTTTTTTAAATTTCTTTTTATTGGATTTCAATTTGACAACATATAGAATAACACCAGTGCTCATCCCATCAAGTGCCCCCTTCATTGCCCATCACCGAGTCACCCCAACCACCTGCCTACCGCCCTTTCCACCACCCCTTGTTCGTTTCCCAGAGTTAGGAGTCTCTCATATTCTGTCACCCTCTACTATATTTCCCACTCATTTTCTTTCCTTTCCCCTTATTTCCCTTTCACTGTTATTTATATTCCCCAAATTAATGAGACCATATAATGTTTGTCCTTCTCCGATTGACTTATTTCACTCAGCATAATACCCTCCAGTTCCATCCACATAGAAGCAAATGGTGGGTATTTGTCGTTTCTAATGGCTGAGTAATATTCCATTGTATACACAGACCCACATCTTTATCCATTCATCTTTTGATGAACACCGAGGCTCCTTCCACAGTTTGGCTATTGTGGACATTGCTGCTATAAACATCAGGGTGCAGGTGTCCGGTGTTTCACTGCATCTGTATCTTTGGGGTAAATACCCAGCAGTGCAATTGCTGGGTCATAGGGCATATCTATTTTGAACTATTTGAGGAACCTCCACACAGTTTTCCAGAGTGGCTGTACCAGTCCACATTCCCACCAACATGCAAGAGAGTTTCCCTTTCTCCACATCCTCTCCAACATTTGTGGTTTCCTGCTTTGTTAATTTTCCCCATTCTCACTGGTGTGAGGTGGTATCTCATTGTGGTTTTGATTTGTATTTCCCTGATGGCCAGTGATGGGGAGCATTTTCTCATGTGCATGTTGGCCATGTCTATGTCTTCCTCTGTGAAATTTCAGTTCATGTATTTGCCCATTTCATAATTGGATTGTTTGTTTCTTTGATGTGGAATTTAATAAGTTCTTTCTAGATCTTGGAAACTAGCCCTTTATCTGATATGTCATTTGCAAATATCTTCTCCCATTCTGTAGGTTGTCTTTTAGTTTTGTTTACTGTATCCTTTGCTGTGCAGAAGCTTCTTATCTTGATGAAGTCCCAATAATTCATTTTTGCTTTTGTTTCTCTTGCCTTCATGGATGTATCTTGCAAGAAGTTGCTGTGGCCAAGTTCAAAAAGGGTGTTGCCTGTGTTCTCCTCTAGAATTTTGAAGGATTCTTGTCTCACATTTAGATCTTTCATCCATTTTGAGTTTATCTTTGTGTCTGGTGTAAGAGAATGGTCCAGTTTCATTCTTCTGAATGTGGATGTCCAATTTTCCCAGCACCATTTATTGAAGAGACTGTCCTTTTTCCAGTGGATAGTCTTTCCTGCTTTGTCGAATATTAGTTGACCATAAAGTTGAGGGTCTACTTCTGGATTCTCTATTCTGTTCCATTGATCTATGTGTCTGTTGTTGTGCCAGTACCACACTGTCTTGATGACCAAGGCTTTGTAATACAACCTGAAATCTGGCATTGTGATGCCCCCAGATATGGTTTTCTTTTGTAAAATTCCCCTGGCTATTCGGGGTCTTTCCTGATTCCACACAAACGCTAAGGTGATTTGTTCCAACTCTCTGAAGAAAGTCCATGGTATTTTGATAGGGATTGCATTAAATGTGTACATTGCCCTGGGTAGAATTGACATTTTCACAATATTAATTCTTCCAATCCATGAGCATGGACTATTTTTCCATCTCTTTGTGTCTTCCTCAATTCCTTTCAAAAGTGTTCTGTACTTTTTAAGGTATAGATCCTTTAAATCTTTGGTTAGGTTTATTCCTAGGTGTCTTATGCTTTTGGGTGCAATTGTAAATGGGATTGACTCCTTAACTTCTCTTTCTTCAGTCTCATTGTTAGTGTATAGAAGTGCCACTGACTTCTGGGCATTGATTTTGCATCCTGCCACACTGATGAATTGCTGTATGAGTTGTAGCAATCTTGAGGTGGAGTCTTTTGGGTTTTCTAGGTACAGTAACATGTCATCTGCGAAGAGGGAGAGTTTGACTTCTTTTTTGCCAATTTGAATGCCTTTTATTTCTTTTTGTTGCCTGATTGCTGAGGCTAGGACTTCTAGCACTATGTTGAATAGCAGTGATGAGAGTGGACATCCCTGTCGTGTTCCTGATCTTAGGGGAAAGGCTCCCAGTGTTTCCCCATTGAGAATGATATTTGCTATTGGCTTTTCGTAGATGGTTTTTAAGATGCTGAAGAATGTTTCCTCTACCCCTACACTCTGAAGAGTTTTGATCAGGAATGGATGCTGTATTTTGTCAAATGCTTTCTCCGCATCTATTGAGAGGATCCCATGGTTCTTGTTTTTTCTCTTGCTGATATGAACAATCACATTGATTGCTTTTACGAGTGTTGAACCAGCCTTGCATCCCGGGCATAAATCCTGCTTGGTCATGGTGAGGAATTGTCTTAATATACTGTTGGATCCTATTGGCTAGTATGTTGTTGAGAATTTTTACATCCATGTTCTTCAGGGATATTGGTCTATAATTCTCCTTTTTGGTGGGGTCTTTGTCTGGTTTTGGAATTAAGGTGATGATGGCCTCATACAACAAGTTTAGAAGTATTCCATCTCTTTCTATGTTTCGGAACAGCTTTAGTAGAATAGGTATGGTTTTTTTCTTTAAACGTCTGATAGAATTCCCCTGGGAAGCCATCTGGCCCTGGACTTTTGTGTCTTGGGAGGTTTTTGATGACTGCTTCCATTTCCTCCTTGGTTATTGGCCTGTTCAGGCTTTCTATTTCTTCCTGTTCCAGTTTTGGTAGTTTGTGGTTTTCCAGAAATGTGTCCATTTCTTCTAGATTGCCTAATTTATTGGCATATAGCTGCTCTTAATAGGTTTTTAAGATCGTTTGTATTTCCTTGGTATTGGTGGTGATCTCTCCTTTCTCATTCATGATTTTATTAATTTGAGTCTTTTCTCTCTTCTTTTTAATAAGGCTGGCTAATGGTTTATCTATCTTATCAATTCTTTCAAAGAACCAACTCCTGGTTTTGTTAATCTGTTCCACAGTTCTTCTGGTCTCTATTTCATTGAGTTCTGCTCGAATCTTTATTAACTCCCTTCTTCTGCTGGTGTAGGATCTATTTGCTGTTTTTTCTCCAGCTCCTTTAGGTGCAAGGTTAGCTTTTGTATTTGAGTTCTTTCCAGTTTTTGGATGGATGCTTGTGTTGTGATGTATTTTCCCCTCAAGACTGCTTTTGCTGTATCCCAAAGATGTGGAACGGTTGGATCTTCATTCTCATTAATTTCCATGAATCTTTTTAATTCTTCCCTAATTTCCTGGTTGACCCTTTCATCTTTTAGCAGGATGGTCCTTAACCTCCACGTGTTTGAAATCCTTCCAAACTTCTTCTTGTGATTTAGTTTTAATTTCAAAGCCTTATAGTCTGAAAATATGTAGGGGATGATCCCAATCTTTTGGTATCGGTTAACACCTGATTTGTGACCCAGTATGTGCTCTATTCTGGAGAAAATTCCATATGCACTTGAAAAGAACGTGTATTCAGTTAAGTTTGAATGTGAAGTTCTGTAAATATCTGTGAAATCCATCTGGTCCAGTGTGTCATTTAAAGCTCTTGTTTCTTTAGAGATGTTGTGCTTAGAAGATCTGTTGATTGTAGAAAGCTCTACATTGAAATCACCAAGTATAAGTGTATTATTATCTAAGTATGTCTTAACTTTGGTTATTGCTTGATTGATATACTTGGCAGCTCCCACATTCGGGCCATAAATCTTCATGATTGTTAGGTCCTCTTGTTGGATAGATCCTGTAAGTATGATATAGTGTCCCTCTTCATCTCTTACTACAGTCTTTGGGATAAACTTTAATTTATCTGATATGAGGATGGCTACCCATGCTTTCTTTTGAGGACCATTTGAATGGCAAATGGTACTCCAACCTTTTATTTTCAGGCTGTAGGTGTCCTTATGTCTAAAATGAGTCTCTTGTAGACAGCAAATATCGGTCTTGCTTTTTTTTTTTTCCAGTCTGAAACCCTGCGCCTTTTGATGGGGTCATTAAGCCCATTCATGTTCAGAGTTACTATTGAAAGATATGAATTTAGTGTCATCATGATACCTATTCAGTCCCTGTTTTTGTGGATTGTTTCCTTGGACTTCCTCTTTCTGTTACAGAGTCCCCCTTAGTATTTTTTTTTTTTTTTTTTTTTTTTTTTTTTTTTTTTTTTTTTTTAATTTTTTTATTTATTTATGATAGTCACAGAGAGAGAGAGAGAGGCAGAGACACAGGCAGAGGGAGAAGCAGGCTCCATGCACCGGGAGCCTGATGTGGGATTCGATCCCGGCTCTCCAGGATCGCGCCCTGGGCCAAAGGCAGGCGCCAAACCGCTGCGCCACCCAGGGATCCCCCCCCTTAGTATTTCTTGGAGTGCCGGTTTGGTGGTCACATATTCTTTCAGTTTCTGCCTATCTTGGAAGCTCTTTATCTCTCCTTCTATTCTGAATGAGAGCCTTGCTGGATAAAGGATTCTTGGCTGCAGGTTCTTCTCATTTAGGACCCTGAATATATCCTGCCAGCCCTTTCTGGCCTGCCAGGTCTCTGTGGAGAGGTCTGCTGTTATCCTAAAGCTTCTCCCCATAAAAGTTAGAGATTTCTTGTCTCTTGCTGCTTTAAGGATCTTCTATTTGTCTTTGGAATTTGCAAGTTTCACTATTAAATGTTGAGGTCTTGAGCGGTTTTTATTGATCTTAGGGGGGATCTCTGTATCTCCTGGATCTGAATACCTGTTCCCCTTCCCAAGTTAGGGAAGCTCTCAGCTATTATTTGTTCAAATACATATTCTGGACCTCTGCCCCTTTTGGCGCCCATCGGGAACCCCAATTAAATGTAGATTTTTCCATCTGAGGCTGTCATTTATTTCCCTTAACCTATACTCATGATCTTTTGTTTTTCTCTTTTTTCCTCAGTTTCCCTCCTTGCCATCAACTTGTCTTCTATGTCACTCACTCGTTCTTCTACCTTGTTAACCCTCGTCGTTGGACCTCCTGTTTGGATTGCATCTCATTTAATTGATTTTTAATTTCGGTCTGATTAGATCTAAATTCTGCAGTCATGAAATCTCTTGAATCCGTTATGCTTTTTTTCTAGAGCCACCAGTAGCTTTATAATTGTGCTTCTGAATTGGCTTTCTGACATTGAACTGTAATCCAAATTCTGTAACTCTGTGGGAGAGAGGACTGTTTCTGATTCTTTCTTTTGAGGTGAGTTTTTCTTTTAGTCATTTTGCTCAGTGCAGAGTGGACAAAAACAAATTGTACCGGAAAAAGAAGAAAAAGAGAGAGAAAAAAAAAGAAGTAGAAGAAGAGAAAAGAAAGGGGGGGAAACAATCAGAAAACAAAAAACAAGGGGGAGTATCCTATGATTCTACATACTGTAAATCCCTTGACTTTCCCTGGAACTTTCTAACGCTGCTTGGTCGATAACTTGCTTTTCCCCTCTCCTTCTAGCTGGTCACCTGGGGGAGGGGCCTGCTGTGCTGATTCTCAGGTGTGTGCACCTGGGGGAGCTGCTCAGCCCCTTGCCAGGTGGACGGCTCAGTGGGAGGTGTTTATCCTGTGAGGTCCTTGCTCAGTCCCCGGTACAAAGTGACACCAGGAGGAACAACCACAGTGGCTGCGGCCAGCTCTCCAGCCCTAGAGTCAGCTCCTGCAGTCACTATCGCAGCTCTCAGTCCACAGGGGCCTGGATGCTCCAGGGGCTGGGGGCATTGATCTGCACAGCTCGGGGGCGCCAGCGGCAGGAACGTCCTCACTGTCCTGGGCCCTCCTGGCCTCTGTCTGTCCTGGAGGGAGCGCCAGATCTTGGACTGTGTCCCCAGCGCCTTTGGTTCCCGGGCCTGCACTGGTGGAATCGCTCCTGGGCTGCACAGCCCCCTCCGTGTGGATCCGCCACTTGAGCAGCCGGCCGAGCTACTCCTGGGGCCGTGCAGCCCCCTCCGCTCGGAGTACCTGTTTCATTCTTTATGTTAGAGAATGTGGCCACCTTTCTGTTTTGGTTGAATCCTCTGCCCTTGGTTTGATTCACAGCTGGTCCCAATTTCTCATAGTCTTACCCTATCATATTCTTTCTCTTGGAATTTGAGTGGTGGTAGAGCTGGGACTCTGTTGACTTGGTCAGAATATGTGTGTAACTGACTTTTTAAAAGATTTATTTATTTATTTGGGAGAGAAATAAAGAGAGAGCATGAATTTGGGGAGAGGAAAAGGGAAACGGAGAAGCAGACTTCCCACTGAGCATAGGGCCCCATTCTGGACTTGATCTTAAAGTCCTGAGATTATGACCTGAGCTGAAGAAAGATGCTTAGCCAACTGAGCCACCCAGGTGCCCTGTGTGGAATCTACTTTTACTGGAAGCAAATTCAGTGCACTTCCAGAGAATGGTGGTTTAGAACAGCATTCTCCAATATGAGGTGCATGGGAGTGATTCATTGTGATATGAGAAAGAAGACACTATAACTTGTTTTTATGTCTTTATTTTTTTATTTTATTTATTAATGAGACACAGAGAGAGGGGCAGAGACACAGGCAGAGGGAGAATCAGGCTCCACACAGGGAGCCCGATGTGTGACTAGATCCCAGGTCTCCAGGATCACGCCCTGGGCTGAAGGTGGTGCTAAACCGCTGAGCCACCTGGGCTGTTTCTATGTCTTTAAATGTAAAAAGTGAGACAGAAATTCATCTTCCCATTATGAAGTATGCATGTTGACCTATTATCCTCATCTCATTTTGACCATTTACGCCATTCATGTCCTGAGCCCTGTACTATGGAAGAGGTACCCTGAGGTAAAAGGAAAGATGCACGGTATTCTAGCATTTATAGTAAATTCTCATGACTGTGTCAGCGTTTTGGGCAAGTCATGTATGCTAAGTAATATGGATTTATAGATATCAACCAATTTATTTCATAAGAGTTTTATTGAAGTATAATTCACTTACTACAAAATTCAGTGGGTTTTAGTATATTCACCAAGTTCTGCTACCATCAACACCATAGAATTCCAGAACATTTTATGACCCTAGATAGAAACTCTATGTCCATTAGCAGTCACTCCTTGTTTCCCCTCAACTGCCCCCTCAACTGTAGACAACCATTAAAGTACTTTGTGTTTCTGTGGATTTGCCTCTTCAGGGTATTTCATATAAACAGAATCATCAATATATGTCCTTTTGTGCCTGACTTCTTTCACTTAGCATATTGTTTTCAAGGTTCATCCACATTGTAGTCTGTATCAGTACTTCATTCCTTTTTATGCCCAATGCCCAAATAATAATAGATTGTATAGATAGAGCACAAATTGTTTATCTATTCATCTCTTGATAGACATTTGGTTTGTTTCCACTGTTTAGCTATTATGAGTAATACTATTATGAATATTCATACTCAAGTTTTTGTGTAGATGTATATTTTCATTTCTTTTGAGTAAATATCTAATAGTGGAATTTCTGGGTCATATGAAAACTATGTTTAGCTTTTTAATTAACTGTCAAAGTGTTTTCCAAAGTGGCTGCACCATTTTACAATCCCATCAGCAATGTATAAGGATTCCAATTTCTTCACATCCTTTCTAATACAAGAAATGAGAAAAAATATTTGCAAAGTATATATTTGATATAGGGCTTGTATCTAGAGTATAAAAAGAATTCTTATAACTCAAAACAAAAAACAAATGACCTAACTAAAAAATGAGCAAAGGGTCTGAGTAAGCATTTTACCAAGGATGATATGCAAGTGACCAGAAAACACATGAAAAAAAAAAGCTAAACATTATTAGGTATTAGAGAAATGCAAATCAAAAACCAAAATGAGATACAAAATCACACACATTAGGATGACTAAAATCAAAACATCATCCAATTTTAACTCAACATACCCTCACAAAATAGATAAGTGCTTTTAAAAGTTTTCTTCAAAGAAATAGCAGATTGAAGATAACACTAACGGTACAAGCATAAATGAATGATAAGGAAATGGCACCACTGACACTTCAACTAATCTGGGAACAAATCCTTTATAAGCTACATGACAAGCTAATCGTACATGACAAAAAATGACAAAAAGTTGAAATTATCAAGACATATGAAATGTGATATTTCATTACTATTGTTAATGATGAACCTTGCATTAAGTGTATAAATGACTTGAGAAATTAGCAAATTGCAGGCTAAGCCATCAGGATTTATAAGATATTTACAAATATGATTTAGCTATAGTTATATTATCCTCCTTAAAACTCTAGATTTAGGGACGCCTGGGTGGCTCAGTGGTTGAGCATCTACCTTCTGCTCAGGGCATGATCCCAGAGTGCTGGGATCGAGTTCCACATCGGGCTCCCTGAATGGAACCTGATTCTCCCTCTGCCTGTGTCTCTGCCTCTCTTTCTGTGTCTCTCATAATAAATAAATAAATAAATAAATAAATAAATAAATAAATAAAATCTTTAAAATAAAGAAAGGAAATTTAAAAACAGAACTCTAGATTTACAAATGTTTTATAGTATAGAAGTATAGAATATTTATAATATAGAGATTGTCCAGGGGCTCATGTATATAAGCTATAAGCAGATATTCATATATTGGGGATAGATGTTTAATAGGATGGGCAATCACAAAAGTGTAAAGATTACTATTTTAGATCCCAAATCTGGACTTATGTCCTAACTAAATCTCTTACCAAATGGGACTTTGAACAAGTTTAGTTTAGTTTAGCCACCTTAAGTCTTGGTTCTTCATCTGAAAAATGAGAATGTTGATAATCTTTTCTTCATGGAGTGGTTGTGAGGATTAAATGATATAATACTCATTAAACAGCATAGTGCCTGCATGTAGTATATGTTCAATAAATATGATGATTGTGGTGATGATGATGATGATGATAATGAAGAATTCTTGGCAAGGATGAATAGTAGAGAGAGGTATAAACCCAGCACAATAACAAGCTAGAATTAAATATGTCTTGCTGCCCCAGAGAATGTACAGTGTATGGTATGACAGTATTACTGTCACCCTCAATCTTATGACTCTGTCTGCTACTTCTCTAAATTCTTCCTCCTCCTTCTAAGGTTCCCTATCTGTTCTAGTTTCCAAACTCCATTCTTCCAGGCTTTCTAGAATAAAGGGGAAAACACCTGTTACTTTATTAGGCTGAAGAATTTAATTCTTGTTGATCTCCCCCCTTCTACCTTCACTTTGCCCACTGGCTCTGGTTCTCATGACCATGTAACCCTAATAAGATGATTTTGTAAGTGAAGGATTTTTTCTAATAAAACTCAACTTTCCTTCAGGGTCAATACACTCAAACTGCAGCCAGTTCTTAAAATAACTATTTTTCTTCTCCTATCATAAACAAACAAATGAATGATTGAACAAATAAATGAGCCATCTTCTCTCTTCACTGAAAGACCTCAGGGCCTCCTTTCAATCAAATAAGATTGCTGCAATAAAAAAAAAAGCAGCCTTACTCTGTTACCTCACACGTTCCCTAGGTGCTGCTGCCATTCATTCTACCACCTTAGGCTGATTTGACTTGTTTAAACTCAAGTCACTCAGGCATTGCGAGGGTTGGTGGGGGATGACAACAGAGATTGTTTAATTTACAGAAGAGGAAGTAACCTGATGTAGCAACATGAACCTGTGTTTTAAGAAATAGGAAACCTGAGTAATAGACCAAATTCTCATGGGCAGGGAACTAACTTTCCTGGATTTCAGCTTTTTGTCTGTTAAACATGAAGATAGAACCAGCTCAGAGAGAAGACATTATAAACCACGTAGGAGAGTGCCTTGTATTCCCTTGTTGTGGGATAGGGAAAAGGTTGAACACTACTGAATTTGATTATCTAAGAATAAAGTAGACACAAGAAGGTTCAGCCACTTAAAATTGGCCACCCACAGTGGTTATCTTCAGATGGGGACATTAGAGTAGTTGTTATTTTTACCTTTAATATTTGTATACTTTTTGAAACTTAAATAACATCATGTGCTGATTTTCTAATTAGTCACCATAAAAGGTGAAGTGAAAATCTCAAGATGCAGGTTTATATATACAGTTTGATTTCACGTTTGCATAAAAATGTATATGCATATGTAAGAAAATTCCAGAAAGAAAAAGAGCCTAAAATGAAACAGTATTTTTCTGAGTGATCGTATTGTGATAATTGTATTTATTTTGTCCATACTTTTTGATATGTTATAAATTATTGACAATAAACACAAATTTTTTAATCAGGAAAATAATAAAACATTTAAAAATTAAGTTTAAAGGCTCTGTTTTGCTGCCAAAATCATAGCAAAATAGGCTTGAGCCCGACTCCACTCTCTTCCTCAGTAATGAGCCCAAATCCAGTGTCTTCCTGCCTGATGTTTGATTTTGGTAGTTGTTTCCTCCTGAGCTTTGAAATCAGTGGATCCCACCAGGCTTGTATTTTGCCATGTGTTTATAGAGTCCTGGAGAAGCTCCGTGAGTTTATATGCACTCCATTACTACTGTATGGAACTGTTGAATCACCATGTTGCATACCTGACACTAATATTACACTGTGTTTTAACTGGAATTTAAATAAAAACTTAAAAGATAAATAAATAAAACTGTGAAACTTCCAAATGAAAACTTTGGGGAAAATTCTTATAGACTTAGAGTAGGCAAAGATTATCTTAGCCAAGACTTAAAGAAACACTAACCACAAAAAGAAAAAAATGATAACTTGAGCTTCATCACAATTAAAAGCCTCCACAAATAAGAGCAAAGTTAGAGGTCTTATACTACCAGACTTGAAGACCTACTATAAACCTATAGTAACCAAGACAGTATAGAAATGTCATAAAGACTGACAGATCAATAAAACAGAATTCAGAGTCCAAAAATAGGTTTACACTTACAATGTCATTTGATTTTTCCACAGAGGTTTCAAAGCAATCCTAGTGGGTGAGAAAACACTTTTGAACAAATGATACTGGAAGAACTGGACATCTATATGGAAAAAATTAACCCCAACCCCTCTCACATACCATAAACAAAAAATAATTCAAGAGGGATCACAGACCTAAATGTAAAAGCTAAAACTCTAAAACTTTTAAAGAAATGTGAAGGAGAATGTCTTTGAGAACTGGGGGAAGGCAAAAATTCTTTAGGCTACAGAAAGCAATAACCATAAATGAAAAAATTAATAAAATAGACTTTAAAAATTCCACTCATAATTAAGACACTATTAATAAAAATTAATGGCAAGTCACAGACTGGAAGAAAGTATTCCCAAAACATATATCTGACAAAAGACTGTTATTCAGGGTATATACTGAAGGAAAAAAACCTCTACAGCTCAATAATAAAAAGACCAAAAAAAAAAACCCACTTCAAAAGAGGGCAAAATATTTGAACACACATTTCTGAAGCAAAAATATATACATTTCCAAAAAATGCATTTAAAAGTACTCAACATCAGCAGTTACCACGGGAAATACAAAATCAAGCCAAGAGAATATGCCACCACACACACATTAGAATGACTAAAGTTTTAAAAGACTAGGGGAGAAACTGGTGCAATTAATTGTACATTGTTGGTTGGAATGTAAAATGCTACAACCACTTTGGAAAAAGTTCTAGAAGTTTTTTTTATAACTGAACATATTCCTACTATATGACCCAGCTCTTCTACGTATCCAAAAGAAATGAAACATATGCTAACAAAAAGACTTGTTCAAGAATGTTCATAGCAGCTTTATTCAAAATAGTCAAAACCTGAACTAAGAAATAAATTTTTATCAAGAGGAGAAGGAATAAACAAAGTACAATATGTGGAAGACTACTCAGTAGCAAAATGAAGGTGCCATTGATGTAAACAAACACATTATGAGTCTCAATGTGAACAAAATAAGACTTTCACCACAAAGTACATATTGTATGACTCCACTTCTATGAAGTTCTAAACAAAGTAGTCTTCCTGAAAAGATGCTAGAACAACAGTTGAACAACAGTTAGAACAACAGTTCTAGAACAACAGTTGCTTCCAGAGGATAGTATCAACAAGGAGTGACTGGGAAGGAACATGAGGTAATAATGGTAATGATAATGTTCTACATTTTTCTAAGGAATTTGTGATTTGTTATATGTAATTTGTGCATTTCATTATATGTAAATTTTAAATGGAAAGAAAAATCTGTAAACAAATACTGAACTCTATTTAATGAAATGCCTAATGAAATATTTGTGAGAGAAAGAACTGTTGTCTCTAATTTACTTTGAAATTCACGCAAAAAATAAGATAATTTTTTCAATATAGGGATGAATAGCTGTGATAAAACAAATATAATAAAACAATGGTAGAGTCTAGATGGTTTTATAAAAGTGTTTACTTTGCTGTATGTTTTTTACCTAAGAGAATTGAAAATATACAACCACACAAAAATTTGTACCCAAATTTGCATAGCATATTTATTCATGTTTGCCCCAAACTGAAAATTATATGAATATCTATCAATAAGTGAGTGCATAAACAAACTGGTATGTCTATGCAGTGGAATACTACTCCATATTAAAACTAAATGAACTGCTAAACATAACATGGATGAATTTTACAGACATAATATTTAGCAAAAGAAGATATTCATAAAATAATTCATGCAGTATGATTCCACTTATGTGAATTCTGGAATAGGCAAAGCTAATGCACTGTGATTGAAGTTATATACAAGTGATGAATTATTGAAAACTACATCTGAAAATAATGATGTACTATATGTTGGCTAATTGAATTTAAATTTTTAAAAAGACATTAGGTAAGTGGCATTACCAGGGATGAGAGGCAAGAGTGGTAGTTGTGGGGGCATTTAGGAGCTTTTTAGGGTAATGCAAATATTTTGCATCTTGATCATGATGGTGATTATACAACTATGTACATTTTTAAAAATCTCATGGGATGCTAGTACCAATTGAACTGGTGCATTTTATTACATGTAAAAAAACCACTGCAATGAAGCAGATTTTTAAAATGCCTAAGCCAAATCCGGATTTTCTCCTGTTATACAATGGCTCTCCATTTCCTCTCATGGTAAAAGCTAAAATACTTCTCAAAGCCTAAAAGTCCCTGAAGATCTGCTTCCGCTTCCCTACTCCAACCTCTATGACTTCAAGTCTTGATATTCTTGGTCTTGCTTACTCCACTTTTGCTGCACTTGGCCCCCTTGCTTCCGCCTGAAACATGCCAAGCATGCTGTCACTTCAATATCTTTGCACCCACTCTTCCCTCTGTCTGAAATGCTATTTTTTTTCCAAATATCAACATGGCTCATCCCTCACCTCTTCTGGGTCTTTCACAAATGTTATCTTCTAAATGAGGCATTCACTGATGCACTTTGTAAAATTAAGCACATGTGCACAGACCTAGCGCTCACTATACACTTTTCCCTTCTTTTTTCTTACCTTTTTTCTCTTTACCTTTTTTACCTTTACTTAAGGTAAAACGTACATGCTTTACGTGTCATATGTGTCAGCCATTCTCAATATCCTCTTGTCTATCTTGTTCAGTGTTGTGTTGCCAGAGCTGGTTACAGTGCTTAAGATATATCAGAGTCCCAATAAAAATTTGTTGAATAAAGAAATAATCTTTAGGATGAGATGGGGACCTCCTTGGAGAGGAAAATGTGAGAGAGGTCAAATGTCAAACTATCTCCTCAGACCTGAAGGGTGTGGCATTAATTGGGCTTCTACGCAGCTACCTAGTGGCTCCAAACAAGCTTCAAAGTCTTCCCATAAGAGAATTGGATATTCTGCATGGGAATGGACAAAAAAAGCCTTTAATCCTCCAGAACTGAGAGAGGGGATCTGGGGAGGGAAGTCCTACTCTGAACTGCTTGAGGCCAATATCTTAACATATAGAGTTGGATTGTAAGTTTGAGAAAGATGACTGGCAGGCAGAGTTCCTGGCTCTGAAGGGTGGAAAAAGGCCCTCCTCAGGACCAGTCTGGGCTTTAAGCCAAGCTGCTTCGTTTCCCCTGACCTCAGTAAACTAGATTGAACCATTAGACCTGGTGATTCTGAGGTAAGGAGCCCAGCCCAGGAAAGTATGCTCTGATGAAGAAAAGGAAGGAGAGGTATGGGACATGGCATCCTATTTAGGGAGGTCAGAATTACCGGGGTTCCAGACACCTGATGGAGGATGACAGAGTGCTAGATTTGGCTTCAGGTAATAAAAGGGAAACTGGCAGCCTACTGACAAAGGCCCATTTTCCTAAGATTTGGCCTCTACTCCGCAGTTCTCACTGCCAAAACCACCTCGGAGTTTAACTTCAAAGGCATTTTTTTATGTATTTAAGGGATTAGAATAAATGGCAAAACCTCTGAAAGACCTTCTAAATAAAATCAGAAGCTCACTGCCTCTTGGTTGAACAGCTTATGGGCTGGAGGAGAAGGACACTTCCTGAGTAGAATCTGAAGATTATGGTTTGAATCAGTTTGGCAACTCTGGCGAAGAAATCTTGGGTAAGTCACTTTCCTTCACTGACTCTCAATTCCATCATCTGTAAAATGGGTTACTCATGCTAGCATGCCAGCTCTATTTCAGGGCTAACATGAGGATCAAATGAATGTGTGGCCGGGAGACATTTTAGAAAGTGAGAAGGTCTGTACAGTATCAGATGCTAGTGTTCACAGGTTCAGGTAGCACACTGATGAAAAACTAGTTAGCCAACTGGAGTAACTGGACACATCTAAAGATGGAAAGAAGAATCACCCAGCTCACCTGATCCTGGCTCAAGTGAGTTTCTGGGTAATTGAGATCAATTATCAACATGTAGTCCTCCCTTGAGCCACCAGCAACAGAATCAAGTGTATGAATATGTCCAGGGAAGGGCCTAGGAATCTGAATTTTAACAGGTCCACCAAGTGATTCTGATGGCCGTGAAGGTTCAAGGCCCGCTTCATCCATTGGCTACATATCAAATTTCATTGGCCTTTGAGCTTATTTCTCTCTAGTACTTAGCCCTGCTGATAGTCTTACTAAAGAGTATACCTACTCCTGCAGGAGTTGCAGAAGTTGAGTGAATCATCTTGTTTATAGCTGGGAATAAGCTAGTTGCACTGTTAATCACAAAGAAATAGTCTGATTGATCACTAAATAATATGTTTACCTGGCTTCAGCCATAGGTGAAACTATTCAGAACTGCTTACCATGTATTCCTGAGTCACCTGCATGATCTTTGTCATATATCCCCTTAAAGAATCACAGTCAGTGAGTTTTCAGCCCTCAGACTTTGCTAGGTTCCTGTTAGGGGTTGTCAGAGACAAAGAAATGTTCTCTTTCAAATACATTCCCAGCTCACAGCACCCACATGTACAGGCTCAGTGCCAATGCAGCCAGAGGAGCAGGAGGGGACAGGATTAGTGAGACACACAAGGCATAGTGCCTGCCTTTAAGGTGCTTTTGTAGAAGAGTGGCCATCAATTTTGAGAATTAGTGGAGGATTAGTAAAATGGAGCAAAGTCCATTCTCATGTATGCCCCCTCAACACAGGCAGCTCTCTGATTTTTGCTCAACTCTTCTGAGTTTCCCAAGCAGCAAGAATTTGGTAAAGGGAAAAATTTTGTGCAAAATCCATAGACATAACAAATAATTTCCAGAAAGGAAAATTTTCTGTTTGGATCCAGACTATGGGAATAATTAGACAATGAGGCAGTCAACATTAGTTCTTATCCCAACTCCATCACTGACTGCTGGGTAGCCATAGGCAAGTCTCTTGTGCTCTCTGGGCATCAAGGTCTCTGTTATTACATCAAGGGTTTGGATTCTGAGCTCTATAGATCAGCAGTGGCATTCCAGAATTCCCTCAGTGAACCACCAATTCAAGTATGAGTCAGTTCCAGCCTTTGGAGGCAGATTTCTAAAAAATTTTGAACAATCCTCCTAATTTGACCTCCTTTGCCAATAAGAAAGGTCTCTAGGTATTTGTTTAGTTACTTTTCTGGCTCCCTAAACTTTATTGAAATAAAGCATGAGTTTCTTGGAAAATATAAAGCAGCTTAGAGAATTTGGAGACAGCTCCATCTCTGAGCCCTCCTACCACCAAAATATTATTTTCATGAGTAAAAGATCATGTCCTCTCTACTTCAAAGCCTGAGTCACCATGAGCATAGACTGTGGAGGATATAAAGTCTTTAGCAACCTAGGGGGATTCAAGAGAGCTAGAAGCCTGAAACAACTTTCAGGCTTTCAATGAGTGCCACAAGCTCAAAGCCAGGCCTGAATCCCTTCTTCCTAGTGTTGTTCTTTTTCCCTGGGGCCTTTCTATAGAGGTGGCTTGTATTGACAACCAGCTATCCAGTTATTGGCTTGACAACAAGTGCCAAATGTGGGCATTTTTTCTCAATGAGAGAATGTGTAACAAGGTAATGACCACAAATCTTAAGAAATAGGTGGCCTCTTCTTCAGCTTGGTTAAGTGTGAGCTTCCAAATTCCAGATTGCTGGCTGATAAGGAGCACGAAAAATGAAGACTCTTACCACTTGTATTAGTTACAGTAAACTTCAGCTACTAAAAAAAGAGCTAATAATAAAGTTGGTAAAGATAAACTGAGGCATACTAAAAACTTTAAGATTTTATTTGAGCAAAAATTGATTCAAATAAGGGCAATGCCAAACTGGACGTGGTTAGGAGTGCTTCACTGACAGGAGCTAGGAGAAAGACATTTAGAGAAAGTGTGGAAGCAAAGAAAATAAATTATTTGATTGGCATTTTTATTCTGTAATCTTGAAGCATTTACAGGCTTAGATTTTGGCTTGCTTACATAGGCCACCATAACATTAAAGCCATTTCAATGTAGTGACCCCTGTTTAATTAAGGCCAGATTAATATATATATATATACATATATGAAAGATTCAGCTCTGCATCTCAAGATCCCTTCTATCTCTTAGGACATGCCATATTCTACATGATTCAAATTCAGTAGCCACCACAAAAGTGTTTCAGCCAACAAGAATGAGAAAGCAGGGATCCCTGGGTGGCACAGCGGTTTGGCGCCTGCCTTTGGCCCAGGGCGTGATCCTGGAGACCCGGGATCGAATCCCACATTGGGCTCCCAGAGCATGGAGCCTGCTTCTCCCTCTGCCTGTGTCTCTGCCTCTCTCTCTCTCAATCTGTGTGACTATCATAAATAAATAAAAATTAAAAAAAGAAAAAAAAGAATGAGAAAGCAAACATCCACTCTCTTAAGGCCCTCAATTTATTGGTAAGAATGTATTCATGTGTTCACACCCAAGTTTAGAGAGTGTTGGAAAATGTAGTCAACATGAGCAGCCGTGTATTATCTTATAATCCTATTACAATGGAAGAAAGGGCAAGTGGGATTCAGTAGACAATCAACAATCTACATTACAGTCCACCTATTCATCTATTTCAATATTTGTATTTGTCCTTTGCACACACAAAGCACAGCCTGTATCCTCAAAAGAGACAATCCATTGTCTCATCCTACTACAGCATCTGCATCCACCCATTCTCTAAAATATCCAGGCTATACAATATTGGAAAATATGTCTTCTACGGAGGCAGATGTAGAGCTTAAACATCAAGAAATTTGGCAGACCAGGGTTGTGGGGTATGTGAGTGTGTGTGTGTGTGTGTGTGTGTGTGTGTGTCACAGCTTTAAGGAGGTAAAATATAATGAAACATAATTAACATACATTCACCCACTTACAGTTTACAATTTAATAGTTTTTAGTATATTTACAGAATTGTAATCATTACTGCAATCAATTTTACATCATTTGTATCACCTCAAAAAGAAATCCCATACCCTTTAGCTATCATTCTCTTCCCAAACCCTTCATCCCCTCCAGCCCTAGGAAAGCATTATCTACTTTCTGTCTTTATACATTTAACTTTTCTGGATATTTTATCTAAATGGAATCATTCAGTATGTCACCTTTCAGTTAACAATGTTTTTACATTTCATCCATGCGGTAGCATGTATCAATATTTCATTGCTTATTGTGACTGAATGATATTTCATTGTGTGGATAGCACATTTTGTTTATCCATTTATCAGTTGATGGAAATCTGGGTGGTTGTGTTTCTTTACCAGCAAGATTCTCTCAAAAACATGTAAGTCAAATTATTATGTTGTACACCTGAAACTAACATAATGTTATATGTCAAGTATATCTCAATAAAAATTAAAATTAACTCAATTTTCATACAACATATACATAACCAGTACTGTATATAGGAGGTATAGCTGCAAATTAGTTTTGTGTACTCACCTTCATACATGAACATGTCTACAGATAGACAAAATCAGTTTTCCTATTTCCTAGCAGTATTAAAAGGAGACTTGCCTAAGAAACTTGCTTGAATAAAATTGTTAAACCTATTTTTAAGCATTCAATAACAACAACAGAGATGTGAATCTTAATCAAGAACAATGCACCCTATATGAAATTCTGTTGAATTTATGACTCCAAGTCAGAAGTTATCCAGGGGTTTTCCAGCTGTTTCCAAATGCTTCCTTAAGAGTTGCCTTAAGAGTGGTCAGTAGCTCCACCTCCACCTCCAGGCTAGGTATCCCAGGTGCAGGGAAAAAAATATGTAAGTATGTTCATGGTTTGGAAAACTCAATATTACAAGTGATGCCAACTCTCTCATAATTGATTTATAGATTCAACACAATTCCCAAACTTCCATCAAGTTTAAGTGTGTATGTGTGTCTGTGTGTGTGAATTGACAATATGATTCTAATGTTTAGATGAAAAGTCAAAGGTCCAAGAATAGCCAAGGCTATCCTGAAGAACAAAGCTGGAGGAACTGCGCTACCAGATGTCAGACTCATTCTAAAGGTAAATAATTTAGACCATTTCAACACAGTGGAAAGACCAAAAACAAACCCACACAAATATTGTCACTTAATTTATGACAAAGGTATCACAGCTATGCTAGATCAATTTGATATCCATTTGGAAAAATTTTAATTGCCCCCCCATCACACTATATACATAAATCAATTCTAGAGGGATTACAAAACTAAATGTGAAAGATACAGTGCTAAAGCTTCCAGAAGACAATATAGGAGTATGTCTTAATAGCATTGGAATAGGAAAAAAAGATCTCATAGAGAAGAAGATATTTACAATCTATCCAACAAAGGGCTCATGTATGGAAAATACAAAGAATTTTTAAAAATCAATAAGAAGAATGTATAAACTCCAAGAGAAAACTGGGCAAAAGAAATGTAAGAGAAAGAGGGTATCCAAATGGTCAAAAAATATATGAAATAATGCTCCATATCATCATGGAAATGCAAATTAAAATCATAATTAGATGCTACTACTCCCTAACATAGTGACTAAAATGAAAAAGTCTGCCTATACAAAACATGGACAAGGATGTGCAACAATGTGAACTCAAACTGCTGACAAGAATATAAGTTGGTGCAGCCGTTTTTGAAAACTGTTTAGCTATGCCTACCAAAACTGAACATATGGACACCCTTTGAACCAGAAATTCTAGTTTCTGAAGTATAACCAACAGAAATACACACATGTATTCATATGTACAAGAATTTTCATAGCAGATTTATTCCTACTAACCACCCAAAATGGAAACTATTCAAATGTCCAATAAAAGTATAGTAGATTTTTACAACATTTGTTAGTAATCACAGAGGAGTTGGGTGGAAGAGTGAGAGTATGAATGAATTCACATTCACAAAAAATTTTTAAATACAAATCTTGGTAAGCCTCTGGGACATTCCTTCCAATCACTTCTATGTTCTAGTCATAGACACAGCTCTTAAACTTGTTTTATTTCCTTTTTTTTTTTTTTTACTTGTTTTATTTCCTTGCATTTTTGTTTGGTTCATGTTTCTCTTCACCATTTTAATCATGCTACCTGAGGAATTCTGAAAACAATTGGTTTCGGCATTAAGGTAACTCCCTTAGTCTAATCTTTGTCATAGTCCCACCTCCTTTTGATTGGCCAGTCTTCTCTCTAGTCATTTGGAATTTCTTAAGTATTTGCCTTATCCAAACCTGAGGTTTGCACTGTCTCTCTTCACTTTCTTTTCTTTTTTCTTTTCTTTTCTTTTCTTTTTTTTCTTTTCTTTTTTCTTTTCTTTTCTTTTTTCTTTTCTTTTCTTTCCTTTTCTTTTTTTTTCTTTTCTAAGATTTTATTTATTTATTCATGAGAGACACAGAGAGAGAGGCAGAGACATAGGCAGGAGGAGAAGCAGGCTCCCTGCAGGGAGGCCGATGCAGGACTCAATCCCAGGACTCCAGGATCACGACCTGAGCCAAAGGCAGATGCTCAACCACTGAGCCACCCAGGCATCCCATCTCTCTTCCCTTTCATGTCAGATTACAGATTGAAGAAATTCTTATGAGATCACCTTTAAAAAAAATTTACTCCTTTATCAAAGAATAATTGACATACAATATTGTTTGTTTCATGTATACAACACAGTGATTAAATATTTACATATATTATTAAATGGACACTACAGTAAGTCTAGTTACTACCTGTCATGATACAAATTTATTACAATGTTATTGACTATATTTCCTATGCTGTATATTACATTTCCATCTCTTATTTATTCTATAACTGGAATAATTATAATAATTATAATAATTAATCCCCTGCGCCTATTTCATCCATCTTCCTTTTTTTAAAAATATTTTATTTATTTATTCATGACAGATACAGAGAGAGGCAGAGACACAGGCAGAGGGAGGAGGACCTGATGCGGGACTCAATCCCAGAACTCTGGAATCACATCCGGAGCCGAAGGCAGACACTCAACTGCTGAGCCACCCAGGTGTCCCTTCATCCATCTTCCTATCCCCGTCCCCTCTTTTTTTTTTTTTAAAGATTTTATTTATTTATGAGAGAAACAGGGAGAGAGGCAGAAACATAGGCAAAGGGAGAAGCAGGCTCTCCACAGAGAGCCTGATGTGGGACTCCATCCACAGCCAGGATCACACCCTGAGCAGAAGGCAGATGCTCAACCACTGAGCCACCCAGGTGTCCCCCCTTTTCCCTCTTGTAACCATAAGTTTTTTCCCTGTATCTGTGAGTCTGTTTTCATTTTGTTTTGTTTTGTTTTGTTTCAAATTACACATATGGATGAAATAATATGGTATTTGTATTTCTCTGACTTATATGACTTAGCATAATACCCTCTAGGTCCATCTATGTTGTCACAAATGGCAAGATCACTTCTTTTTAATATTTTTCTAAAAGCGTCAAGAAGCAGCCAACACAAACATTCTGACTCTTTCCAATGACATATTTAATGCTAGATTCTGTAAGCATTAGACTGAATTCCAAGTTAGTTTATGTGAGAGTTTTACCATGCTTTGCCATGGCATGAAAGAAGTTACCAGCTTTCAAATCTATAATACCAATATATTTGTCCTCCTCCACACATGTATCTGCTAGGTTGTTGTTACAGTAGTACCCTATTTCAAGACACAATTCCCCTTTAGTTAAGGTAAAGTTTAGTCGTTCTACCAGAAACCCACCAATAGGATGGCAGAGATAACAAAGCAGTTTCTCTCTCACTTAACAGTCCTGATGTGAAGGATGCTGGTAGGCAAATAGTTCTGGCCCTTGGAGGTCATTTATGAGCCCAGGATCCTTCCAAGTTGTTACTTGGCTATCCATTAGGGCATTGATATAATTGACCTAATTAAATGTGGGTAACCACAATAAATGGGTTCAGTTGGTGGGAAGAGGGAAGAGGACGAAGAGGAGACACACTGTGGTTTTAAGGTACATATATTCCATTAGGGATAATATAGTCACATGATAGCTTCTGACTACAGGAAATTCTTGGAAATGTGGCCTAGCTGGGAAGCCATGTGCCCAGCCACAATTTTATTATTTTGGAAGAAAATGAAACTAGATTCAAGTGCACAGCTAGCAATCTTGACCACATCCATTTCTCCTCACTTCTTCCACACCTGGAAGCTACAGTGATGCTTTTACTTGCATATATGCCTAAAGATCTCTGTATTGTTTCACTTAGCAAGCACTTTTTCAGCCTTTAGCACACCTGACATTCTCAATACCACTGTGAGGCAGGCAAGCTATGAATTTGGGGCTCCAATGGAAAGAGAAATAAAGCAAGGCTCAAAGAAGTTATCTGCCCCACAAGTGACAAATGCATGGTCAAAACCATGATCTTCCTGGGGGATCCCTGGGTGGCTCAGTGGTTTGGCGCCTGCCTTCAGCCCAGGGCATGATCCTGGAGTCCCAGGATGGAGTCCCACATCGGACCCCCTGCATGGAGCCTGTTTCTCCCTCTGCCTATGTCTCTGCCATTCTCTCTCTCTCTCTCTCTCTCTCTCTCATGAATAAATAAATAAAATCTTAAAAAAAACATGATCTTCCAACTCCAAATACCTATAATTTTTTACTATCTTATATTCCATCTTTCTTACTTTATAATAACCATCTGCTATATGGTTCTTAGCTGTTCACCTCCATTGTTGCCTTGTCTACTGAAGAAAACTTACCTTGGCAATTTGATGGTGTGTGTTCCCATCAAATGGGGACTCCTGGGCATAGCCAAGCCAAGATGTTTTCTGTCTTTTGTACTATTGCTTAAAACAAGTTTTCAATCATTTTGCACATGTCACTTGCACTCTTTGGTATACTTTCCATTGTGCTTGGTTAAAGCCTTAGTTTATCTACCCCTGGGCCCAATACACACTTTTAAACACCATTTACTATGCTTCCTCACTATTCATATCCACAGGCTACTTAATGTGGCCACCCTTGTGCTTTGGTAGTTTCTTCTTTACAGAGGGACCAGGGTTCTATTTTTTAAGTTTAAGTCTGATCATGCCACTTGTATGAGTTCACTAGAGCGGCCATAATGAAGTACCACAGACTGGGGGATTTCAGCAACAAACCTACTTTCTCATAGGTTTGGAAGCTAGAAGTCCTAGATCAAAGTGTCAGCAGGGTCTTCCGAAAACTCTGTCCTTGGCTTGCAGATGGCCATCTTCTCCTGTGTCTTCACACAGTCTTCCCTCTGCATAGATCTGTGTCCTAATCTCCTCTTCTTATAAGGACATCAGTCATATTGGATTAAGGCACTGCCCTAATGACCTCATTTACCTTAATTACCTCTTTAAAGACCCTTGCTCCACCTTTCCCCTAAGATCAGGAACAAGACAGGGATGTCCACTCTCACCACTGCTATTCAACATAGTACTAGAAGTCCTAGCCTCAGCAATCAGACAACAAAAAGACATTAAAGGCATTCAAATTGGCAAAGAAGAAGTCAAACTCTCCCTCTTCGCCGATGACATGATACTCTACATAGAAAACCCAAAAGTAAAAAAAAAAAAAAAAAAAAAAAAAAAAAAGAAAACCCAAAAGTCTCCACCCCAAGATTGCTAGAACTCATACAGCAATTCGGTAGCGTGGCAGGATACAAAATCAATGCCCAGAAGTCAGTGGCATTTCTATACACTAACAATGAGACTGAAGAAAGAGAAATTAAGGAGTCAATCCCATTTACAATTGCACCCAAAAGCATAAGATACCTAGGAATAAACCTCACCAAAGATGTAAAGGATCTATACCCTCAAAACTATAGAACACTTCTGAAAGAAATTGAGGAAGACACAAAGAGATGGAAAAATATTCCATGCTCATGGATTGGCAGAATTAATATTGTGAAAATGTCAATGTTACCCAGGGCAATATACACGTTTAATGCAATCCCTATCAAAATACCATGGACTTTCTTCAGAGAGTTAGAACAAATTATTTTAAGATTTGTGTGGAATCAGAAAAGACCCCGAATAGCCAGGGGAATTTTAAAAAAGAAAACCATATCTGGGGGCATCACAATGCCAGATTTCAGGTTGTACTACAAAGCTGTGGTCATCAAGACAGTGTGGTACTGGCACAAAAACAGACACATAGATCAGTGGAACAGAATAGAGAATCCAGAAGTGGACCCTGAACTTTATGGGCAACTAATATTCGATAAAAGAGGAAAGACTATCCATTGGAAGAAAGACAGTCTCTTCAATAAATGGTGCTGGGAACATTGGACATCCACATGCAGAAGAATGAAACTAGACCACTCTCTTTCACCATACACAAAGATAAACTCAAAATGGATGAAAGATCTAAATGTGAGACAAGATTCCATCAAAATCCTAGAGAAGAACACAGGCAACACCCTTTTTGAACTCGGCCATAGTAACTTCTTGCAAGATACATCCACGAAGGCAAAAGAAACAAAAGCAAAAATGAACTATTGGGACTTCATCAAGATAAGAAGCTTTTGCACAGCAAAGGATACAGTCAACAAAACTCAAAGACAACCTACAGAATGGGAGAATATATTTGCAAATGACATATCAGATAAAGGGCTAGTTTCCAAGATCTATAAAGAACTTATTAAACTCAACACCAAAGAAACAAACAATCCAATCATGAAATGGGCAAAAGACATGAACAGAAATCTCACAGAGGAAGACATAGACATGGCCAACATGCATATGAGAAAATGCTCTGCATCACTTGCCATCAGGGAAATACAAATGAAAACTACAATGAGATACCACCTCACACCAGTGAGAATGGGGAAAATTAACAAGGCAGGAAACAACAAATGTTGGAGAGGATGCGGAGAAAAGGGAACCCTCTTACACTGTTGGTGGGAATGTGAACTGGTGCAGCCACTCTGGAAAACTGTGTGGAGGTTCCTCAAACAGTTAAAAATATACCTGCCCTACGACCCAGCAATTGCACTGTTGGGGATTTACCCCAAAGATACAAATGCAATGAAACGCCGGGACACCTGCACCCCGATGTTTCTAGCAGCAATGGCCACGATAGCCAAACTGTGGAAGGAGCCTCGGTGTCCAACGAAAGATGAATGGATAAAGAAGATGTGGTTTATGTATACAATGGAATATTACTCAGCTATTAGAAATGACAAATACCCACCATTTGCTTTGACGTGGATGGAACTGGAGGGTATTATGCTGAGTGAAGTAAGTCAGTCGGAGAAGGACAAACATTATATGTTCTCATTCATTTGGGGAATATAAATAATAGTGAAAGGGAAAATAAGGGAAGGGAGAAGAAATGTGTGGGAAATATCAGAAAGGGAGACAGAACATAAAGACTGCTAACTCTGGGAAACGAACTAGGGGTGGTAGAAGGGGAGGAGGGCGGGGGGTGGGAGTGAATGGGTGACGGGCACTGGGTGTTATTCTGTATGTTAGTAAATTGAACACCAATAAAAAAATAAAAATAAATAATAAAAAAAAAGACCCTTGCTCCAAAACCAGTCACATTTTGTGGTACTAGGGGTGAGAACTTCAGCATACGAATTGAGAGGGACACAATTCAGCTCACAAAACCTCCTATGTTCAAAAGCTTTTTAATGTTCCTCCATTTCAGAGTGAAAATTAGTGTCTGTCCTTTTGATGGTTCAGGATCCAGCCCCTGGTAATTCCCTGACTTCATCCCTCTACCACTCTCTTAGTGTCATTTCTCCAACACATCAGAGCCTTTGTATTAATGTTCCTTGTGCCTGGAATGCTTTCCTCTCAGATATCTACATGGTTCACTCCCTCCATTTGATCCCCTTATAAATCACAGCATCCTATTTAAATAATGAACTGCACCCTTGGCACTACATTATTCCTTCCACTGCTTTATTTTCCTTCATAGCATTTTCCATCTTCTAATATATCACATTTTTAAAGTGCCTCCTCTCATAAAATGCAAGCTTCATGAAGCCAGGGACAATTTTCTGTTTTGTGCTTCTAATATCCCTGCCTGTAAAAGAATCTCTGATTTATGGTAGGTACTCAGAAAACATTTGCTGAAAAAATGAATAAGCCCTGTTTAATGAGAATACAACTGACCTGCAGGAGGTGGGGGGAGGGGAGAAAAGCCTCAGAGCAACTGAAATCATGTTCCACACTTTTTTTGTGGAGGTGAGGGACAGTGCCCAGAAACTTTAGTTACCATCAAGTTCTATGAAACATATATATCTAAATTCCAATGTCAATGCAAATGATAAATGGCAAGAAAAAGTGATTTCGTTAAAGAAGAAGGTTTGTGGACAGATTGATAGTGAAGGAAGAGAAGAAACTGTAAAAAGAGATATATTGACTCAAAAGGCACATCCATTTGGGGCCATTTTCCATAAGAGTAGTGATGACAGCTGAGTAGCAACCAAGAAAACAATGGTCATAGCCAAGAACAGGACATGAAGTTCACAATAAGAGCCAAGATTAATTAGGAAGAGGTCACATATGTCTGGTGTGCTTCATTTTGCTAGGGTAGAAAAATGTGCCATACCTGGAAGATGTAGGTTTTTTCTTTCTAATATGTGGTTTAAATCGCTCTTTTCAAAAACCTCGATGCTGAAAGTGGTAAACTTCCTTTAGACAGAGACTCTGTCATGCACAGTCCTCACTCCTCAGGCTGGAAAAAGTGATATAAGAAGTATGGCTGTTCTCAGCACAGCTCTGCTGTTCACTTTCTCCTGATCTGAGGATGGGAGTAAATTGCTTTCAGTTTTCCTAAAGACATGAACCAAAGCTTCCATTGTCTCCCTTGGCACCCTTCTTCCTCCAACTCACTCCCAATTAGATGCTTGCCTTTTGGATTTTCCTCACCACCTCCCCATGAAGATCATCTAGAAAATTGCCCTCCACTTTATAAAGCCCTCATGTCTGTCTAACATGCCATGTGACTCTTCACTGGGGTTTGTTTGCCAATCAAGCAAATCATAGTCATTCTCCATGACCTACTAAGCAAGGAAGCAGGCCTGAGAGGGGATGAAGAAACATGTCTGAATTCATTCCTTCCCTATAACACTCCCTGGGTGTTGACACCCAGAACCTGAAGCCCAGCCAGCTTAAGCCCTGGACAGAGTCCAAGACCCAAACAGGGAGGCCCAGGGTGGGGCCAGTGAGTCAACAATCTAGGGATGCAGCCAGGGTTCAGAACCTCAAGCTACAGTTAACAGAGCCAAGATCCATAATACAAACTGAGTAACTTCAGTAGAAGCACAGGGAGGAAGGAGTTAGAGTAGATTTGGGAGGAAAGTTGGAAAAGGTAAAGTTGTAGCAGGGCCAAGGAGCCCAGTTAGGTCCAAAGGCAAGGGGAATCATAACATCACATTGATCAGAATTCTGTAGGTCCAGCTTCAGGCAGCTCATGTTTACTTCCATGAAAACTCCAGGGTTCCATCTCCTGCCCAGCTCTGCTCTTATTTTTCATAAGCTTCCTGAGGGACTTCAGCAAGTCCTATGGCTTCTCCCACTATCTCTGTGCAGCTGACTTTGCTATTTGAACAACAGTAGGAAAGGTGTGGCATTCTGTATTAGGGGACTCTCATTCTAGCCTCAGCTCTATTACTTCTGGCTGTGTAATCTTAGGCAAATCATCTAATTTCTCTGGGACTCAGTTGCCTCAGCTAGGAAGAGGGAAAAATAATGTCTACTGCACAGAATTGGGGTGAGGATTAAATCAAATCATGAAGATGAAGATGCTTTTTAAAACACAAGGTGTTGGGATGCCTGGGTGGTTTAATGGTTGAGCATCTGCCTTCAACTCAGGGTGTGATCCTGGTCCAAGGATCGAGTCCTGCATCAGGCTTCCTGTGAGGAGCCTGCTTCTCCCTCTGTCTATGTCTCTGCCTCTCTCTGTGTCTCTCATGAATAAATAAATAAAATCTTTAAAAAATAAAACACAAGGTGCTATACAATATCATTCATAGTATTAATGAGTCAATCTCTACCCTAGTCCTCTGTCCTAAGCTCCAGCTTGATACATTCAACTGCCTCCTAGAACTCTCCACTTGGACATGCCACAGACACCTCAGAGTCAATATATTCCAAACTACCAAAAATGTTATCTTCCATTGCAGGACATTCTGTCTCTCCTATGGAGCCTATCTCAGTGAAAGACATTGGAGGCACTAGGGGGTCACACCTAAAACTTGAAAATTCCCATAGGCTGAACTCTCCTTCATCACCCATATCCAATCTGTTACCAACAACCAGGCTGAGACTAAAACCTGAAGGATTCTCAGCCCTTTCTCTCTATCCCCTCTGCCTCGACCTAGGTCAGATTCTCAGCATTTCTTTCCTAGAATACTGCAACAGCATCTTAAGAGATTCAGCTATCTCTGGTCTCACACTCCACATTTCCAAATTCATGCTTGCCATCTTGGCCATACTAATCTTTGAAAAACCTAAATCTGACTATGCTAAACTCCTCTACTTAGAATCATGCAATGTTCCTTTAGAGAGATAACCCACTCTTAGCACCTTGGCACTAGCGATACATGCCAGCTTCACTTCCCACCCTATCCTTCTAACTACCCAATGTTCTCACATTCCTAATCAGAAGCATCTTAAACAGACTATGTCTCTCTAACCTTTATGACCCTTTTCTGTTCTAATATACCTTGCACAATATCATAGAGTTAGATCCTTCTTGGAGTTATTCAACTTTACAACCAATTGACATCAAAAGCTCCCTTGCTATAGCTTTCTTCAACTTCCAGTGATTTTTCCCCCAATACAGTTTCATACAGAAGGCAATTGCTAACAATGGAATATCCAAAGTTCTAAGACAGCATGAGCACTGGAAAGGGTTCTGGGTTAATTGTCAGATGCCTTTAAGTTCAGTTCCTGTTCTAGTTCAAGTTCTGCCACTAAAGAAAAGAGCCAGCTACCCTGTGTTATCTGTGAGATGGTCCTCAAAGACATTGTTGAGCAGCTGAATTAAGCAACTCAATAGCCCACATACCTCTGAACCTCCTGTTATAAATGTTTTTGTTGTCTGAGTCAATCTAAGTAAGAGTTTTCATTACTTGCTGCTAAAAGCACTGTAAATGTTCCAACACAATAGCTGACTCAAGTAATAACACAGGCCTGTATAAAGTATGCATGGGAATTATTATCTCTCTCATATCAATCAAGCAAACAAAAATAAAAATAGGCTTAGAGAAGGAAAGTAATTTCCCCAAGAATACACTGAAAATTCTATGGTTAATTCCATTGATTGTGACAATACTAAAAAATATTTGCAGTCTGGATTATCAGCTGAATAAACCCTGGTCCCTTATAATTGTGCTACTAAATTGCAATGGGTTGGGTAACCAGATTTCCACAAAGTATTTAGAACTGACTGTAGACTAAGTAAACAGGCTCTGAGTGAAGTTCTAAGGACTTGCCCATGAAGAAATGGCAGAGGCTTTAGTGTCAACCTTGGGACATCCTGATGAATATGATGTCTTCTATATTCCTGGCTAATATTTGGTCCATATAAAATCAGAAGCATTAGGATAATCTGTCACCTAATTATTTTTAGTTTATGTGAAAATTATTACTGAATGTCACAGAGTGCACACCTATAGAAGGGGTGCTCAAACCATGCCTGCCTATGTGGGTAGAGCAAAAGAGTGGTAGGACTGCACTTTATGATTTTCAGTTTAAATGTTTTGTTCTGGCCAACTTAGAGTTGAAAAGCAAGGATTCTGACTGGCCTCAATTCTTTACTTATGTCAAAGGACATTTTGCTGCACTAAAAGGACATTTTGCTAGTCTAAAAGTGACACAAGATGCCCTGTGTGTAGTGGGCAACCCATCCCTGGTTCAATCTAAGGTTGAATGCCCTACTTGTGAGGGGAGACTATAAAAGAGATTCCTATTTCAGGAGGAAGTTAGTGCCAGCTTCATCAAATCTCTTACAGTACCTTCCAAATCCTGATTCCTTTTACAGCCCATCATACTAGGCCCTTAGAGGTGAAAACATATTCTCTATTTTTTTCTCCTGTCAAAATTCCCCATAGAAATAGGAAGTCTCAAATTAATTTGGCCCACCATGGAGCCCTTTCTATTTCATATAAGAGCACCAGCCCTAATAATTTTAGAATTGAGGCCCAACTAATGATATTATTGATGATGTATCAGAAAAGAAAGAACACCTGCTCTTTACAAAGACCTTTTTACATTAAAACTACATACTACCTTGGTGAATTCACCTCCTAGTCTGTTGGAACCAATCTCTTTGTAGAACAGGCAGCTTCACATTGTAGATTCAATGGCAGAGCTTCCATACAGGGAGCCTCTCAGAGCACTTAACCAAACTCAACACTCCCAATTGTTACAAATGATTGGCAGCTGGGCCTAGCAAGCATTATGAACTTGCCAATCAGTTTTCCAAAGCTTTGGAAAGAGAAATGTCTTTCATGAAATAGGCTACATTTGCCTGGAGCACCAGAGAAAAAGGTGCCTCTCTTGGGAATTCTAACAAAAGACTTTCCTTTCCTCCTTAACCTACAAGGCAAGGAAGTGTGTCTGCTGAGGGAGGGTGAGTAAAACACAGACTCTTGCATCTAACTGCTTAGCTCCATCCCCATCAGGAGACCACCCTGCTCCCAGTCATTGCTGAAAAATCTGTTTGTTCCTTTGGGACCTCAGACAGTTGTGAAAATCTTCCTGAGAGCTGGGGTGAAGAAATGTAGCTCCTCAGTGTTTCTGGCATTCAGAAGTCCTATCCCCAAACTTCAGGCTTGGGAAAACAGGCAAGCCAGTAAACCATCCAGACTAGTGCAAAGTCCTGCAGCTCTGAAGGATGAGTCATCTGCTTTTACCACCACTTGAAATAAACGATAATAGCTTGGCAGGCTCTCATATATTAATAGCCTTGTCATTTTACCTTCCTCATGCTCTCTTTACTCCACATTGGAATTAGAGATGGCTGGTTTCAGAGTTGATTTCCCTGAGTGTCCAAGCTACCCAGAAGGTCCAAAAGGAGCCCAGGATATTCTTTGCACCCTGACCATAGCAACAGGCCACTGTCATTCTCCTGCAGTTATTCTTGGCTACATTACCACTCTTAATGATCCCATGGTATTCTGTCCTGGAAATTATCAGATTTACTTCCTTATCTGGGTATTCCTATTCCTTGCATAACAATGTACGTTTCATGAAGGCAAAGACTTAGTCTGGCTTGTCACTGGATCCCTAGCACCCAAAACAGCATCTGTGAGAAAGGAGAGGGAAGGTTCAAAATGTTAGCCCCTCCCTACACCAAGAAGGAGGGTATACAAAGAGGGCAGGAGTTGGTAATGGGGAAGGGTTTCATGAAAGGAAGAACAGGATTCTCTGTGACCAGGGGCTTTTGATATAATGTCCCATCCTCCCCAACCCTTGCTACAAACATGAGGGTCATAGCTTAACCTATGATTAATCTTAGACTTAATCATTAACCTTATGTGGTTAAAAAGAATAAAAACCTGGAGATTGTAAAGTGTAATGATTCATCCTCTATTTAGTGTCTTTGCCCATATAACAGGAGGCTTCTGTATGTGAAATATATTTCTGCTACCTCTTTTACTCCTCCCTAAGGAGAAGCAGTGGCCTACCTGATTGGTAAGATAGAACAAAAGAAAACACAGTGATCCTTGGTTCTTCTGTGTCAGACTTCTGAAATGCACCAGAAGGCCATGTGCCTTTTGCAGCTGCTTGTCCTCAGGAAAAGTAGTTAAGCTTAATTTGAGGCAGGGGTGAGGGTTAGGATGGCATTTATGGAAGTCAATTTGGAGCCTCTGCTCCTTTTATTAAGGGATGTGGGGAAGTATTTGTTCTTCTCTGACCCCTGTATCTTATTTTTAAGCTACTCTGAATTTGGAGGGGAAGGGACAGGGGTGTAGGTAATCATCTCCCTCAAATTCTAGTAAGACCCACCACATTCCACACCCCAGTTTTCCACTTTAAATCTCTGTGCTCATTGCTCTCTAATAGCACACCCATCCCTGCACTGCTCTGTGCTTCTGTAACTTTAATCAGACCCTGACCACTCTGGTATCCCCTATATCTTCAAAACCTCCTGCTAGGCCACCAGCACCTTGCTCTATGAGACAGAGGCCTCCACCTTCCCACCTCTTTATCCAAATCCAACTCTAGCTCCTCTCCACAGTCCTCCCATTCACAGTCATTAATCCAGTCAATACACTAGGGTAGGGCACCAGCTCTGGAGGCCATCTGAAGCAGTTTATTCTCCTGTGGTCAAAGTCCTTTAGGGTCTCAGGTAGGGTTGTCCCATTCTACAATGCTGCTTCCAAACCATTACATTGTATCCCCTCTTGCTCACTTCATGATATCATTCTCACCCTCACTCCCATGTAGCATAAAGTTTTCACTCTATACTTGGGCATTTCCATCAGCTTATACGCGTGCTGTCACTTCTCCCATATAACCTCTTGAGCCTCCTTCCTTCTTCAACTGTCCCATTTGGCTGCTGTCTGATGAAATTTACCCAAGGAATTGTCTATGCTCCTTATTTCCAATGTCCCACCCATTCAAAAACGACCACCATACAAACTTCCCTCATCAAGGTCACTAATGACTCACTAACCGCAATGGTCAACTCTTACTCTTATCCCACTTGACCTTCCAGCAGCAGTCAACAATTGAATTCCTCCCTCCTTCTTGACTTCAATGATGCCTTACTCTTGATAATTCTCTCACCTCACTGCTCACATTTCTCAGTCTTTTTGGCAGGCTCCTTCTCTTCTCCCCAGTCTCTTACTGTCCTTGGTTCACTTCTCTAGCTACACTCACTCCATGTTCATCTCATCTAGTCCCCTGGCTTTCAATGTCATCTCTATGCCATATTATGCCACTACATTTCTCATAATCATCCCAATGGCTTCCGTTTTTAAGCAGAGGACAAGTTAATGTTCTTTCAGTGATACTACATGATTTGACAGGCCAACGCATTTTCTCTCTGACCTCGTGTGTCACTAACTCCTCCTTGTTCCCTCTTCTCCAGGTGCACTGGCTTTCTTCCTGTTCCTGGAACATGACAAACATGTTCTGCCCTTAGGTTATTTTTATTATCGGTTCCTTTGTACTAAAACACTCTTCTTTCAGACATTTAGTAATGCCCTCCCTGACCATCCTATGTAAAATTATAACCCACTCTCCCCAGCACTCTTAATCCTACTTACCTTACTCCACTTGTTATTTTTCCCCAAACCACATATTACCTCTAAAGTGCTATAAGTATTCCTATTAAATGTATTTTTTATGGTCAGCCTCCTCCCCTGGAAAGTGTTCCCCACAAGGGCAGGAATTTTTATTTTCTCCTTTCTTTAGCATCTGAGACAGTGCCTAGTGCATGGTAACAAGTGTTGATTGAATAAATGAATAAGCCTGTCTCTTTCCTCTCCTTTCCTTCACTCTTTACCTCCTTTGAAGAAGAGGTGTTCATCCTCCACTAGTAGACCAGTTCTGCACACTGAACTCTGACCATACCCAACTGCCTCCTTAATGACTTCCTCCCTTCCCTCTTCCCTTCAATTGGCTTCTTCCTTGTAGCCTATAAACATGTCTCATTCATATTTTAAACACAAAAATCCAAGTTTTCCAAATATTTGCTTCCCTCTAGCTGTTGCACTCTGTCCTCCTTCACTGTAAACTTCTTGAGAAGTTGTCTATGTTTTCTGACTTCACATCCTCACCTCATTCACTCCTCACAGAAGACACTTTCTAGACCTCATCATTCTCAAATGGTGCCCACCAGCATTTGCTAGTTCCTTCCTTGAAACTCTTTATCTTGTTCTCTGAGGCCTTGGTCCAGACCCTAACGACCCAGAGAAGAATCAGACGTGGCTCCTTCATTAAGCTGCATCCCCACTTTTGGTCTGGGAGACAGTGACAACTCTCCCTGCTTTCCAGCCAGACTTCAAGCTATCCTTGCTCATATCCTCCCTTCTCTCACTGTCCCTTTCCTGCACTCTTCAACCCTCTGTGAACTGGCCCTGCTCCAATGCTCCACTGCGACAGCTTGTGTCAAGCTTACCAATGGCTTCCCTGTTGATAAACCCAATGGACTTCATTCAATCCTTGTCTTACTAGAACATTGTTGAACTTGCCATCCTTTTTTATTTTTAATTTTTATTTATTTATGATAGTCACAGAGAGAGAGAGAGAGACAGAGACACAGGCAGAGGGAGAAGCAGGCTCCATGCACTGGGAACCCGATGTGGGATTTGATCCCGGGTCTCCGGGATCGCGCCCTGGACCAAAGGCAGGCACCAAACCACTGCGCCACCCAGGGATCCCTGAACTTGCCATCCTAATAGAAATTCTCCTCTCTTCTATTGGCTACTGTGACAGTTCTCTCAGGGCTCAAGCTTACGCCATCCTCTTTCTCCCTGGTTGGTTGCATCTAGTCTCATGGCTTTGAATAGCAGCCATGTGGTGGGACTCTCAGTCTCCATTCCCAGCCATGCCTCTCCTCCCTTGCAGCCTTGCAGCAAGAATACTTGCTCAGTGGTTCAATTCTCCAAGGTATAGAGCCTATTTTGTCCACTCCATTATCACCTTCTTGAAATAGGAGCCTTGCTCTGCCATGCGTATCTGGGGCTGGGCTCTTGCTTCCTGGTCAGACACTTCCTAGGTACTGTTCAAGATCTCAGGGATACCAGGTGTGCCTGCACTACTATTTGTCAGTAATTTATCATTAATGGTGAAAATGGCACATAAGTTTTGTTCATTCAGCTAGTTTCTACTAGAGGATCTGAAATTCAAACCTAGTCCCACCTGTAGTGGGGCACAGGGACCTAATCAGCACCCTGTGCTACCTCTACCTCTACTATCTATCTATCTGCTCTGAAGCCTGGTTTTCTGCTGTTTGTCCCTCTATCCATTTTAGCTCCCAGCTTAGCGCTATAGATAGTGCTTCCTCCAGCTTGCCTCCCCCAGTGTCCCAAGCATCTTAGTCTTGCCGTAAGCCCAGATACTTAACTAGCTAAGAATCTCGCACAACTTGTTGAGACTGGTATTTTCCTCTTGGTCTAATAGGAAAAACACGTTGTGCATGTGTTACAGTTTGGGCCAATTTAGACAAGAACACACAGACTTTAGGACCAGAAGCTCTGGTTTTACCCCTAAACCACATGTATAGCAGGACACATGGTTTGGTATTGATTATTAAATGTGATCATTCACAGCTGACAAAGGGGTTGCTCATGGCTGTTCTGATCAATGGATAGCTTGGTTTAGTTATGAAAATACAGCTGAGGGGATCTCTGGGTGGCTCAGTAGTTTGGTGCCTGCCTTTGGCCTGGGGCGTGATCCTGGGGTCCCAAGATCGAGTTCCGCATCGGGCTCCCTGCATAGGGCCTGCTTCTCCCTCTGCTTGTGTCTCTGCCCCTCTCTCTCTCTATCATGAATAAATAAATAAATCTTTTTAAAAAAAGAAAAGAAAATGCAGCTGATATATTGTTTTTTTTGTTTATATCCAGTTTGAATATCAAGTTGTAGAGAGATATATTTGAAGCAATCAGCACAGGATAGAGAAGTGGGGATACACACACACACACACACACACACACACACACATCTAGACAATAAATATGAAGGTTCTTGGAACATTAGAAAGTGAAACACAAAGTGCAAGGGACTATTCTCATTACTGGGACTAAAAGCTCTCCCCCCACCTGCCCCCTTCCTTCTGCCTTCCTTATTACTATTTCGCTACCCTGGTCACCTGGGGGAAGACACTGCATCATCTCTAGCAATCCCATTTCCCTTGCCTCCTCCCCCAATCCAAGTAGCCATCAATTGTGTCAGTTAAGCCACCACTCCCCATGTTGCTCTCTCCCTTCTAATCATCCTAGTGACTCTGCTCTCATTCAGATCTATACAATTCCATTTCTGGGAGAAAAAGGGCTCCAACCTGTTCTTCCTGTAAACACTTTTGCCTGACCTATTAGAGGGTCGCCTTGAAGAACAGTTCTGACATGCAGTGTCCCTGTTTGAAAATTTTCTGTAACTTCATCTTTGCTTACAAGAGAAAGTGCAGGTTCTTGGCTCAATATTCAAGGCCCAACACTAGCCTGTCTAGCCTGCCACTTCAGCTTTATCTCTGACAATGCCTCTTCATGCAAATTCTCCCAGCAAACTCCTCCTTGTTTTCTATCAAACACCACACATTTCTGATTTCAATATCTTGACTGGCTCTATGCTTGGAATGTCCATCTCTGCACCTCTGCCAGTAAGGCCCATCTGTTGCTGCAAGTCTCAAGTCCATGTAAATAAAGCACAGGCTCCTCCTCCTAATTGCAGTTTCCAGAACTGCCCAACCAGAGGGATATCTGGTCTTCCTGGGGACTCCAGGGCATCCTGACTTTTTACCTTGTGCTAGTAATTTCCGAGAGAAGTCCCTTTTCTTCTCTTGAGCCACATATGTGAGAGCCAAGACTACGTGCAAGGCCTTGCTTTCTATCTGTCCATTGCCAAGTCTGTGGCCTGGCATAGACAAGCACGCAGGAAGTACTTGGAGAGCTGCAACACAGTAATCATGCCCTGCCTTTTACAAGGCTCATGAGTTTCCACAGGTCCTTGCAGCTATCCTTTTGGATGAGGTGGGTAAGGAAGATGGTAAAGTGTGATTAATCTCCACCGTTAAGAGAAAGGTGTCCCAGATGGGTCCTCTGATTAGGGCACTGTAACTGCCTGCCTCTTTTGGCTGCCTGGGACTCAGTCACTTATTCAGCAAATATAACTAATGCTGGCCATTAAGCACTGTGCTCTACCCAGGGGAGTTCCATCTCTTGGAACTCCAGTGTCAGTGGAGGAAGGAACATCCATATAAGACATTTCAAGCCTAAGGCCGCTCTCCGCAGCACTCTGGTGCTGGACAGGAAGGCAGGCAGATGGTGCACAGCTTTCTTCTTGTAGTATGCTTGGGAATGCTCTGCATGTACTTCATTCCTGCTTTGCAGCATATTGCCCTAGGGCAAGAGTGGTTATATCATTTGCAGGGCTGAGGGAAAAAATAAAAATGCAGAGGCATGTGCTCAACAATTATTAAGAATTTCAAGAGGAGGACTGCAAAGCATCAAGCAAAGTGGGGCCCTTCTGCACAGGTCACAAGCCCATGAAGTTTGCCCTGCCACATGGCTAGGAAGTATGCACACAAGAGGTCTGAATGTGTCCTGCAGTCTTTTCTTTTCTCTCGCACAGAGGCTGAAGGAGCCTAGATCCCAGTAAACTCGGTGGCAAAAGAACACACACAGCTGCACACAGGCCAGAAACAAATATTTGTGTAGTGCCTCCTGTGTCCCCAGAACTCCTATAAGTTTCATAGATATGGTTGAAAACCAGACACACATGTTTTTTTGTTTGATTTAGCTTGGTTTCTGTCACTGAGCTTGCTCCAGTTGGGAAAACCCACTATAAACAAGCTCACAAAGAAATGCCCAGGAACATCATCAGTTAGTGGGCAGTTTTGTGGAGATGATGAAGCAGAGTGATGGGGTAGGGGTAGGGCAGTGGAGAGGGAGTATTAGGTTAGCTTGATATGGCAAAGGCAAAGGCTCTCCAAGGAGACTACTGCTAGCTACGATGCACACGGCCCCTTCTAGAGCAACAGGTGAGGATGCTGCTGATGTTCAGCATCAACTTGGCAGGCAAATTTCTGCAATCTTTTTCCCTCTCAAGCAAATCCTGAGGGTCTCAGTGACAACGAGGATGCTTGAGACTCTTCACTATCACCACTGTTTGAGGGCAGTGACCGCCACCCTCATCCCCACCCCCAGTGTCTACTCACTTCCACTTCTGGCATGACTGAGAGCCAAGTCTCCAGAAAGATTTAGCCAGCCAGTCTTGGAGAGGAGGTTTTTGAGGTCCCTCCACCCTCAGATGGTCCCTCTCACACCCAGGCCCCAGGGCTAAACCTGAGTCAGTCAGTGCCTCCATGTGGCTCCGGGAAAGTGCTCCAGGGATTGCTTAGGCCTGGTCCTTTGTGGTGGGTCCTCTCCCCTACCCTTAACACCTGCGAAACTGGCCTGTGAAGTAGCTGAGACCAGAGCCTGCTGGAGAGACACCCCCACCCAAGTGTCTCTTCTTCCCCTGTGCCAAGGAAGGTACTCAGTTACCCAACTTCCTTCGGATGCCTAGAGATGTACTCTGAAGGACCTGAAGGTCTGGAGGTGGGGTAAGGGAAATCTCAGAGGCCAGGAGATCTGGGGAAGCAACAGGTGATAGGGGAGGGAGTCTAGGGCAGGCAGCCACAGTTCGATCCCGCAGTGCGCTAGCGGACTGGAGGGGGTCTAGGAGGAGGCAGGAACCCCCCGGCCCCTGCATCTCCCCTTTCCAGGCCCAGTGTGTGGCCGTCCTCTCAGCCGCCGCCGCCGGCCTCCGGTTTCCCCCGCCTGGGGCCCGCGCCGCGGCTCGCCTCTTCCTCCCTTCCCCCGTCCCCCGCCCCTGGCTGTCTGGCAGCGCCGCAGTCGTGGCGGCAGGGGGCGGGGGGCCTTGGCGACCGGGCTCCCTCCTCTTCCCCCTCCTCCTGCCTCCCGCCCGCGCGAGCCTATCCACCCCACTCTCCGCAGCGGCAGCAAACACGTCGTCGGAGATTTCCATCGGGGCTCAGGGGGCGGGGCCAGGGTGGGGGGCGCGGGGCGGGGCGAGTGGGAGGAGTGGAAGTTGGAGCCCAACAAAACCCCGCACACCGCGCTCGGTGCGGCCAGACCGTGCGCAGCGACCTCCACGCAGGTGGTCGCGCCGGTCCCCACCACGATGTTAGCCAAAGTTCTCCTGATCCTCCTGGGCACGTCCATAATCCTCCCGTCTAGGTGAGTCTCCAGCCCGGGACCCAGAAGCCCTCCGCGCCCAGCTCCTCCTCCCCTGGAGCTGGACCAGCTCCCCGGACCCCTGGGTCCCTGCGATCCTCGAGCCCCGCGCCCACCTTTTCCCGGCCACTGCGCGGGCCAGCCGGGCCCCGGGGCCCGGCGACGCGCCACCGGCCTCCAACTCGCTCCCTGTAGGATGGGGGCCCCAGACCCCTGAGGGGGCGCCCAGGAAGGAAGGCGGGAAGCCTGTTCCCTGGCCGCCCCGCGCCCCAGACTCCCGCTCTCCAAAACCACGGCGAGGGCCGGGGGACTAGCACGCTTCTCCCTCCTTGGATCTTCCGTTGGAAGAGGCTAGCGGCCCGCGGGGTAACTGGCCGAGGTAGGCTCGTGCTTCTGAGGCCGAGGTGTGGGGGTGTGGGGGGAGGCTTTGGGAAGATGGAACCCGGGAGGGCGCCCGGGCTTGGGGAGCCAAACTGCGCCTAAATGCTGGAGCGTTGGCTTGCGTGTCCTCTCGAATTTCTTTTTCTGAGCGCCTACTAACTACCAGGCACTGCGCCAGATAACTCTGACTTTACTTGCTTCCCTTCCCGCCGCTCCTCTCATTGCCAGTCCCAGGCACGAGCCCCAGTTTACTCCAAGGATTCCCGCCCGTTATCCAGCCCCCTCCTCTCGGCCCAGCCTCCCCTTCCTGCATCCACCGCCGCCCCCCCCCCGACCCCTCACCCCCCACTCCCCACCCCCACCAGCACCAAACACCCTACTGGGTCTCGGACTGACCGAGCCAGACGCCAAGAATGTTATTCTCTGAGGTCTGAGGTTTGGGTCCCGGATTTCCATCCCCACCCCCTTTTCCAAAGGCTAACAGCAGGTTTCCCTGGAGCAGCCAGCTTCCCTCACACTTTCTTCTGGCCCCAGGACTTCGCTCAGAAGGTTGTTCCCTGCACTTCTGACTTTTTAGAGTAGAAAATGACTGCTTCATATTTTTGAGACAGTTTCCATTCCACAAGTCTCTCTGTCTTGGTTCTCTGTTTTGGACAGAGGGGAGATGGCTTCTCCTCTCACCCCACAATGCTTCAGCTCCTCAGGGGAGGGGCTGTAGGGCTCGCTGCTGGCTCACCGGAGCCCTGGGGTGTGGGGGTTGGCCTCAGCAGGGGCTTGGCAAATATTTCTGAATGCGTGCTAGGAATTTCCAGTCATCCACATCCTTCCAGATATGAATTGGACTGTTTGGGAGAGCTGGCATGGTTACTGGCTAGGGCAAAAGAGGGGTCTCGGAGTGGGGGCAAAAGGAAGAGGGGAGGAACTGGGAAGAACAGCTAGGAACAGGGGCTGTTGACATGGAAACTACTCTTGCTGTCAGGGGAGGGGGCAAGGGAGGAAGGGCCCAGGGAGGAAGGGCTGCAGCAAGTGGTGTTCAGACACTGTCAACATGGCAACCCATGATGTCAGCAAAGAGCTAAAGGTGGCCATGCAGTGTGTTGGCAAGAGACACATCGAACCAGGAAACCTTGCTCTGGTCCAGGCTCAGCCTCAAATGGTGGTGACTTTGGGCTCAGCCCTTTCCCCACATGGGGCTCAGTTTCTTACCCGAAAGGTTAAAAAGAGGGCTGATTTGGGGGGAAAAAAACAAACAAGCCAGTGGGCCCCCTCCTGGAGCTTTGCCAGTCCCCTCTTCCTCTCCTTCCATCACCCACAGTTAGTTGGAAGAGCATCCTCACTAGTGGGAAGGGGTGCGGAGTTCCAGCTCCATCTTGGACTATTGCATCTAGAGGGATGTGAGTGCATGAAAAGTCCCCATGGAAAGATTCCACTAGCCCAGTACATGAGTGTTTTTCAAGTTTTTATTATTTCTAGCCCTGAAAGGGGGCTTAGTGGCTGGCTGAGGAAAGGTATGCAGTGTCAGCAGCTCCTTAACCTCAAGGATCCCACGATGAGCATGTCTGTTTTGTTTGTATTTTTACTGGTGAAGGCTGACTGGAGAATTACGACAACCTCAGGACCTTCTGATATCATTTTCATCGCAGACATAGTTTGGGAGCAGAGGGGCTTCAGTGATCCCTGGGCTTTTCTTGTGTGCCTCTTGAACGTTGGGGCTCTTGTTGTTGGCTTCAGACATTTGGGAGGAGCTGCTGCAGGCTCTTGGGTGGTCTTGGCTGGCAGTGCCCCATCCTGATTATACCGTGCTCGTGGCCACGTCACCCAGGCCTCTTCTCCCTCTCCCTCGGCCCCTCCAAAAGTCAGAGGACTGGGGGGGATGGATGCCTCAGCGAAAGAGGACATTTCTGCATGTGTTATTTGGAAACGGAAACTGCCTTTCTCAAGCCCAGCTCTTCCCTTGCCCACAGTGGGAATTAACCACTTCAGACATGAAAAATGGCATAAATCTGGCACATCTGTATGCCAGTTAGGCAATTCTAAGAGCTTGAGATACTGCAGGAAAATGCATTTAGCTGCACAAGTTGTCAGGCCCCTGTTCTGCACCACAGAAGCCATGCCTGTGGCTTCACCTACTCCCCCCTGCTGCAAGCTTTACCACATGCCCTCCCAGTACACTCTCTTACCCAAAGCAAACCACTCTTCTGCTTTACAATATTATAGACTAACTTTGCCGATGGCTTTCAAAAAAGCTTTTAATTTTGATTTTTTTCAAAAATACATAAAAGTACATACAGTAGAGTGAAACCCCATGTACCCAACACCAGCCCTGTTATTACCAATTCACGGCCACACTTCATCTCTCTATCCCCCACCACTCTCCATTTCAGCTTAAATTATTCTAAAGCAAATCTCAGACATCATATCATTTCATATGCAATTATTTTAGTATGCATTTCTAAATGCCAGGACTCCAAACACATAATAAAATACCACTATTATGCCAAAAAAATTAGAATGAATTTGTCATGGTGAAGACAAAATGGGATTTTTTAAAAATAAAGAATTACCATAAAGGAGGGATAGTATGGAAAGTCCCCAGAGAGCAGAAAGATTTAGAAGAAATTAACAAATATAATCTGTTGCTGGCTCAAAATTTGCTCTATCCAGTGTTCGAATCTCCCGTTGTGTCATAAATTTTTTTTTTGTTTTGTGTTGTGTTTTAGTTTGCCTTTGCAAATCAGGAGCCAAATAAGATCCATACATTTGCAGATTTTTATCAGCATTTATTTTTCAAAACACTTTTTTTTATTGAATTAGAACGTATATACAGAAAAGTGCTCAAATCATTATTATGTAGCTGATGAGTTGTCAGAAAATGACCACACCGGTGTTAGTACCCCACATCAGGCACTAGAACATGACTGGAATCTCAGAAGCCCCCTGATGCCCACTTCCTCACTGCAAAAGTACCAGGACTCTTAACTTCTAACACCTTCGGCGAGCTTCCTACATTGCCAGATGGCTTTTTTAATTTTCATTTTATTTAATTTAATTCTTATTTTTTGGCTGTGGCACTCATGCTGAGATCTAGTCTACCATCTCTCCTAGAAGACAGTTTCCGAGTAATGGACTCCTGACTTTCCTCAGTGCTCAGAGTTTCCCCTCACTCCCCAGTTTCCCACTGCCCCCAATTTGAAAGCAGTGAATATCACAAAAGCAAAGAAATGCAGAATATTCCCACGGTGTCCTGGTGTCCTGGCCCTCCGTGGGAGAGGCTGTTCTGGCTTTCCCGAGCATTCCTCAGTGATCCTGGCCCCCTGCCCACCCATTTGCTCCCCAGTGGTGCTGGTCAGGCCGACTGGAGACCAGGGTTGGTAATGGCAGCTGATTGGCCAAAGCTCCTACAGCAATATCTCCTTCATCTTACATTGAGAAGTTCTTTTAAAATCTTTTTTTTAAATCTTTATTTATTTATGATAGTCACACACACAGAGAGAGAGAGAGAGAGGCAGAGACACAGGCAGAGGGAGAAGCAGGCTCCATGCACCGGGAGCCCGACGTGGGATTCGATCCCGGGTCTCCAGGATCGCGCCCTGGGCCAAAGGCAGGCGCCAAACCGCTGCGCCACCCAGGGATCCCAAGTTCTTTTAAAATCTTTAGCTTGGTTTTGTTACTGGGATTTTTTTTAAATAAAGAATTACCATAAAGGAGGGATACTAGGAAAGTCCCCAGAGAGCAGAAAGATTTAGAAGAAATTAACAAATATAATCTGTTGCTGGCTCAAAATTTGCTCTTACCAGTCACTCTTTATGCCTTGGGATACAGATTTATGTGGGTTTGCTTCTGTCCCAAAAGGCCTCAGCCAGGGCCCCTACAGAGTGGAGAACAGAGCTTCATTTTATGTTTGTTTTTATGTTCTAGGAGCGAAGGACCTCATGTTGAATCAAAAAGTGCACCCTCTGCCCGTGATGATGTGTATGGGCCTCAGCCCCAGGCTCCTGAAGAGAAGCTCCTCTCTGAAGAAACAAAGTCCACCATGAGGCTTGGCAATCTGCCAGCAGCCACTCACATCCTGAACAGTATCCTGAATAATTATGACCACAAACTGCGCCCTGGCATAGGTGGTGAGTAGCAGAACCTAACTCTTCCCCCTCGTGGAGTGGGAGGGTGAGGTCAAGGGGTGGAGAATGAGTGTGGGCTATAGGTGAGGGCAGGAACATCTGTTGCTGATATCAACTCTAGTCTCAGCACTGCTCTTGACCTTGATCTAGACTTTTTTTTTTTCCTTTTCTCACCCTCAGTTTTTCCAACTCTATGATAAGGTGAGTAGACTAGATCAGTGACCTTCAAGCTATGGCCAGCTCTTAACAGTCAATGAATTGGATCTTAAGATGAAAGAACAAAGAAAGAAATAGGATTGGATGTTGAAACCATGTCCCTAGTCATCACCCATATCCCTGTTCTCCCCTCTGACCATGCTGCCCCCTGTCCCATGCCCCTGTTTGACACTTACCTGTGCCACTTCTGCTTCCTTTACAGAAAGGCCCACTGTGGTCACTGTCGAGCTCTCTGTCAATACCCTTGGCCCTATCTCTATCATGGACATGGTGAGTACTGATCTTTTTGTAATTAGAGTGTCTCATAGCCCAGGGTGCTGACCCATGGGGCCTTTAACATACTTGTTTTTTTTGTTTTTGTTTTTTTTTTTTTTGGTTCTGTGTCTCCATAAGAGTTTTTGGTTTTGGTTTTGGTTTTGGAGCAGGAGTATTGAAACCAACACTGACTCTGAAAGGTGGGAAAAGGTAAATCCCTTGCTGCCTGAAGAGGACATTCAGAATCCTGACCATATCTTCTAGTCTTCCATTCAAGATAAAAATAATAAAGTAACTTTGAACACCACAACAAAACGGCTCTTTTTTTTCTGACAATGGTTTCTATAGACTTAAGTCTAGAGTTACTAACTATTGCTGTAAGACTGCTTTTCTCCTGTTGGCCTGGTTCCCTCTTTCCTTTTCTGTTGTCATCATTCTAGTGTCAAGACTGTCCTCAGGGAGCTTCTATTATCTCTCCTTGAAATATGCAAAAGTCAAAGTCGCTGCCTATGCTAGTCTACGTACTGACCTGGCCTCGTGTGTGATGTGCCTCCTGCAGTTCTAACCTGGCCTACAGCCTGAAGTTCAACACTATACTCTACTGGCCAAGGCCCTCCATGGCTGGAGCCAATTGAGGCTCTGGTTTTATTTTCCTCCCCACTCCTTTAGAGACCGCGTGTGCTCTAGTCACACTAGAGTATGGGTGTTACCAAATCACCTTGTACCTTTGGGTCTTTGTTCAAGCTATTTCCTGCTTGGAATGCCACTGCTGTAATTTTCTACTTGCCACAAGCCTTATCCTTCCCAGCCCCTCTCAAATGGCATCTCTTCCACGGCATCTTCCTTGACCTCCACAGCTATAAATTGCTCCCTTCATACTCACACCATTCTCCTCTCTTTAGGATTCATATTTTTCTAGCTTATATCAGAGTTATTTACCTGATCTTCTATACCTCATTGTACTGTAATTAGCTGTTGTTTGTCTGCCTTGCTCTCACCATCATGGTTTCCTTGGTATCAAAGACTCAGTGTATGCTAACTGCGGAAATGAATTATGAAAGATGTCCTATAGAAGTGACTTGTTTTTCCCTGATACCTAACAAGCCCACGGGATACGGTCTAATAACTTAGCAGTCGCTGAACCTGGCATGCAACACAGAACTGGTCCAAAGAGGAGCCAACAATTTGATTTTCTTTGGCCAATAAAGTGCTGCTTTAGCCTAGGCCAAGTGCTGTTAGGAGATGCCAAAGACTCATGTGGTATTAAGTTTCCCCCAAGAAGCCTGGTCTTTTACATAATACCAAATAGTGCTTTACAACTGTGGGAGTTCTCAGTTCTTGTACAGTCTACTTTTCCCTTGTGACACTGGAGTTTTGTACTTGGTAAAGAGGGAGTGTGTGTGTCTTTCTCACACAGCCAATGAACAGAGCATACTTGTCTCCTTGGATCCTCACGACAGCCTGTATGGCTGGCAAGGCTGCCATTAGGATCTTCATTTTACATTTGAAGCAACTGGGTATCTCAGCAAGCATTCTGTTACAGGAGGGGTGTGGTTGTTTGAATAGAGTTCCAACACCCCTCAGTTAATCAGATGTTGTGTAGAGCATAGGAGTAGTCCTTAGAGAGAGAAACCTGAGCCCATAGCATGGAGATTTAAATCAAATGTTTCTACCTGTTTCCTGGTTAAATTTTTGAAACACCTAGCCTGAGCTTAGAAGTCAATGACCAGTCTGGGAATGACTGCCCATCATAACATCAACAGTTGCTAAGGCTTCTTCTTGCTGTGATAATTGTTGTGAGCAACCCTAATTAAGCCAATTCCTTGACACTGAATTTCTAGATTTTCAGGTGAGCTAAAAAAGATGTACAGCCTAAGCTCCCTTGTCAAACTGAGGAAAAATTGAACTCTTAGTTATCAGTTGCTGTGTAATGAACTTACAATTGGTATCTTATTAAATAGAAATTAAATGCTCATTTGAAACACTATAACATACAGCAGGAAAACAGCCTGTATTGGGGAGGGAAGACTTCCCCTAGCTACCAAGCAGTTCACATGGCCTCGGAATGAAGGAGACTCCATAAGCCAAGTTGGAACTGCCAGCTACTTGGGACTGTAGAAACACTCTGAAGGCCACCTATGAAGGCTGGCAGGGCTGGATGGGGCAGAGCTGAGGGCTCCCATGTGGATGATAGCTTGGCTTTTTTTCTGTCTGCTTCTCTGGATTACTCCAGGGAACCTTCTCAGTCTGGAAGGCCAGCTCTTGGCAGTTTGGCAATGGCTCTCATCACCTTTTGGCCTGGGCCACAAAGCCAAGCTGGGATTGTTTAGACCTTTCCCCTGGGGGCTCTACTGGGTGGTGTTCATTGTTGGATGGAGGATAACTCAGGAGAAAGACCTAGGAATTCTACAGGGGAAAATTGGACCTAGACATCCAAAGGGATTGTTGGTGCAAGTGAAATAAGTACTAGAGAGGGAAATCAGTGAAGGCTGTCCCAGGGCAAGGTCATAGTAATGGTGTTCTAAGCACCAGAGCCAATATGCTGCCATTAGCTATCTGTGTGACTTTGCACAGGCCCTTTTCTCTCTGAGCTTCAAAAGTAAAGGAGGTTGGGCTAGCCCTAAGGTTCCCCCTAGGCCTAGTTCTGGCACTTGCTTTTCACACTGCTTGCAGTTCTACTGCAGTCTGTTTTTTACCCTTCAATACCAGGAGTGCGAATCTCTAGCTTCTCATGCTTCTTCCTGTTAAACATCCTTCTCATGTTTAACAGTTTATGGGATAGGCAATATCACCTGGAGATCAAATAGTTATGGGTATAGCTATGCAGATGCACAAGCACATTCAGAGGTTAGGTGCCCTTGTTTAAAAGGAAAAACAGAGATACCTGGGTGGCTCGGTGGTTGCGTGTCTGCCTTCAGCTCAGGGCATGATCTTGGAGCCCGGGGATTGAGTCCAGCATCAGGCTCCCCCTCAGGGAGCCTGCTCCTCCCTCTGCCTATGTCCCTGCCTTTCTCTCTGTATCTCTCATGAATAAAAAAATAAAATATTTTTAAGAAATAAAAGGAAAAACAAAACAATTATTCAAAAAACATGAGACTAAACACACACTTCTCTTATGATTCAAAGCACTTCATTTTTAAGTATAACTCTGGAGAATGAAGGATTGAGGTTAATTAACATTTGTGCTCCCCTAATAAAAGCTGAAAGGGGAAACTCCAGCATATACAGCCAAAGGGGTGTGTGTTTATAAATGTTCAAGATGATTTTGAGTTGAGATCTTTGGTTTGTATGGAAATGTGGGGGCTGAGAGGGTGTTAACCTGGCTGGAGTAATCCCATAACCCTACAAGGCAGTGGTGATGTGATGAGACCAGTCTGTGCAATTAAACCACCATTGCCTGTCTGTTTCAAGATGAAATGTGTCTTCCCTGACTGTTGTTTATCTGGGAATGTTCCTTTCTTTTGAGAATGTCTGGAAATAGATAACTCCTACAGTATAATTCATGCTCTTTTCCTCTGTGCAAACCTAAGTAGGTTCCTATCTACTTGATAGACTCTTCACAGGATGGCATGAGAATATTCTTTGCCTGTATAGCTCTAGGTGTGTGCTTTTCTATCAATCCCACCAGGAATACACCATTGACATCACCTTCTGCCAGACCTGGTATGATGAACGCCTCCGTTACAATGGCAGCTTTGAGAGCTTTGTTCTGAATGGAAACATGGTGAGCCAGCTTTGGATCCCAGACACAGTCTTTAGGAATTCTAAGAGGACTCAAGAGCATGTGATCACCATGCCGAACCAGATGGTTCGCATCCACAAGGATGGCAAGGTGTTGTACACAATTAGGTATGTCAAGCCTCTGGAATATTACCTCTTGGGACTCTTTTCACCAAAGAACCATGGACATAGGTTTCATCCCGAATGATACTTCTAAGGGCCTTTCCAGCTTTACTAGACCATGAGTTCTACCCCCTTCATGTATAAACACAGACACTGGCCTCAAAATAGAAAGATTACTTAAGTCCAAACACCAAGTTCATGGCAGAGCTGGGACTCGTACCCAGTTAATTGCCTCCCAGTCCATAGGTCCCCACACTAGAGTATGACTGCATTGCCTGGACAATTCCATCCCAAGTGGGCACTGGATGTAGAAACACGTCCACGGTGGTGGAATTGTCCAGGCGGAGCAGCAATACAGCGGTTGGAAAGACACCTAAGAGCAGGCTGGACATTTGAATGCCTGGTGGGAGAAGGTTGTATATCAGTGGTATGAGGTGGGAAGGTGGTACAGAGTGGGAGAATGTTGGGAAGTCCTGGAAGCTGGGATGGGCAAACAACAAAAGCCCATCTAAATTGGTCCACACATTTCTCTGATGATGGAAGCCAAAGTAGCCAGATACTTTCAAGCTGTTCTTCCACTCTTTTTGTCTCTCCTTTGAGCTCTTTGTTTTAAATCCTACTATTGCCACTCATCGGTGGTGGTTCCCAGGCCCAAAATGGGTGGATACCTAAGTGCTCAGGGCCAGCCTAATGAGGCTCCTTTCTCCCTTCCAGGATGACCATTGATGCTGGATGTTTACTCTACATGCTCAAATTTCCAATGGATTCTCACTCTTGCCCTCTGTCTTTCTCTAGCTGTGAGTACCTTTTTAGGTCTCTGGGGCCCCAGAATCATACTGAGCCCCTTCTTTTTCCTCATCCTTACCCTTTACATTTTTCTGCCTCTGCTTTTCTCCTAAAATGGTGCCAGATTTGCCCAGAGCCTCCTCATCTCCTTTCCTGCTGACAATACTGTGTTGCTTCACTGGGCCTCGTGTTGGGCTCTTCCCTCTTCTTTTCACCCCATCTCAAGTCAGTCACACACCTCTGAAGTATAATTCAAGTATGTCTGCTCCTTTCCATTGCCACTGTCAGTACGTTGGTTTAGGTCTTTGCCATCTCCCACTTGGGCTTTCACAACACCTTCACTTTAAAACTGAACATGTCCAGAACTAAATACATTGCTTTCCCCCCGTCTCTACCCCCCAAAACAAATGTGTTGCTTTTGTGTTCACATTTGTCTCGTTGAAAGGCACCATCACCCTCTCAGTTTCCCAAGCCAAGAACTTTGATGCTTCTTTCTCCATCACCTCCTACATCTAATCAATTGACACATATTATTGATTTTCCCTCCTGAGTGTCTGTTGATCCTATCTATTTCTGCATTCTCATTGCCACAGCTTTGATTCCTACCTTCATTCATTTTATTGTGCGCAGATTCCTGCACTGGCCTCCCAAAACTGGTCTCCCTGTCAACAAACCATCTTCATATAATGACAAGGGTGACCTAGCTGAAGCATCATCTAGACCAGGTCATGTTTTAGTTTTGAATCCTCCCTCAACTGTCATGGATCAATTTCAAATTCTTTAGAATGACCCTCAAAGTATTTCATTAACTGGCCCCTATCACTCATTCCTGTATGCTTCATCCAGCGTCTGTGAGCTAGCCATCCTGAACTTTAGGCATTTCCATAATCCATCAGGCATTTTCACCTTTCTGTGCATAGAAAACCCTCCTCACCTTTGCAGCCTCACCCATACAGAGAATATTTACTTAGCTTTTAAGATTTATTGGAAATGTCACCTGCTATGAAATCTTTGTTGAGTGTATCCCCAAGTGGTCTTTCATCCTTCCTGTTTTTCTACTACTGTCCCATGGGTGGAAGTTTCCCAGCAATTTCAACAATTACAAATGTATACTTACTATCTTACTCAATAAAATGTGAATGCTTGAGGGCAAGGTGTCTGCCTTGCTCATCTTTGTGTTTCCAGCACAGAGCCTGGTACTAAGGAGTGCTCAGTAAATGCACGTATTGAATGGACTTCAACAACAAGGTAAGAGAAGCAAGGTCCTACAGCTGGTGAGGCCAGAGTCAGGACTCCAAGGCATTGCTTAGACTCCATGTTGGTAGAGACAGCTGGGCTTCCCAGTCTCACACGACCCTCCTTCCCATGTTGCTTTACAGTTTCCTATCCTGAGAGTGAAATGATCTACAAATGGGAAAATTTCAAGCTTCAGATCGATGAGAGGAATACCTGGAAGCTCTTTCAGTTTGATTTTACAGGAGTGACCAACACTACTGAAACTATCTCAACCCCAGCTGGTACGTACACTTTTGAAACCAGAGCGAGGCAGAGGCCCAGGAGGGTGGTGAGGATGACTGGAGGTGGCCACATATAAATGTATGTAATCATCCCATGGAAATATTGTAGAACATGACTCCTGTCTTGGAAATGCTAAGCACTTACAACTGTTTGCAGAGGAAACTGAGACTTTGTAACTACATCTCAGTCTCATCTGCAAAGAAGTAAGTGCTTTGCCAAGTCCCTCAGAGGACAGGTAAGTAGCTAAAGTTTTATTGCTGTCAGGATTTGCACCTAGCTCTATCATGCCGACCCTTCAGTTTCTAGTTATTTGCTACAACCGGCTTATTTGGATGACTGGGGAATTGAGCTCATGTGAGTTCTCCATACCCAGAACCAATCCAAGCTGGTTGAGTGGGAAACAAAGTTGGCCCTAGTGGGAAGTGGAGGCTAGAGTTATAATGTCGACTGGGTGAGGGCTGGGATGGTATGGGGGAAGTTTCAGCTGTTACCACTGCTACTGCGTCAACATTTATTTTAAAGAAGCAGCTCTGAGAAGGACAGACTCCCGCCAAAGGCTTCATGGTGGATTCAACGTGGACATGGTGACCATTGGTTTCCTGACTTTGTCCCTGACAAGGACTAAGGGGGGGGGGGCTGGATCTTTTCCACATCAGCTTCCAATCAGATATGAGTGTCTTTGCTTGTGTTCCTAGGTGATCTCAATGAGAAGCTAAGGGATCTCCCCAGGGTTGCTCCTGGAGCATCCCTGGAAACCCTCTTCACACTGACCAAGTCAGGGCAGTGGAGGCACTGCTCTCATCGTTTCAAGAATGCAGATGGAACCAGTCACCAAACCAGCCATTTACCATAGGAGTCTTGCTTTGCTTCTGTGTGGCTAGGCAGACAATCTGCTTTTGCTTTACTTACTGAGTTGGTCACTGCGTGAGGAATAGCTCATGCTCATCCAGCTAGAGCTTTGCTTACACAGTACTAGGCCGGGGCAGGGGTGGGCTGTTTTGCAAATGCTTTTCTTTTTCTCGGGCTCTCTGGGTAAGCAGTTGTGCCACCTTTGACTCGGGATCCTTGCTCTTCTGCCAGCTAACCATGGGCCTGCCTCTTGCCTTTCTGCACCTCAGTTTTCCCAGACAGGTGGGGACCCATCATCAAAAGCGGCAGAAGAGACAAGGCCCAGGGGCTTTCAAGTCACTAGTGGTTCCGTTTAGTAGATGATTATGCATTGTTTCAAAATGGTGCCCTAGTGACTGCAAAGCCCCAGAGCCAGCATCATCAGCAAAGTAATGGCAATAGGTAAGCACTGGCCCTCCTTGGGAAAGAGGAGGGCTCTTGGGGGAAAAGAAGGGCTTCTTTTGCTTTTACTAGAGGCTATTTGTTCTTGAATTATTCTTTCTCTAGCATCATAGTTCTTTTTGAGGCTGGGCTCAAACTCTTCCTAACAGCCTCTGGGCAGTTCTTTGTATCTGAAGCAGATTTATGTACTTGGTTCCTAAGGGTTCAGAATGTGGTGGTAGCTTGCTACTTTGGTCACCTAGGGCCACAAACCAGAGAATCTCTGGTTCAGAAGGCTTTCACAGAGTCCAGCCTTGCCCCCAGTGAGTGAGTTAAGTTTCACTGGTGGCTGTTGAGACTCTGATGGATCTTACCCATGATCAAGACTTCCTTTCTCACAAGGGAGCTTTTTCCTTCTCTGAAAAACTCTGTCCATCAGAAAACTTCCCGTTCATCTGAAATTGGAATTTCTGCAACTCTTACCCATTGGAACTCTTTTTCCCTAGAACTACTGAACTTATGGTAAACCCAGTCACTCTTCCATGGGGTCAAGATTAAAGGACCAGTATTTTGGTCCCAGCCCAGAGTCACAATCTTTTATAGACTCTACAGTCTAGTTCCTTTTCCTTCCTTTTCTTCATGGCTTTGGGCTCACTCATTCTGCTAGTCCAGTCCTCTGGACTAGACTATTAAATTATTGTTCCTCTAACAGTGCAGTGTCCAACTCTGGTCTGGCCAAATGACAGAAAAGCAGAAGAATCTTTAGTTTTTGGTGGGGGGTGTTTGGCTTTGGCTTTAGCTCCTTAGCCCCAGATATGTATTTTCCCTTGCCCATCCTCCTTTATTCCTCGGGAATAAGAAATCATGTGTTAGTATCCTTCCCTCAACTTTCAGAGACAAACTTCCATATCTTGAGAAGTGAAGAAGGTTGTTCTTTGGCTGGAATAAATAAAATAAACATAGGAAAACCTGATAGGATAATAAATCTCAAAACAATAATATATGTCTCACAAGGAGTGGTTGTAGCTAAATAGGGGTGTCTTAAATTGCAGTCAAGACCCTGGGGCAAGAGAACAAGAACCCGATAAATATGTTCTGGCCAGTGGGCAAGTGTGAGTGGTTCCTGCTGCAACCCTGGGGGAAGAGTTCTATCCCTAAAGCTACTACTCTGAATACAGATATTCAACTGACCCCAAGCCACATCCTTGCCTTTTTCCAGAAGATTCTGAGAACTCTTGCCCTTTAAGCGTCAGTGCTGCCAAGGTGAGTAGGAAAGGCTGCTCTCCTCGTTTTGCTCCAACAGAGAGCCTGGCTACACAGGTGATCTACTTTCCAAAACAATAGGACACGTGGACATGTTAGTGTTCTGGTCTGTTTTACAAAGCTATTGCCAGACAGTAGTAGCAAGAGTCACTGAGCATCTGCTAGGTTCCAGCCCATGCTGGGCTAGGATGGGCAAGAGCCAAGCCACAGGGCTTATGTGAGAGATTTAAACCCTGACGGGGTTTAAAAGCCTACCTAACTCAAAGCCAAGAAATTTTACAGCATCACTTATGTAGAAGTTTGGAACTTAGCTTCACTAAGGAGCCAGAATTTGAGCTATCACAAACCCTATGTGATATTGAAAATGAAATGGAAAGTCTTGGGCTCAGGAAAGCCCCCAGAATCTCTAGAGTCATCATGGGCAGAGTGTTTGGGATGAGTGTGTCAGAGTATAAGGCAGCACGAATGGTATAATAGAAGATGCCAACTAGAGATGTAGGTTGTCATTAGGTACTATAAGAGCCATCACAGTGTAGGGGAAGAGCCAACATTAAGGACATGATGCCCCAATTTTCACTTTAAGCTAATTCTTCTATTTTCCTGAAACACTCAGCTTGAATTAAGGTATAGACTAAGAACAAGGAGTCTATAGTTTGGATAATGATGCAAATATGCAGGCTAAGTCAGGGAATTTGAGAATACATGGCATTAGCTTACAGGGAGGTGTGTATGTGCAGGTGTGTGTAAGATGTCAGTCGGAGCCAAGTCATGGTGGGCCTTTAGTGTCAGGTTAGACTGTCCATTTGATTCTACAGCTGTTGTGGAATAGGGAACCATCAGAGGTTTGGGAAGGGCAAGTGATTTCTTTTGGCCTCTGATACAACAGTGCTAACTAAGGCATTTTACCAGCATATGAATGAATAGGAAGGAGGTCAAATGGATCCTGTGCTTCCCCCACCCACCCTCGGCTTATTCTCTGACAGTATCCATTGTAAAGGCCAGTGGTACATGTGTCAGTCCATGATTCTGCAGACTAGATAGGGTACCTTGATGGATATGAAGGTCTGGACATTAGCCATGTGGCCCTGACAGATAGTAGGATGAGTTTTTCACTTTTCTAAAAAATATATTTATTTTTTAATAGAGTTCAATTGGCCAACATATAGCATAACAGCCAGTGCTCACCTGCCAAGTGCCCCCCTCAGTGCCCGTCACCCAGTCACCCCAAACCCCCACCGACCTCCCTTTCCACTACCCCTTGTTCATTTCCCAGAGTTAGGTGTCTCTCATGTTTTGTCACCCTCACTGATATTTTCACTCATTTTCTCTCCTTTTCCTTTATTCTCTTTCACTATTTTTTATATTCCCCAAATGAATGAGACCATATAAGGTTTGTCCTTCTCTGATTGACTTATTTCACTCAGCATAATACCCTCCAGTTCCATCCACATCGAAGCAAAGGATGGGTATTTGTCCTTTCTAATGGCTAGTAATATTCCATTACATACACAGACCACAGCTTCTTTATCCATTCACCTTTCGATGGACACCAAGGCTCCTTCCACAGTTTGGCTATTGTGGACATTGCTGCTGTAAACATTGGGGTGCAGGTGTCCGGGCGTTTCACTGCATCTGTATCTTTGGGGTAAATCCCCAACAGTGCAATTGCTGGGTCATAGGGCAGGTCTATTTTGAACTCTTTAAGGAACCTCCACCCAGTTTTTCAGAGTGGCTGCACCAGGTCACATTCCCACCAACAGTGCAAGAGGGTTCCCTTTCTCCACATCCTCTCCAACATTTGTTGTTTCCTGTCTTGTTAATTTTCACCATTCTCACTGGGGTGAGGTGGGATCTCATTGTGGTTTTGATTTGTATTTCCCTGATGGCAAGTGATGCAGAGCATTTTCTCATGTGCTTGTTGGCCATGTCTATGTCTTCCTCTCTGAAATTTCAGTTCATGTCTTTTGCTCATTTCATGATTGGATTGTTTGTTTCCTTGCTGTTGAGTTTAATAAGTTCTTTATAGATCTTGGAAACTAGCCCTTTATCTGATACGTCATTTGCAAATATCTTCTCCCATTCTGTAGGTTGTCTTTTAGTTTTGTTAACTTTTTCTTTTGCTGTGCAGAAGCTTCTTATCTTCATGAACTCCCAAATTCATTTTTGCTTTTGTTTCCCTTGCCTTCGTGGATGTATTTTGCAAGAAGTTACTGTGGCCAAGTTCAAAAAGGGTGTTGCCTGTGTTCTCCTCTAGGATTTTGATGGATTCTTGTCTCACATTTAGATCCTTCATCCATTTTGAGTTTATCTTTGTATCTGGTGTAACAGAATGGTCTAGTTTCATTCTTCTGCATGTGGATGTCCAATTTTCCCAGCACCATTTATTGAAGAGACCATGTTTTTTCCACTGGAAAGTCTTTCCTCCTTTATCGAATATTAGTTGACCATAAAGTTGAGGGTCTACTTCTGGATTCTCTATTCTGTTCCATTGATCTATGTGTCTGTTGTTGTGCCAGTACCACACTGTCTTGATGACCACAGCTTTGTAATACAACCTGAAATCTGGCATTGTGATGCCCCCAGATATGGTTTTCTTTTTTAATATTCCCCTGGCGATACGGGGTCTTTTTTTGATTCCACACAAATCTTAAGATGATTTGTTCTAACTCTCTGAAGAAAGTCCATGGTATTTTGATAGGGATTGCATTAAATGTGTAAATTGCCCTAGGTAACATTGACATTTTCACAATATTAATTCTTCCAATCCATGAGCATGGAATATTTTTCCATCTCTTTGTCTCTTCCTCCATTTATTTCAGAAGTGTTCTATAGTTTGTAGGGTATAGATCCTTTACCTCTTTGGTTAGGTTTATTCCTAGGTATCTTATGCTTTTGGGTGCAATTGTAAATGGGATTGACTCCTTAATTTCTCTTTCTTCAGTCTCATTGTTAGTGTATAGAAATGCCACTGACTTCTGGGCATTGATTTTGTATCCTGCCACACTGCCGAATTGCTGTAAGAGTTCTAGCAATCTTGGGGTGGAGGCTTTTGGTTTTTCTAGGTACTGTATCATGTCATCTGCAAAGAGGGAGAGTTTGACTTCTTCTTTGCCAATTTGAATGCCTTTTATTCCTTTTTGTTGCCTGATTGCTGAGGCTAGGACTTCTAGTACTATGTTGAATAGCAGTGGAAAGAGTGGACATCCCTGTCTTGTTCCTGATCTTAGGGGAAAGGCTCCCAGTATTTCCTCATTAAGAATGATATTTGCTGTGGGCTTTTCATACATGGATTTTAAGATGCTGAGGAATGTTCCCTCTATCTCTACGCTCTGAAGAGTTTTGATCAGGAATGGATGCTGTATTTTGTCAAATGCTTTCTCTGCATCTATTGAGAGGATCCTATGGTTCTTGTTTTTTTTCCTGATGATATGATCAATCACATTGATTGCTTTACGAGTGTTGAACCAGCCTTGCATCCCGGGCATAAATCCCACTTGGTCATGGTGAATAATCTTCTTAATGTACTATTGGATCCTATTGGCTAGTATCTTGTTGAGAATTTTTGCATCTGTGTTCATCAGGGATATTGGTCTATAATTCTCCTTTTTGGTGGTGTCTTTGTCTGGTTTTGGAATTAAGGTGATGATGGCCTCATAGAGTGAGTTTGGAAGTATTCCATCCCTTTCTATCTTTCAGAACAGCTTTAGTAGAATAGGTATGTTTTTTTTCTTTAAACGTCTGATAGAATTCCCCTGGGAAGCCATCTGGCCCTGGACTTTTGTGTCTTGGGAGGTTTTTGATGATTGCTTCCATTTCCCTCCTGGTTATCGGCCTGTTCAGATTTTCTATATCTTCCTGTTCCAGTGTTGGTAGTTTGTGGTTTTCCAGAAATGCGTCCATTTCTTCTAGATTGCCTAATTCATTGGTGTATAGCTTCTCATAATAAGTTTTTTAAATCATTTGTATTTCCTTGGTATTGGTGGTGATCTCTCCTTTCTCATTCATGATTTTATTAATTTGAATCTTTTCTCTTTTGTTTCTAATAAGGCTGGCTAATGGTTTATCTATATTATTAATTCTTTCAAAGAACCAAATCCCGGCTTTGTTGATCTGTTCCACAGTTCTTCTGGTCTCTATTTCATTGAGTTCTGCTCCATCTTTATTAACTCTCTTCTCCTGCTGGGTGTAGGATCTATTTGCTGTTTTTTCTCCAGCTCCTTTAGGTGCAAGGTTAGCTTTTGTATTTGAGTTCTTTCCAGTTTTTTGAGGGATTGTGATGTATTTCCCCCTCAGGTCTGCTTTTGCTGTATCCCAAAGATTTTGAACGGTTGTATCTTCATTCTCATTAGTTTCCATGAACCTTTTTAATTTTTCTCTAATTTCCTTCTTGACCCTTTCAACTTTAGCAGGATTGTCTTTAACCTCCATGTGTTTGAAATCCTTCCAAACTTCTTCTTGTGGTTTAGTTCTAGTTTCAAAGCATTATGGTCTGATAATATGCAGGGGACAATCCCAATCCTTTGGTATTGGTTAAGACCTGATTTGTAACCCAGTATGTGGCCTATTCTGGAGAAAGTTCCATGTGCACTTGAGAAGAATGTGTATTCAATTGCGTTTGGATGTGAAGTTCTGTAAATATCAGTGAAATCCATCTGGTCCAGTGTATCATTTAATGCTCTTGTTTCTTTGGAGATGTGCTTAGAATATCTATCAATTGCAGAAAGCGCCGTGTTCAACTCTCCCAGTATAATTGTATTATTATCTAAGTATGTCTTAACTTTGGTTATTAACTGATTGATATACTTGGCAGCTCCCACATTCGGGCCATAAATCTTCATGATTGTTAGGTCCTCTTGTTGGATAGATCCTGTAAGTATGATATAGTGTCCCTCTTCATCTCTTACTACAGTCTTTGGGATAAACTTTAATTTATGGGATATGAGGATGGCTACCCTTGCTTTCTTTTGAGGACCATTTGAATGGTAAATGGTTCTCCAACCTTTTATTTTCAAGCTGTAGGTGCTCTTAGGTCTAAATTGAGTCTCTTGTAGACAGGAAATAGATGGGTCTTGCTTTTTTATCCAGCCTGAAACCCTGTGCCTTTTGACGGGATCATTAAGCCCATTCACATTCAGAGTTACTATTGAAAGTTATGAATTTAGTGTCATCACGATACCTATTCAGTCCCTGTTTTTGTGGATTGTTTCCTTGGACTTCCTCTTTCTTTTTTTTTTTTTTTTTACTTCCTCTTTTTTTTTACAGAGTCCCCCTTAATATTTCTTGCAGAGCTGTTTGGGGTCACATAGTCTTTCAGTTTCTGCCTTTCTTGGAAGCTGTTATGTCTCCTTCTATTCTGAATGAGAGCCTTGCTGGATAAAGCATTCTTGGCTGCAGGCTCTTCTCATTTAGGACCTTGAATATATCCTGCCAGCCCTTTCTGGCCTGCCAGGTCTCTGTGGAGAGATCTGCTGTTAACCTAATACTTCTCCTCATATAGGTTAGGGATCTCTTGTGTCTTGCTGCCTTAAGGATCTTCTCTTTATCTTTGGAATTTGCAAGTTTCACTATTAAATGTCTAGGTGTTGAGCGGTTTTTATTGATTTTAGTGGGGGATCTCTCTCTCTCTCTCCTGGATCTGAATGCCCATTTCACTTCCCAAGTTAGGGAAGTTCTCAGCAATGATTTGTTCAAATACACTTTCTGGACCTCTGTCCCTTTCGGTGCCCTCTGGAACCCCAATTAAACGTAGATTTTTTTCTTCTGAGGGTGTCATTTCTTTCCCTTAACCTTTCCTCATCATCTTTTAATTGTTTTTCTCTTTTTTCGTCAGCTTCCTTCCTTGCCATCAACTTGTCTTCTGTGTCACTCACTCATTCTTATACCTCATTAACCCTCGTCGTTAAGACCTCCTGTTTGGATTGCATCTCATTTAATTGATTTTTAATTTCAGCCTGATTAGATCTAAATTCTGCAGTCATGAAGTCTCTTGAATCCTTTATGCTTTTTTCCAGAGCCACCAGTAGCTTTATAATTGTGCTTCTGAATTGGATTTCTGACATCAAATTGTAATCCAAATTCTGTAACTCTGGGAGAGGATACTGTTTCTGATTCTTTCTTTTGTGGTCAGTTCTTCCTTCCAGTCATTTTACTCAGTGCAGAGTGGCTAAGAATAAGTTGTCCTGGAAAAAGGTAGGAAAAAGAGGAGAAAAAAGGGGGAAAACAAACAAAAAACAAGAAGGGGTATCCTCTGATTCTATATACTGTAAGTCCGTCGATTTCCCCTGGAACTTTCCAGCGCTGCTCGGTGGAGAACTTGCTCTTCCCCTGTCTTTCCAGCTGGTCTTCCGGTGGAGGGGCCTGCTGTGCTGATTCTCAGGTGTGTGCACCTGGGGGAGCTGCCCCGCCCCCTGCCAGGTGCACGGCTCAGTGGGAGCTGTTGACCCTGTGAGGCCCCTGCTCCTTGGCAGACCCGCTCAGTCCCAGGCACAAGGTGACACCAGGAGGGACAACAGTGGTGGCAGCCAGTTCTCCAGCCCTAGAGTCAGCTCCCGCAGTAACTACCACATCTCCCAGTCTGTAGGGGCCTGGATGCTCTGGGGGCGGGGGGCGCTGATCTGCACAGCTGGGGGCCACCAGGAGGCCGGAGTGTCCTTGTTGCCCTGTGTCCTCCCGGCCTCCGCTGGTCCCCGGGGGGAGGATTGCCGGATCTTGGGCTGTATCCCGCAGCCCCCTCCGCTTGGAGCCGCCGACGGAGCCACCACCTGAGCTGCTCCCCGGCCCCACTGTGCGTGCACTGCAGCCCTTTAGGGAGCTCGGCCGCAGAGTGTGGCACGCTCTCCCCAGGGGCGCTGCTTCCTCTGTTAGTGACCCCGGGAGTCTGAGGGCTCCACTGCCCCTCCTGGGATCCTGCTCGAGCTCCCTGGGAGCGCCTTTCGATCTGGGAAGATTGGTAAAGTTCCTGCTTCTCCAGGACTGGGCTTTCCTGTCCTGGGGGCTCTCTCCCTGCTCTTCGGGGAGCGCCTCCCCCTTGGATGCTTATTTATTTATTTATTTATTTATTTACTTATTTATTTATTTCTGTTCCTACCTTGATAGAAGCACGAACTCTTCTTGCTGTAGCATTCCAGATGTTCTCTCTTTAAATCGGGGGCCGATGTTATAGGTTTTCAGGATGGTTTGAAAGTTATCTAGGTAAGTTGGTGGGTACAGGTGACTTGGGGACCCTATTCTTCCACCATCTTGCCCCCGAGTTTTTCACTTTCATCTGATACTTTTGCCACCCTGAGGAGACAGATGTGGGATATGGGACAGTGAGCTGAGAAAGAAGCAACGACATTTCTGGCCCTGGCTTAGCTCTTAACTGACCATGGGTCGTGCAGTGAGCCCCCTCTCTGGGTTTCTTCTGATTCTCTGTATGTGGCATTGGCATAATGTGCCTCTATCTTAGGACTGTGGTGGGGATTTATTGAGCTGAACAAGACCCTTAATGTGTACATTCTGCCTTGAAGGGACTCTCATGTCAGTGCTGTAATGAAGTGGTATTTTTGTCTTCCAGGTGATTTCACGGTCATGACACTTTACTTCAATGTGAGCAGGCGGTTTGGCTTTGTAGCCTTTCAAAACTACGTCCCTTCTTCTGTGACCACAATGCTCTCCTGGGTTTCCTTTTGGATCAAGAGAGACTCTGCTCCAGCCAGAACCTCTTTAGGTAAGTGGGTAATATACACAAATTGGCACAGAGTTGCCTTCTCAAGGGTCCTTTCAGCAGTGTAATATACGGATTGGTAGCTAAGCCCACCTCCACTACTGTGCTTTCACAGGGATAACCTCTGTACTCACTATGACCACCTTGGGCACCTTTTCCCGTAAGAATTTCCCACGTGTCTCCTACATCACAGCCCTGGATTTCTATATTGCCATCTGTTTCGTCTTCTGCTTCTGTGCTCTGATGGAGTTTGCTGTGCTCAACTTCCTGACTTACAACCGGACAAATCCCCGTGCTTCTCCAAAACTTCGCCATGTATGACCTGGGTATGGGAGTGGTGGCAAGCTTTTGGAGTGTGGAGGCATGCAAGTGAGGGCACTGGGGTTCATGGCACATGGATGGCCAGCTCACCAAGTGATGGGAGAGGGAACCTGAGGTGGGGGGGTGGAGTTGAATATACTTTCTGATGTCATGCTGGGAATGGGGGTGGTGGGGGGAGATTTAAAAATGTGCCAAGGACAAAGCCTCCAGAAACCCTGAGGCAGCACCTAGACTTGATTCATATTTGTTTTTTTCACACTTCTTCCCTTGTCTGTTCCAGCCACAGATTCGTGCCCGCTCCCGTACCCCTCCCCGTGCCCATGTCCACCAGCATCCAGAAGCTTTTGTGTGCCAGATCGAGGACTCTGAGGAAAGTGATGAAGAGGAGGGCCCATCTTGCCCAGCCCAGCAGTCTCTTAGCCTAGATACCACCCAGAGGCCTGGTGGTTGCTGCAAGTGGTGCAAGAAGTATTTTTGTATGGTCCCCAGTTGTGAGGGTAGCATCTGGCAGAAGGGCCGCCTCTTCATCCACATCTACCGCCTGGATAACTACTCACGAGTTATTTTTCCTGTGACCTTCTTCTTCTTCAATGTGCTCTACTGGCTTGTTTGCCTTAACTTGTAGGTGCCAGCTGGTACCCTGTGAGCAACCTCCTCAGTTCCCCAGGAGGTCCCACACCCCTTGTCAAGGGAGTCAGAGGGAAGCAGCAGCAGCAGCAGGAGCAACAAGAGAGTGTCCTTCCTTCCCCATTCCCTAAACACAAGCCTGTGAATTGCTCTTTCCTGGCCCTCCCCCCTACCTGACCCTTTTACTGACCTTCGATGGCAGCCCACTTTGAGTAAAATGGCCCACCTCTCTATTCCTCAAGGAGCGTTAATTATTCTCAGGCTTAAATATAACAGGCTGTCAATTACTAGCTCCCTGAGACCATGCCCGTGTATGAGTAGGTCAGCCGTCTCCCAGTGCTGATACCCACTGCCTTTATCCAGAAACAATACTGCCTTTGTGGTGCTCCAGGCCCAGCTCTGGCCTCAGCCTCAAAGTGCACAGACAGCTGCTTGCCTATTAGTGACATCTCCTTAAAATGCTGGACAGCATTTTAAAGGGGGAAGGGGACTCTAGTCTTTAGTTCAGATTATTATATTCTTGGTTTTGTCTTCCTGCCCTCCCTTCCCCTACAGATAGACACCAGTATTATTCTATTACAAGGAGGGGAGGCAGCAATTGAGCCTCTTTGGGATAGTATCTCCCTCTGCTGCTATGCCACCTCCTTCTCCCCGCATTCCCTACCTCCATCCCTCATCTGCACTACAAATTCAACGCCTTGCATCCATTGGGTATCTATTTTTGTGTGTGGTAATAGTAATGACCCCTTGCTTTATATGCCACCTTTTTCCTCTTCCTTGACCCCTGTGACGTTATCTGTAACTTCCCCAGTGGCTTTCCCAGCCCCGACCCAGGTGCTAGGCCATGGTGACTTCTTGGGGCCAAGACACTAAGAGAACTTTGCTTTGCAGTGGACATTACTAGCACAGATTGGTGCCCTCTAAAGGCACAACATAAGAGTTTTGCCACTTCCTTGGCCCCTGGACCCATGAGCCAGTCCACTCTTATCCTGGGGCACTCACAATCACAATCAACGAATTGAATTCCCTTAAATTTGTATAGCACTTTACCTTTTGCAAAGCACTTTTGACAAATTATTTCTATTTTGAGCCTCATCATAGCCCTGGGATATATTCAGGGCAGGGTTCTCATCCCCATTTTGCAGATGAGAACCCTGAGGCACAGATTTCTATGGGACTGTGGATCTCACTGGAAACTACTCAGGAGCCCACTGTCACCTTCTAGACCACATGACAGGGCTAGGCAGCTCTGTTCATCATGGTTTGATTCTATAGCCTCTGCCAACACCCCAGTGGCAAGACCCAGAATGGCAGCCTCTTTTCAGCATTGGCCTGCTCGATTCCTGGGCCCCCAAGACCGAACCTCTCCTGGCTCTGGTAACCCAGTGAGGTGAATTTGGACACGCCCCAATGCTTGTATATGCTGAATGAAATCTGTGTCTGTATTTTGCTGGGGGGTGGGTAGGGTAGGGAGATACATCTGCTTTTTGTCACCATCACCTGAAAAGGGGAAATGTATCAATAAATATATCAGCAAAGCACAGAAGGTGTAGCTGGTTTCTTAGGCATTCAAGTTTGTTCTCAGTTCAGGATTTAAATCTCAAATAAATGACCCAAATTTGTCTGTTCCCCTCTTGCATCCATGACTCCCAGACCTACCAAGCATGTACCATGAATTCTCTGTTAGTGGAAAAGTGAAGGAAAGAGGGTGACCAAGTGGATGGCCCCCTTTTACTGTTTCACTTACTTGCTCCTATGCCCTTATTCCCCGCCATGTCCTCTTTGCTTTGTCCATCATTCTCACCTCACCTAAGCAGAAAGCTAGAAGTTTCCTGGAGATTATCAGACTCAGAACACTTTTCCCCCATTGCCACCATGTAGAGATGGAGATGCTGAGGCCCAGAGAGGAATATCTACTCTTGCACAAGCAGATAGTGGAGTGGAACCAGACCCTAGGAATCCCAATACCTTGTTTTGGCTGGGAGTAAGTCTGGAGAGCCTGATCAATCCACCCTTCAAATTAAAACTCTCTAAAGGCATATTGAGGAGTGTTGGCTCTGGCATCAGGTGACACATCCAACTCTAAGGGAACTCAGAAACAAAAACAAGAACCTAGGAGGAGACAAAATGGCATGTGAACAGCCAATGTTTTTACTCTAAAGTTCTTGAAATGAGACCTTCCCTATAAGAAATCTGCATGACTTTATTGTGTATTTTTTGATTCCTAACCCATGGCAAAGTACAAATAACAATTTAGAATGAGGAAAATAGTTCCTCACTTTTACTTACATTAGAAAGATGCAGAAAATAAAAAGTAGTCAGGTTATGTTTTTGAAATAGAAATAGTGCAAAACAGATTCCTTAATCACACTCTAATAGAGCTAAGAAATAATAAAATTCTTATCATTTATAAATTATAAAAAGCTCATATAAACAGTTCTTCAAAAATAATTTGAAATTGGGTGCATGATATATCTAAAAAAAATAATGAAAAAAACCTACATAGTAAAGCATGTGGGATGCAGCCAACACTGCACTCAGAAAAATTCATAATTTAAGCATTTCCAGTACTAAACACAATGCATGAAAAATGAGTTAAGTATTGAAACCTAGAAATTGAAAAAAGGATAAAAACACACCTTAGAAAAGATTCAGCAAAAGAGGAATTTTTAGATCATTTAAAAATCAGTAAGTAAAACTGAGTCTGTACCTCTCGTAATATCAAAATTATGGGGTGACTGGGTGACGGGCACTGAGGGGGGCAACTTAACAGGATGAGCACTGGGTGATATGCTATACGTTGACAAATTGAACTCCAATAAAAGAATAAATAAATAAATAATTTTTTAAAAAATTTTAAAATGTCTTAGGGAAACTGTAAGACAACAGGGGTGATTATGTTTATCATCTCAGGATGGTAAAGGCCTTTCTAAGCATAGCATAAAACGCTAGAAACTATAAAGGAACATATTGAAAAATCTTTTCTTACGAAGAAATAGCAATAATTAAAACAAAAGCAAAGAACACAGTTACTTGTTAGTTTTTCTGAGAAGCAGTCTCTGAGACTGAAATTAACACACAGGAGGTTGATTAGGGAGTGGTTTTAAGGTCCATGTCCATTGAGGGGAGTGAAGGGAGAAAGGCTGGGTGGACAAGAGATTGGCCTACAGTAGTAAGGGCCTCAGCTGAACACATGAGAAGTTCTGGGGTTGGGATGGGCCTTCCAAATTGTTGCAAATCAGGGCGATGGGGTTAGGTCTTGACATGTTTTCACTGACCAATTAGTTGTTGGATGTGAGCATAAAGCTGGAAGGACACGAACTCAAGTATGCTTGGAGAAGGACTCGCTTGAAGCCTGTCAGCCTCCAACAATCTCAGCGGCTGGAGAAACAAGAGCTTCTGTGTCAAAGTAGCAGGGATGTAGGAGGTGTTGGTAACACCTACTATAGTTCATTCCTCACCTTACTCAGGCTCATCTGCTTCATATAGATAAATTCTGCAGAAATTATCTCATGGTTATGTTGAGCTTCTTTCCTGCAGAAAACTTAGAATATCAGTGAAAGACACTATAGCACCTGCCACTGGAGCTGGTTTCAGGACCTTAACTGGTACTCATTATTTCTGTCCTAAACTACCCATTCTAGAGTTCCTTTTACTCTCAGCTAGTATCTCTGCTGACATAGGTATCTTATCTGGTGCAGTGACTGAAAACGTCACCCTTGAAGGGTCTGAGACACCATGCCCTTCTCAGGCCATGGCTGAAAAACCTATCATTTCCAAGGGATAGCTAAGTGGGTCACCTAGACACCAAATCTATTCTTGCCTAACCCCATTGTATAGCGATACCCTCATCCCCTCCTAATGATTAGAGTAAGTTTCCCCTGTCATAATGCTGACTTGTTTTCTTTTGGATGGTACCAAAAGTGACCGGGCGGTTTGTTTTCTTTTGGCTGTTGCGAAATGTAACCAGGTAGCAACCATAGATTAAAATTCAATGGGGCTTCTGTGTGTCTCCTGGTGAAGGTACTTGCAGTCTTAGAGTCAAGAGCTCCAAACCTGCAGAACACAGAATTGTGAGCATGGGAAGCACAAAATCACTGGGAATGATGACAAACAAAACAACTCCTACTCCCATTCCCAAACTTGTATATTCTTCCGTATATTGATTTAGGATGACACTGATTTAGGATATATAATGTTTTCTGGTAGGTGATGGCCCATCCTCTCATGGTATCATCTCCAAACTGGCACTTCAGTTGTGTCATCAACACATCATTTCATCACTCTGCTCAGTACCTTTTCAGTGGTGCAGTATATAACGGAATCCCAGGCCATGTGCTTAGTGTTGGACTCCTTTGGCCAGAAAGTGGATCTCTGGGTCCAATCCAGTATTTTAGATGAAATCCTGTCTCAGTAGATCAACAGCCTCTGCTCTTAAATGGTAGTGCTGGCTGAGGCCCTCCAGGAAGAAAGGCAAATTCATATTCAAAAATTGCGTTGATTACAGTCAAGATGAGTCATTGCCACATGCAGTTTTGAAGAGGTTTAATGGACTCAGCTTACCCCCAAGTCGATTTCTGGTTTCCTTCAAGAATGATGACGTATTAGAGATTCACCACTGGTCTCTGAGGTGGGCAAGGTCAATAGCTAAAACAGCCTTAGTGAGTAGGTGACCATGCTGTTGTGCCCACATACAACCTCAACCCTGCCATTGTGATAGGGTTGACAAATAGAGTAAATAAAAGTCCAGGACATCCAGTTAAATCTGAATTTTAGATAAGCACCAAATAAATTTTAGCATAAGTATACTTTATTTGAAGTCCTATTGTCCCTGGGCTGCTCCCAGCCCAAGACTGAGGAGAGTACGAGAGTATGGACACTTGTGTCAAATGCAGAGGGACTCCTCTAACAAGCAATCTATTCCAGAGCTTCTCATAAACTTGACTGGTACTTCTCAAACCTGCTTTACAGCTTGGTGGTCTTCCCCCTATTCTTCTTTACTTCTCCCTCTCCTTTCAGGTGTCAGACCACATTCCCACCTAAAGGTTTCTCCAGTCTGCTCCTGCTCTTTCTTCTTTTACCTTTCACAAACATTTCCCAAAATCAATCTCTTTCTCTTCTAATACCATCTTAGCATCTGTTTCCCAGATGACCTAAGCTCTCACAGTTGAAACCATGAATAATATGAGAAAGCACACAGTAAGATGGGGTTCTGAGATGGGATCACTCACCATCTGGCTGTCAAGGAGCAACTCACCCTGAGTGGTATATGAAGCACAAATAGCATGTGGCACAATGTGAGAGCCCAATCCCAATTCACTGGTGGTTACCTGGGAAAGCATGCTAGTGAAGGGAACCTGGATTGCTGATTCAGGCACCTAAGGGCTATAGCAGAAACAGTTTATACAAAGAGAGCAGAGTTGGCCAGTTATTGCTAAATTATATTGATGACGTACAGAGAGATCCTTATAACTGTGATTATACCCTTATTCATTTTTCAAAGGATCTTCCAGCCATTAACTCAGATGACTGCAGACTTCAGAGAGAGGGATACCAAGACATCTCAAGGACTATTGGACATAGGTCTGAATTCATTTTGATACCAGAATACCATCATTAGACTTCTCTGTCAGATCTGAGGACTTATGGAGACCAAGTAATAAAGTGAATCCTAGGTAGAGGTTCATAGTGGGATGACCAGATCTACAGACCCATTCAGTGGCAATATTCCCAGTTCTGTAATTATATAATTGAATTAGATATATCTGGAAGTTGAAGTAACCTCTAAATTAAGTCCATGATCTCTGTTATAAGAGCTATCATAGTGGGAAAGGCCAAGTGGAAACCTCTAAAAATGCCCTTTCCCAGCCAAGAGAGTAAAAAAATAACAATATAACAAACCAGATGACAGTAATTAGTGCCACCCTTAGAGATCTCAAGCAAGTCCCCTTTATGTCTCCACTTAATCTACCAGACTAGGCCCTGAAGAAACTGGATGGATCCTGAATAATATATATTACCACAGGTTTTGGTAAGTAATAGTTTGGATTGGAGCTGCTGTACCATACTGTTGCTAGAGTAGGTTAACAAAGTCCCAAGTACATCGTACACAGTAATTGATTTGGCAAACGTGTGCTTTTCCATTCCAATTAGAAAAGCGATTTAAAAACAATAGACAGAATACGAACATTTATTTGTAGTTTTCCTCAGGGCTTCGTTAATTCTCATATGCCCAGTCATAATATAGTCAGAAAAGATCAAGACTGTCAAGATATCACACAAAACATCACTCATATCCATTACTGACACCATCCAGTGACACCATCTACTGATTAGAGAGGATGAGTAAAATATGACGTGTTCCAGAGGGTAGGAGATAAACTCTGCAAAGATTCAGGAAGTTATCAATTCAGTGAAGTTTTTAGGAGTCTAGTAGTCAGAGGCATGTCAGGCTGCCACCTCCAAAGTAAAAGACAAATCGTGTCTTGAATCCTCCACTACAAAGAAGGAAGTAGTGCACATGGTAGGCCTCTCTGGGTTCTGGGAACAAAATATCCCACCCCCAAGATTATTGCTCTGGTCCATATATCAGGCAACATAGAAGTCTGAGAGCTTTGAGAGAGGCAGGGTGCAGGATATTAATCTGTAGCAGGTCATTATAATTCATTATAATATATATATTATAATTGACATATATATTATAATTGACATATATATATATTATAATGACTATGTTGTCTTATAGAAGAAAGAGCCCCATAGGAAAGGAATAGATAGGAAAAGTGTCTGATTCACTGAGAATAGAGAGAATGCAATGACTTCCGGGGCTGATCCTGACCCTGTAGCTGAGGACCCCAGGCTCCAAGAATAATGTAATTAAAGGATAAGACAACTTGATAGACAGAAATACATGCAATTTTATTAGCAAAAACATGTATCACCATGATTGGAACGCAGCAAAATCCTTTTCCTAAGCTGACTTTCAGAGCAAGAGGCTTTCACAGGAAACTTATGAGCTTTAAAATTAAAATAATTTTCCATATTCCCTACAACAGTCCTATGTCTCTCCCAGCATAATAGTCAGACATAAGCAAATGCCATAGGAAGGGGGTGCCTGGCCATTGGGGTGAATTGATATGGAGAAACGCTTATAAGAACTACTTTTACAACTTTTGCCCTCCTCTGATGTTCTGATAAGGGCCATGACTAAATCCTGTGTGCTTTATGCTAAATGACCCAAATCCTCAATGTTCATATGAAATAGATAGAATATATATTATTCCTCTTTTCACATATAGCCATTTTGTATCAATGGGATAAATAACTGTGCCCAGGATCTTGGAAAAAAGTTAAATTACCAGAGGCATCATAACTCAGCTAGCTGGGAAGGTCAGCTAAGGAACACCATAATGAAGACATCTAGCCATCTTTACCCATACTGACTTGAAGAGTTTGGCTATAGGATAGCATATTAGGAATTTTGAGTAGGACTAAATATTCCATTTTATTGGAATAATAGATCTCTATATGATTCATAATATTATATCTCAAAAGGATAAATGCCACTGTGTGTTCACGAGCTTAGGACAGACTCTCCTTTGTGTTGGCTGGAGAGCGAGAATGGAGCTAGAGCCATACCAGTGGTCACAAGTCCAAGTCTCAGGCCTTGGAGATAAGATAAGAAATGCAGAGGCTAGCAGAACATCTCAACATTATTATCTACTGGTTTATACCATTTATCTGATATGGGTTTGTTTTTCTAACAAGATCATAATTTTTGGCATTCAAGAGATATGGAGTGAGCTCCTACAGTGTACCAGAACCTGTGAATAAATGCCATGTAGAAAAATAAAGCAGAATGGGGAAACTAAGGAGTATCTGGGCAGGAGCATGCTTGATGTGGATGAAGTATAGCATGGAGACCAGGGTGGCTGGAATCAACTGAACTCTAAGGTGAGTAATTTGACAGGTAAGAGAGGCAGAAGAGAGCAAGATCATATAAAGTCATCTAGTTATTTGTAAGAAGTTTGGCTGTTGCTCTGAGTACAAGGGCTCTTGAACAGAGAAATGACCTCATCTGTCTTCATTTTTTTAAAGGATCTCCCAAGCTATGGTGTTAAAATTATTCCATCACTGGAAAATGGCATATATAATGATATCACTTAGGAGACTATTGCAACAGTGCAGGTGAAAGTTCATGGTGGTTGGGACCAGGATGAAGAGAGTGAGAAGTACATCAATAAGGGAAATTGTTAAGGTTGAACCAATAACATTTGTTGATGGTTTGGATAAGATTGTGCAGCTGAGACTTTTCTCTGCATAACTTAAACTATCAGTCTTTGCACAAAGGAGCACACTGAAGTTCCAAGTTAGAAAGGAAATCCATGGTGTCCTGTATCCTTTAATTGATACTCAGGACAGACTCTCCTTGAAAGTGCAAGATCCAAGAATGAAAATTTCAACTGTGATGCTTTCCTTCTCCTGAAGGGCATGTTCAGTCTAGCTTGACTTGCACACTCTTAGTTTGAGCTCAGTAACCATGTGGCATACCTAATTCTTTGATAAATGTAGTTTTACCTAGACTCCAGTGAAGCTGATAGGGAACTGAATTAGAGGCAGACAAGTAAAACCCTCAGACAGATAATTCCCACCAGAATAAGTAAAAATTCAATGGGAAATGCAGCGTTATGACGTTTTTAAGGTCAGGTATTCACATTTCAAGTAAAGTACTTGAGGGAAATCTCATAAAATGGACAAGACGGGTGATCCAAAGTGCATAGAGCCTCAGGTAGCGCTTCTCAAACTGTGGAGTCAGTTCTGCCAGGACTCAGGCCCAGTAAATTGTTTCTTTGCCATAAGAATGGGCTTTACAAAATTTCAGAAGCTCCTCTAAAAATGAAATGATTACCTTGCAATAGAGACCTAGCCTTGGTATGGATTTCAAACCAGTTCCATATTTTATGGATAAGAGCAGCCTGCAATGAGGTCACTTAGATATTTCCCATCTTTATCACCAAGTTTGACAAATAGTAAAGGAACTACTGACAACCAGCCACATGCTGGTCAAAATTCAAATCCAACCTGTCAAGAGAAATGTGATATTAATTCCATGTCAGGAAATATCACATCTTCATGATAAAAGTGATTATGCTGTATTTCTAGACCTTGACTAGATCTCATCCCAAGACACAGTAAGAGAAGAGGCAAACACTCTGGGTGGTAGCCAAACTAAGAGCAAACTTTTTATCAAAAGTCCATGGAAGAAAAACATTCATATATATGGACGAAAGTTATTGACCTGAGGACTTTGCAGAGTTTTGCTAATTTAAAAATAATGGAGAGAGATCATCTTCCTGCATGACAGTGTATGGGGGGTGGGTTCTGCTAACCTTCTCCCCAGTGAAATGGTGAAAACTATACAAACAACAACAACAAAGCAACAATCATTTAAAGCCCCTGGAAATGGTTCTAAGTAAAAGCAAATGAAGAAACATCTATTTGAGAATATCTAAAAATATTCCACAAGAAAGGTAAGAATCTATGGTATTTAAATGAAGACTGCTCCCCACTCTCTCCTTCCAGTTCAGTAGAAGAGACTCCCAATATAGGAAATAACAATAACAAAAAACTGAACCAGTAAAGACAATTAAAATGTAGTCAGAGGGTTCGAGCTTTAGAAATTATTAGTCACAGATTTAAAATAATCATGTGTAATATGCTAAAGGGAATGAAACAATAGATTGAGAATTATTTCAAGGAACTGGTACTAATGAAGATAATACAATGAAACTTCTAAAGTCAAAAATACACTGGGTGACAGGCACTAAGGAAGGCACTTGATGGGATGAGCACTGGGTGTTTTTTTAAAGATTTATTTATGATAGACACAGAGAGAGAGAGAGAGAGAGAGAGAGGCAGAGACACAGGCAGAGGGAGAAGCAGGCTCCATGCTGGGAGCCCGACGCGGGACTCGATCCCAGGACTCCAGGATTGCGCCCTGAGCCAAAGGCAGGCGCGAAACCGCTGAGCCACCCAGGGATCCCCGAGCACTGGGTGTTATACTATATGTTGGCAAATTGAACTCCAATAAAAAATATATATAAAATAGATAAACAAATAATAAAAAAATAAAGTCAAAAATACAATTACTGATAGTAAAAACAAAAAGGTAAATATAACAACAGATTCCTCGCAGTAGGAGAAAATACTAATTAAGTGAGATATAGATCAGAAGAAAATATCTAGAGTGAAGTACAGATAAAAAGATGAAAAATACATAAGATGAGGTAAGAGACATAGGTAACACAGGGAGAAGGTATAACATAGTGTAAAAAGAATTCAGGAGGAGATGAAAGAGAGAATGGAGTAAATATAATCTCTAAAGAGATAATGGTAACAACTTTTCTGCAATGACAATGGACATTAATTCATGGATTCAAGAAGTCCTATGAACACAAGCAGGATACAAATAAATAAAGCTATTCTGGGCATATTATACTAAAACTGCTGTAGACCAAGCCAAGGATTGAAATAAGAAAACAAATTACCTTCAGATAATTTCCCATGGCCTCTGTGACAAATTACCACAAAACTGATTACTTAAAGCAAGAGAAATATATTCTTTCACAGTTCTGGAGAACATTAGCCTGAAATCACCAACAGTAGACCAAAATCTAGGCATCAGTACAATTGTGCTCCCTCCAGATGTTCTAGGGGAGAATCTGTTCCTTGCTTCTTTTTTTTTTTTTTTTTTTTTTTGTTTTTTTTTTTTGTTTTTTTTTTTGTTTTTTTTTTGTTTTTTTTTTGTTCCTTGCTTCTTCTAGCTTCTTGCGAGTGCCAGCATTCCTTGGTTTGTAGCTACATCATTCCAATCTCTGCCTCTATAGTCACATTGCCCTCTTCCATTCTGTCTATCAAATCTCTGTTTCTCTTTTATATAGACACTTATGATTACATTTAGGCCTCACCTGTATAATTCAGGATAACCTCTCATTTCAAGATCTTTAAATTGCCACAGAAAGTAGAATACAGCAGTTAGAGGGATTGGGACAAGGATACTATGTGAGGGAAAATTATTCAGTCTACCACACATCAGAAGAGCAATAATTAGACTGACAAATTCTCAACAGAAACTGGGGGCACAATATAATGGTATGTTGTCTGCCACACAGAAGAAACATAGTTTCCAATTTAGAATTCTATATCCAGAGAAAATATACTTCAAGAATGAAGGTAAGAGGCACCTGGGTGGCTCAGTCAGTTAAGCATCTGCCTTCATCTCAAGTCATGATCCCAGGGTCCTGGGATACAGCCTTACCTCAGGCTCCCTGTTCAGCAGGGAGTCTGCTTCTCCCTCTCTCTCTGCCTCTCCCGCCTCACTTGTACTCTCTCGAGTGCACTCTCTCTATCTTAAATAATTTAAAAAAAATTTTAAAGGGTAAAATAAGAATGTTTTCAGACAAACAAAAAACAACCAAATTTATCACAATCAGATCTCTCCTAATGGCAGAATATTAAATAGGTTTTTCCAACAGAAGAAAAATGATTCCAGTTGGAAGACCAAAGATACAAAGAGTAACAAAGAGCAAAAGAAATGATAAATACTTTATTGGTAAATTTAAATAAATATTGACTGCATACAACAATATAATTATTCATGCATACTCACATATGTGTATATATGTATATGTGTGCATAATAAAAGTGTATAGTTAAAAAAACAAAAACAAATATTTGGAAGTAGGATGAACTAAACAGAGTTAAAATATTCTAAGTCACTTGAATTATTAGGGAAAAGGATATAATTAGTAATTTACATAAATATTTGTTAAGTCAGACAAGTATAGAGGAATATTTTTGAATAACGACAAAAACAACAATGCAGGGATACATTGCTTCCAAGTTACTTGAGAGAAAAATCAGGGAAAAAAATCCTAACCAAACCAAAAAGAATGCAAGGGAAGAGGGGAAAATAACATAGAATGGGTGAGACAAAAAAATAGAACAAAAAGTAAGATGATTGATTTAAACTCATATATTTAAGTAATTACATTAACTGTGAAAGACTAAAATGCTATTTACAAGAGATACATATACGGATACAGGAAACCAGAAAGTCAAAGTATGAGAAATTATGATATAAAAACCACAAATCAAAAGGAAGTCAGCATAGCTATATTAATTTCAAAGTTGACTTCATAGTGAAAAGCATTACTAGAAATGAAGAGGGACAATTATTAATGCTAAATTTCAAGGCATCAAGAAGCTATAACTTCTCAAGTTTTGTATTTATCTAATAATATAAAGTATATCATATAAAATAAAAATTACTAAGACTAAAAATGGAGATAGACAAATTGACAATTACAGTACCAAATTTTTTCACATCTCTCTCCATTACTAAAAGATCAAGCAGAAAAAAAATTAGTAACACATAGAATACTTGACCAACACAAATAGTGAACTTGATATGATGGATATCTATAGAACACTGCATACAACGAATGCAGAATTCTCATTCTTTCCAAGTGATCATGGATCATATACAAAGTTGTCTATATGCTGGATCATATAGCAAACCTCATATTTCAAAAAATAGAAATCATATTAAGTTATGTTATCTGTTATGTATGCTGTCTCTCACATAGAGTAATATTTACAATAAAATTAAGCAAGAAAAAGTAACAGACAACTGGAAATTACCCATGGGTTTGGAGATTAAGAAACTTACTTCTAAATATCTCATAGGTCAAAGAATATAGCACAATGTAAATTAAATAATATTTCGAGTGGAAAAAAATGAAAATACTACATATAAACATCATCAAGATTAAATGCTTCTGTACAGTGAAGGAAATAATCAACACAACTAAAAGGCAACCTATGGAATGGGAGAAGATATTTGCAAATGACATATCAGATAAAGCGTTACTATCCAAAATACATAAAGAACTTATCAAAGTCAACACCCCAAAAATAATCCACTGAAGAAATGAGCAGAAGATGTGAGTAGACATTTTTCCAAAGAAGACATCCACATGGCTAACAAACACATGAAAAGATGCTCAAGTCTATGTCTTCCTCTGTGAGATTTCTGTTCATGTCTTTTGCCCATTTCATGATTGGATTGTTTGTTTCTTGGTGTTGAGTTTAATAAGTTCTTTATAGATCTTGGATACTAGCCCTTTATCTGATACGTCATTTGCAAATATCTTCTCCCACTCTGTAGGTTGTCTTTTAGTTTTGTTGACTACCAACACGCACATGAGAAAATGCTCTGCATCACTTGCGATCAGGGAAATACAAATCAAAACCACAATGAGATACCACTTCACACCAGTGAGAATGGGGAAAATTAATAAGGCAGGAAATCACAAATGTTGGAGAGGATGCGGAGAAAGGGGAACCCTCCTGCACTGTTGGTGGGAATGTGAAATGTTGCTGCCACTCTGGAAAACTGTGTGGAGCTTCCTCAAAGAGTTAAAAATATACCTGCCCTACGACCCAGCAATTGCACTGCTGGGGATTTACCCCAAAGATACAGATGCAATGAAACGCCGGGACACCTGCACCCTGATGTTTATAGCAGCAATGTCCACAATAGCCAAACTGTGGAAGGAGCCTCAGTGTCCATTGAAAGATGAATGGATAAAGAAGATGTGGTTTATGTATACAATGGAATATTACTCAGCCATTAGAAATGACAAACACCCAACATTTGCTTCAACGTGGATGGAACTGGAGGGTATTATGCTGAGTGAAATAAGTCAGTCGGTGAAGGACAAACATTATATGTTCTCATTCATTTGGGGAATATAAATAATAGTGAAAGGGAATAGAAGGGAAGGGAGAAGAAATGGGTAGGAAATATCAGAAAGGGAGACAGAACATAAAGACTCCTAACTCTGGGAAATGGACTAGGGGTGGTGGAAGGGGAGGAGGGCTGGGGTGTGGGGGTGAATGGGTGACGGGCACTGAGGGGGGCACTTGATGGGATGAGCACTGGGTGTTATTCTGTATGTTGGCAAATTGAACACCAATAAAAAATAAATTTATTATTAAAAAAAAACTTGCTCAACATCACTCAGCATCAGGGAATACAAATCAAAACCACAATGATATACCACCGTACACCTGTCAGAAGGGCTAAAAGTAACAACACAGCAAACAACATATGCTGGCAAGGATGCAGAGAAGGGGGAACCCTCTTACACTGTTGGTGGGAATGCAATGTTGGTGCAGCCACTCTGGAAAACAGTATGGGAGGGTTCCTCAAAAAGTTAAAAATAGTACTACCCTACAACCCAGCAATTACATTACCATGTATTTACCCAAAGGGTGCAAAAGTACTGATTTGAAGGGGTTTATACCCCCCAATGTTTATAGCAGCATTTTTTTTAATTTTTATTTATTTATGATAGTCACAGAGAGAGAGAGAGAGGCAGAGACACAGGCAGAGGGAGAAGCAGGCTCCATGCACCAGGAGCCTGACGTGGGATTCGATCCCGGGTCTCCAGGATCGCGCCCTGGGCCAAAGGCAGGCGCCAAACCGCTGCGCCACCCAGGGATCCCATATAGCAGCATTATTATCTACAATAGCCAATTATGGAGAGAGCCCAAATGTCCACAGTCTGAGGAATGGATAAAGAAGATGTGGTATACACAATGGAATATTACCCGGCCATCAGAAAGGATGAAATCTTGCCTTTTACAACAACATGAATAAAGCTAGAGTGTATTATGCTAAGCAAAATGAGTCAGCCAGAGAAAGACAAATACCATATGATTTCACTCACATGTGGAATTTAAGAAACAAAACAGATGAACAGAGGGGAAGGGGGAAAAGAGAGAGAGAAAGAGAGAGAGAGAGAGAGAAGGAAGCCATAAGAAGCCATTCTCTTTTAAATATAGAGAAGAAACTGAGGGTTGATGGAGGGAGGTGGGTGGGGGATGGGCTAGATGGGTGATGAGGATTAAAGAGGGCACTTGTGATGAGTACTGGCTGTTATATGTAAGTGATGCATCACTGAATTATACACCTGAGATCAATTATAATATATACATTAACTAGAATTTAAATTAAAACTTGAAATAAAAAAAAACTTTGGCTCATAAACTTATAATTTTAGATAAAATTGTCAAAATCCTGATGAATACAGCTTACCAAATTTACATTACAAGAAATTTATAAATCTCTTTTTTTATTTTCTATTTACATTGTTAAATTTATTTATTTATTTATTTATTTATTCATTCATTCATTCATTCATTCATGAAAGACACAGAGAGAGGCAGAGACACAGGCAACGAGAGAAGCAGGCTCCATGCAGGGAGCCTGATGTGGGACTTAATCCTGGGTCTGCAGGATCACGCCCTGGGCCAAAGGCAGGCGCTGAACCGCTGAGCCACCCAGGCGTCCCGTCATTTTTAAATTTAAATTCAATTTCCATTAAAAAATTAAAAAAACAAAAAAATAAATTCAATTTCCAGCATGTAGTATAACACCCAGTGATCATCTCAAGTGCCCTCCTCAGTGCCTGTCACCCAGTTTCCCCATAGGAATTTGTAAATCTCAATAGTTATATAAATATTAAAGAAATTGAATCAGTAATTAAAATTTTTCTGAGAAAAAAATCCAAACTCAGATATCTTCATCAGCAAATTTTACTAAATATTTAAGGAATAAAAAACATCAATCTTAAACAAAATCTTCCAGGAAAAGAAAAAGAAAAAAGAGAGCACTCTCCTTATGCCTATCGTTAGCTCACTTGCTGCCATATGCTTTCCCTGGCCTTTGCATGTACTGCTCTGCATTGCAGGGAACCATATTTCTCAGCTTACCTTACTAACCATCTTTCATATAGGTTCAGTCAACAAGCGCCTGTGATGTGTAAGACTAGTGTGTAAAAGAAAGGGAGAAACCAAAAAAAAAAAAAAAAAAAAAAAAAAAGAAAGGGAGAAACCCGGATCCCCTTCCTCTTTGAACAGCCTATCAGACATTTACTCAAGTCCCTCTTGGGTCCCAGGCCAAACTAGACTGCCCCTAATGTGGTTATTTTTTTTAAATAATTATTTACTTATTTTAGAGAGGGGGTGGGGGTGGGTAAGAGCAGAGGAAGAAAGAGAAAGAATCTTTATGGTAATTCTACACTGAGCATGGAGCCCAACTCAGGGCTCAATCACATGACCCTGAGATCAAGACCTGAGCCAAAACCAAGAGTTGAATGCTTAACCGACTGTACCACCCAGGTGCCCCTCTACTGTGGTTCTTTTTTTTTTTTCTCTACTGTGGTTCTTAATGGATGACACCAACTTCTAGTTTTCTCAGGTTTTACCACTTTCTCCATTGTCTCTTCAGACCTGAAGATGGTAGATATTTTCCAGTCTTCATTGAGTTGCCTCACTCTGTTCACTCGCTATGTAACAGTTTTTTGGTGCTTAATTCTCCTTTCTGTTTTCCAGGCTGGGCTCTGCCTGATATAATTCTTGTATAAAGAGTGCCCCTAGAACCTTCTTGCCCTGTTGGTGGGAATGTGAACTGGTACAGCCACTCTGGAAAACTGTGTGGAGGTTCCTCAAAGAGTTAAAAAGAACTACCTTACCACCCAGCAATTGCACTACTGGGGATTTACCCCAAAAATACAGATGCAGTGAAAGACCGAGACACCTGCACCCCGATGTTTATAGCAGCAATGTCCACAATAGCTAAACTGTGGAAGGAGCCTCGGTGTCCATCGAAAGATGAATGGATAAAGAAGATGTGGTCTATGTATACAATGGAATATTACTCAGCCATTAGAAAGGACAAATATCCACCATTTGCTTTGATGTGGATGGAACTGGAGGGTATTATGCTGAGTGAAATAAGTCAATTGGAGAAGGACAAACATTATATGGTTTCATTCATTCGGGGAATATAAAAAATAGTGAAAGGGAATAAAGGGGAAAGGAGAGAAAATGAGTGGGAAATATCAGTGAGGGTGACAGACCGTGAGAGACTCCTAACTCTGGGAAACAAACAAGGGGTAGTGGAAGGGGAGGTGGGTGAGGGGTTGGGGTTACTGGGTGATGAGCACTGAGGAGGGCACTTGACGGGATGAGCACTGGGTGTTATGCTATATGTTGGCATATCGAACTCCAATAAAATGTATACCAAAAAATAAAATAGGGATCCCTGGGTGGCGCAGCGGTTTGGCGCCTGCCTTTGGCCCAGGGCGCGATCCTGGAGACCCGGGATCGAATCCCACGTCGGGCTCCCGGTGCATGGGGCCTGCTTCTCCCTCTGCCTGTGTCTCTGCCTCTCTCTCTCTCTGTGACTATCATAAATAAATAAATAAATAAATAAATAAATAAATAAATAAATACCTAAAAAAAATTATAAAAATAAAATAAAATAAAATAAAATAAAATAAAATAAAATAAAAAATGCAATCTTAATATGGAAAAAAAAGAGTGCTCCTAAGAAATAGGCACTCACAATGAATTTCTGGAGGTGGTTTTTGAGCTGAAATTCAGTGAGGACCTCCTTGCAGGTGGAAAAATGGAATACTGGAAACCTATACTGTAATTATCATCTATATTACTTGGAATGAAGTGCCTCTTGTAAGGTTGTGGAAAATCACATATCTTCACTGCTTGTTCTGTGTAGGAGTAATAATGACTGTGTGAGGTAGGGTGGTTAATTTTATTTTAGCTCTGAAGGAAAAAATTTATTATTGCCTCTGGCTTTCTCCATTACAGTATTATGTACCTAACATAGAATAGTGGTGACAATGGAAATTTTTTCAACATTTCATTATAAAAATTTTCAAATACACAAAAAATTGAACGAATTATATAATGAATGCACTTATACCCACCACCTAGATACTACAATATTTATGAAATTTTAGAACTTCTTATACTGAAAAGACAGCATAATATTAAAATGTGCAAGAGACTAGAATAGACTCTTCATAAGAGAAGTTGTACAAATTGACAATAAGGATATAAAATGGTGGTCAACCTATTTAGTAAATTCAGGAATCCAGATTTAAACCACTATAAGATACTAGATACAATATGCCAACCAGGATTGATAAAATAACTGTCAAAAAGAAATGTTGATAATGATGCAGAGCACCAGTAAGATCTAAACACTACTAGTAGGAGTGTAGATTGCTATAATCTCTTGGGAAAATATTAGGGCATTATTTACTAAATTTGAAGACATGTTCATAGTATATCCCAGAAATTGCTCTGGGACATTTTTAATAATTTTAATGGTAGAATTATCCATAATGCCCCAAACTAGAAAAACCTTAAAATATCTGCAAATAGTGAAATTAGTTTTTAAAATCATGGTCATTTATACAATAGAAAACTAAATAGCAATGGGAGTGAATAAACTAATGATATATCAACATGGATGAATCTCACAAACATAACACTGCATTAAAGAAGCCAAACATAAAAGACTATATACTATATGATTCGATTTATATAAAACTCAAAAATAAATAAAACTGGAATATTAGCTATCATTTTGTGGTGAGAGCATCAGCAATAGCTGTGTAGGCACCTAAAACTCTCAGAAGGGAATTCATCTCTCTAACACAAATGTAGATCCAAAAAGTGTGATGTGAGAAAAGTCTCTTTTCCTAGTTTTTATTTTCCCACAATGTGACCACTGAAGAAAAACCATTCAAAGGAAGTGCACAGCTGACTGGCTATATTACAGACCCATTTTTTAGCTAGAGGACCGAAAGGGAGTCGTTTAGAGTCAGAGTGTAGTGGAGATTGCTGAGAAGAGGGAATATTAGAAAAGATTTCCGGGATCCCTGGGTGGCGCAGCGGTTTGGCGCCTGCCTTTGGCCCAGGGCACGATCCTGGAGACCCGGGATCGAATCCCACGTCGGGCTCCCGGTGCATGGAGCCTGCTTCTCCCTCTGCCTCTCTCTCTCTCTCTCTCTCTCTCTCTCTCTCTCTCTCTCTGTGACTATCATAAAATAAATTTTTAAAAAAATTATTAAAAAAAAAAAAAGAAAAGATTTCCATCAGGTGGTGTATCAAGCCCCCAGTTCAACCCCAGCTACTCATACAGAAAACAAGTATATATGGAACAAATATTACTTTACTCATTAACAGCAAAACACATTTTTTCAAGCACATATTGAATATACAGTAAAATAGACAATATTCTTGGTCATAAAAAAAGGATCAACAAATTTTCAATACTTGAACCCATGAAGAGTATATTATCTGAACATAATGGAATCAAATTAGAAATCAAACAATAACAAATACACTGGGAAAAAGATCGCAACACTTGGACATTAAATAATACATTCTTTTTTTAAAGAATGATTTTATTTATTTATTCATGAGAGACACACACACACATACACAGAGAGAGAGAGAGAGAGAGAGAGAGAGAGAGGCAGAGACACAGGCAGAGGGAGAAGCAGGCTCCATGCAGGGAGCCCGACGTGGGACTTGATCCCGGGTCTCCAGGATCGATCACATCCTGGGCTGAAGGCGGCGCTAAACCGCTGAGCCACCGGGGCTGCCCTAAATAATACATTCTTAATGGGTCAAAGAGAAAGTCTTAAACTAAAAATGCACTGAAGTGAATTGAAATTAAAATGCAACATATCTTAGCTTGTGGAATGCAGCTGAAGGAATATTTAGAGGGAAAATGATAGCATTTAATGATTAGATTAAGAAAGAATAAAGGTCTCAATTCAATAATCTAAGCTTCCACCTTAACCGGGAAACAAAAAGACAAAGCAAGCAGAAGGAAGGAAATAAAAGGTAAGAAATTGATGAGATTAAAAAAATAAATAGAGGAAGCCAAGGAAACCAAAAGCTGTTTCTTTGGAAAGATTAAGAGAATTCATAAAACTCTAGAGAGACAAAGAAAAAGAGAAAAAAGACATTAAGTGGCTAATTTCAGAAATGAAACAAGGGATACCATTACAAACCCTGCAGACATTAGAAGGATGAAAAAATACTAAGAAGAATTTGGATAAACTAATTCAAAAATTTAGATGAAACTGAACAATTCCTTAAAAATCAGGAACTACCAAAGCTCATCCTAGATAAAATGGATAACTTGAGTAGTACTATACACTATTACATAAATTAATGGAATACTTTAAAACATTTAAAAAGGCATGCCTAGATCCAGATGGTTTTGCTAGCAATTTCTCCCAAAGTTTTGAAGAGTTGTCATCAATTATATAAAAATCTCTTCCAGAAGATAGAACAAGAGGAAGATTTTTGCAACTCATTTTTTTAAGATTAGCATTGCCTTCATATTAAGACCAAGATAAAATAGCATAAGAAGAGGAAAAACTACAGATCAATACCCCTCATGAACCAGATGCAATGATCCTCAAAAAATAATAGCAAAGAGAGTCCAGCAATATAGAAAAATAATAATGCACCACAAGTAAATGGGATTTATCTGGGAAATGCATGGCTGGTTCAGTATCATAATTAATTAGTGTGATAAACCATATTAACAGACTAAATAATTTTATAATAATCTAAACTGAAGCAAAAAATATTTCAAAATAACACAAAATATCCAATTATAATAAAAATGCTCAGAAAACAAAAAATAGAAAGGAGCTCTACTCAACTTGATAAAGGACATCTACAAAAAACCTAGAGCTAATATTAAACTTTATAGTAAAAGACTGAGTGTCTTCCTCCTAAGATCAGGAACAAGGCAAGAATGTCTATTTTCACTATTCTCTTCCTATTCAAGATTGTGTGGAATTCTTACTTGTGGAATAAAGCAAGAAACATAAATAAGAAGTATACAGGGTGGAATGGAAAAACAGTGTCCTTATTCTTAGAAGACACAATTATCTGTTAAAAATTTCAAGGAAACTATAAAAAAACTCCTAGAATTAAAAAGTAAGCTTAGCAAAATATTAGGATAGCAAATTAATACTCAAACATAAATCATATTTCCATATAACAACAATAAACATTGGAACACAAAAATTTTTAACTACCATTTTCAATAGTTCAAATAAATGAAATACTTAATTACGTATAAATCTAACCAAAGATAGTATCTGTATGCCGAAAACTACAAAATGCTGATCGCAGAAAACAAAGAACTGAATAAATGGAGAAAGCATGAACTGAAAGATTCATCATAGTGAAGTGGTCAATTCCCACCAAAATGATTTAGAGTCAAAGCAATGCCAATCAAAATCTCAGAAGTTTGGGCAGCCCCTGGTGGCTTAGCGGTTCAGCGCTGCCTTCGGCCCAGGGTCTGATCCTGGACACCTAGGATCGAGTCCCACGTCGGGTTCCCTGCATGGAGCCTGCTTTTCCATCTGCCTGTGTCTCTGCCTCTCTCTCTCTCTCTCATGAATAAATAAATAATCTTTAAAAATCCCAGAAGTTTTTGTAGATATAGGCAAGCTAATCCAAAAAGTATCAAAAGGCAATGGAACCAGAAGAGCATTTTTTTTTTATTTTTTATATTTATTTTAGTTTCTTCTGACTCAAGACATACCAGTTTTTTCCAATAAAAAGATCTCTTAAACAGATACAATTGTGTCAGTGTTTAGAAAAACTTATTTTCTGGGGTGCCTGGGTGGCTCAGTAGGTTAAGCATCTGCCTTCAGCTCAGGTCATGCATGATCCCAGATTCTTAGGATCGAGTACCACATCAGGGCTCCATCCTCAGTGGGGAGCCTGCTCCTACCTCCTGCTTGTGCTCTCTCTCTCTCTCTCTCTCTCTCTCAAATAAATAAATAAAATCTTAGAAAAAATTTATATTATCTTTAAAATCAAGAGAAGTTTATTAAATTTCCTTCCCCTCTTTTTAGAAGGGATACATTTTTATTTTTTATTTTTTAAATTTGTTTTGGAGTTCAATTTGCCAACATATAGCATAACACTCAGTGCTCATCCCACCAAGTGCCCCCCTCAGTGCCCATCACCCAGTCACCCTAACCCCCCCCCCCGCCCACCTCCCCTTCCACTACCCCTTGTTCATTTCCCAGAGTTAGGTGTCTCTCATGTTTTGTCACCCTCACTTATAGTGAAACAGAATAAAGGGAAAGGAGAGAAAATGAGTGAAAATATCAGAGAAGGGATACATTTTTAAAAAGTAAAACAAAGCTTGAAGAACCACACTAGCTGATTTTAAGACTTACTATAAAATTATAGTAATCAAGACCATGTGGTATTGGCTAAGGGATAGACACATAGATCAATGAAAACAAATAGAGTGCCCAGAAATTGATTCATACAAAAATGGCCTGTGGAGTTTTCCAAAGGAGGAAGACAATCCAATTGAGAAATGCTGGCCTTTTCAATAAGTAGTATGTTAAAAAGTGATCTCTTATCTAAACATCAAACTTCATACTAAAAATAAGATCTAAATGTCAAATGAAAAACTACAAAATATTTACAAGAAAACCTAGAGCCAAATCTTCATGGCCTGGAGTTAGGCAAAGAGGTCTTAAACATGACACAAAAAGCATGGTCCGCAAAGGGAAAAAATGATACATTAGATAACTCAAAATTAAAAATACTGGCTCTGAAAAAAAATTTGCTCTGAGAATAAGAATAAAAAGTCAAGCTACAAACAGGAAGAGAACATTTTTGTAAATCATATATCCAACAAAGGTCTTATGTGCAGAATATATAAAGAGCTCTCAAAATTCCAGTATTAGAAAAGAGCACAATTTTAAGATCAGCAAAAGATGTCAATAAACACTCCACCAAAGTGAATGTGGGGATGGCTAATAAGCATATAAAAAGTGTTCTGCATCATTAGCCATAGAGAAATGCAAATTTTTAAATATTTTATTTATTTATTCATGAGAGACACACACAGAGAGAGGCAGAGACACAGGCAGAGGGAGAAGCAGGCTCCATGCAAGGAGTCCGACGTGGGACTCGATCCCGTGTCTCCAGGATCACACCCCAGGCTGCAGGAGGCGCTAAACCACTGTGCCACCCGGGCTGCCCGAGAAATGCAAATTAAACTATGATGTAATACCACAGCACACATTTGAGAGAGGTTAAAATTAAAACAAAAAATTTTTAATTTTAAAAGAGCATTACTAAAAGCAAGCAAGGAAGACCAACAACTGGAACTTTCATCCGTGAATGGTGGGGATGTAAAATGGTAATATGGATAAATAAGAACATTACATAATGATGGAAGAGCTGATTCATAAAGACATAACAATCCTGATGTATATACACCCAGGGTAGAATTTCAAAATACATGAAACCAAAACTGATAAGCCTGAAAGGAGAAATAGCCACATCTACAATTATATTTGGAGACTAAACACTCCTTTCTGAGTAAATGATAGTAGAAGATAAACCAAATATCTGGAAGTATAGAAGAAACCTAACAATGCTATTAACCAACTTAATCTTTTCTTAACCATAATGGAATTAAACTAAAGAATTTAACAAAAAATGTGTCTGTGAGGTCTCCAATTATTTGGGAACTACACAATATATATTTACTAAGTCATGTATCAAAAGGAACTATTCAGTGAAATTAGAAAACACTTTTCAATTTAGTGAAAGCGAAAAAATATCAGAATTTGTGGGATTCAGCCAGTCATGCTTTACATGGGAATTTATGTCAATAAATGCTTATATAAGAAAGAAGGAACTCAGATTTAAAAATTCAAGCTTCAAAAAAATAATAAAAATAAAAATTTAAGCTTCCTCTAAGAAAATATAAAAAGAAAAGTAAATTAAATCCAAGGCAAGGATGGTGATAATATAGATAAGAACAGAAATTAACGAAATTAAGATTAGAAAAATAATGAATAATGTAAAATAATTTTTTGAAAAGGTCAGAGAAGCTGAAATACTTGATGCTGGCTTGAGGAATTTTCAAGAGTGTTTTTATAAGCAATAGCTTTGGATACAGATAAAAGTATAGGAAACTAATGTATGTAAGTGTTGAATCACTATATTCTACACCAGAAACTAATACAACACTGTATATTTACTGGAATTTAAAATTTTTTTGAAGTATAGGAAACTGTACATAAGGAACAAGGTATATATGATACAGGAATTTTGAGAAAGGATGAAAATGACTAAACACATAAAATCAGTAAATATATTATGTCCTAATGGTAATGTGTAATTGTTTAAAAGTGTGGGATAATCAACAAATCATTTACATATACAGCAAATGCATATAAAGGAAACAAAGTGAGAATGTGAAAAAATAGAGAACTTTTTTTTTTTTTATTTTGCAAGGGGAAAATTCTGAGTGAATATAAAATGGTGTTGGCAAGAAAAGGATATTTGCAAAAATACTAGTGCTTACTTATTTCAATTTATCCTTTTTTGAGATTGTAAATCTACATTTTAAAATTAGAAATTAAAATATTTTAAGATTGTTCCGTTACAAAAAAATAAATTATGTGTATATATTTTATAACTGAAAATTTATAGAATCTTTTTTGAATCAAAATAATTTGATAAAACTCGGGAGCTTATGAGTTTTGCCCCCAAAAAGTCTATGGAACAAAAATTAGAGAGTTCACAGGAGAAAAAAAAAGATATTTAGTTCTTCCGAAAAGGGAAATGCACATAACACCTATAGTACAGAAGAAATTTTAACAGAATTATTAATTACAGTTCTTTTTACATGGTATTTACTTTGTGAAAGATAATCACTTGTCATAAAACTATGTGTTGTATAATTGTCAATGAAGGAAATTGCTGATCATACTCATGAAAATCTTGCATTGTTCTTATGAAAATCAAGGAATGTTTAAATCAAAGTGTGTTTTCAGGCAATCCTGGGAATTAATGACAGTATTGACTGAAGCACGCTTTAAAAAAACACTTTTATTGGTTTATTATTAACTTGGAAAAAAGATGTATAAATAACGTATAATAATGTAATCATTATAATTCCTCTTGCCTGTGCATGAGCCTTTATGTAAATACTGGATCTAATTGTGTTATATGGAACATGATCTAAATATAAATATAATTTTCCCTTTAAAAGGCTAGTTAATACTTTGTGAGGAGGGAAGGCTTCATAAAAAAGGTAGGTTATTACCTGTGGCATTGTATTTGAAAGTCTGAAAAGAAGTTGTGTGACTTCATGTAGCCAACCAGTTGGATTTCAAAGTTTTTTGTTTCTTTCTAGTTACACAAATGGTAAGCACACTGGAGGCTCAGTATAATCTAGCAAGAGGTTGATCGATACTGGAAACTAACCATCTAGAGGATGCATGTTCATTTTTGGTAGTCTAAGTCACATTTAAGATATTTATTATATTTTATAATTATGAAGGGAATTTATATGTGTTTCAGAAGAGAATATTGAAAGAATAATTAAATAAATTATATTTCCACTAGCAAGAGAAAAACGATTGTTGCTATTTTGCTGTTTACTCTCCTGGTTGTATTTGTCTACATGAACGTGTGTAAGTGTGTGTGTGTGTGTGTGTGTGTGTGTGTATCAAATCATTTTCTTTTTCAGATCTAGGATTAGGAATAGGTTTAGGGCTATAGAATAAGAGTTAAGGTTAGGGTTAGGTCCAGGATGAGTATATGTGCTTATTATCCTGCAGTTCAGAGACTTTTTCAGAGTGATAAAGTTAGGATTAGGGTTATAGTTATGGTTATGGTTTGGTTGAGGGGTTAGGGGTTAGAGTTAGGGTTTGGGTTAGGTAGGGTTAGGGTTAGGGTGAGGGTATGTACCATTTAGAGACCTCTCCAGAGGTTAGGTTCAGGACTAGAGCTAGGGCTAGGAGTAGAGTTTAGGGGTTATTGGTTAGGGGTAGATTTAGGTTTAGGGTCAGAGTTAAGGTCCTGGTTAGGGTTAGGGTTTGTATTTGGCATCCTACAGTTCAGAGACCTCTCCAGAGAATAAAACCTCAGAATTCTGTGGGGGTGAGAGTAAACATGGCAACCATCCACCAAACTGAGGTAAAGAGGGGATATGGTGCTCTAAATACTCTTTAAGTGGATATTCAATTGGTCCTTCTCTTTTTATCTCTATCTTCACATCTGTTTTCAAAAATACTACATATTCTTTTTTTAATTTTTAATTTTCATTCTATTTACTAACATATAGTGTAATATTAAATTCTGGTATACAATATAGTGTTTCAACACTTTCATACAACTCCCGTGCTCTTCACAACACACTCCTTAATCTCCATCAACTATTTAATTTGAATAAATTTGAAATGCTGGGACATTTGTTATGCACATATAATTTATCTTTTAAATTTTAAGTATAGGACTTCTGCTTCAGGCCAATATGGAGTAATAGGAATCAAATATACATCCCTACCTAAAACAATTAAAAATATATATGTATATAAATACATAGATATGTGTGTGTGTATATATATATATATATACATGTTTATGAAACAAAACTTTTTAATTTATTGGAATTAGGCAACAAGGGACAGTGATTTCTGATAAATGAAGAAACAAATAAGGCAAGCCCTACAATTGCCCCCATCTTACATCATAGAGAGAGATTGCAGACCGCAATGAATAGTGGGGGGCCGCATTATCTCCTTCTGTTGAGGAGTTGGAGCTGGGACACTACGGAGGCCAAGGTGGCTAGAGCTTGCACAATAGGATGCTGGAGAGAGAAAAGGTGCACAAAGAAATCTCCTGAGCTCACACAGGGCTACATATAGTTCTTGATAGCAATAGAGTGGAAAATTTTATAATTCATAGTGCACTAGTTAAAGTACTCAGAATGGTTTTCCTTAGTAGTGAAGAATTATTGACCACAGATTAAAAACTGCTCTCATCTCCCCTAACAAACCTTAAAGCAAGATTCAGAAAAATCATACTGTTTTCAAGTAATTAACTGAGTTCCAGCTAAAACTTATAGGAATCACTTCAACAGTGTTCTTAAAGGAGATTAAGCTACACAGCTTTAATAGATTGTATTTGTTTCCTGTTGTCACTATAAAAAATTAGCAAAGTTATCATGCTTTACAATTATACAAGTTTATTCTCTTAAGATCTGTAAATCAGAAATCCAAAATTAGTTTTTACTAAATCTTCAGAACTGGGTTTTGCCACACCTAAGACTGCTATCATTCCACGGTTTGTGGCCACATCACTGAAATGCTTCAAATTTTATTTTTGTGGTCACTGTCCTCTTCTGTCTTTTGTAAATATCCTTCTTTTTCCAACTAAGAAGGATTCATGTGATTTCATGTAGGGCCCATGTATATAATCCAGAAAAATCTCCAAATGTCGCTATCCTTAAACACATGTGCTAAGTACTTTTGCCATGAACGTAATATTCAGAGATTCCAGTAATTAGTACATGGATAATGTTAAGAGGGTTATTATACAGCTTATCACATAGATTTTGATTGAGATTAGGGAATCTGGTATCAGTCAAAGGTGTGCCCTGTTGTGAGCAGAGGCAAATGGTGAAAGCAAAATGAACCAAACTCACCATTCTTATTGAGAAAATTTGACAAAATTTAAGAATAATTTTTGAAAGATGTAAGCACGGAAAGATAGAGGACCGACTCAATGTTGAGAGACTACCAGGTCTGGGAAGCACCTCTTGCCCAGAGAAGAGTTTGGGTAGGTAAAGCCAGGGATTGGTGCTGGCAGAAGAGCCTGTGCAAATCACAGAGGGTGGGAAGCAGCAGGGAATTGGAGGGAGAATAGCCAGTCCTGTGCTGAGAACAGAGAAAGGTAGGCAAGAGGATGGTGTGTGTGTTATGTGTACCTAGGTTAGGGGGGTGGGTAATGAGAATTTAGGGAAGCAAGAAAGGGGTTGGTAGTGTGCTAGTATGCAGAGGAAATGTGGTCTATCAGGAGATTCCCCAGCCCATGCATGTGCCTTCTCCTGCACTGAAGCCCACCCTTCCTCACCAGTTGAATAAGAAAAGGCGCCATCTCCACAGGATGCCCACCCACCCCGCAAACATGTGCACCTTGGGCCAGTCCTGGTGACACAGGCCAGCCATCATGCCACAGCACGTAACTCATGCCTCTGCTACGCCACGACCTCAGAAGCCCCCGGAGGCCTCCCAACCAGGGACACTATCGTTACACAGTAGGTGCTCAACCAAACGCGACTACATGATTTGTTATGACAACTGACTTTATCGCTGGGAGGAGTTTCTGAGGCCACATTTGCCTTGGAATTCTTTGAACTTTATCAAGCATCTCTTGTGTGACACCTACTTCCAAATACTTCCAAATACAGGACCACGTCTAGTTTTCAAATGATTCTGTAATCTCAGCGGGGACGATTCGCTTTATGCATTTAATGGCCAGAGGCTACTACAGAGTAAGGTTCTGTGTTGGGGGAGAGAAGGTGATTCCTACCTGTTCTACGCGGACCAGTGATGACTCATTAGCGGGCCAGGTCCAAGGGGTAGACAGAAGAACACGAGGGGAAAACCAGGGGAAGGCGCTGTCATTTGGGAAAGTGCTAAGTCTGGAAACATTGCCAGCACCTGGGCAGCCAGTTCCCGAAGACCTCTGGGGCTCAGACAGAAGAACTCTAGGTTAACGAGCCCACAGACAAAATCCTGTTTGATTCTCATTATCACCTGCCTTCCTTAGCCCGGGTCTTGGAACCTTCGCCACCGCATCCTTCCTTTTGTCACCTGGGAGACACCATGCTGTCCTCACTCCTGATGTAGGAGTCAGAAAGCTGGCCACAGGCTGGGCGGGGAGGGGACAGCATGGACTCGACATGGCTTCGCACCAGGGTTCTAGTCTCTGCCTCGTCACTTACCAGCCATGTGATCCTGGGAAAAGGACCAACCCTGAGAGCCTCGGGATTGTCACCTGTGAAGTACGTGGTTTGGAGCCGCCCCGCCCCGCTGGACGGCAGGAATGTGTGTCGGGGATGGGAAGCACCTTGCACGGCGCCTGGCATATATTGGAACCTGGATGAACAGCAGCTATGTTGAATGCTGTCCTGTCCTGACCCCGGGGCCTCCCACGCTCTCCTCTGGGATAGGTTTTGTTAGCCCGGCCAGAGTTAGAGTACCTGCAGCTCAACCTGACCTGGAACAGCTAATCGGCCAGAGAGGGTGCTTCAAATATGAAACTCAATCCATTTTCTAAATCAGGGGCTGTATGTGGGCTATAGGAGGCTATGTGTGGAACTCGGGTGCGGGGAGTTGTCCCAGCTGGATACAACACAGAGGTGCGACAAGCCTACAGTTCGAGTCAAAGACTAACTCCCCTGCAGAGTCTGGCCCGGGAGCCGCCCCACGCCCTCATCATTCTGCCACTTGGGGCTGGAAGGCTGGCCCAGGTCTCAGGGCACTCCTCCCCACCTCCCTGCGGGACGGCGACCGCTACACACAGTCCCCGAAGGCGGTGTGGCCCCGGGGCCCTCGTGTCCTCACTGCTCACACACAGGGCCTTGCAGGGAGCAGAGCTCAGCCGCTGTGTGGCTGTGAGGGAGCCGCCAGCAGGGCTCCCCTGGCCTCAGACAGGACCCTTCTCTCACATTCCCAAAAAACCAAGTGAATGCATGAGCGCACATCTATGTAACTTTGGAAAAAAGACACATGGCATGGGTAAGAAGCAAAAGTGAACAAGGTTTATTTTCCTATTTGCACACTCCAGCACTTGCCTGCTCCACTCTTGCCCTTTCCAACATATTCCAACGCAATGCCCTGTGATTTCATCCAGAACCCAAACAAGGAGGGAAGGTCTCCCAACTTGTTTACAGGACATGACAAAATTCTTAACTCTTGAACTGGGGAAGTACAAACGCGACGGGGGATGTGTCACTCACACACTGGGCTGTGGAACCCTTCTATCCCAAGGAACAAATATTGAGAGCTTCCCCAAAGAAACTAAGCTCTGTATTTCAGGGTGATTGCAGAGCCCAGGCCCCCAGAGAGGCTCTTGGCCATGCTCTCTGCCAACCTTCCCTGGCCCTTAACTCCTGAGAACACCCAGGACTTTCTCTTTACACACCCAACAGGACAACACCGGGAGGAAGCACCCTAAGGCCTCCCTTCATGCCGGCCCCACCAAAGCTTGGAAAGGGCCTGGCCGCCTCTGGGGCTGTGGCCCCCTCTTCCTTATCTCAGAATCTGTTCACACAGGGCCAGGGAGTAAGTAAGGTTGTTGTTACCAAGCTGGAGCACGTAGTCCATGACCTGCAACTTGCTGGTTTCCTGGAGGGCTCTGGGCCCCCACAGGAACTCCTTACGGGCAGGATTGCTGCCAGCCACCTGCCGGCACTCCAGGTAGCCTTCCTGCACCCAGACATTGGTGAGGAGGTCCCTGGGTGCCCCAAAGAGGATGTGATCCTGGCCATCGTATACCCCCATGATCCCCATCGCCTCCCACACCTCCTCCTCGGGTGCACAGTCATCCGCCAGGACGATCAACCCCAGGACCAGCACCAGGAGGCTGGTCTTGGGCAGGCCCCCCTGACTACTCAGTGTCCCATTCCAGGTGAGGCCCAGGATGATGCTGAGGTTGTAGTAGTGCTCGCTGGGATCCACTTCTATCACGTCTAGGCCAAAGACCAGCCGCAAGCAGATGGACGCTTGGCGCAAGATGACGGGGAAGTTGTCCTGGAATTCTGGGGTGATGATCTCCAGCATCTCTGCCTTGCTGGTGGGCTGCTTGGTGCGATACTTGAGGAGCAGGAATATCACCAGGGCAGCCGTCTTCAGGTGGAAACTGCCCTGGGGCTGCTCATCTTCCTGCTGTTCAGGTGGGTTTGACCCCACCTCCGCTGGGCTGCTGGGGACAGCAGGCTGGGGCTGGCCAAGGCCATGGGATGCCCCGCCACAGGGGGACGAGTCAGCATCTTCCTCCCCTTCACTGCCACTTGAGCCCACCTCCTCTGGGCTGTTGGGGCCAGCAAACTGGGCACTGGCTTCCCTGCCCCCCTGGGAGGTGTTAGCACCCTGAGAGCACTGGAGAGGACTTAGGGACCCCTCATTAGCAGACTCCTCCTCCTGGGCGCCAGAACACCCGCCAGACAAGGAGAAGTAAGGGGAAGAGGAAAACAGAGAGGGAGGAGTTCGGGGAGATAAAACCTCCCCCGGCTCCTCCTCCTCCTCCTCAGCCCTGGTCTGTAGGGCATCCACCACGCCCTGGGCCTCTTCTGGGTCTTCTCCCAGCCTCCAAGGCTCACTGCTCTTTCCTACGGACATGATGTCAAAATTGAGGTGACCTGAAGAGAGAGGTGGGAGGGCTTGTCAGGGGGGACCTGGCCAAGAGACCTAGAGGTGCCAGGGCTGACAGGGGGCCATGCTTGGCTCCCATGCAGAGGGCTCCCCTGACACCAGGCTTGGAGAGAGCATAAACCTAACCTGGACAAGTGGCACTGGCCTGTGCCTCCTCTGCTCTGTGTCCTGAGGGACCCCCGCCTCAGACTGAGGCCTCCCCTGCCAGTTCTTGAAGTCTCTGCAGGAGAGAAGGAGGAGGCGCCTCAGGGTGTAGACTGCCAGCCCAGCCCTGGGCCCCAGTGTGGACAGGAGGGCTGGCTCATACTCTGGGAAGTCTCCAGCAGGCCAGGTGGGGCGGTCCCCTCCTTGGCCTCTCAAGGGACTGCCTTGGCCCTGTCTCTCTCAGGCCAAAGTGTCCCTGCAAGACCACAGGGCCCTGACACTCCACAGAAGGAAGCCAGGGGCCCAGCCATGGCCACACCTGCCAAAGTCTCCAGGACAAGTCCTGGATCATGCACAAGGGATGGGTCAGCTCTGGCTTCCATCTGGGCTGGGATGGGGGGCCTCTTGCTCTTTACCTGGACCCCACACAAGGCCTGGGAAGACTCCACAGCTGGCCCTGAAGCACCCGCCTGGTTCCTTGCAAGGCCCCCAGCCACGACCCGTCACCAGCTAAAGCCCAGAGAAATCAGTCGGCCCACCTGACCCACCTCTCCCCATGGCCCATACATGGTCCCTAGGGATCCTGCTGAGGAAGGCATCCCCTCATTTCTCACCTCGACCCCCAGCAGGGCTGGGACCAGGGCCTGGGCAGGGCTCCCGCCTCCTCTGCTGACCTGGATTCACACCCTCAGGCCCAGGCCCTCCCCTCCCTGAGTCCAGGGATCTGAAGAGGAGGAGGGGCTCCGTGGGACAGTCCGCACCCCGGGTTCCCTACCCAGGGCTGTCAGGGAAGGGCACCTGGATTTTGGGGCTATCCCCTCCTGGGCCTGATGGCTGTCTTGGGGGCCACGCACTCTTTCAATGTGGGGTGGGCAGGGTTCCTCACACAGAGTCTTGGCAGGCCCCGAGACTCCTGGGCATCTATCCCCCAGGTGGGACTCCTCCCACACTCTGACTGGGACCTCTCCCAGCGGGGTCCTCAGCTCCTTGAGAACTGGGAGAAGAGCAGGAGGAGGTACCCTGTTATGTCCTGTGTCCCCGTCCTGTCCTGTGTGCCCAGCCAGGCAGGTCACAGCCGCAAACCCCCACCCCTCCCAAGTCCCCCAGCAAGATCAGGAAGGGCAGGCCTGTTGCCCGGCCCCTGTGTCCTGGGGGTTCATGCCCTCAGGCTCCCGAGAGTGTCCTCAGCATTATCCTGCCAGGGCCTGCTCTTCCTCCAGGCCCCCAGCCTCCCATAGAGGACATGTGCCCCTCACACCAAGACTTCATCCTCCCCAGGTCAACCCACCTTCCTGCCACCTACCCGCCCCAGGAACAAGTGAGAATGCCACTGAGGGCCAGCGCTCTCTCATCCTCCGTGGGCAGCCCACAGGACAAGGCCTCACTCCAACCCACTCTGCTGCACTGGCTTCTTTGTTCACCTGCCGGGTGGGGCGAGCCAGGCTGTCCCCAAGGTCCTCACCCTGACTCCCCACAGGTCGTGTGCCCTCCACACACACCCTCACCCCAACCACCCCCAAGGCCCTGCTCCTTTGAAGCACAAGCCCTCAGGCCCTAACACCCAGACGTGGACATCAGGACGGCAGCGTGGGCTCATCCTGCACGGGGCCTCCTACCTCCTTCCTCCCTGGACTGCACGTGCTAGGGCCCAGGGTCCATCAGTCCTCCCTCTGGTCCTCACCTTCAATCCCACGAGGCCCGGGGCTGGCCCCCAGCCTGCTCCTTCCACCAAGCCCCCAGGCTCTAGGAGACTTGGCTGGCAAGCCAGGGCATACCCCAGGTGGTCATCAGCCCCAGGGAACCCCAGGACCCAGTCTAGTCTGCGTCCCTAGGGCTTCAGTGCCCCTGTGGTCCTGGCCTTGGCCGCCAGCCACACGTGGGCCATTGTCCCCCACCCCACCCAACCCCGCCGCACCCACACCCTGGAGGCAGTGCTCCAGCCCAATAGCCACAGTGTGGGAGGCCCCGTCGCACCAGGCAGCTCGGGATTTGTCCACCGCCCGGCAGCCTCCCGAAGCTGAAGCAGGGCAGGGCGGTGGTGCTGGGGTCTCCCTGGGGACACAGTCCCTCCAGGGTCTAGTTCCTCGGGAGTCCTCGCCTCCACCCCTAGCAGACCCCAGGCCCCTTGGGCAGCCATCCCGAGGCCGGGCCGCTCACACCAAGGCCCTCCCCTAAGCCCGGACCCCAACGGCGACAGGGAGTGACCGTCTTTCCATCAGGACCGCGACCCAGCCTGGGGGTTTCCCAGGGCTCACAGAGGGGGCTGAGCTGGGGGGCGAGGGACAGGCTCCCTGGGCCCTTCTTCCCCACCCCTGCTGGCGGGGCTCCCTGGGTGCCTGGGCCTCTACCTGGCTCCACTACCTGCCGGCCCATCGGCTCCCGGACACGGACACGAGGGGCGGGCAGAGCTTCGGGGACCCGGATGCGCCGGTCGGGATATGCACACAGACACGCGGCGTGGCCCCGTCCCGCACTCGGCCTGCCTCCCGGGACCGCCTCTGGGCTGGGGTGTGGGGTCCCCCGGGCCTCTTCTGCATCCTCACCGGGATTCCCAGCAACACCCGGGGCCCTCCCCTCTGCACACGTGTCCTAGGCCCTGCTCCTGACGCCAGGGGCCCGCAGTGTCTCGGGAGGCCCGGATGTGGAAGTCTGAGCACCCATACTCCCACGTGAGGGCAAGTACCCATCCCCACGGAGGCCTCACAGCCCTGGCGACCCTCTACCGGGGTCCCCTCTGTCCCCCTGGGGGTCCATCCCTGCCTCCCCCTAGCCCCGGGACCCTCCCCTCCGCCCTCAGCGTCTGCTCCCGCCACACCAGGCCCCAGGCTCTCGGGTACCCGGATGTGCCAGGCCTGCCGCACCCGCCGCCACCATCCGGCCCCATCCCGCTCCCCCGCGGCCTTCCCGGGCTGACCGTGGGTCCTGCCCTCCGCCGGGTCCCCTCTGTCCTCCCTCGGGGTTTGTACCTTGCCTCCCCTTAGCTCCTCAGCCGTGGACTCTGAGCACCTAAGAGCCGCTCCTAGTGCCAAGTCTCACAGAGACCCGGATGCGGAATTGGGCCCTCATCACGTGTTTGATGCCACACCAACCCCCCCCCCCCACCTTCCGGGGACTGACCCCCTGGAGTCTAGGGTTCCGCATCCCGCCCCTCCTCCCCATGCTCACCGGAAATCCCTGCGGCGCCTGGGTCCCCCCGCCCCCCTCTGCCCACCGTCCAGACCCCGCTCCTGACACCAAGGAACCCCAGTCTCTTAGGGACCCAGACGGGAAAGTCTGACCGCCGGACACCTGCCACGGAAGATCTCCAGTCGGCCTGGAGAGGGGCGTGCTCCCCTCCCTGGAGACCTTCTGCCAGGTGCCCTCTGTTCCCCTTAGAGTCCATCCCTTGCCTCCCCTCCTGCTTCGTGCCGGGGCCCTCCTCTCCGTCTACCTGCATCTGCTCCCGCCACACCCAGGCTCTGCACCCAGGCTCTCGGGTACCCGGATGTGCCAGGCCTGCTGCACCTGCCGCCTCCATCTGGACCCATCCTGCCCCCGCCCCCCCGCGGCCTTCCCGGGCTGACCTGGGCCCTGACCTCCACCGGGTCCCCTCTGTCCCCCTCAGGGTCCATCCCTCGTCTCCCCTTAGCCCCTGGACCCTCCCCTCCCCCCTCAGCGTCTGCTCCCGCCACACCAGGCCCCAGGCTCTCGGGTACCCGGATGTGCCAGGCCTGCCGCACCCGCCGCCACCATCCGGCCCCATCCCGCTCCCCCGCGGGCTTCCCGGGCTCACCGTGGGCCCTGACCTCCGCCGGGTGCCCTCTGTCCTCCCTCGGGGTTTGTACCTTGCCTCCCCTTAGCTCCTCAGCCGTGGACTCTGAGCACCTAAGAGCCGCTCCTAGTGCCAAGTCTCTCAGAGACCCGGATGTGGAATTGGGCCCTCATCACGTGTTTGATGCCCCATCAACCCCCCGCCCCCCACCTTCCGGGGACTGACCCCCCTGGAGTCTAGAGTTCCGCATCCCGCCCCTCCTCCCCATGCTCACGGGAAATCCCTGCGGCGCCTGGGGCTCCCCGCCCCCCTCTGCCCACTGTCCAGGCCCCACTCCTGACGCCAAGGAACCCCAGTTTCTTAGGGACCCAGGTGGGAAAGTCTGACTGGCACCTGCACAACGGAAGATCTCCAGTCGGCCCGGGGTTGGAGGGCTCCCATCCCTGCAGACCTGCTGAGTCCTCTCTGTCCTGCTCAGGGTCCATCCCTCAGTCCCCTTAGCCCCTGGACCCTCCCCCCCCCTCAGCGTCTGCTCCCGCCACACCAGGCCCCAGTCTCCCGGGTACCCGGATGTGCCAGGCCTGCCGCACCTGCCGCCTCCATCTGGCCCCATCCCGCTCCCCCGCAGCCTTCCCGGGCTGACGTTTCTGAAGTCCCGAGTCCCTCCATCATCCCTCCATATCCTCACCAGGAGGACCCGGGTCCATGCTCTGTCCATCTGAAGGACACCCTGCTTCTGAATCCAAGGGCCGTCAGTCTCTGGGGAAACCTGGATGTGGAAATCTGGCTGTGCTGCCCCCCTCCCCGCGGTTCCCCCTCCCAGCCCAGGGGCCATGCAGGCCTGACATCGCTGATGGCCTTCTGCTGGGGTTCCCTCTGTCCTCCCTCCGGGTTCATCCCTTGCCTTCCCTCCCGATACCCGCAGGACCCTCACCTCTCCTGCCTGAACATCTGCTCCTGCCACCAGGCCCACAGGCTCTCTGGGACCTGGATGCAGAAGTCACACTTGACCTTGTCCCCATGCAGCCCTGGGGTCTTTTGGGCTGACCCTGGGGCCTGACCCCTGTGAGGTCCCCTCTGTCCTCCCTGCATCATGGACATTTTCCACTTAGGTAAAGGGCGTTAGGACGGATTCATGGAAAGCTACCTCCTGGACCCAAAGTTGTCCTTGCTCTGTTTTTCATGAGTACTTTTAGTTACTGCAGAGCTTCCAGCTGCCTGATGCAAGGTTAGAGGAAGTAAATATTGAATTCTGGTGGACCTATGCTCAGCCTTAACAACGATGTCAGGAACAGAGTATTAAAAAGTAATCCAAAATGATAAAAAAAAAAAGTAACCCAAAATGGCATATATATGCCTGTACTCAACCAGAAATCCACCTATCAGAGGAATTTTTCCATGTTTCCTTAAAAATTGCATACATACATACATATACATATGCATATGTGAATCAAGTTGCTGTAGGCTCATTCACTGACACAGAAGGTGGAGCATGCCCCCTGCCTGGGCCTTCCACCTTCATGGATAAAACTCACAGTTCTCCAATTGCTCACGTACCCTAGAATTCCAAGGGAAACTAATATTGAGGGTATCACCATGGACGTCTCTTCCCAAGTCCAAACACCATCTTGGAGGTGGGGATGCTCTCGACAAGATGGTCCACGGTGCTTCCTTCCTAGGAAACATGGTCTATCAAGAGATTCCCCAGCCCATGCACACGCCTTCTCCTGCACTGGAGCCCACCCTTCCTCACCAGTTGAATAAGAAAAGGCGCCATCTCCACAGGATGCCCACCCACCCCGCAAACATGTGCACCTTGGGCCAGTCCTGGTGACACAGGCCAGCCATCATGCCACAGCACGTAACTCGTGCCTCTGCTACGCCACGACCTCAGAAGCCCCCAGAGGCCTCCCAACCAGGGACACTATCGTTACACAGTAGGTGCTCAACCAAACGCGACTACATGATTTGTTATGACAACTGACTTTATCGCTGGGAGGAGTTTCTGAGGCCACATTTGCCTTGGAATTCTTTGAACTTTATCAAGCATCTCTTGTGTGACACCTACTTCCAAATACTTCCAAATACAGGACCACGTCTAGTTTTCAAATGATTCTGTAATCTCAGCGGGGACGATTCGCTTTATGCATTTAATGGCCAGAGGCTACTACAGAGTAAGGTTCTGTGTCGGGGGAGAGAAGGTGATTCCTACCTGTTCTACGCGGACCAGTGATGACTCATTAGCGGGCCAGGTCCAAGAGGTAGACAGAAGAACATGAGGGGAAAACCAGGGGAAGGCGCTGTCATTCGGGAAAGTGCTAAGTCTGGAAACATTGCCAGCACCTGGGCAGCCAGTTCCCGAAGACCTCTGGGGCTCAGACAGAAGAACTCTAGGTTAACGAGCCCACAGACAAAATCCTGTTTGATTCTCATTATCACCTGCCTTCCTTAGCCCGGGTCTTGGAACCTTCGCCACCGCATCCTTCCTTTTGTCACCTGGGAGACACCACGCTGTCCTCACTCCTGATGTAGGAGTCAGAAAGCTGGCCACAGGCTGGGCGGGGAGGGGACAGCATGGACTCGACATGGCTTCGCACCAGGGTTCTAGTCTCTGCCTCGTCACTTACCAGCCATGTGATCCTGGGAAAAGGACCAACCCTGAGAGCCTCGGGATTGTCACCTGTGAAGTACGTGGTTTGGAGCCGCCCCGCCCCGCTGGACGGCAGGAATGTGTGTCGGGGATGGGAAGCACCTTGCACGGCGCCTGGCATATATTGGAACCTGGATGAACAGCAGCTATGTTGAATGCTATCCTGTCCTGACCCCGGGGCCTCCCACGCTCTCCTCTGGGATAGGTTTTGTTAGCCCGGCCAGAGTTAGAGTACCTGCAGCTCAACCTGACCTGGAACAGCTAATCGGCCAGAGAGGGTGCTTCAAATGAAACTCAATCCATTTTCTAAATCAGGGGCCGTATGTGGGCTATAGGAGGCTATGTGTGGAACTCGGGTGCGGGGAGTTGTCCCAGCTGGATACAACACAGAGGTGCGACAAGCCTACAGTTCGAGTCAAAGACTGACTCCTTCCCTCCCTCCCGGCTGCTCTTGCACCCAAACACTGCTTTCCTTCAATTCTCCCCACCCAAACCTCAACTTTACTGACTTACAGCTGTCCTGATGGCACTCTAGAGAACCAAATTAAAATGTCTTTTTGATGCCGTGGGCTCTGACTTTCCGTGGTCAGGAACAAGAGAGTTAGTCGAGAGTCTTCTGGGCTCCTTCAAAGGAATATGGGACTGTATTTCCCCAGAAATCCTTGCACATGATGCATATAAAACACCTAGTTCAGCAATGCCTGGGTGGCTCAGCGGTAGAGCGTCTCCCTTTGTTCCAGGTTGTGAACCTGGAGTCCTGGGATCGAGTCCTGGATCAGGCTCCCTGCATGGAGCCTGCTTCTCCCTCTGCCTGTGTCTCTGCCATCTCTCTCTCTCTGTGTCTCTCATGAAGAAATAAACAAAATCTTAAAAAAAAAAACCACCTCGTCTGTGCACTGTGTTCCACTGCACCAGGACAAGAGTGTAGTGCTTCCTATCTACGTCAGTTAGAGATTCTTTTCTGGTTTAACCACTAATCATAAAGAAAGAATCAAACACCCTGCTAAGTTGAGTTTTGTATTCCTGGCTCCTCTTTCAATCCTAAGACACAGTGTGTGTGAATCTGGCTGCTGGCTCCCCTCAACTTCACTATAATTAACTCCTACAAAAGGAATCACAGTTTTGCACAATTCCAAACTTCCCAGGCTTGACACATCTACATTTGATTATTACCTGTACACCCCCCCCTTTGTCATCCCTTCTTTTATTTCTTATTTAGGAGTTAGAAATTATCTCACTATTGTCCTGATACGTTTGCTGCTCCTAGACTTTATAATTGTATGGAATGTGGCGGGGGGGGGGGGTGTCTTGTGTATGCTAGCATCCTCACCATTTACACCAGGCCTTCTAAACAGTCAGTACCTAATTAATGAATGGGGAATAAAATAACCCTGGAGCAGGGGTCTTATTTATTAAGATTTAATATCTGAGACACTTTTGAATTAGTCAAGTATATCCTGGTATATATTTTTTAATTGAAGTATAGTTAACATACAATGTTATATTAGTTTCAGTTATATAATCATAGTGATTCAACAATTCTATTTTTAACTTTAAAAATTTTTTGTGGACCCTCCATATTGTTTTCCAGAGTAGAACTACCCTATGATCTAGCAACTACATACTAGGTGTTTATCAAAAGAACACAAAAATAATAATTCAAAGGGATAAACGTACCTCAATGTTTATAAGAGAATTATCTACAATAGCCAAATTACAGAAACAGCTCAAATGTCCATCAACTGATGAATGTATAAAGAACTTGTGGTGTATACACACAGACACACAGACACACACACACACACACAATCACACAGAATATCTCAGCCATCAAAAAGAATGAAATCTTGCCATTTGCAATGACATGGGTGGAACTAGAGTGTATTATGTTAAGTAAAATAGTCTGTTAGAGAAAGACAAATACCATATGATTTCACTCAAATGTGGAATCTAAGAAACAAAAATTGATAAAAGGAAAAAGGGAGAGAAAGGCAAACCAAGAAATAGACCCTTAACTTTGGAGAACTAAAGGTTTTTGGAGGGGAGGTGGGTAGGGGAATGGGTGAAATGAGTGATGGAGATTAAGGTGTCCACTTGTCCTGTTGAGCATCAGTGTTGTATAAAAGTGTTGAATCACTAAATTGTACACCTGAAATTACACTGTATGTTAACTGGAATTTAAGTAAAAACATTTAAAAACCCAATCCTATACATTATTCCATATTCACCATGATAAATACAGCTTTTAATTTTATAGAATGATACACTCCAAGGGAGAACAGAAAGCAATAATTAACTAAATTTTACTTTTTCTATTTCTTTTTTTTACAGGGGGGAAGGCCAGGGGGAGAAGGAGAGAGAGAATCTCAAGCAGACTCCGTGCCCAGCACATGAGCCTGACACAGGGTTTGATCTCACAACCCTGAGATCATGATCTGAGCCAAAATCAGGAGTCCAACACTTAACCAACTGAACCATCCAGGTGCCCCATTTGTTTCTCTATTTCTTGACTCCATCTGTTTTATTGCTGACTTCTTTCACATTTTTAAGGAAACTTCTTTTCCAATGCTATGTTATCTTGTTCCACATCTCAAAGTGAGACGGAAGGTTTCCTAATTTGTTTTACAAAATAGCAAAACACAGAAAATCTTCAAATCAGCAAGGGAAAAACAACTTGTTATGAGGAACTCCCATAACACTATCAACTGATTTTTCAGCAAAAACTTTGCAGGGCAGATGAGAGTGGCACAATATACCCAAAGTGTTGAAAGAAAAAAGAAACCTGGGATCCCTGGGTGGCGCAGCGGTTTGGCGCCTGCCTTTGGCCCAGGGCGCGATCCTGGAGACCCGGGATCGAATCCCACGTCGGGCTCCCGGTGCATGGAGCCTGCTTCTCCCTCTGCCTGTGTCTCTGCGCCTCTCTCTCTCTGTGACTATCATAAATAAATAAAAATTTAAAAAAAAAGGTAAAAAAAAAAAAGAAAAAAGAAACCTTCCAACCAAGATACTCTTCCCAGCAAAGTCATGGCTCAGAATTGAAGGAAAGATAAATGGTTTTCCAGACAAGCACAAGGTCAAGATGTTCATCACCACTGAACTGGCCAGAAATGTTATAGGGATTTCCTTAAGAAAGCACACTAATTAGTAACAAGAAAACATATGAAAGTATAAATCTCACCAGTAAAATTAAATGTATAGTAAAGGTAGTGGATTAATTGCTTATAAAGCTAGTATGAAAGTTAAAGACAAAAGAAATAAATATAACTAAGTATAAAACACACAAGATACTTATTAAATGGAGTAACAATATATTTGTGACTAATGTCATTTATAAACTTAGTACTTGATGTTAATTAAATCTTCCATTAATAGGAGCAACATTTGAAAAATGCCAAAAGGAGGAAATTCCAAATCATTCTTATGGAACAAGCACACAAAGATGTTATACACCCAACCCCACCACCACCACCAAACCCAATTCTGCCTCTTTACCACTTATACCAGTGACTGCTTTCTTCAAACACAAAATGAAATAACTGCCTCAGACTTCCCTTGGAGCAAGAGAAGCTGCTGGATATGGCCCTAAAACGGACCCTGGTCCTGGCCCTCCCACTACATCCCTGGCTGCAACCCTGGCTTGGGATCGCACTTCCTCATCTCTCAAGGCTTCCTCATACCAGACAGGAAAGGCACTAGGGATGGTATCATTGACCTTGGCCAAAAACTCTAAGATTTTCATCTTGCTGGTTTCAGCATGGGCCCTGGAACCCCACAGGAACTCGTAGCAGGCAGGGTCGCTGCCCGCCACCTGCCAGTACTCCAGGTAGCCTTCCTGCACCCAGATTTTGGTGAGGAGCTCCCTGGGCTCCCCATAGATGAAGTGCTCCTGACTATCGTACACCCCCATGACTCCCAGCACTTCCCAGACATCCTCCTCAGGGGCACAGTTGCCATCCATAAAGATCACACCAAGGATATTTATCAAGAGGCCAGTCTTGGGCACACTCTGCTCACTGCTTGGCATCTCATTGCAGGTGAGGCCCAGGGCAGTAACTAAGACATAGGCATGATCACTGGAATCCACTTCCCTCACATCAACACCAAAGACCAATTGCATGCACTCAAAGGCTTGGCTGAAGATCACAGGGAAGAGCTCCTGGTAATCTTGGCTGACAGTTTTCAGCATTTCTGCCTGTGTGGTCAGCTCCTTTGTTCTATACTTGAGAAGCAGGAATGCCACCAGGTCAGCTACCTTATCATCTATGGCATCTTCAAGTAAGAGCACAGTTTCTGGCAGGGCCTGCAAAGTGTTTGGCTCCTCCTCTTCTTGGCTTCTGGAACCCTGATCTGATCTGATTGATGGAGTGACTTCCATGGCAGTGGGGGAGGAGCAGGCTCTCTGAGGACTCTGGAGAAGACCTGGTGATCCAGAAGCAGCAGAAATCTTTGTAGTGCCTGAGATCAGAAAGTAACAGAAGGAAGAGGAAGAGGAGAAATAGGAAGAGGAGGATGAGAAGGAAGAAGAGAAAGAGAAAGGGGAGGAATAGGAGGAGAAGAAGGAGGTTGCATTCTCCTTAGCTTCAGGAACCTGTGTCCCCAAAAGACCCTATGTCACACTTTGGGACTAAAGGTGCTCTTCAAGCATGTGACACCAACACTTTGGAGTGGGAATCATGATTACTGTTGGCAAGAGTATGCACAGGAGGGGGGTGATGGGACCTATGGGCTTGCGGGAGAGAGGGAGCATGAGGGGTCTCAGCTGAGAAACACATCCTTGGTGACTCTAACCTTTGTTAGATGCCTTTGCATCTCAGGAATCTCCCCTTTAGGGGTGCTCTAGAGTCTCAAAGGGGTCTCTCCTCTTGGGAGGCCTGTCCCCTGAGAACCTGAAGAAAGAAGTGAGCCAGTTCCTCGTGCAGCCAGCAGGGTCTGAGGTTCTGGGACTGACAATGAGCTTTGGTGGGCTTGGGTGCTGTAGGGTCCCCTCTGTTCTGGGATGGGGAAACCCCTGGCTCCACATTAGAGCATCACCTCACCTTGACTCCTGGCATTGCCCGGTCCTCCTCGGCTCTTTGACCTGAGAATGCATGTCTTACACTGAGGCCAAGGCCCTATTACCCAATTCCTGGATCCCCTGTAAAAGGGAGGGAAAGGGCATGTGAAAGTGCAGACTGCGAGCACAGCCCTACACCCCAAGTGCTGACAGGAGGGCTGGGCCAGACTCTGTGAGGTCCCCAAAAATTCAGTCTAGATAGTCCCCTCCATGCTCATTCAGAAGACCCACCTTTCCCCTGACAGGATGTGAACCCCTTCCTTCTGCCGGCCTGAGACAAAACTCTCAGAACAAGACCTCTGATACTGAACAAAAGGAAGTGAGGGGAAGCCACATCTGGACATACCTGCAAAGGTTTTTCAGGGGGAACAGCAAGGGGCAGCCAAGCACTGTGGAGTCCATCTGTCCTGGGACTGGGGGCGGGGGGGGAATGCATGCTCTGTCCCTATGTTGATGCATAGCAGGGCTTCCCTCTCTTATCCTGAGGCCGCTCTCTTTAAATGAAAGTCTCACATTTATGTGAGACCAAAGATGGAAGAGAGGGAGCACCACAGCTTTAGGTCCTCCCATGGCTGACAGAAATGGGCAGGAAGGGCTGAGGTTTCATGTATTCTTACATGGATTTACCCAGTCCTTTCTCATGGTCCTCACTGTCTCCTGATAAAGCCTGGGCCCTTTCCATCTGTTCACCACAGTACAGCCCTCTATGCTGAACCCTCACTTCCCTCAGATGCTTAAGCAGGAACTCAGTTAACACATTGGCAACCCCTCCCTGATTCCTGCCTGGGACCTGCTGGGGCTGACAGCTGTGACCCGATTCTGAGAGCCCCCTCTATTCTGGGGTCAAGGGTCCCCTCAGTCCTACCTTGGGGTCTTCACCCTGACTCCTGGCAGGACATAGGCTGTCCTCTCTCCTGACTTGTCATCCTGCTCCTTACACCAGGACTCCTGACTCTCTGAGACCCAGATGTGGAAATCTGGACTCCCTACATGTCCCTGTCTCCACCTCTCCCGACCAGGAACTTTCCTGGACTGACTCTGTTTTGGGGTCCAGGGTCCCTCAAACCTTCCTCTGCATCTTCACCAGGAATCCCAGCAGGACCTGGACCCTCCCCTCTGACTACTTGAGGCCCTACTCCTGACAACAGGCCCTTAGTCTCTCAGAGACCAGGATGTGGAACTGGCCAGATTGGCCGCATGTCCCCATCCCATCCAGGAGCCTTCCTAGACAGACACTGGGACCTAACCTCTGTGTGGTCGCCTCTGTCCTCCTTCAGGGTTCATACTTTGACTCCAATTAGCTCCTGGGCCCTTTCCTCTGACCACCTGAGGTTTGATCCTTACATGAGGCCCTTATTCTGAGACCCGGATGCGGAAGTCTGGACTCACCCTGTGTTCCTATCCCCCCGCAACGGACCTTCCCAGGACTGACTCCACTGGCGTGCAGGGTCTACCCCTCATCCTCCCTCTGCATCCTCGCCGGGAATCCCGGCAGCACCCGGGGCCCTCCCCTGTGCCCACTTGTCCAAGGCCCTGCACCTGAAGCCAGGGGCCCCCAGTCTCTCGGGAGACCCGGATGTGGAAGTCTGGCCGCCCAGCGGCCCGCCCGAAGGCAGGTCCCCAGCCTGCCCAGGGGGCCTCCCAGGCCTCCTATCCCTGGCGACCTCCTGCCAGGTCCCCTCTGTCCTGGGCTCCAGGGCCCCCGCCCCCACAGGCACTCCCTGTGCCCCTCCCCCCCTCAGGCCCTGGCAAACCTCCCTCCGGATGGGCTCCTGAGCTCCCTGGGCTCGGGTCCCCCCCCCACCCACCCCCCCCCCCGAGGCGCATTTCCCCGGGGGCCGCGTGTGTCCGGCCTCCCCAGGGCGGCCCCCCAGCCCCGAGGCGGGGGCCCAGTGCCTCTCTCTCTCTCTCTCTCTCTCTCTCTCTCTCTCGGGGAGGGCGGGCCGTGGGTTGAGGCATGATGGTGGGGTGGGGGACCCCGGGGGACCCCCGCAGTTCTCCCTCAGGTCCTCACCCCGCTCCGGGGAGGGCCGGGTCCCGTCCTGCCTCCGGGGACCCGAGGCCACTGCCCCAGGCCCCGGCATCCAGGCCTCAGCTCGACGCCGCGGCCCCGCCTTCCCCCCCTCCCCCCGTCGTCTCTCGGGGTTACCAGCATGGCCGCCAGGCTCCCGGAGGCCCCCCGCCATCCTCCGGGCCCCCTCCCGGGGCTACCTGCTCGCCTGGCTGCTGCTAGGCCCGCGCATGGCCTCCTTTCCTCCGCTGGGGACCCCAATCCCGCCTCCCAGCCTAAGTCTCTCCACTCTCTCAGATCTCCGAGGCGGAAGTCGGCCCACGTCACATCCGGACCCGGTTGCGGGCTAACAGCATGTAGCGCAGAGATGGGTTCCGGGGTGTGATAGGTGGAGGGAGTGGAGGGAGGGAAGGGCGGGGGTCCATCTGTCCTCTTTGGGGTCCTCACCTTGACTCTAGCAGGGTTGGGCCCCTGCCCCCTGCACACCTTGGAGTCTGTAAGCTTCACATCATGGCTCTCACTCCCCAAGTTCCCTGGGGAGATGGAGAGTGAGTGAGTATATTTTCCTACATGCAAACGTTAAGACATACTTTTAGCATGTAATACCTGCCTTATTCATTTTACACTGTTAAAACCCAAGTCTGGGCACCATTCCTACTGAGATGAACACAACTCTCTCAGATTTGAAACAAGACTGAGATACCAAATTGGACAAATCTATTCACTGAAGACAGCCTGAAGGCAGTGACTTCAACCTTGAAAACAGGAAACTGAGGAAAGCTACATGGACACTGGGGAAAAGACATGAAATAAAATTTTCCCTGGTAGTGGCCAATAACAGTGATTTTCATAGAGAAGTTCATAAGGGAAATTTTAGGAGGAAAGTGGATTATTCACATTTTCACAGAAACATAAATACATCAATATTACCTTGGAGAGATTTTAGGTAAGACATACAAAAACTACTTGTATTAATGGTGAATGAAGGGTGGGAGATAACATAATGAACCACTAAAATGGGTGGTCTTGGGGGAAGTTTTGTTGGAAACACTCTTCCTGTCATGTGACCCACCGGAATTAAACCGTTGGGTTGTGAAGAGCAGAGGTCAGTCTGTTTAAAATGGCTCTTTAGAGGTGGTAAAGAAATGTCCCTTTTCTCCAACCAAAGCATCTTGATGTCCTCAAACCCACCCCTCCACACCCACCACGGAGGTGTCAGGATTGTGCTTTGTTATGTCTATGCTGTGTCTTGGCCTACTCAGCACCACCCCTATCCAAGGACAGGTTGGGATAGCTCTTAGCAATGTCTAAGGCTCTTCCCCAGGGCTACCATTGGCTAGAGGAGAGCCTTGCTTACCAATCAAACCCTAGGAGTGTGGCTTCTCATTGTCCTAGAAGTAGGTCACAGCCCTGGGTAGACCACTGGGAAATTTTGACAAGGCAAAGGTGACCAGGAAACCACAAATCCCTAGCAAAGTTGTAGAACAACCAACCCCAAGCATCAAAAGGAGGAAAAAGAGGAAGATGCCCTCTAACTCAGATTCAGACACAGTCAGTGTCAAGGTGATACGACCACACCCAAGCTCTTTCCCTTACTCTTTAAAACCTCCCCCAAACTCCTACCCTGTTCTTGCCTGGAAGACCCTCTCCTCAGCCTGCTCTCCTTCTCATGAAGCCCTTGTTCCCATCCACCCCCCCATCATCTTTCCTGAAACCATTGTCCTGTTCTCACCTTGTTGTCATTCCAGGTGCCCAAGACAACTTCAAGGGAGTTCAATAATAAAAAATCCTTTCCAAAAATTCCCACTCCTTCAAGAAAACCTAACAATGCTAGAAGGCTAACACTATGAGGTCTTTATAATAAGCCAAATGTGGGACTGAATCAAAATGAGCCAGGGCAGGACTAAAAGCACGGATAAATTCACCCCTTTAAGAGATGACCTGGACAGCCAGTAGCTTCAGAGGGAGGCCAGAGACCTCAAAACTACCTGTGAAGTCTCCAAAGTCTGACCCCTGAGAAATGCCCAGTGGTTTAGAAGACAAATCTTGCATCTACAGGATATGCCAATAATGATGATTAAAATCAACTAATTGTGAAAAGATGTGTGTGTGCACATGTGTGTGTTCATGAATTCTCTGAATGTGGAGAGGAAAGAAGGAAAGAAGGAAATAAGCAAATATATGAAAAGGGAGAAAGGTGGAGTCCTACAGAGTTGGGAGTCAGATCAGAGAGTCTACAGTAAGCCATATATGGAAGATAAGGACTGGGTGAGGTGATGAGCACTGAAAAAAAAATAACAACAACAAAAAAAAACATTATATTTTATCCCATGGGCAAGGAGGAAAAGGGCTTGTTGTTTCTGTTTGTGTGTCTTGGGGGAGCATGGCACAATGTCAAGGCATAGATTGCAAGAACTTATATATAGAATGATATGTATGGGTGGCAGTGAATCCCCCAAAAGGCAGACAAATACATCACATCTAGGTCACTTACATCGTAGTCGTTTAAAATTTTTTTTTACACTTTCAAAATGATGAATTTTATATTATGTGAATTTGTTATAAAGAAAAATTTACAGCATCTAAAAAAAGGGGGGGGGGAGGAAATATATAGCCATGGTAGAAAACTTGAGAAATATATGAGTAAAAAGAAGAAAATCATCCTTAAATTTGTAATCTGTGCAATTACCATGGTTAATGTTTAGTTTTATTCTGGACACACGCAACCTATATATGTGTACGCATATATACTTATGCGTAAAAACCACCTATAGACAGGGACCATAAGGGAAAGGAGGGAAACTGAGTGGGGAAAAATTAAAGAGGAAGACAAACCATGAGAGACTCTGAACTCTGGGAAACAGGGTTGCGGAAGGGCCACTGAGGAGGGCACATGATGAAATGAGCACTGGGTGTCATACTATATGTTGGCAAATTGAATTTAAATAAAATATTTATTTATTTTTTTAATACTAAATTAATTTTTTATTGGTGTTCAGTTTGCCAACATACAGAAAAACACCCAGTGCTCATCCCGTCAAGTGCCCCCCTCAGTGCCCATCACCCATTCACCCCACCCCCCGCCCTCCTCCCCTTCCACCACCCCTAGTTCGTTTCCCAGAGTTAGGAGTCTTTATGTTCTGTCTCCCTTTCTGATATTTCCTACCCATTTCTTCTCCCTTCCCTTCTATTCCCTTTCACTATTATCTATATTCCCCAAATGAATGAGACCATATAATGTTTGTCCTTCTCCGATTGACTTATTTCACTCAGCATAATACCCTCCAGTTCCATCCACATTGAAGCAAATGGTGGGTAAAATTTTTTTTTTGTATTTCACTCTATGCTGTAAGCAACTGAAGGCCCTCAAAATAACCAAAAACCTTATACTACTGAAAATCAATATTAGTACTCCCCAGCATTAACATCATAGTGTTTGGACACTCAAATCTAACACCAATTAGGTCATTTTTTTTTTTGCTAAGAAATTTGAATTAAATAGTAGCCCTCCAAAGGCAGGGCAATTGGAGTGGTTCACACCCAGTGCAGGCAATAAACTGCAGACAACTTTTAAAATTAAATTTATAAAATTGAGATCATTGTAGATTCACATGCAATCATAAATAATAAAAGGAGATTCTTTGTACCCTGTATCCAGTTCCACTAATGGTAACTTAATATAAATTGTGGTAGTATAGTATCAAAACTGGGATATTGACATAAATACAGAATATTTCCATCATTTCAAGAATCCCTCATATTGCCCACTTATGGACACATCCACTTCCTTCCTATCTCCACTCCTTCTTTAACTTCTAGCAACCAGTCATCTGTTCTCCATTTCTATATTACTGTCATTTCAAGAAAATTATATAAATTGAATGGCACATACGTTGTAGGAATTGGCTTTTTTCACTCAGCATTATTCTCTGCAGATTTATCCAGGTCTTTGTTGTATATATCAGTAGTTCATGTCTTTTTATTGCTGAATAGTATTCTATGGTATGTATGTACCACAGTTTGTTTGACCATTACTCCATTTGAAAGTTATCAGATTGTTTCTGCCGTTTGGCTATTATGAATAAAACTGTTCTGGATAAATATATACAGGCTCTGGGTGAAAATAAGTTTTCACTTCTCAGGACAAATGCTCAGGAATATATGGGTCATATGGTAGTTGTGTGTTTCATTTTTTTAATTTTTTTATTTAAATTCAATTAATTAACATCTGGTGTGTTATTAGATTCAGAGGTAGAGTTCGGTGGTTCATCAGTCTTGTTTTTTATTTATTTATTAATGAAAGACACACACACACACAGAGAGAGAGAGAGAGAGAGAGAGAGAGACAGGCAGAGGGAGAAGCAGGCTTCCAGCAAGGAACACAATGCAGGATTCAATACTGGATCCCAGGATCACACCCTGAGTCGAAGGCAGATGCTCAACCGCTGAGCCACCCAAGTGTCCCAGTGATTCATCAGTCTGAATGATTTTTACTTTTACTCAGTGCTCATTACCTTGAGTACCCTCCTTAATACCCCATCTCCCCCTCCCTTCCCCTCCATCAACCCTCGGTTTGTTTGTCTCCCTCTCTGATTTCATCTTGTTTTATTTTTCCCTCCATTTTCCTATGATACTCTGTTTTGTTTCTTAAATTCCACATATGAGTGAGATCATATAATAAAATTATCTTTCTCTGATTGACTTATTTCACTTAGCTTAATACCCTCTAATTCTATCCATGTTGCAAATGGCAAGATTCATTTTTTATGGCTGAGTAGTATTCCACTGTATATCTATACCACATCTTCTTTATTCATTCATCTGTCGATGGACATCTGGGTTCATTCCATAGTTTGACTATTGTGGACATTGCTGCTATAAACATTGGGGTGCAGGTGCTCCTTCAGATCACTACATTGGTATCTTTGGGGTAAATAGTAGTACAATTGCTGGGTTATAGGGTAGCTCTATTTTCAACTTTTGAGGAACCTCCATACCATTTTCCAGAGTGGCTGCACCAGCTGGCATTCCCACCAACAGTGTAAGAGGGTTCCCCTTTCAACAAATTCGTGCCAACATCTGTTGTTTCCTGACTTGTTGATTTTAGCCATTCTGACTGGTGTGAGGTGGTATCTCATTGTTGTTTTGGTTTGTATTTGCCTGATGCCAAGTGATGTGGAACATTTTTTCAGGTCAGGTGTCTGTTGGCTATTTGTATGTCTTCTTTGGAGAAATGTCTGTTCGTATCTTCTGCCCATTTCTTGATTGGATTATTTGTCCTTTGGGTATTGAATTTGATAAGTTCTTTATAGATTTGGGATACTAGCCTTTTATCTGGTAAGACATTTGCAAATGTCTTCTTCATTCTATCAGTTTTCTTTTGGTTTTGTCAACTGTTTCCTTTGCCGTTGCAAAAGCTTTCTATCTTGATGAAGTCCCAATAGTTCATTTTTGCCTTTGTTTCCCTTGCCTTTGAAGATGTGTCTAGCAAGAAGTTACTGGGCTCAAGGTCATAGAGTTTGCTGCCTGTGTTCTCCTCTAGGATCTTGATGGACTCCTGCCTCACATTTAGGTCTTTCATCCATTTTGAGTATATTTTTGTATATGGTGTAATAAAATGTTCCAATTTGATTCTTTTGCATGTGGCTGTCAAGTTTTCACAACACCATTTGTTGAAAAGACTGTCCTTTTTTCTATTGGATATTTTTCCTGCTTTGTCAAAGATTAGTTGAGTAGAGTTGAGGGAACATTTCTGGATTCTTTATTCTGCTCCATTGATCTATGTGTCTGTCTTTGTGCCAGTACTATACTGGCTTGATGATTACAGTTTTGTAATACAGCTTGAAGTTCAGAATTGTGATGCCACCAGCTTTGGTTTTCTTTTTCAACATTCTTTTGGCTATTTGGGGTCTTTTTTGGTTCCATACAAATTTTATGATTATTTTTCCTAAAACAAGTTGATAGTATTTTGATAGGGATTGAATTGAATGTATAGATTGCTCTAGGTAGCATAGAGCAGTATTTGATCTTCCAATCCATGAGCAGGGAACATTTTTCCATTTCTTTGTGTCTTCCTCAGTTTCTTTCTTTTTTATTTATTTATTCATGAGAGATACAGAGAGAGAGAGAGAGAGAGAGAGAGAGAGAGGCAGACACACAGGCAGAGGAAGAAGCAGGCCCCATGCAGGGAGGCGACATGGAACTCGATCCAGGAACCCTGGGATCATGCCCTGGGTGGAAGGCAGGCGCCAAACCACTGAGCCACCCAGGGATCCCTCTTTCATGAGTGTTCTACAGTTTTCTGAGTGAAGATCCTTTGACTCTTTGGTTAGGTTTATTCCTCAATATCTTATGGGTTTTGGTGCAATTGTAAATGGGATCAACTCCTTAATTTCTCTTTCTTCTGTCTCATTGTTAGTGTATAGAAATGCAACTGATTTCTGTGCATTGATTTTACTTCTTTCCACTTTACTGAATTCCTGTATGAGTTATAGCAGTTTTGGGGCGGAGTCTTTTGTGTTTTCTACATAGAGTATCATGTCATCTGTGAAGAGTTTGACTTCTTCTCTGCTGAGTTGGATGCCTTTTATTTCCTTTTGTTGTCTGATTCCTTAGGCTAGGACTTCTAGTACTATGTTGAACAACAGTGGGGAGAGTGGTCATACCTGTCATGTTCCTGACCTTAGGGGAAAAGGTCTCAGTTTTTCCCTGTTGAGGATAATATTTGCTGTGGGCTTTTCATATATGGCTTTTATGACATTGATGCATATTCCCTCTATCTTTGCACTATGAAGAGTTTTAATCAAGAAAGGATGCTGTACTTAGTCAAATGCTTTTTCTGCATCTATTGAAAGGAACATATGGTTCCGGTCCTTTCTTTTATTAATGTAGTGTATCACATTGATTGATTTGCAGATGTTGAACCACCATTGCATCCCAGGAATAAATCCCACTTGGAAGTGTTGAATAATACTTTTAATGTACTGTTGGACCCTACTGGCTAGCATCTTGATGAGAATTTTTACATCCATGTTCATCAGGGATATTGGTCTGTAATTTTTGGTGAGGTCTTTGTCTGGTTTAGGGATCAAGGTAATGCTGACCTCATAGAAAGAGTTTGGAAGTTTTCCTTCCATTTCTATTTTTTGAAATAGCTTCAGAAGAATAGGTATTAATTCTTATTTAAATGTTTGGTACAATTCTGCTGGGAAGCCATCTGATCCTGGACTCTTGTTTATTGGGAGATTTTTGATTACTGCTTCAATGTCCTTGTCTGTTCAGGTTTTCTATTTCTTCCTGTTTCCATTTTGGTTGTTTACACCTCTTTAGAAATGCATCTGTTTCTTCCAGATTGCCTAACTTGTTGGCCTATAATTGCTCATAATATGTTTTTATAATTGTTTGTATTTCTTCACTGTTGGTTGTGATCTCCCCTCTTTCATTCATGGTTTTATTTATCTGAGTTCTTTCTCTTCTCTTTTTATAAGTCTGGCCAAGGGTTTATCAGCATTATTAATTCTTTTGAAGAACCAGCTTCTAGGTTCTTTGATCTGTTCTGCTATTCTTTTGGTTTCTATTTCATTGATTTCTGCTCTAATATTGATTAATTCTCTTCTTCTGCTGGTTTTAGGCTATATTTGCTGTTCTTCTCCAGCTCCTTTAGGAGTTAAGTACTTGAGTCCTTTCTTGTTTCCTGAGAAAGGCTCATATTGCTATATACTTTCCTCTTAGGACTGCCTTTGCTGCATTCCAAAGGTTTTGAACTGTTGTGTTTTCATTTTCATTTGTTTCCATGAATTTTTAAAATTCTTTAATTTCCTAGTTGACCCATTCATTCTTTAGTAGGATGCTCTTTACCCTCCATGTATTTGAGTTCTTTCCAAGTTTCCTCTTGTGGTGATTTCAAGTTTCAAAGCATTGTGTTCTGAAAATATGAGGGGAAAGATCTAATCTTTTGGTACCAGTTGAGACCTGATTTGTGACCCAGTATGTGGCCTATTCTGGAGAAAGTTCCATGTGCCCTTGAGAAGAATGTGTATTCAGTTGCTTTAGGATAGACCGTTCTGCATAGATAGACTTCTGTGAAGTCCATCTGATCCAGTGTGTCATTAAAAGTCCTTATTTCCTTGTTGATCTTCTGCTTAGATGATCTGTCCATTCCTGTGAGTGGGGTGTAAAGTCCTCTACTATTATTGTATTACTATCAATATGTTTCTTTAATTTTGTTATTAATTGGCTTATATATTTGGCTGTTCCCGTGTTAGGGACCTAAATATTTACAATTGTTAGATCTTCTTGTTGGATAGACCCTTTAATTATGATAGTGTCCTCCCTTCTTCATCTCTTATTGTAATCTTTGGTTTAAAATCTAATTTGTCTTTTTTTTTTTAATGATAGGCACGCAGTGAGAGAGAGAGAGAGGCAGAGACACAGGCAGAGGGAGAAGCAGGCTCCATGCACCGGGAGCCCGACGTGGGATTCGATCCCGAGTCTCCAGGATCGCGCCCTGGGCCAAAGGCAGGCGCCAAACCGCTGCACCACCCAGGGATCCCTAATTTGTCTTATATAAGGATTGCCACTCCAGCTTTCTTTTGATGCCCATTAGCATGGTAAATGGTTTTCCACCCCTTCACTTTCAATCTGGAGGTGTCTAGGTTTAAAATGAATCTCTTGTAGACAGCATATGGATGGGTCCTGCTTTTTTATCCAATCTGATACCCCGTGTCTTTTGATTGGAGCATTTAGTCCATTTACATTCAGAGTGACTATTGAAAGATATGAATTTAGTGCCACTACATAACCTGTAAAGTCACTGTTTCGGTATATTGTCTCTGTTCCTTTCTGGTCTATGTTACTTTTGGCCTCTCTTAGTTTAAAGGATCCTCCTTAATACTTTTTGCAGGGCTAGTTTAGTGATCACAAATTCTTTTAGCTTCTGTTTGTCCTGAAGCTTTTTATCTCTCCTTCTACTTTGAATGACAGTCTGGCTGGATAAAATAGTCTTGGCTGCATATTGTTCTCATTTAGTACCCTGAATATATCATACCAATCCTTCCTGGCCTGCTAGGTGTCTGTGGATAGGTCTGCTACCAGTCTAATGTTTTGTCCCTTATAGGTTACTGACCTCTAGACCTACACTGCTTTTAGGATTTTCTCTTTGTCTCTAAGATTTACAAGCTTCACTGTCATATTTCAAGGTGTTGACCTATTTTTACTGATTTTGAGAGGAGTTCTCTGTGCCTCCTGGACTGGAGTGCCTGTTTTGTTCCCCATATCAGGGATGTTCTCTGCTATAATTTTCTCTAATATACCTTCTTCCACTCTCTCTTTCCTTTTCTTCTGTGATCCCAATTATTCTAATATTGTTTCACTTTATGGTATCACTTATCTCTCAAATTATCCCCTGTGATCCAGTAGTTGCTTATCTCTCTTTTTCTCAGCTTCCTTATTCTGCATCATTTTCTTCCATGTCACTAATTCTTTCTTCTGTTTCATTTATCCTAGCAGTTAGAGCCTCCATTTTTTATTACATCTCATTAATAGCCTTTTAAATTTTGAATTAATTACATTTTAGTTCTTTTATTTCTCCAGGAAGGGATTCTTTAGTGCTTTCTATGTTTTTTTTTTTCAAGCCCAGCTAGTATCTTTATAATTGTTATTCGGAACTCTAGTTCCAATATCTTACTCATATCCATACTAATTAGGTCCCTGGCCATCAGTACTGCCTCTTATTCTTTTATGTGGTGAGTTTTTCCATCTTGTCATTCTTGCAATAAGTGTCCACTTTTCTATTAGTAGAATTGCAGCAACTCTTAGATCTCCAGTTGAGTTCACAGGTGTTCTGGATGATTCGATAGCTATCTAGCTGAATTCCAGACAAAATTAAGGTCTCCTATGCCTCTGCCATCTTGGGCACTTCTCACATGTTTAGTTTTTTAAGAAACTGCCAAACTGTTTGTGGAGTGACTGTACCATTTTATATGCCCACCAGCAATGTATGAGTGATGCAGTTTTTCCACATCCTTACCATTTTTTATTTTAGCCATTCTGATAGGTGTATAGTGATATCTCATTGTTGTTTTGATTTCTATTTTCCCTAATGGTTACTATTACTGAACATCTTTTCATGAGTTTATTTGTCATCCTTCTGTAAGTCCCCTTCAGAGAAATGTCCACTCATGTCTTTTGCTATTTTATAACTGTATTTATTGTCTGGGTTTTTTTTTTCCTGTAAAGTTTTGAAAGTTCATTATATATCCTAGATGCTAGTGCTTTATTGGGTGTATGATTTGCAAATATTTTCTCTCAGTCTGTATTTTGTGTTTTCAACCTCTTAACAGAGTCTTTTGTATAACAAACATTTTCAATATTGATAGTCTATTAATTTTTTACTTTTATGGATCATGCTTTTGGTGTCAAGTTTTAAGAATTCTTTGCCTAACCTATCCTAAAGATTTTCTGTTTTTTTTCTAAAGATTTTATAGCTCTATGCTTTACAATTAAGTCCATTATTCTCTTTATGTTAATTTTTTGTGTAAGAAGTAAAAATGAAATCAACTTTTTGTTTGGTTGGTTTTAGGGGGTTTTTGGCCAATAAATGTCCAAATGCTCAGGACCACTTGCTGAATAGGCTTTCCTCCACTGAATTGCTTTTATATCTTTATCAAAAGTCAGCTGGGAACATTTGTATGGTTCTATTTCTGGGTTTTTTATTCCATTGATCTATGTATCTAACATAGTTTTGATTACTGTAGCTATGTAGTAACTTTTGAAGTAGGTCAGACAGAACCATCTCAATTAATTCTTCTCTTTCAAAAATGTTTTATTCCAGTTCCTTTTTCTACCCATATAAATTTTATTTTATTTTATTTTTATTAATTTTTAAGTGCTGTTGACACACAGTGTTACATTGGTTTCAGTTGTACAACATAATGATTTGACAAGTTTAAATACTGTGGTATGTTCAGCACAAGTGTAGCTACCATCTGTCACCATACAATACTATTTTAATATCATTGACTATATTATTTATGCTATGTCTTTTATTCCTGTGACCTTGTTTAATTCATAACTAGGAGCCGATATGTCCCACCCTCCTTCACCCATTTTGCCCATCAGACACACACACACACACACACACACACACACACACACACACACATTCCCCTCATTTTAGAATAAATTCATCTGTATCCACAAAAATTCTTGCTTGGATTTTGCATTATGCCTGTGTATCAACTTAAAAGATATAAGGCCAGTGAGATCATCTTTTCTCCTTGTATGTTTTGTATCTTTCCATAAATTGATCTATTTCAACTAAGTTACTGAATTTATGGCCAGAGAGCTATTTGTAGTATCTATTATTATCATTTTAATATCCATGGGATTGCTAGGGATTGCTCCCTCTTTCATCAGTGATACTGATAAATTTTTTTTTCTTTTTTCTTCGTTAGCCAAGTTAGAGTTTGATTGGTTTTACTGATCTTTTCAAAGACTTTTTTATTTTATTGATTTTCTGTTTTAAATTTATTGATTTCTCCTGTAGCTTGGATTATTTCCTCTCTTCAACTTGCTTTTTTGTTGTTGTTGTTGTTTTGTTTTATTTTTATTTTTTATTTTTATTTATTTATTTTATTATTGGAGTTCAATTTGCCAACATATAGCATAACACCCAGTGCTCATCCCATCCAGTGCCCCCCTCAGTGCCTGTCACCCAGTCACCCCCACCCCCCGCCCACCTCCCTTTCCACCACCCCTTGTTCATTTCCCAGAGTTAGGAGTCTCTCAAGTTCTGTCTCCCTTTCCAATATTTCCCACTCATTTTTTCTCCTTTCCCCTTTATTCCCTTTCACTACATTTTATATTCCCCAAATGAATGAGACCATATGTTTTACCTTCTCCAATTGACTTATTTCACTCAGCATAATACCCTCCAGTTCTATCCATGTTGAAGCAAATGGTGGGTATTTGTCATTTCTAATGGCTGAGTAATATTTCAACTTGCTTTAAATTTAATTTGTTCTTTCTTTAGTTTCCTATGGTACAAGTTTAGATGACTGATCTTAGATCTTTCTTTTTTTCTCATATGAGCATTTAAAATATGCTATAAATTTCCCTCAAGGACCACTTTAGCTGAATTTCACAAATTTTGGATGCATATTTTTATTTTCATTCAATTTAATGTATTTTCAAATTTCTCAAGACTCCCTCTATAGCCCTTTCTAGCTTTCAGTCAGTCAACAAATGTTTATTGGGCACCAATTTTGTGCAATATTGTGCTTGGCACTACAGGTACAGCCAAACAGAGCCTCAAGAAACTCACGGTCTATTGAAGGAGGGAAGTTAGAATTTATTAATAAATGACCAGATTAGATTATGTAAAACTTGATAATCTCCACAAAAAGATTCAATAGGAAATGTGGTGGAAAGTGGTCGAGGGCTGCTTTACTTATGGTGGCAGGGCCTTAGCATTGCATGAAGCTTTAGTGTAAGAATGCATGTGGAAGTGCTCAGGAAACCAGGCCAATGGTGAGGAGTGAGAGCCATAATGTGAGAGGGTCAGGTCAGTTTGCTTACTATCTTCAGAATCTTCTACCTCACCTTCCTGGCTTCCCACTATCTCTAGCTTCAATAGTTTGTTCCATCTCCAGCTTGGGTCCTATTGCTCCCATCCTCCATGCCTCTAGGGCTTTTTTTGCTAATACTCTTCTCTCAGATTCATCTTTCTTTAGCCCCAGCTGAGATAGTGGGAAGCCAGGAAGGTGAGATTCATCTTTCTTTAGCCCCAGCTGAGATTCACCTCCTAAAAAGACACTTGCTGCTCTTTAGCTTCCTCTCAGGACTCAAACATCCATCTTCTCATGCTCTAGCTCCACAGAGTATGCTTCTGTATAAGAGTGGCTTTGTGCATGTGGGTATTTCACTTAGACTACAGGATAGGAACTCAAAGGGCCATGACTTCTTCTGAGCCTCTTGGTGTCCTCAATGTTACCCAGAACACTGCATGGCACAGAAGAGAGGAAGCACTCGGGTTATGTTTCATGACATTACCAATGGTGACAGCAGGACTTGTAAGCTCTCAAACTTAAGGCTTTGCAATGCCCCACATTGTTAGAGCAGAACCAAGCAGAGGTTATGGGAGGGAGGAAGGGAATGCAGAAGAGAGGACTGTGTTTGTCCAAAGTCATTGGACTAGAAGATCAAGAGCCTTCCTCTCCTTTGCTCTCGGACATTTTCTCCTGGGTTTCTCCTTATCACTGGACTCTCTGTTTTCTTTATCTAAATACTAAATGCAGGTGCTCTTCCAGACTGTGCCCCAGGCCTTCCTAACCTCTCATTTCTGTCACCACATACTTCCTGCCTATTATCATCCATTCTCTGTCTCAAGCCTGGCCTCTCTTCTGACCTTTAGAGATGAGTATGCTTGTCTCCCAGGTCCATCCACCTGAAGGCCTAATAGGCATCTCAATTTCAACAAGGCCCCAAACAGCCTCATCTCCTATAGAAGAGCACCATGATTATTCCAGCCATCATCAGGATGTAAGTCAATGATTAATACTACTGTCAATTTTAATCCTAGATGGTTTCTGACTCCACCCTTTCTTCTCTATCCCCACTGAAACCATTTTGGTATGGGTGCCCTTATGCTAATCCATTTTCTCTCAGATCCATTCATCATACTTCTGCTCCACTCTGTTTTTCAGTCCAAATTTCTTTGGCTTTTATACCTCATGGAGGGAGACTGAGGGTGAGAGGATGGAAGAAGGACAATGAGAGAAGGAGTTGCTCTCTCTCTCTCTGTCTTGAGCTACATCTCCTTTGTGACTTCATCTCCCACTAACAGATTCTCTGTGATTCCAGTTTCTATGGGGTGCCTCAGGACTCTAGAGACCCTGGCTCTATTCTTTGTCCTTCTAGCCTGGGTGTGGTAGCAGTTTCCTGCTGTTGCTTATCCCTGGGTTGCTTTATCTTATACAGTCTGACTCCTCGGCAATTCCATTGTGTATATAGTCAGCTCCCTATGTTACATTTCTCCTCTTGCAAAATATTAGAGTGGCTTCTGTTTTTTAGATTGGACCCTGACTGACACAGCCCTTATTACTTCTAACCTAGCTCATTGTAACAGCTTTCTAATAAATCATTTTGATTCTAGTCTTATTCCTCTCTAATGTGCACAAAACATTGAATCCAAAGTAATGTGTCTTAGACTAACTTTGCCCAAAAACGTTAATAGTTCCTTTTTGCCTACAGGATGGAGCCCTTATCTTAGTTTTTCATCTAATGGTAAGATGGATGGGAGAGAGGACTGTTGCCAGTGTTTGGTGGGCTAAACAAGATGGGAAACAAGGAAGCAAGCTAGAAATGTCCCTTAGCTGCTGGTTCAGTTTTAGATTTGTTCCTCATAGGAAGGGAAGTGAACTCTCAAAAACATCCTTGGTGAGTAATAAAGTCTTCAAAATCCTCTGATAAATATAGACAAAATGATTAGAAGCTCCTGATTCATATACTTACTACATTCTCAGAAGATTCCTGACCCCAAAACAGATGATCATAATGTACCTTTAAGCTTATTTATTTTTATACTTCCTCTTTCTCAAAAATGGAATAGGAAAATTTTGAAAAACATTTACAATATAATTGGATTTTTAAGATATTGGGATATGAAGGCTAAGGGAAAATTCAAATTAATAAAAAAAAAGATGGAGCCAGGAGTAAGTTTGTACATACAATGCATACTGTGGGACCCTAAACTTTCAGTTAAGCTTGAGATCTTTTGGCAGCCAGTGCTGGGAGAAAAATTTTCCATTTTGTGATTCTCATAGAAGCCAAACTATTTCCAATGATATGAGAAAGGAATTGCTTCTAGGGATAGTCCTCATGGAAGGGACAGTATGGACCATAATGAGCAATATCCTCAACAGCATCCTAGCAGTAACTGCTTTAACAAAGGCTTCTGCCAGAACAGAAGAGGTTTCCCTGGATTCATTGCTTAAGTGTATATGTTGGATGGAGAGTGTCCTGGAATTATAGTTTCTTTGGTTAGTATTTTTTTTTTGCCATTTTCTGAGACTCCTATATTATAATATTTACTAAACTTGTGATTATCTGAAACCCTTTTGCTTTTGGCTTTCCCTTGGTTGATATGCCAGGTCTATGTCATTTGGACATGTATTTATTCATCCACCAACCACTTATAGATAACCTACTGGGTTCTGGTAATCCAGTGGCGAAGAAGATAGACTTAGCTTCTGCCACCTTGAAATATAAAAAATTAGTGTGGAGGGATAGAAGATAAATAAGTCAATAAATAAAATAATTTTAGATAACTATGACATCCTGTCAAAAATAAAACAGAAGAATGGGATAATGTTTGGGTGGTAGGAAGAATGCTAGTTAATTTGTATAAGTTGGTCAAGGAAGGCCTTATAGGAGTTAATATTTGAGCTCAGACTTAAATGATGGAAAGGAAGCAGCCATACAAGTCCTTGGAGAAAAGTGATTAAAGAAAGCAGACAAAAAATATAAAAACAAAGAAAGAAAAAGAAGGGAAGAAATAAAGGAAAAGAAAATAAAGAAAAAGAAAGGGGACAGTAAGTACAAAGGCCTTGAGGTTGAAAGCAAGGAACAGGAAGAAAGTCAATGTATCTGGAATGGAGTAAGCCAGGAGGAAAGTGGTAAGAAATGCAAATGGAGGGATAAGCAAGGGCCAGATCACATAGGACCATTTACATCATAGGGAAGAGTGTGGGTTTTATTCTGAATGTGATGGGAAGCCACTGAAATATTTCAACAGGAGAGTGGCATGACTTGAATATGTTCTTAAAAGTTTACTCTGCTGTGTGGAGAATGGGTTGTAAGGGAGAAGTAGTGGAAATAGGACGACAAAGAAATAGAATGGTGTTGCAATGATATAGGAGAGCAAATATAGTGGCTAGGAAATCAAGAGACATGATAATAAAAGGTATATGGGATGGGGATGAGGAAAAGAGAAGAATCAAAGATGACACTTAGACATTTGGCTTGAACAGTTAGCTCACTGAGATGGGGAAGACTTCAGGAATAGTAGGCCTGGGAAGAGGAGAATCGAGTATTCTGCTTTTGGCAATATAACACATGCTTTTGACTACAAGTGACATAAAACCCAAATCAAAATGGCCTCATTAGTAAAGGGATTGTAATAGCTCATGGAAGTTGAAAAGGTCCACAGCAGCAAGGTTTCAGGCATGATTTGATCATAGCTTTGGCTCAGTTGTTTTTACTCTTTTGGCACTTTCTTTCTCTGGGCACCAATATGATTTATCTCATGGTAGCAAAATTGCTACAGTACTTGCAAGCCTCATTTTCACATGCCACATCTGCAGAGGAAGGAAGAACATATATGAAACTCTCCTGGCAGGAAAAAGCTCTGGGGATCCCTGGGTGGCGCAGCGGTTTAGCACCTACTTTTGGCCCAGGGCGCGATCCTGGAGACCCCAGATCGAATCCCACGTCGGGCTCCCGGTGCATGGAGCCTGCTTCTCCCTCTGCCTGTGTCTCTGCTTCTTTCTCTCTCTTTCTTTCTCTCTCTCTCTCTCTCTCTCTCTGTGTGTGTGTGTGTGTGTGACTATCATAAATAAATTTAAAAAAATTTTTTTAAAAAGGAAAAAGCTCTGAAATCCACTAGCCTGGGTCGCACACCTGTCCTAAAAGCAATCACTGTACCTTAGGAAATAGGATGTGCTAACTGACTTAAGTTAGGTCATGCGCTTCTCATCTAGTTCTGGGGAGGTGGAATTAGGCTTCTCAGTATACAGATATCCTCAGAAAATCATAGGAGATAGGGAAGCTATTGAGAAGTAGGAGGAAGGGACTGGATTCTAGAGCATAAATTAACTGGTATCCAATCCAGACGTGTTTAATTTGAAATTTGAACAGGACATCTAAGAGGAAATATTGGACGGCAGTTGGCTGTTTGAGTCTGGAGAGGTCTGACTTGGAAATAGACATTTGGGAGTTGTAGGTTTATAGATGGTATTTAAGGCTATTGAAATGGATGGATATTGGAATCCATTAAATGGATTAGAATGGATTGGACATTGGAGTGGATGGACACTTAGGTAGTTGCAAGAACAGAGAGAAAAGTAAGGAGGTTCATGGACTGAAGCCCGGGATGCTCCAACATTCAGAGGTCAACATTCAGTGGTCAACAGAATGTGGCATCACAGAAGCTAATAGAAGAAAGTGTTTCAGGAGGAAGGAACTATATATGGGTGCTGAACATTGCAGAGAGGACAAGAAAGATAAGGGAAGAGATGTAACTTGGATTAGGCAACATACTTGTTTGTGATCTTCACAAGAGCCATTTGAGAGGAGTTGAGTTGATTAGTCTCTCTAATTTAAATTTGATTAGAAAGAATTGAGGAGAGAATATGAGGTGATAAAGTAGATACAGAACAAGAAAATTATTTGAAGTAGACTTTGGTGTGAGAAGGAGCATAATAACCTGAGTTTCCTGACACACCTAGAAGGCAAGCCCTATGAAGACAGAGTTTTTTTGCCTATTTTTTTCCACTGCTGAATCTCCAGTACTTAGAACTCTGCCTGGTATGGAGTAGCTGCTCAATTAATATTTTTTGAATTAATTGATAGTGATTCTGGAGAAGAGTGGAGGACCCAAGAGACATCTTGGGTGCACAGGTGTCCAGTAAAGTCCTGGCCCTTCAGTGCTTCTGGGAAGAATGCCACGAATTGTTAAGAATTGTCAAGAAGATAGAGGAGACTTCTTATGGATCACATATCCAATGTAAATATAAAGGTCATTCTAGTAGCTGATTTCTCCATCTCTCTCAGAAACATAATGCTAGTTCTTACAGCATTAGAATGAGGCTAAACCTGGAATGGGACTATAAAATGTTTTGATGGAGGATGGAATCTTTCCCTTTCTTATATGACATATTTGCAGAATATCTCTTTTGGAGATAGGCTGGCAACATTCATTGCTCAAGCTCCTATAACATCCAGCCAGACAATGTGAAATCAATAACATGGTTGGCAAATGTGTGAGTCATAGCTGTGTTTGTCTACTTTTAAGTTACATACAGATGCCAAAGTATCATTGATACTAAAATGATTATCCTAGGATTAGTAACCCATACTTCTTGCATAGGGTTTGTAATAGTCAAGGAGAGAAATAATGAGGACCTAGACTAAGATAATGGCAGTGGGGATGAGAAGTGAGGGATAGACGTGAGAAATGTTGATCAAAGGGAAATTGGCAGAATGTGGTAACTAGTTGGAAACTTCCAAGATTTGTGACATTGGTGACTCTGAAGATGATGTAATCATTCCCTGAAACAGGTACACAAAGAACGAGTTAAAACTGCATGGATGGAGTAAGGGGGAGATGACAAACTGATTTTGGACTTGTCGTATTTGAGATGCTTGTGTGGTGTCTAGTCAGAGATGTTAGAGAGTTTGTTATATGAATTGGGAGCTCAGGAGAGCTATGAGCTGCAGGTGTGTGTGTGTGTGTGTGTGTGTGTTGGGGCTTGTCTTGAGCTTAGTAGTGCTAGTTGGAACCATGGTAGTAGAAGATATAGAAGATAATGTCCAGGGAAAGTAGTCATGGACTTGAGGAAGGAACCCTGGGGTGCCTAACATTTGATGGATTATTAAATAAGTGGCAACCCCAAAGAGACTAAAAAGATTAATAGTGTGTCTAAGGAGTACCATGTTTCAAGGAGGGAGTGGTCAACAGTATTTAATGCTATCAAGGGGTCAGTAAGAAGAGAACTGAAATTTGACAATGGATTTAGGGACCTGGAAGGCATTGATGACCTTGACAAAAGCAGTTTTTGTGGAGTGGTAAGCAGAAGCCAGAGCAGAAGTGGTGGAAATAGTGAGTACATATCTCTCTCCAGGAGTTTGGCAGTCAAGGCAATGGGATAAAGACACAGTGGGTGGCTGGAGAATAAAGAATCAAAAGATATTTTCCCTTAGATTGTGGCAACTCGAATGTGTTCTCAAGTTTGAAGAGGAAGCTATTAGAATTTTTTTAAGTTAGCTCTACACCCAACATGGGGCTTGAAGTCATGACCCCAAGATTAAGACCCACAAGTTCCACTGAAGGAGTCAGCCACATGCCCCAGGAGAGGAAGATATTAGAGAAAGGAAACAAAAGAGCAGAAAAGAAAGGGAAAGAGTGATGAGGTAACAGAGAGGAGGGATTAAGGATTTAGGAATATGAGTAGGGAGAAGTGTTTACCTTTGAACAGAAGAAAATAGTCATCTCATCTCTGGGGCTGGAGGTAGTGGTCAGAGAAAAGAAAACTGTCATAAATCAATAAGGGAAAGGGTTAGGAAGTTGAAAGATATAAGTTTTGATGGCCTTAGTTTTGTCAGGGAAGTAAGAGTAATGTTGCTTCCTGTAAGTAAGAAGGATGACAATTGATGAAGCCTAAAGATAGCATGAAAGTTTTAGGGTAGTGGCTGGTAAATGTAAACATTCAAACAGTTTTGCAGGCCAGAAAGCAGGCCTAAGAAAGCAGGTATCCAAGGCCTTCTTGAGCTTGCCTCTCACTCACAGTTTAATGGTCTAGTCTCAAAAACAAAAACAAAACTTTCAAGTACAAAAAAAAGGTCTAGCCTCATCTGCTGGATTTAAAAACATAGAAGATTAAAAAAAAAAAAGCTCAGTATAACCATGGTAATGGATTGCCTGGCAGCAATGATTATTCAACTGAGATAGACTCTGATTTATGATGAGGCTAATTATGATGGTGTGATTTTTTTTTCCAGCTGGACTCAGAGCTAGGTCTAAAAGCAAAGAATTTGGATTGTGGATTATTAGTCCATCCAGAATAGGGGTTTTGCTGGGTGGGCACAAGGGAAAGAGATGAATGCAAAGGAATAAAGCCTATTGGGGACAATTGTTCCAGTGATCCACCATGTATGGTGGCTTGGCTTGAGAGGGAAGAAAGAGCCTTGGAGGAGGCTACTGGACTGAGAGCAAAGAGATGCGCACAGGGACTGGACATCCATCTGAGGTCAAGGAAAAAGTACATTGGAAATGAAGGTGCAGAAGAGTTCAAAGGCCCAGGGATATGATCTAAAGGTTGTTGGTAATTTTGTTGGCAATTTCTCTGGGGTTTTGGCATCTGAAATTTCAGATGATGTTCCATATCTCTTTACCATTGGCATTGGCTTACAGTTTCCTGCCTTAGGTAAAATCTGGCAGAAGGGAGCGTGTGAGTGGACTTAGAAAGTTCCAGCTCTTCGAGAGGAAGAAAGGGTTTAAACTTGGAAGCCAAGAGAATTCTATGGAAGAAAAAAACACTTTCAAATGAAAAAGGTATCACAAATGATTCATTAGAAAGAAGACTTTTGTCTTCTTGACCAGCTGAGAGATGTGTGTGATTTGGAGCATAGTGGCCTTTTCATTTCCTTGAAAGAGATAGGACCACTATGGAGCTTTTTTTTTAAATGTGCAATGGCATTAACTGAGCTAAAATTGATTCTTTTATCTAAAATAATAATAATAGGGGATCCCTGGGTGGCGCAGCGGTTTGGCACCTGCCTTTGGCCCGGGGTGCGATCCTGGAGACCTGGGATCGAATCCCACGTCGGGCTCCCGGAGCATGGAGCCTGCTTCTCCCTCTGCCTGTGTCTCTACCTCTCTCTCTCTCTCTCTCTCTCTGTGTGTGTGTGTGTGTGACTATCATAAATAAATAAAAATTAAAAAAATAAAATAAAATAAAATAAAATAATAATAATAAATAATAATAAACAAAATTGGCCAAATTAACAGAAACCTGAGGCTTCAGTGGAAATGATTTGTACTCTTAATGACTGGGACAAGATTGGACCAAAGATGTCACTGGAGGTTCAAATGCAAGGTGCTGAGACATGCTAGCATGGTGCTGGAGCAAACTAGCCTGGGGCATGCTATCTTCAGCAGAGGAGCCATCTCTGAGGCTGTCTGGCTGCACACTGGCTATGGAACCTCACAGATATGATACCCTCTGCTTGGTCTCTGGCATGGTCAACATGATCTGGAGGAGTCTGGGGACCATGGAGCATCACAGTCAGCTAGATGCTCTCCCAGGCTGCTCTAAACAATCTCAGCATCCCATTTCTTTGTGAGCATTTGAACCTGTTCTGACCTTTAGCTTGTTTCTGTGACAGACAGAAGATCATTAATGTCCTGGGGTTGTTTTTCAGTCTTCTTGCATCAACTCTTCCAGTACTTCTCAAACTATAATCATCATAAGAAACAGGTATCTTGTTCAATAAAGATTCTGATTCCGTAGGACTGGGGTGAGGCCTGAGATGCTCCCAGGTGTCCCAATTCTGCTGGTCTGGGAGCCACACTTTGAGTATTGAGGATCCCAGCTGAGCATTCTCCGAAAGGCATTGCCTTCACTTTCCCCTTTGCAGTGAGCATTTACTCCAAATCTCTCAAGAATCAGTGGTTTGGGGATAGGAAGCAAGAAGAAAAAAAGGGGGTTACACAAAGGAACAAGACATGGTTCCTCCTTGGAAGAGAACAGGCAAGGATATTATAAAGAGATGGACAGAGGATTGGGGTAACACAGAGAAGGGACTGAATCTGCCAGGGTTTTCAGGAAGGGTTCCACAGATAAAATGACATTAAGATGGATACTGAAACCTGAGTTGGAGGGCATCAGGTGAAGAGATGAAGAGACATTCTCAGCAAAGGGAAAAGTTTGTGCAAAGGCCTGGAAATGTTTGGGCAATGGTGAGAGTCCTAGGGGAACAGATGGGTTGTGAGTGAAATACAATGTCACAAAGGCTTTTTCTACCCTGCTAAAAAATTGGTTGGCAAAGCTTTTTGACATGTTTATACTTACCAGCTAGACAAAAGGTCAGACAGGCAGGTTGGACAAGCAGGTATCTCAGAATAACAGTAACTTCCCATTGATTCCATCCTCCACAAATGCTCATTCCTCCTATCTGGACTAGGCCTACCCTGGGAGAAAAGGGGTAAAAGTCAGATAGGAGGAGACGACAAAGGGGCAAAGCATTGCAAGAGCTATCATTTGTACCAAATTCATGTGCTAATTATGAATGAGTCTTATTTGTGTGTCAACACCAGTCCCAAGCCTCCAGGCTACTACTTTGGGTATAATTTGCTGTGATACTACATGAGCTTTATGTAATTGAAATAAATTGACTTTTTTTTTTGAAGACCATATATAATCTGGCCTTCTACCAACTTCTGTGGCCAGCCTCTATTTTCTACCACGTCCCTCTACAGCACAGCCAGGCTCCATCTGTACAGCGAAGGGGCCCTGACCTGCTAGCCTTGTCTGGTTTAGCAGGGGAAGAACAGCAGGGAGAAGGAAAAAAGAAAAAGGGGAAAGAAGAGTAAGAGGGAGGAAGAAAGGAAGAAAAAGAAAACAAAAGATATTTAAAACAAAAAAAGTAGGTGCCTGCATATTGCAGTCTGACAGGCAGTTTGAATTTCACTTCTGGAGTCAGGTGACACAATCTCAGGATGTCCACCTGGCACTGACTGGGCCCTCTGCTCCCTAACCCACACAAGAGGCTTATTTGGCAGTGGTGGTGTATATGGGGGGGGGGGGGGGAAGCACAGGTAGCCATCACCATGAGCAAAACCAGAACTATGTAGAACATTCTTAGACTTATTTTATGGTTTATATACAATAGCCAGCCATTATTTGTAATTGCATATGGGAGGGTGGCATAATCCTTTCTTCCTAGCTTAAGGCCTTTTAAGCTCATAATTAGGCTCTGTTCTGGTGAATTCTACCACCTGGAGTGTGAGTGTATAAGGTACAGGTGTGGTGGTAAGCTGGCCCAAACAGCCACAGCCATCAGCTCTGAGTATTTATCCATTGGCATTCAGTTTAGCCCCCACAATAAAATTACCCACCAGGATGAAAGACTCTGCCTTTACTTAGAAACTAATTTTATTGGATTTAGCTGCATTCGATCACACCCCCCCCTTTTTTTTACCCCCTGGCTGCATGGAGCTAAATAACTGACTTGATTAAGTCTTCCATTGTTGAACAATTTCTTTGGGCATAATGTAGCCTTCCCACATGCACAGAAAAAGTGACCAGGTATGTAATAAGCTACTGCTTCCAATCTCTCATCCTAAAGAACTCTGAGGATGCTGAGTAGCATCCTCTGGATTCATTACTGGTCTTGGGTGATTCATGCATTGGGACCTATGGAATTTATTTACTAACTCCTGTGCCTCTTAGGGAATGACAGAGCCATCAGGAGGAGGGGGAAAGAAGGAAATTTGGTGGAGCCTGACTAAAAGTTTTCTGTCAAGTCTGAGAGACTGGAGAGGCACACTTACCATTAAAACTACAGGTCGGGGCAGCCCAGTTGGCTCAGCGGTTTATTTTTTTTTATTTTTTATTTTTTGATTATATGTTTTTTTTTTTTATTGGTGTTCAATTTACTAACATACAGAATAACACCCAGTGCCCGTCACCCATTCACTCCCACCCCCCGCCCTCCTCCCCTTCTACCACCCCTAGTTCGTTTCCCAGAGTTAGCAGTCTTTACATTCTGTCTCCCTTTCTGATATTTCCCACACATTTCTTCTTTGGCCCAGGGCCTGATCCTGGACACCCAGGATCGAGTCCCACTTCGGGCTCCCTGCATGGAGTCTGCTTCTCCCGCTTCTCCCTCTGCCTGTGTCTCTGTCTCTCATGAATAAATAAATAAAATCTTTTTAAAAAAAAAATAAAACTACAGGCCTGAGCAGCTATTGTATCTGGATTCTAATCCTGGGCAAGTAGTTTCCCTTCCTTTGTCCACACATCACTGAAGTGGAGCTGCCTAACAGTTACCTCCCAGGGGGAAACATGAAGGTCCATTCATTCACCTCTTCATTCATTCATTTTTTTAAAGATTTTATTTATTTATTTACTTATGAGAGAGAGAGAGAGAGGCAGAGAGAGGCAGAGAGACACAGGCAGAGGGAGAAGCAGGCTCCACACAGGGAGCCTGATGCGGGACTCGATCCCGGGTCTTCAAGATCACGCCCTGGGTGGAAGGTGGTCCTAAACCGTTGAGCCACCCGGGCTGCCCCCTCTTCATTCATTTAACAAACATGTATTGAGTACTTAACTTTGGTCAGGTCCTGTGAAGGACCATGGAATACATTCATGAAAAGAATAGACATCATCCTATCTTCCTGGGTTTTCTGTTAGAGGATTCATATAATAAGCAAATAAATAAATAATGTGATCATAGGGGGCCTCCATAGGGAGGTAGCATCTGAGTTGAGACCTACATGATGAGAAACAGATGGCCCTGCAAAGATCAAGAAGAACAGATTCTAAGCAGAGAGGCCAGCATGGACAAACACTGAAGGAAACCTAGGCTTCTTAGAACAGAAAGAAAGCCTGAGGGCTTCAGTAGAGTCACCCAGTGAGACTACAGAGGCAAGCAGGGCTCTGAAAGACCATAGAAAGGTATGTAGAATTTGTGTGGACTTTATTTGAAGTGTGATGAGAAAAGACTGGAGGTTTTCAAGCATAGGAGTTGGGATAGGGGGAAATGAGTTGGTTTAGCTACTTAAAGGTTACCTCTGGCTGCTCTAGAGAGAATGGATTGGAAGAGCAGGGGTGGATGTGGAATGGCTGTCACAGTGTTCCAAACATGAGATATTATATGGTCACTGAAGTTGAATGAATCCTTGGGTCATGGCTCTATTAAACAGTTGATTGTATTTAGCTTCTATTCCATCCCCCTGCTTCACTATCCAATTTCTCTTTGCCATATTCCTTACCCAGTCCTGCAAGTGAGGTGGAAATTCTCTTTCTTGGCAGGTCTAGGCAATAGAATATAATTGAATGGAGGAATAGAGGTGATTGAAGAAAGAGGAGATGGATGGATGAACGGATAGTTGTAATGGATTATATTATCCTTCTACATCCCCAATGCCCAGCAGAGATCTTTGATACAAATAGGTCCTCAATAAATGTTGACTGAATGGGTAAAGGAATGGGGTGATAAATCAAAGTCAGTTTACATCCAGAATGAGCAATTGTGCCTTCTATATATTTAGTGATGAATAGATAATAACCTTTGGGTTAGAAAGAACATCTGCATCTCTATAAAGGAATGCACGAGAACTTAGGAGCAATCTTTAGGTAAGGTGAGCTAGTAAGAATAGACTTGGAGGAAATGATTCAAAGTGACTTTAGAAAGTCATTTGACATGGACACTGAACACATGCTTATCGCTGATGATATAGCAAACACGAAAGATTTGGATTAGTTGTAAATAAATTCCAAATATCCCAAACAAACCAGCAACCCCCTCCCCAAGTTTTCTCTATCTAAATAGCTTCATCACAGTTAACCCAGTTTCCCAAGCCAGAAACCTGTCAGTTATTTTAGACTCCATTCTTTCCCTCACTTTACTGCATGTATTTTAGATCCCCAAGTTCTGTCAATTGTACCTCTTAATCATATGTCCAATCTACCCACTTCTCACCATGCTCACTGATACCACCTCCTTTCAGGCTGCCATTATCTCTTGCCTAGACTTCTGTGAATGCTTTCTAATCTCTGCTTCTACTTTTGTACCTCTATAATCCATTTTTTACCTAGCAAAGGTAATATTTTTAAAGAACAAATCTGATCACTTTTCTCCCCTACTTTAAGCCTTCAATGACTTCTTCTAATACCTGCATCCCCAGCTTCTTCTCACACCTGTCTCCTTGCTTGCATTCTACTCTCCTGCCATATTTGAGTTCCTTCAGATTCTTTTTTCTGGAATCTGGGCCTTCACATGCTTGGTGCATTCTGTCTAATGTGCTATTTCCTCTGCCTACTTCCTCTACTGCTCAGGAGGAGTTACTAGTGGTGGAAGAGATAGTCCAAAGTAATGAAACAGGCAGAAACTCTCTATCTCTATCCCTACCAGCAGTCAGGCATCGAACAGCAGCAATTATTCTTCTAGGCCTGAAGTTGGGTGAGGAGAGAGGGGAAGGAAAAGATGGAGAAGGACAAACATTATATGGTCTCATTCATTTGGGGAATATAAATAATAGTGAAAGGGAATAGAAGGGAAGGGAGAAGAAATGGGTAGGAAATATCAGAAACGGAGACAGAACATGAAGACTCCTAACTCTGGGAAATGAACTAGGGGTGGTGGAAGGGGAGGAGGGTGAGGGGTGGGGGTGAATGGGTGACGGGCACTGAGGGGGGCACTTGACGGGATGAGCACTGGGTGTTATTCTGTATGTTGGCAAATTGAACACCAATAAAAAATAAATTTATTATTAAAAAAATTCTTGAAAACAAAACAAACAAACAAAAAAGATGGTCAGACATCTAGAGACATTTGCTCTCTTCTCACCTCATTTTGCTTTTCTTTCGGGTTCTGCACCAGGACTGGAGGTAAGTCTTAGCCAAAATAGTAACCTCTCATGTCAATGCAAGTTGCGGCGGTAAGTAAGAGGACACTATTGCCTAGGCTAATTTATTCCTGACCTGCACCATCTGAGTGAGAGCACTAGAGAACACAGACTTGGACCAAAGTTGTCCAGGAAAACACAAGTACAATTCATATTCTATATGGTTTCAAAGGCTCTGCTAGGGCAGGAGCCACTTCTAATGACACAATTTAGAGCAATACACACTCCTCAAGTCTCCCTGGTAATCTAGTTGCCTTGGAAACACAATGATGCGAGGAATGACACAAACAGCTAATGGTTGCTGCTTATCCCTATTAAATGAAAAGCTTCACTCATCAAGGTTTTGAAAATTCTGATCCCTTTTCATTTTTGTCCCACTGCCTGGCAATTCTATTCTTATACCAAGAGGTACGAGCAGCCCTGTGTCCATCCTTAACTGATGCAAAGACTTTTTCTGGTCTTGAATTTTGCTACTCTCTAATTGGCTATTAACTTTTGACCCCAAGCTGCTTTTCACAGCACACGAGGAGACAAACTAAAGGTGTACTGTCCGTGAGCTTTTCCCTTATTGGTCCCATCTAAAAGACTAAGAGCCTGAGATATGTGCAGGAAGCCCTCTCTTCTTACAAGTATTGCTCACCAACTTGTGAACTTGCTACAGAATGCCTCCAACTGTCCCTTCAATCCTATCCCCAAGACCAACAGGGTGGCCCACCATGTGATGTTGACACTGAAACATCACATGTGGGGGATGATAAGGTAATGAAATATACTCTTTCATTATCCCTTCATGATCAAAATGCATGAGTCCTCCTTTTTTTACCTCATCTTTAATAGCTCTCATCTGAGCAATGGCTCTTGCTCAAAGTTTAACAGGGCTAGAGCCCTGGAGTCTTGTAGGAACTAAACCTAAAAGCAATATGCTAAAATCATAAAAAGAAAACCTAAAGGCAGGAGTGGATAGAGGGTAGGGATCAGGAGGCAGAGCTGGGCTTTTGGTTGGTGGGATAGCACACACATTAAAAAAATGCGTCATCCTTTGACCTCTTTCTATAGTTGTCCTACACTTTGCTTGCACATTCACACTGCTTCCTCTAACAGTCTTTCATCTTCGTCCTAAGCACCAATGTGTGGTTTAGATGTATGGTTTCTGGACTAGATCTCCAGAGGACAATATGCCAGCCTTACCATCTCAGTTCTGTGACTTTGGGCAAGTTGCTTAACCTCCCTGGGCCTCAGTTTCTTCATGCATAAAATGGGAATCTTAATAGCAACCTACCTAATGGCATTGTAAGGAATAAATGATATAATGCATGTAAAGCACTTAGAATACAGCCTGATTCTTAGTGTGTCGAAAACTTGGCCTACTATTATTATTTTTATTATTCAAAGAGATGTTGAAAAGGAAGCCCCGCTGACCTGCAGATATACCTGCCCAAGTATGTCTGACTACTCAGCCTCTACCCACTCTAAAACCTTTTTTCTTTGCCCCTCCTCCTAGACCTCCTTTCTAGCCAAGGCCCTTAGACATCCAGGCTACTTCTAATCCCAACTCAATACTCCAGCCCCACCTTTTTTCAAGGCCACTTTTGTGCCAGGTATAAAATAAGGAACTATATATTAAAGGATTTCATAGACATCAGTTTTTGTTATAAGAAATAGGTTTCAGTCAAAAGGTCTCTTTTATATACAGGTATATGTTACATCACACAGGCTATGAAGTAAATATATATATATATATATATATATATATATATATATATATATAAATATGGAATATTACTCAGCCACTAGGAAGAATGAGAACTTGTCATTTGTGATAAGATGGGTCTAGAAAGTATCATACTAAGTGAGATAAGTCAGAGAAAGACAAATAACATATGATCTCATTTATACATGGAATCTAAAAAATAAATGAACAAACAAACAAAATAAATGGACTCTAAAATACAAAGAACAAACTGGTGGTTGCCAGAGGCAGGCAGGTGGGGAAATGGGTAAAATAGATAAAAGGGATGAAGAGTACAAATCTCCAGTTATAAAATGAATAAGTCACAGAAATGAAAAGTACAGCATAGGAAATATAGTCAATAATATTGTAATAACCTTGTATGATGACAGATGGTAACTACACTTATTGTAGTGAGTACTGGGTAATGTATAGAATTGTTGAATCAATATGTTATACACTTGAAAATAATATTACAGGTTAACTATACTTCAATTAAAAAAATGGTCAGAACTACTCACATGGCCACACTCAACTACTAAAGGGCTAAGAAATGCAATCCTACCATGTATCCTGAAGACAGAGAGACAGAAATAGCTGGTGAACTACATTAATGACCACCACAAGGGCTTACTATGTGCCAAACTGTCAGAAGTGGGGATATGTAAGTGAAGAGGATGGATCAGGTCTCTGGTCTCACAGACCTCACCTCTTCATGTGTATGTGTATATGTGTGTATTGAGGGGTATTATTGACAATGAAAAGTAACTGAAAATGTGGTGAGAGTTATGGAGAGGAAGTACAGTTTGCTATGGGGTGCAAAACAGTGGAATAGAGGAGTTAATCTGGTTGAAGGGGAAAACAGAGCCTCTCCCACCTCAAGTAACCCTGAGTAATTGACACTTTCAGTGAGTGTAGAAGGAGGAACTGGCTTCATTGGGTTGTGGATGTGCTCTCAACCTGCTTCTGTCTGCCAGGCTTTGGCTGTGGGCTGGAGAATTAAGCTGAAATTTGAGTTTTCACTCCTCACTCAAGGTGTTAATCTTTACCACTCTGATTGCACATCCAGCAGGGCTGCTTGCACTCTAATAAATAATCTGCTCTGGGGTACTGGGCATTCATATCATGACAGGGAGTACAGTGTGAACTACAAACCAGAAGACCTGAGTCCATGCACTAGCTCTATGACCTTGGAAAAGTCACTTCACCTCTGAAACCTCAATATTTTCATTCAGTAAATTGGGATAATAGTCTTTACCAGCTAGTTCACTATTGTCACATTGTCTGATCATGGGTATCTTCAGAGCCTTTATGGCAGAGAGGTTCACCTTAGGGGTTGGGTAAATGCCTAATGGAAATGCCTTCATGTACCTGCCCAAGGGGTTCTCAACTGAGAGTGATGCGGCCCCCTAAAAGGCATTTTAAAGTGGTAGAGTGATTTTGGTTGTCACAATGCCTGAGGGGACACAATTTGAATCTGGAGGGCTAAACACCTTGATGTATAAAAGGTAGGCCCACACAACAAAGAACCTTTCCATCCAAAATGCCAATAATGCCCCATTTGGGAAAATTATATACAGCATTTGACATCAATATGCCAGCGGGTATAGGAGCTGACCTCCAGCTAAACTAGGAATGCCTTAAAATGATTTGAGGAAAGGGTTCTACCTGCAATTTCCAAAGCACCCATGCAGATTTTAATGACTTGGCTTAAATATTGTATTAGCCAGGATTAGCTAGGTTTTGCCAAAGCAACAAACAACTTCAAAATCTGAATGGCTGGGGGACCTGGGTGGCTCAGTCGGTTAAGTATCCAACTCTTAGTTTCGGCTCAGGTCATGATCCTAGGGCTCTGAGAGGGTGCCCTGCATCAGGCTCTGCACTTGACCCAAAGTCTGCTTGTCCATCTCCCTCCTCTCTTCTCTCTAATAAATAAATAAAATATTTTGAAAATATCTGAATGGCTTACTGGATCATTGGGTACATTTATTATTATTTATTATTTATTTATTTTTAATTTTTCGAGGAAAAGAACATCTCAATGGCTTAAAACACCCAAGTTTTATTTTTTCACTCAGGAAAAGAATGCAGGAGTGCAACGTATCAGAAGGAAAGAGGGAGGAGAGAGAGGGCAGCAAGACAGCAGGGTCCAGAACAGAGAGGAGCCACCATAAAGACTTGGTTTCTTACTCTGAATGCATTGGGGGCCATTGCAGGACTTTAGGCAAGGAAGGGATGTGATTGATCTAACTTCTTTTTTTAAAGATCACTTTAGGTGCTGTGTGGAGACTAGACTATAAGGCGTAGGAGTCGCAGCAGGCAGCCCAAGTGAAAGGCTGTGGCAGTTATTTAGGAGAAAGCCCTCTATGTACTATGCTTCCCAGAGAGTGGTGACCTTAGCCCTGCTTTAGCCATATTGTGAGTGGCAAAGCATCTGAGAGAAGGCTCTTACGATACAGGGAGATGCTTTTAATTTTTTTTAATTTTTAATTTTTCTAATGCTCTTTTTTTTTTCTCCAAGCTCTTTTATTTGTTCAGGAGTGAAAAAAAGACAGTGAAGATGACATCTTCTCTTCCCAAAAAAGTCTTAAATATGACTTCCAAGATTATGGAGTTAAGCAGCAGAGAGGCCACCTGATGTGGTCTAGGAGGAAGCTCTTGCTTCTACCCCCTACTCTGTCATGCTTTGCTGTGGGATCCTGGACAACTTCCTGCCCCTCTGAAGATCCTTCTTATGCTGCCCTGGCTTTTGGGTTTAACAGGTTTTATGCTTGTCAGGGCAGTACCCTGTGCCATGTCCATACTGCCACTGGGTATTGGCCTTCCTATTCTTCTCTCAGCTTCTATATGTTTGGGATTGGGCTGTTGCAGCTTGGGCAAGGTAAGTAAGTGTTCCTAGGATCAGAGACTAATGGGACTGAGGCCATCCCAGAAACTAAACAGCCTGGAGCACCAGGTCTTTTGGGAACTTTTCCTCACAGAGAAGACAAGTTGGATACCAAAGACACCTGCAGGCTCTTAACAATACTTAAAACACTGATTTATAATAATAGCAGGTAATATTTATTGACTACTTACCATGTCCCAGACACTGTTAAGTGCTCATAAACCAGAGCTCCAATACCAACATTAATACATGACATGAAATATAGTTGAAATACCTGAAAGAATTAATTAGAGAAAATTAAACAAAAATGATTGCCTATGAACGCTGTTCCATCCATTGGGAATCATTCATTCCATATTCATTTGCTTGGTGCCAACTCTGGGCTAGGCATTTTGGATGTCATTCATGTGCTCCAGACTTCAATGGAAACTTTTAGAAGTGCTGCCCAGGCATGTTGGAGGCAAATTTTCAGGTTGTTCCTTTCATAATCCTTATTGTCAGTCAATGCCTGTCTGGGCCTGTGCCCTTGTCCTGAGCCACCCTTAGTCTCTCTCAAAGATTTCTGTCCACTCTACCTCCCCAAACTTATCTGCTCCCTAAAAGTAGTTGGTACTAAAAGTACCTAGCAAGGTACTGCCAAACTTGCCCACTACTGCTATCCCAACTCTCCATTTCTCCTTAGGGACTAGTAGGAAGGGGTCATGCTTCAGTTTCTTCTAAGCATTTAGGACTTGGTTAATGTTTCTGGGAAGATTCCTGAGAAATAGTGCAAGTCCTCAGGTCCAGATTAGCTTGAGGGAATCAGGTAAAAGGTGACAAGACAGCATCTATCAATATACATTGGAGGGCACTTGATGTAATGAGCACTGGATGTTATATGCAGCTTGATGAATCACTGAATTCTACCCCTGAAACTAATAATATACTATAAGTTAACTAAATTGAACTTAAATAAAGAATTTTTTAGAAATATGCATAGGAGGGGGCAAGTGAGGAGCACCCTGACCTAGCTACAGATGGAAAACATACTTGTCTGTGGCTCTGCCCCTTCCCACTGCTATCACAACCCTCTCATACTGAAAGAAATCTTCTTTCAAGGCTCCTTAACCTTTCTTCAAGGCTTCCCACTATGGATAAATAGCAGGTGACATTGAAAATTTCCACGACAAAAAAAAAAAAAAAAACAGAGCAAAGGAAAAATTAATAGTTGATGACTGCAGAGACTGAAAAAAAACAGAGAAAACTGGTTTGAAATAGGTCTCCTGATTGAAGTAAGTCAATCAGAGAAGTACAATCATCATATGGTTTCACTCATACAGGAAATATAAGAAATAGTGAAAGGGATTATAAGGGAAAGGAGGCAAAATGAGTGGGAAAAATTAGAGAGGGTGACAAAACATGAGAGACTTCTAAATCTGGGAAATGAAAAAAGGGTAGTAGAAGGAGAGGTGGGTGGGGGGGATGGGGTAACTGAGTGACGGGCACTGAGGAGGGCACTTGATGAGATGAGCACTGGGTGTTATACTATATTTTGGTAAATCAAACTTAGGGAAATGAAAAAGGGGTAATGGAAGGGGAGGTGGGCAGGGGGATGGGTGACTGGGTGACAGGCACTGAGGGGGGCACTTGATGAGATGAGCACTGAGTGATATGCTATGTGTTGGAAAATTGAACTCCAATAAAAAATATAACTAAAAAAAAAAAGAAGCACCAGGCAAAAACAAAATAAACAACAACAACAACAACAAAAACAAACGATAGCCCCTGCCAATGTCTCCCACTGGGAAGAGGTGCTCTGAGCAGCCTCTTGGGGGACAGGCTCCTAGCTGCTGCATCCTAGGGGCCCTAATTCCCTGTTGAACCATTCCTAACAAAGGACTTACCAGGCTTCTTTCCCAGTCCCCATTACTCACAGAACCAGGGCTGGTAGGGATAAAGCCTGGCATGCTGACCCTACAGCTGCTGCTTCTGAAGTAGCCCCAGTGGGATGGTACAATGGAAGACTCAGATGCAATGAAACGCTGGGACACCTGCACCCCGATGTTTCTAGCAGCAATGTCCACAATAGCCAAACTGTGGAAGGAGCCTCGGTGTCCATTGAAAGATGAATGGATAAAGAAGATGTGGTTTATGTATACAATGGAATATTACTCAGCCATTAGAAATGACAAATACCCATCTATGAAAAGCCCACAGCAAATATCATTCTCAATGGGGAAGCACTGGGAGCCTTTCCCCTAAGATCAGGAACAAGACAGGGATGTCCACTCTCACCACTGCTATTCAACATAGTACTGGAAGTCCTAGCCTCAGCAATCAGACAACAAAAAGACATTAAAGGCATTCAAATTGGCAAAGAAGAAGTCAAACTCTCCCTCTTCGCCGATGACATGATACTCTACATAGAAAACCCAAAAGTCTCCACCCCAAGATTGCTAGAACTCATACAGCAATTTGGTAGCGTGGCAGGATACAAAATCAATGCCCAGAAGTCAGTGGCATTTCTATACACTAACAATGAGACTGAAGAAAGAGAAATTAAGGAGTCAATCCCATTTACAATTGCACCCAAAAGCATAAGATACCTAGGAATAAACCTCACCAAAGATGTAAAGGATCTATACCCTCAAAACTATAGAACACTTCTGAAAGAAATTGAGGAAGACACAAAGAGATGGAAAAATATTCCATGCTCATGGATTGGCAGAATTAATATTGTGAAAATGTCAATGTTACCCAGGGCAATATACACGTTTAATGCAATCCCTATCAAAATACCATGGACTTTCTTCAGAGAGTTAGAACAAATTATTTTAAGATTTGTGTGGAATCAGAAAAGACCCCGAATAGCCAGGGGAATTTTAAAAAAGAAAACCATATCTGGGGGCATCACAATGCCAGATTTCAGGTTGTACTACAAAGCTGTGGTCATCAAGACAGTGTGGTACTGGCACAAAAACAGACACATAGATCAGTGGAACAGAATAGAGAATCCAGAAGTGGACCCTGAACTTTATGGGCAACTAATATTCGATAAAGGAGGAAAGACTATCCATTGGAAGAAAGACAGTCTCTTCAATAAATGGTGCTGGGAAAATTGGACATCCACATGCAGAAGAATGAAACTAGACCACTCTCTTTCACCATACACAAAGATAAACTCAAAATGGATGAAAGATCTAAATGTGAGACAAGATTCCATCAAAATCCTAGAGAAGAACACAGGCAACACCCTTTTTGAACTCGGCCATAGTAACTTCTTGCAAGATACATCCACGAAGGCAAAAGAAACAAAAGCAAAAATGAACTATTGGGACTTCATCAAGATAAGAAGCTTTTGCACAGCAAAGGATACAGTCAACAAAACTCAAAGACAACCTACAGAATGGGAGAAGATATTTGCAAATGACATATCAGATAAAGGGCTAGTTTCCAAGATCTATAAAGAACTTTTTAAACTCAACACCAAAGAAACAAACAATCCAATCATGAAATGGGCAAAAGACATGAACAGAAATCTCACAGAAGAAGACATAGACATGGCCAACATGCACATGAGAAAATGCTCTGCATCACTTGCCATCAGGGAAATACAAATCAAAACCACAATGAGATACCACCTCACACCAGTGAGAATGGGAAAAATTAACAAGGCAGGAAACAACAAATGTTGGAGAGGATGTGGAGAAAAGGGAACCCTCCTACACTGTTGGTGGGAATGTGAACTGGTGCAGCCACTGTGGAAAACTGTGTGGAGGTTCCTCAAACAGTTAAAAATATACCTGCCCTACGACCCAGCAATTGCACTGTTGGGGATTTACCCCAAAGATACAAATGCAATGAAACGCTGGGACACCTGCACCCCGATGTTTCTAGCAGCAATGGCCACGATAGCCAAACTGTGGAAGGAGCCTCGGTGTCCAACGAAAGATGAATGGATAAAGAAGATGTGGTTTATGTATACAATGGAATATTACTCAGCTATTAGAAATGACAAATACCCACCATTTGCTTCAACGTGGATGGAACTGGAGGGTATTATGCTGAGTGAAGTAAGTCAGTCAGAGAAGGACAAACATTATATGTTCTCATTCATTTGGGGAATATAAATAATAGTGAAAGGGAAAATAAGGGAAGGGAGAAGAAATGTGTGGGAAATATCAGAAAGGGAGACAGAACATAAAGACTGCTAACTCTGGGAAACGAACTAGGGGTGGTAGAAGGGGAGGAGGGCGGGGGGTGGGAGTGAATGGGTGACGGGCACTGGGTGTTATTCTGTATGTTAGTAAATTGAACACCAATAAAAAAAAAAAAAAAAAAAAAAAAAAAAAAAAAGAAATGACAAATACCCACCATTTGCTTCAACGTGGATCGAACTGGAGGGTATTATGCTGAGTGAAATGAGTCAATCGGAGAAGGACAAACATTATATGTTCTCATTCATTTGGGGAATATAAATAATAGTGAAAGGGAATAGAAGGGAAGGGAGAAGTGTGTGGGAAATATAAGAAAGGGAGACAGAACATGAGAGACTCCTAACTCTGGGAAACGAACTAGGGGTGGTGGAAGGGGAGGAGGGCGGGGGGTGGGGGTGAATGGATGATGGGCACTGAGGGGGGCACTTGACGGGATGAGCACTGGGTGTTATTCTGTAAGTTGGCAAATTGAACACCAATAAAAAATAAATTTATTATAAACGAAATAAAATAACCAGCTAAAAAAAAAAAAAAGGAAGGCTCAACCTAGATAGGGTTGGGGTAAGAACACCAAGCCAGCATCATACCTGATTTTTGCCCCTGATTGGCTGTGTAGCTCTGGACCAGTTCCTGCCTCATATCTAAATTTTAATGCCTTTATTGGTATAGTGGAGGGTGACAGATAAGGTGGAATCTGAGGACCTGCCCATTCTGTATCTCAGCGGCCAAAATGCCAGGAGTTAGGGGCTTCCTTATCCTCTTTACTACACATGCCACCCACTCCCATCCCCACTCTAAGAAAGCTCAGATGTACCGGCTTATGAGCCTTCCACAGGAAAAGTCCCCTTGGTGGGTCCCTATCAATGCATTAATGGCTCTACAAAAATCTGAGGGAAAACATTTAATTCCAGGTCAATCTTTTCATTCCTAAGTCCTGGTAATTGCCCCCAAAGGCCTCTAGAAGCTACTAAAATCATACTAGTACTTTGGGCTATTTTGCCAACAAGAAGATGAACAAAATTGCTATTTTTATTTGTTGAGGTTGTTGTTTTTTCTTTTTTTTTTATTGGAGTTCAATTTGCCAACATATAGCATAACACCCAGTGCTCATCCCATCTAGTGCCCCCCTCAGGACAAACAATCCAATCATGAAATGGGCAAAAGACATGAAGAGAAATCTCACAGAGGAAGACATAGACATGGCCAACATGCACATGAGAAAATGCTCTGCATCACTGGCCATCAGGGAAATATGAATCAAAACCACAATGAAATACCACCTCACACCAGTGAGAATGGGGAAAATTAACAAGACAGGAAACAACAAATGTTGGAGAGGATGTGGAGAAAGGGGAACCCTCCTGCACTGTTGGTGGGAATGTGAACTGGTGCAGCCACTCTGGAAAACTGTGTGGAGGTTCCTCAAAGAGTTAAAAATACATCTGCCCTACGACCCAGCAATTGCACTGCTGGGGATTTACCCCAAAGATACAGATGCAATGAAACGCCAGGACACCTGCACCCCGATGTTTCTAGCAGCAATGTCCACAATAGCAAAACTGTGGAAGGAGCCTCGGTGTCCATTGAAAGATGAATGGGTAAAGAAGATGTAGTCTATGTATACAATGGAATATTCCTCAGCCATTAGAAACGACAAATACCCACCATTTGCTTCGACGTGGATGGAACTGGAGGATATTATGCTGAGTGAAATAAGTCAATTGGAGAAGGACAAACATTATATGGTCTCATTCATTTGGGGAATATAAAAAATAGTGAAAAGGAATAAAGGGAAAAGGAGAAAAAATGTTGAGGTTGTTTTTACTTGTTGAGGCAGTTTATCTGGTTACTCCTCAGAAAAGCCAGGATCAGATTTAGAGCCAGGTTGGGACCCTACAGGAGTTTGACTACCAACCCTCACCTGAGCTCACACCAGCAGCAGGCCAGATTAGAATCTGAAGATTTCACTCTTGGCAGCTGTGCCTCGGGCTGCCCCACAGACCGCTTGCACCAGAAATAGATTTAACTCTGCATTCACAGGAATAAGCACGCATGTCAGCTTTCCACCTACTACTGAGGTTCTCTGTGGCTCAGAGAACTTTTTATTAATTTCCATATATAATGATTATCTGGCCACAGGTCAACCTGCAACTCCAAATTATGAACATCAACAGGGCAAGGATGAGGTATGACCCATTGCAGTGTGTCCAGGAGAGCAGTAAATAGACATTCTTAAATGCTCATGGCATTTAAGCTAACCAAAACCCACTAGATAAGAACCAAGACCATGTCCTTCTGCTCTGGGTTGTTTTGACTTGAGATTAGCTCCTGGGATATGATACTAAAAAGTAGGCACGTGGAGGCCTACGAGCTACATAAATTTGCAGGATAGTTTGCCAAATCTCTGCCCAGTCAGTCTATTTACACAGGTAGTTGGACCTTGCCTACAGATGAAGCTGAAGTGTGGGCAGAGAATTACTCATCTGTTCAAGACACAGCTGGGATTCTTCCAGACCAGAGAGCTATGCTTGGCAGGGGCACAAATAGCTTCAATTTCCGGATCTTTAATGATTTGGCCTGAGTAATAACTTAGACTTGCCTCATAGCTGCCTACAATGAGGGCTTGAAAGCCCCAAGCTTTAGTCTGGAATGATCCTTGTTCTCAGAATTAAACCTAAATCCTCAAAGCTCCAGACAAGGGCCTGATGAATAGGCTGAGCCCTGGGATGCCTTGAGAAGGGGAGAACATTCCTGAGCTGAAGGCCCAATTAAGTGAGGCAGAGAAGCCCCAGGTGTGTTTTGGGGCCGCTTGTTGCTTCTTGGTGATCCTGTGGTGGTGGCATAAGGGTTGCACAGCTCATATTGCTACATTAAGGTGGCCACAGCAACCGTAACTGTGTCTCCACTTCCTGCTGGAGGCTTTGGGGTCTCTTGTTCTCTAAAGAGCTGTGGTATCTTTCAATGTCTGCAAGCTTCTAGGTGAGTTATGGAACAGAAAGCAAAGTAAACCATAAGAAAATATGTTTTCAATCTCAGAGACCTAACATCTGCTTTGTTACTGGACAAACCCAAAAGACCAAGAGACACAGGTCATGTCCCTAGAAACTGTGGAGAGATAGTGAAGTCACAGTGGTTTTCAACTCATGAGATCCAAGATCAGTAAATGCTTTCCCTGCCTCCACTACTTACCCAGAGCCTTGAGACTGGTATTTGAATCACAACTTTGCCGTGTATTTGTGGGGGTAGTCTTTGCTCATCTAAGGTCTCAGTTTGCACATCTTTAACAAGATGAACAACCTACTCTTTCCCTTCCAGTAGCCCCCACTTCCTACCACCTCCCCCACCAAATGCTCAATAACTGGGAAACTAGAGGAATGCATGCTTATTCCCATGAAGGCAGAGTTAAATCCATCCTACGGAGGTGGGGGGGCAATAGAATCTTCAACATATTCAAACTCAAATTCATCTCTTTCCAAATCCATAGCCTCCCTCATAGCAGAAAATAACAACAGGATTCACATCATTATTAAAGCCAGTAACTTAACGATTCCTTTATGACTCCTCACCCATCCTCCTATTTCTCGCGTACCCTATCATCAGTCACGTCTGATTCTCCTTCTGAATGTCTATCCAGCATATAAACTTACCTCTTACTTCATTATTACCACCCTAGTACAAGAAGACATCAACTCTGGCTTAAATTATAAGTCCCCTAATTGGCTTTAGTGCCTCTACTCTTATCCCCTCAAACCCATTCTCCTCTCAGCAGCCAGCGTACAGTCTCTAATGTGCACACTTATCACTTCCCTGCCTAACACACTTCAGGGGTTCTCCAGGGCCCTAAAGTCCTAAAGTCTCGCCATGACCTACAAAAGAAGCTTACACAGGATTGCCTAGAAAACATAGCTTATGGCAAAATTTGTATTCTAAGGTTTTATTTAGAAGTTCAGCCCTAAGATAGTAGGAGTGAGGAGAAAGTGAGATAAGAAAGGAGTGAAAGCAAATAGCAAGCAGTAAATTATGAATCTGGCCACTCTTTCAAAAGAAATTCAGCTACCTTGCCTCAAAATAGTCCATCCTATTTCCTGTAGCTATTGTTGAAAATCCAACTGAGAAGCTGTTGTGTTATCTGACCCCTCAGGCATCCCTCTCTTATGGAAGTAAGATCCCATGTTCCAAAGGCATTTTATTTGAGTCTACAAGCTTGTATTGGGTCTAGTTAGGTCAGACCTGGATAGCATCACAGTGGATTCAATGGAGGTATAATGGAACCTCGCCTTTACCCCAAGGGGGTTGGGTGGTGCCTGAAACACCTGACCATGCTAGATGATAAGGCAATAGCAATGGCAAATGGGGCTTTTCATTGTGAGAATGGCTTCTTGTCTGAAAGGCAGGTGGGGCTAAGTAAGCTGGGTGGGCAGATGATAACATGAATCTAAAACAAAACCTGATTGAACCAGCTCCATCTGGTTCTGATATGCTCCTTGCTTTCTGCATTTCAGCCACACTGAACTTCTGTAATCCTCTACAATTTTACTATTTAAATAGCTTAAGTGGCTACTTAAATGTAAATATAATTTTAAATGAAATTTTAATTTTAAATAAAATTGAGACTTCCACTTCTGGTAAAGGTGTGTAGCAAGAACTGAATTTATCCTCCTACCTGAGCAAACAAAAACATGAAACAAGTTTTCAAGACACTGGACATTGGCCAACAAAAGATAGCAATCCCAGAGAAATGGGAAACAAAGATGGTGAGTACTATGATTATCCCACCTTACTGGCTTGAGTTTCCAAGCAGTGATGCAAAGGAGAACCTGAAAGTGTCCCTGAGTTGAGGGGATATAGTGGAGAGTCTGAGAAGACAATGGCAGCTAGAGTTAAAATGCAGAATATTAGAGACAAGAAAAACATGCAGATAAGGAATTTCAGAAATCTGCCTAGGGTCCCCTCAAATATTCATCTGAGTACTGATCAGCAAGTGCATGTGAGGAAACTACTAGAATCTAAGAAAAGAAAGGATAGGAGTGAGGAACATATCACTCACACAGAAATTGGTATAGGACCTGCTGCCACCAGTTGATTGGGAAAGCTTGTAACTCCTCATCTTCAGAAGTGGAGAATTATTAGTTCTATACTAAGCAATGCCTTATCCTCCCCCTCAAAAAAAGCAAGACCCAAAATGAATCCCAAAAGGATAAAACTGTTTCTAATTAACTGCATTCCAAAGCATAGCTCAAGAATATTTATAGGACCACAAAAATATCTAGCACCTGACAAGGTAAAATTTAAAATGTCTGGTTCCAAACAAACATTAGCAGGCATGTAATGAACCAGCAAAATCTAAACAACAACAAAGAGAGAAATCAACCAGTTGAAACAAACCCCGAACTAACACAGATGTCAGAATTAGCAGACAAGAACATTAAAACCATGATAATTATGTTCCATATAGTACGATGTTAAGTAGAGATATGGAAGATATAAAAGGACAGAAATCAAACTTCTGCAGAAGAAGACTACAATGTATATGAGATATAAAAAATGAACTGAGTGAGGTCAACTAACAGAAGATTACATATTGCAAAAATATATTCTATCAATGACCTTGAAGACATAGCAACAAAAACGATCCAAAATGGAAAGCTGAGTACAAAGGGAATTTTATGAAAAAATAACAGCATTACTTAATTGTAGAACAAGTTCAAGCAACCTAATAACATATAATTAGACTCTGAAAAAGAGGGGTCAGAAAAATTGTGTGACCGAAAAAATGGCCATTTTTTTTCAAGTTTGATGAAAACTATAAACCAAAAATGCAACAAACATCAACCACAAGAAACATAAAGAAAACTACAGGGATCCCTGGGTGGCACAGTGGTTTAGCGCCTGCCTTTGGCCCAGGGTGCGATCCTGGAGACCCGGGATCGAATCCCACATCGGGCTCTCGGTGCATGGAGCCTGCTTCTCCCTCTGCCTATGTCTCTGCCTCTCTCTCTCTCTCTCTCTCTCTCTCTCTGTGACTATCATAAATAAAAAAAAAAAAAGAAAGAAAACTACACCGAAGCACATCATAAACAAATTGTGAAAAACAGTGATAATGAGAAAATCTTAAAAGGGGACAGAAAAAAACAGACACATTACATATAGAGGGACAAAGTTAACATGAGATTTCTTTTGGAAACATGCAAATGGAAACATAAACTGTTGGTCAACATTTTTAAACTATTGAAAGAAAAACTGTCAACCCCAAACTCCCTACCCAGGAAAAACAACATTCAAAAATGAAGTGATATAAAAATTTTTTCAGTCATACAAAAGGAGAAAGAAGAAAGAGGGCAGAAGGAAGGAGAGAAGGAAGGGAGGGATGAAGGGGGGAGAGAGGAAGAAAATGAGGGGAGAAAGGAAGGGAAGAAGAAAAGGAAGGAAGAAAGAAAAAGAAGGAAGGGAAAGAAACAAGAAAGAAAAATGGGGAGATTGGAAAATAATAAACTATTTGCAGATGATATGAGTATCTACATAGAAAGTCTGACTGAATCTAAAAAAAAAATCTCTAAAACTAAGTGAATTTGATAAATGTTGTAGCCAGAATAGCAGTCCCTCAAAGATGTTCAAGTCCTAATCCCTGGATCCTGTGAATTCATTAATTTACATGACAAAAGGGACTTGTAGATGTGATTAAGTTAAAGATCTTGACATGGAAATATCATTCTGGATTATCAGGGTAAACCCAACAAAATTACAAGTGTATTATAATAGGGAAGCAAAGGGGGAAGAGACAAAGAGAGAGAAAGATTTGTAAAAATCTACTCTGCTGGCTTTGAAGAGGGAAAATGGGGTTATGAGCCAAGGAATACAGGCAGCCTCTAGAAGCTAGTGAAGTAAGTCAATCAGAGAAGGACAAACATTGTATGTTCTCATCCATTTGGGGAATATGAATAATAGTGAAAGGGAATAGAAGGGAAGGGAGAAGAAGTGTGTGGGAAATATCAGAAAGGGAGACAGAACATAAAGACTCCAAACTCTGGGAAATGAACTAGGGGTGGTGGAAGGGGAGGAGGGTGGGGGTGGGGGTGAATGGGTGACGGGCACTGAGGGGGGCACTTGACGGGATGAGCACTGGGTGTTATTCTGTATGTTGGTAAATTGAACACCAATAAAAAAATAAATTTATTATAAAAAAAATAGAAGCTAGAAAAGGAATCAAATTCTCCCCCAAAGCCTTCAGAAAGAGCACACCTCCAATGACACCTTGATTTTAGCCCACTCAAACTTATTTTGGACTTCTAATCTTCAATTTTAGTATATGTGCTGCCGAAGCGAGCACTGGACTTCTAATCTTCAGAATTGTATGATAATGAATTTTTATTGTTTTAAGCTACCAATTTGGTGATAATTTGTTATAGCAGTCATAGGAAATATTAATACAGAAAGTTTGCAGAATATAAGATCAATACACTGTCAGATCTATACACTATCAAGAAACAAGTTGAAGTAAAAAAAATAGCATTTTTAAGGCTTTATTTATTTATTCATGAAAGCCACAGAGACAGAGAGGCAGAGATATAGGCAGAGGGAGAAGCAGGATCCTTGCAGGGAGCCCGATGTGGACTCGATCCTGAGACCCCAGGATCACACCCTGGGCTGAAGGCAGGCACTAAACCGCTGAGCCACCCAGGTATCCCCAAAATAACATTTATAATAGCTTCAAAAACTATGGAATATTTAGAGATAAATCTGGAAAAATTCATAAAACATTTATACACTGAAAATTACAAAATATTGCTGAGAAAATGAAAGAAGACCAAGATTAAAGGAGAGATATATTGTGTTCTTGGATCAGAAGACTTCATTGTTAACATGTTAATTCTTCTCAAATTGTTCTATAGATTCAATGCAATTCTACCCAAAATCACAAACTACCAGTTTTAAAATAAATAAGTCACAGAAATGAAAAGTGCAGCACAAGTGAATACAGTCAGTAATATTCTAAAAACATTTGGTGATAGATGGTGACTACACTTATTGTAATAAGTACTCAATATAATGTATAGAATTGTGGGATCATTATGCTGTATGCCTGAAACTAATATATAACACTATATGTTAATTATACTTCAATTAAAAAAATAAAAATCACAAAGGAATATTTTGTAGAAATAGGCTGTCAGTAAAATTAACATGGTAGATACAACTTAGAATAGCCAAAAACAACTTTGTAAAACAGGAATAGGGCTCACACATGGAGACTGTTAGTTACAGTTGTTAAGCTACCCCAAGTGGGTTCTACAGCAGGGGATGAGCAAAGGCTGACAATGTTTCCAACATAGCCTCCTGGATGGTTATTAAGCCTTAGGGTCCCCAGTTCAGTTTAAATAGCACTCTCTGTCCCATTTCTACCTCAGAGCCATGCTTACCTATAGCATGGCTAGTGTCAGTCACCCTGTGAAGGATAGCAGAAAAGGAGAACAGGTTCACTAAGACAGTTACGGTTCATGTTAGAACAACAAATTACTTGTCATTAAGTGATATATTTATTTTATAGATTGATGAATCTGCCATCAACACATAATTACTTAAAAGCAAAACTTTCCAAGAAGCAGCTTTTCAGAAAAACAACATATGCCTTACTTCTCCTGAAGAAATGGCAGGAAAGACTCCTTGGGAAGTGTTCTCCATTTCCCTAGCACGCTACCCAAAGGAACAAACAGAGGGAGTGGGATATATGTGTGGGAGGAGGCATGTGTTGTCCTACTCTTCCCTTTCATATATATTGCCAATCTAGTTTCTACCTGTCTAACCATTTATGTATAGCTTAAAAACTACTAGATCAATTACCCCCAATATAAGGGAATTTGGAGGATATATGACTTTAAGTTATAGGCCTTGTAAAAATGCATGAAAATCACTTTGTGGTGGCCATCAAGACAGAGTCATCCAGTGAGTCTAAGAAATCTTAGAGAGAGACAGCAGTGAGTATCCCCAAATAGAATCCCCCAATGGAAAGTCCTAGGGTGGATCCTCCCTATTACAAATGATGATTTTTCTACTGATTCATGGTGTGGCTCCACCCCCCAGTGATGGGTGAATGAGTCTGAGTGACACTAGGATGGCCAAGAAGACTATACATACCTAACAACAACAGTGCTACTTCCTGGCTATCTGCTATGTGCCAGCCTTGAAGAACCTTGTGCTCTTCTGCTCCTGACCTCAGTCTTGCTATGACAGCATCATTATCCCAACTTGAAAAATACATTCTCTGCAAAAAGGACTCTCAAACCTAAAGTAAGCTGAGTCCCAAATAAGGCAAGCTCTTTGAGGGCTGGAGTCCAGGTTAGACTGGCCTCAAGTCTCATTTGGATTTTTGTGTCTTGTTTATGTGACTGAATGTTTGCCTTCAAGCCATCCTCCCCTCTGGACGGGAACCGTCAATGCAGCAGGCAGAAGTATCTGGCTAGCTCATCAGTCTCCCAGATGCTAGCCTGATATGTGGCACATAGCAGAGTTTCACTGTTTAATGAGTGAAAAGTGCTGCAGTTTCCTCATCTGTACGATAGCACAATGATTCTTGAAATGCTTACCTCACAGTGCTATTATGTCCTGATGTCTGTGCAGTAATGATACTAAAGATAAGGGGTCCTCATAATTGTAATTTTTGCACCTACTGTGTCCAATTTACATCACATACAAAGCCTATGTCAGGACTGAGCACAGCATAATCACTTGGTAAATTCCTGTTGCACCCACTAGAATGAGTACTAAAGACCTATTAAAAAGACTAATAAGAAAACCTGTTGGTGAGAATGAGAAGCAAATGGAACCCTCATACACAATGGTAGGAATGTAAAATAGTACAAACACTTTGGAAAACAGTTCGACAGTCTCTTTTAAAGTTAAATATAGACTTACTATATGACACAGCAATTCTATTCTTAAGTATTTACCCAAATGAAATAAAAACTTATGTTCACTCAAAGACTTGTACTCAAGTATCCATAATAGCATTATTCATATTAGCCCCAGATTGGAAAAACCCAAATGTCCATCAACAGGTGAATGGATAAACAAAATGTAGCATAATGGAATAAAAAGAATGAATCACTGGTATCCCCTACAATATGTGTGGACCTCAAAAATATTATACTGCATGAAAGAACCAGATAAAAATACACACTAATGATTCCATCTATATGAAACTCTAAATGAGACAAATCTAATCTATAGCAATAGAAATGAGATTATTAGGTGGCTAAGTGGTTTAGCGCCACCTTCGGCCCAGGGCATGATCCTGGGGACGCGGGATCGAGTCCCATGTCAGGCTCCCTGCATGGAACCTGCTTCTCCCTCTGCCTGTGTCTCTGCCTCTCTCTATGTCTCTCATGCATAAATAAATAAAATCTTTAAAAACAATATTTTTTTCTAAATAAAAGGAAACACCCATTTCCAAGTAAATCCAGGGGAATGTGCAGTGCAATAAACGGTTTTATTAGGTGTTTACTATTTGCCAGGAAGTATTTTAAGTGCTGTACAGAAATTAATTTAATTCTCACAACAATCTTATGAGGAAGGTACTATTATTATCCCCATATCACACTGAAGCAGAAACTGAAGCTTATGGAGGTTAAGTAACCTGGCCAATGTCACAGAACTAACAAGGGGTCTAAGTGGAGATTTGAACCTAGATTTATATGGCATTAAAGCTGTTAAGCACAAAATAAATTTGATTCCTAAAAGCTCTCTGAGCTATGGAGATGAGTTCTAATAGGGTGAGCACCTCAGAGGAGATTGACCAGATGGCTGAGAGTCCCAGAAGGTTTTGAGGAATAGGGGGAGAAGGAGACTCCATCCTGGCAGGTCAGTACTGGGGCAGTGACCTAAGACTTGTTCTAGTATGCTCTTTCAGGCAGAGCTGAGGCCAGGGAGACAGATTTCAGCTCAGTCAAAGCAAGAGCTAATGGCTGAATGCATCCTACTGGAATATGATGTGTGAGCTGGTGAGCAACCTGTCACTGAAGGTCAACCATTTGATAGAGACTTTTGGGAGTCCCACATATGGAGGCTTCTCACATGATGCCAGTGATTAAGAAGCAGGTCAGGGGATCCCTGGGTGGCTCAGCGGTTTAGTGCCTGCCTTCAGCCCCGGCGTGATCCTGGAGTCCTGGGATCGAGTCCCACATCGGGCTCCAGTCCCACATCGGGCTCCCTGCTCAGAACCTGCTTCTTCCTCTGCCTATGTCTCTGCCTCTCCCTCCCGGCACCCTCCCTCTTTCTCTCATAAATAAATAAAGTCTTTAAAAAAAAAGAAGCAGGTCAGTGTTCAAATTCAGGCTTTGGTCCTTCTACTTGGATAAATATTTTGGCAAATAATAGTTTTTCTGAGACCAATTTTCCATTTATAAAGTGAAAATCTCAACAGTGCCTTCCTGCTGTGAGAATTAAAGGAGATAATACATGTAGAGTGCTTAGCACTAAATAAAAATGCCTTGTGCTATTGCTGTCTGGACTAGATGATATTGGAATAGCATCTAAGTCTAAAACTCAGTACCCTATGACAAAGTAAAGCCTGGTCACTTTAAAACAAAAAGGTCCTGGAAGGCTTTCTGGAGTCTAAGCAACTTTGACTTTATCTTCAAGGCATGCCTTCAGCAGGCCAACGACACAGCCACACTTTCATTTGTACAAGTTTACCCTAGCTGTCTTGCAGAATGCAGACTGAAATTGGAAGAGTGGAAGCAAGAGGCTGGTTTTGAGGCTGTTGTGGTTGTCTGGGCAAGTAGTAATAGGGATTGACTTACAGGAGATGGAGAGGAAGAATAGACAAGCAGAGCAGTGGTTGCATCTGGAAAGGGAGAGGTTCTCCCCTCATTGACATGCATGAAGGCCCAGGACATCCCAATAGGCACTGAGGAATCAAAGCAGGGTTCCATGCTTCTTTGCACCAGCATGCCAAGGAGTCAGTCAGAGACGATGGAGGGGGAACATAATCAAAAGTGACAGGCCTCCATCTACAGGGCCCTGCACTACCCACTGAGGCTTTAATCATAATCAATTCATTCTAAATTGCTGCCAAACTGTCTGTTCTGTTCAGGGCCACAGCTTCCTATGCAAACCTGAAGGCTCTGCAAAGCAGATCTCTCTGGAGTAGCCAATACACTCAGGGGCAAATGCAGGGGAGTAGGACTGGCCCCAAGCAGCCTCAGGCTGGGGTGAAGTTGAGAGGAACACAACACAGACCCCTAAGCACTTCTGTGGACACAGACAGGGCTTTATGATTTATGGAGTAGAATCTTGGCTCTTTTCTTAGGGATCTGAATGAGCACTTTTCCCACTCTACTTCCAGAGCTAGGGTTCCAAGTGGACCCGGACTCTTATCTGTATAAATCCCTCCTTACTGGACACATTCAGGATGCTGAGCACTTGGAAGTTTCAACCTACACTCCAGGAATGCCCAACTGATAAGATGGCCTTAATGCCAAAGCTGCTTTTCTCCATCTCTACGGAGTGCCTATGATCCTTGGAACCCCTACCCCCTAGGCTGACTTTGCCTCTACCTAGGCACCACGGCTTTTCTCTTTGAGGCTCCTTCTCTTTTTCTGCATACTTTATTTTTCCAAGTTATTATATCTTTTGAAAATATTTGACACAGAAAATAAATTAACATTTGGAGCATTACTCCTTCTCTAGCTCTTGTTCTTGGTTTGGGTAGTTGATTGACCCATGTTTATTTCACTATTATGCTCCAAAATCCAAAACCAAAATTAAGAAAACAGGTCCACTCACAATGTTATCAAAAGAATTAATCATTAAAATAAATTTAACAAAATAAGGGTAAAACAAACTCTGAAAACTACAAAACAGTCATCTCTGTGAGGATAGTAGAGGTGGAGACAAGTGGACTGGACTGATACAGATTTTTTAAGTTGTTTTTTGTTTTTTTTACTATTTTTTGTGGCAAACTATGTATCACATAAAATTTGCCATTTTAACCACTTTTAAGTGTACAATTCATTGGCATTAATTATATGTACAATGTTGTGAAATCATTACCACTATTCCCAAAACATTTTCATCAGCCCAAACAGAAACTTTGTAACCGTTAAGCAATAACTTCCTATTCTCTCCTCCTTCCAGCCCCTGCTATCTAACCTCTAATCTAACACCTGTTTGTATGAATTTGCCTGTTCTATTCTGGATATTTCATATAAATGGAATCATATACGTGTCCATTTGTGTCTGACTTACTTCATTTAGCAATTTTTTCAAGATTTATCCATATTGTAGCATTATCAGAATCTCATTCATTTTTAAGACTGAATAATACTCCATTGTATGTACATACCACATTTTATATAATGCATTCATCTGCTGATAGATATTTAGGTTGTTTCCAAGTTAGAGCTACTGTGAATAATTCTCTGGGTGAACATTGGAGTACTCTGAGTTTCTATTTTCTTTGTTTAAAAAAGATTTTATTTATTTATTCATGAGACACACACACACACACACACACACACAGAGAGAGAGAGAGAGAGAGAGAGAGAGAGAGAGAGGCAGAGACAGAAGCAGGTTCCATGCAGGGAGCTCGATGTGGGACTCGATCCCGGGACTCCAGGATCATGCCCTGGGCCGAAGGCAGGCACTAAACCGCTGAGCCACCCAGGGATCCCCTGAGTTCCTATTTTCAGTTCTTGAATATGCATCCAGGAGTGGAATTTCTAGGTCATATGATAATCTTATCTCTAGCTTTCTGAAGAACTATCAGAATGTTTTGTATAGCAGTTACATCAAATTACATTCCCACCAGCAGTGCACCAGTGATCCAATATCTCCATATACTCACTAACACTTATTTTCCTTTTTTTAAAAAAAAATTATAGCCCTTCTTGTAGGTGTGAAGTGATATCTCACTTGATTTGCATTTCCTTAATGACTAAAGATGTCAGGCATCTTTTCATTTGCTTACTTACTCTTTGTATATCTACTTTGGAGAAATGTCTGTTTGAATCCTCTCTCCATTTTAAATGGGTTTTTGTTCTTTTGTTGTTGAGTTGTAAGGGTGCTTTATATGTTATAAGTATAAAGCCATCATCCAGATGTATGATTTGCAAATATTTTCTATCATTCTGTAGGTTGTCTTTTCATTTTCATAATAATGTAAATTGATGTATAAAAATTTCATTTTGATGCTCAATTTATCTATTCTTGTGATTGTCGTTGCTTGTGCTTTTTGTATTGCATCTAAGTATCCATTGCCAAATCTGAGATAATGAAGATTCATTTCTGTTTTCTTCTTAGATTTTTATGATTTCTCTTTTATATTTATTTTTTTTTCTCTTTTATATTTAAATCACTGATCTATTTTTGAGTTAATTGTTGTGTAAGATGTGAGATAGGGATCCAACTTCATTCTTTCACCCATGGAAATCTAATTGTCTCTGCACTTCTGTCTGCAGTCTCTGTTGAAGATTCTACTCTTTCCCCACTAAATGGACTTGGCATCCTTGCCAAAAACAACTGGCTGTAGATGTGTGGGCTTAATGATGGACCTTGATTTATTTCATTGGTCTATATATTTATCTTTGTGCCAATATTACACTATTTTTAATACTCCTTCTTTTGCAGTAAGCTTTGAAGTTAGGAAGTGTGAGTTCCCCAATTTTGTTCTCCTTTTTTGATATTGTTTTGACTAGAGGCCTCTTGCAATTTCAAATACGAAGCTGAGAATCCAACTTTTCTATTTCTTCAAAAAAGAATGTTGGAACTCTGATAAAAACTATTGTTGAATCTGTAGGTTTCTTTACATACTATTGACATCTAAAAGATATTGTCGGGATCCCTGGGTGGCGCAGTGGTTTGGCGCCTGCCTTTGGCCCAGGGCGCGATCCTGGAGACCCAGGATCGAATCCCACATCGGGCTCCCGGTGCATGGAGCCTGCTTCTCCCTCTGCCTATGTCTCTGCCTCTCTCTCTCTCTGTGACTATCATAAATAAATAAAAAAATTAAAAAATAAAAGATATTGTCTTCCTATCCACTAACACAGGATGTATTTCTTTTTATTTAGGTGTTCTCTAATTTCTTTCAGCAATGTTTTGCAGCACTCAGTATACAAGTAGTTCACCTCCTTGGTAAAATTTATTCCTATTATTTTATTCTTGTAGATGCTATTGTAAATGAAGCTGCTTTCTTGATTTCCTTTTCAAATTCTTCATTGCTAATGTATAGAAAAAAATTCGTTTCTGTGTGTTAATTTTGTACCCAACAACTTTGCTGAATTTCTTTATTAGCCCTAATAGTGTTTTTGTGGATTCTTAGAGATTTTTCTATGTATAGGATCATGTTAACTGTGAATAGAGATACTTTTACTTCTTCCTTTTCAATGTGGATGCCATTTATTTATTTATCTGTCTGTCTGTCTGTGTCTCTGTCTATCTAATTGCTCTGGTTAGAACTCGAAAAAAGAAAGAAGTACTATTTGATAATCAAGTAGAGATGTCAAGTTGGCAGTGGGATATATGAGTCTGGAGTTGAGTCTGGAGTTCAGAGTAGAGGCTGGAGATATGATTTTGGGAGCCATAAGCGTACATACAGTATTAAAAGCTGTAAGACAAAAAAAAATAAAAGCTGTAAGACTTGGTAATATCACCAAGGGATAAAGTATAGAGAGGAAGATGAAAGGAAAGGGAAGAAGGAAGGAGAGGAGAGGAAAGAGTAGAGGAGAGGGGAGGGGAGGAAGGGAAGGGAACAGAACAGAACTAAGTACCAAGGTGCCTGGGTAACTCCAAAGATGAGTTTGGGTACGGAAGGAGGATCTAGCAATGGAAACTGAGAAGGAATAGAAAGTGAGGTGGGAAAAAGATGAGGAAAATGAGGTATAACAGAATTTGAATAAGGAAAATATTATCATATCTTGTTAAGTCTACTTCCTATATAAATCTTAAATCTGTCCACTATGTCTATCTCAACCCCTGCCATTATAGTCCCAATAAACACTATTACTGGCCTATATTTCCATAATTGACCCTAACTAGTTTCTCTGTATTCACCCTTATCTCCACACAAATTTATTAACCACTCTGCATCCAGAATGATATTTATAAATACACATTTTATCATGGAATTTATTTCTTTTATATTCTTCAATGGTACCCCACTGCTTATTCCAATTCTTTTTATATCACTCTTAGTATATACTCCTCCCGCTGTGTAGAATATTCTTTCACCATTATTTTCACCTCTCAACTCTTAGATTCTCCAGGGTGTTCCTGACTCCACAAGATTAGGTCAGATGTCCTTTGTGCTCCTCAGCTTTACCATAGCCCTTATCACACTTTATTGCCAATGCCTGTTCATCTGTTTTTCTCCTTCATGAGATTGCGATCTCTATGCAAACAAAGATTTTTATGTTTTGTTCAGCTGTTTTTCTTTAATTCCTGGCACACAGAAAATGTTCAGTACAATGTTTGTTGGATGAGTGGCTTCATGAATGCATGCCTATTGCTGCTCTGCCCAAGATTCCCTGGTACACAGAGTGTAAGGCATTTACTCCAGCATTCAGTGACTAAGTTCAGTGTGAATACATATTGTAAACTCGACTTGCCTCTGAGTTATTTTTTTTCTGACCTCCTATTTATGGCCCATCAATATGTTGCACAATAAAGAGTGTTAATTAGAAATTTGATTAACTTTGCTGTAGCCAAATGATGGGAAAAAACAAATGTCCATTAACTGATGAATGAATGGATAAACAAGAGGCCTATTCATCCAATGGAATATTATTCAGCCATAAAAATGAATGAATAAAGTATTAGTACATGCTACAAGATGGGTGAATCATGAATCTTTCTGCTAAGAGAAAGAAACCAGACATAAAAGCCATATATTGTATAATCTAATTTGTAGGAAATATCAAGAATAGATAAATCCAAAAAAAAAAAAAGAATAGATAAATCCAGAGACATAAAGCAGATTAGTGTTTGTCTAGGACTAGGGAATGGGGAGTGACTGTAATGAGCACAGGGCTTCCTTTGGGAGTGATAAAAATGTTGTGAATAAGTGTTGATGGTTACACAACATTGTGAATGTACTAACTATCACTGAATTGCAATTTTTACAATGGTTAAAATGATTAATTTGATGTTATGTGCATTTTACCACACAAAATATATATAGAGAGAATCAAGTGCAGCAGATAACCTTTGGTGCCATTTGTCTGATGGCTGCAAGTTTGTCAACATTCAGAGCCTACTGGGCCCCTTGATATCACACTTTTACACTTCCTTTACTAGCTTGTAACCTTATGTGAATTCACTTCACTTTTCTGACTTTCCTCATCTGTAAAATGTGAAAAAATAATGGTTCCACCTCCATTCCAAGGAACATCGTTATCTTTTAGACAAAGACATAGCTTTACCAGCCCCTTGAGATAGGAACAGAATGTCAGCCCAGAGAGTTCCTGGTATTGCTACAGTCTTGGGAGAGCATGGCTCAGCAAGACCATAAAAGGAGCAAATGGGTCATGGGATTCTCATCTGCTGATCTGTCCTTGAAATGCCACCCTCCTACACACCCTAAAATCTGTCATTTGAAAAACACAGGGCTATATCAGTTCAAACACATAGAGTGGGCACTTAAGCGTTGCAAAGGGCAGCATGTTCCAGTATAAGTGGAACACAGCATCATCCACAGTCAGCATTCTCAATGAGCCGCAGCCAAGAAAACAGTGTAAAAGCCTGAGAATAGGGCTACTTTGCCACTTCTTTTCCCACTGAACCATCAGGAAGTGGACCCTGCAGCCAGAAGTGTCAGAAGGTGTAATGTACCCAAAGCCAGCCTGGAAGAGTACCATGTCCAATGAGCCACAGAGATACTGGCAAGATTACTCTGAGCATTACAATACCTGAATATCATTCCTATTCCAGAGGAAGGTCAGGAGTTTCTTTTTATATAAATATTACTCTAAGGCATCTTGGATTTCTCTAAAAGAGCTTATATTTAGGCCCTGTCCCAAACTTCTTCAATCTTTCAGGTCACCCATATCAAGATAAGGTAATTACATCACATGCTTTAAGCAGCAAGTATACTTACTGTCACCTGCTCTAGATCCCCCAAGGGATCCAGATTGTTGATCAAGACAATATTGGTGATGATAGTGAGATAACAGTACTGCTTCTGCCAACAGATCTTATTTTTAGAGGTCTACTTTACTTCAGGCATCCTGTGAATTATATCTCAAATTCTCACAATAACCCTATGCAGGAGGTAATATCATTAGCTCCATTTTTGTAAATGAGGATATTAAGGATCGAGAAAGGATTTTCCCAAGGTCCACAGCTAATCAGTGGTTTAAATAGGCTTTAGGTGATCTGATTCCAAAGTCTAGGCCCCTTCCACTATTCCTCACAGCCTCCCCTGCCCCTTCTTCCTATGTACTGAATCTCTTCACTCTCCATGCCATTTTTTCTTCTCCCAGCCTATCAGTGCTATAAGAACAGAAGAAAGGAAACTGGGGATGACCCTCATCTTCTCACTGGGCCTCCTGTTGCCCAAAGTCCCAAGCTAGATGCCAGGATAAGCTTCCAGATAGTGCTCAATGAATGGCCTTGGGACCATCCTTGAATAATTTTATAACACACCGTAATCTGGGCACTAGTAATGGCTAAGACTACGTAAGCATTCCTTCTTGGTTTCTCTGGAATTCTGAGGATTTCAGAACAGAATAAAAACCCTGTTTTTCAAAGGGTAGTCTTTTTTAAGATTTTATTTATTTATTCATGAAAGATACACAAAGAGAGGCAGAGACATAAACAGAGGGAGAAGCAGGTTCCTTGTGGAGAGCCTGATGCAGGACTTGATCCCAAGACCCCAGGATCACAACCTGAGCCAAAGGCAGAGGCTTAATCACTGAGCCACCTAGGTGCCCCCAACAGGTAGTCTTCTTTAGAATGTTGGTCAATTTTGGATCCTTTTGGAAGAGCCTGAAATTAAAGCATTCCCTCTCTCCCTGTAATAGTCTCATCTTTCAGTTGTTAATTAGAGAAGACCACATGTTGCTAGGCTGGAAGAAGTGAGGTTCTAGCAGCCAGACAGTGCTCTGGCTAGCTCTGGGGAAACCATTAGTAAAACAGATTCTGACTCCAACACATGATGCTGAGGTAGACAGGACGCTCCCACCTCCAACCCAAAGGGGCATGATGAGGCCTCAGATTCTGCAATCCCTGATCCTCAGAGTGCTCAAGTCTCCTTCCTTCTTTCTGGCTTGGGGTTGGAGAGAGTATACAACGTGATTTATGTTCAATAGATATAAAGTCAGAGGTTGGGGAGGCATTAGATCTCTCTTTTGTATTAGTATCATTAGTGCACATGCCCAGCTCAAGGCTGGGAGAGCCTAGCAACTCACAGATGACTCCTCATAACATTGGAATGTTCATCACCAGACCTGGTGCAAAGTAAAAGCCCAATAAGTAGTCATTGGTTTGAATGCTTTGAATAGAATATGGGGGCTGGTGAACATTCTCTGCTTCCCACAGGCTCACTGAGTTTTGGCTCAGAGGAAAAGGAAGCATTTACTCTCTCCAAGTTGGCTACTGGTTGCTGCCATTTCCAACATGTAGGCAAGGAGCCCACCTGCTCCCTCAGTTCTCAAGACTGCTTTCTTGGTTGGTGGGCCTCAAGCTCTGCATACCCAGCATTGTTTCTCTAATCCAGGTAAGAGTGCCCCATCATAAGGATTTGGGCCAGGTTCCCAATAAAAAGAATGGTCTCGAAGGAGCAAGAGATTGGATAAGTGAGAGGAAGGGAATACGATGCAAGGGGTCACAGGGAGGAGAAACAAGAGACAGAAAGGATAATTCCTTGTGATCTGAGGGCTATGAAAATCATAGAAATATAAGACAAAGTACTAACCCAAGACTTTTCAACCTTAGTTGTTGGCAAAATTCTATTTTTTGAAAAATGACTTATTTGAGACAGAGATACAGAGAGAGAGAGAGAGAACATGCATGGGAGGAGGGGCAGAGAGAGAGGGAGAGAATCTCCAGCAGACTCCCCACTAAGTATGGAGCTGAAAGCAGGGTTCGATCCCATGACCTTGAGATCACAACCTGAGCCAAAATCAAAAGCCAGATGCTTAACTGACTGAGCCACCCAGATACCCGGGCAGAATTCTCAACTCTGAATAGAGGCCCCAAGATGTGGGACAGATACAAGTGGAATGGGACATCTAGTTCCCTGCCTGCTTTAACCACCTTTCCCCTTTCTCTCCTTCCCCCACACAATCTCCACCCCTGGAAGCCTCTAGGGCTCCTGTTAGAGGCCTCTTGACACCAGGTCAAGGTGGTAAAATGAGGTTCAGAGAAGTGTAGGAATTTCCTCGCTATTCTCTCCACAGGCAGAGGCAACAAAGGGCATGAGGCAGAGCTTAGCCCAGACTCTTGGAGACTTGGCCTTGAGTTCTGACTTGGTCTGATGCACTTTGCTTCCTTGGTCAGGGTCAATTCCTCATCACTGCTATGTGGTGTCCTTACTGGGGGAGATGGTCACTGATATGCCCTGGCTGCATTCCAGCCTTGGGGAGTCACAAGGATGCAACAAGTCCACCAGTGTAACAGTCTAAATCACGGAAGGTCCTATCAGTGGCCTCACTAGAGTGGCTTTAAACAGGACTTCCCTGTACAGGATAATTGCTCCAGCCTCAGCCTCTGTTCCAGAGGAGTGCAGTTCAATTCAAAGATCAATTGGACATGTAGAGTGAGGATGTCCCAAGGCATTTCTTAATGACTGAGAGTCACATCCAAGTTGGGATCTTCTCAGCAGGCTTGCCCAGATTTGGGGATAGTTTGGGTTTGGCTTTGAAAGTCACACTCTGGGGGCATCACAATGCCAGATTTCAGGTTGTACTACAAAGCTGTGATCATCAAGACATTGTGGTTCTGGCACAAAAACAGACACATAGATCAATGGAACAGAATAGAGAATCCGGAAATGGCCCCTCAACTCTATTATCAACTAATATTCGACAAAGCCGGAAAGACTATCCACTGGAAAAAGGACAGTCTCTTCAATAAACGGTGCTGGGAAAATTGGACATCCACGTGCAGAAGAATGAAACTAGACCACTCTCTTTCACCATATACAAAGATAAACTCAAAATGGATAAAAGATCTAAATGTGAGACAAGAATCCATCAAAATCCTAGAAGAGGAGAGCACAGGCAACACCCTTTTTGAACTTGGCCACAGCAACTTCTTGCAAGATACATGTATGAAAGCAAGAGAAACAAAAGCAAAAATGAATTATTGGGACTTCATCAAGATAAGAAGCTTCTGCACAGCCAAAGAAACAGTCAACAAAACTAAAAGACAACCTACAGAATGGGAGAAGATATTTGCAAATGATGTATCAGATAAAGGGCTAGTATCCAAGATCTATAAAGAACTTAGTAAACTCAACAGCAAAGAATCAAACAATCCAATCATGAAATGGGCAAAAGACATGAACAGAAATCTCACAGAGGAAGACACAGACATGGCCAACAAGCACATGAGAAAATGCTCCACATCACTGGCCATCAGGGAAATACAAATCAAAACCACAATGAGATCCCACCTCACCCCAGTGAGAATGGGGAAAATTAACAAGACAGGAAACCACAAATGTTGGAGAGGATGCGGAGAAAGGGGAACCCTCTTGCACTGTTGGTGGGAATGTGACCTGGTGCAGCCACTCTGGAAAACCGTGTGGAGGTTCCTCAAAGAGTTAAAAATAGATCTGCCCTACGACCCAGCAATTGCACTGCTGGGGATTTACCCCAAAGATGTAGATGCAATGAAACGCCGGGACACCTGCATCCCGACGTTTATAGCAGCAATGTCCACAATAGCCCAACTGTGGAAGGAGCCTCAGTGTCCATCGGCAGATGAATGGATAAAGAAGATGTGGTCTATGTATATGATGGAATATTCCTCAGCCATTAGAAACGACAAATACCCACCATTTGCTTTGACGTGGATGGAACTGGAGGGTATTATGCTGAGTGAAGTAAGTCAGTAGGGGAAGGACAAACATTATATGGTCTCATTCATTTGGGGAATATAAAAATTAGTGGAAGGGAATAAAAGGGAAAGGAGAGAAAATGAGTGGGAAATATCATAGAGGGTGACAGAAAATGAGAGACACCTAACTCTGGGAAACGAACAAGGGGTGGTGGAAAGGGAGGTGGGCGGAGGTTGGGATGACTGGGTGACGGGCACTGAGGGGAGCACTTGACGGGATGAGCACTGGGTGTTATGCTATATGTTGGCAAATTGAACTCCAATTACAAAAATAAATAAAAATTAAAATAAAAAAATAAATATCACACTCTACATAGTTGGGCAACCAGCTCAAGCTGCTGGGGCTGCCTAGCTCTCTGCAAAGCTTTTCCATGTGGAGACCTCACTTGCCCAGGTGTTGTGAACCTATGAGTTTAATGGGAGAAGGGTGGGATTGCACCAGCTCTGCTGTCCACACTGAAATTCAGCCTGAGTACAGTCAGCATTAGGCACCACAATGATCTCTAGCCTCCTGAACAGCTGGTCAGCAGCTCCTGGGATTTCACCTGTCCTTTCAGTCACTGGCTTCCAAAGAGGTTAATAGTGCCTGGGCTCCACGCTGTTGGCACCTCCTGTCTACCACCATCATTGAACTGCTGCCTATATATTCATCTGCAGCCCACTTGAGCACAGTGGACCACCACACAACTCTGGCCTTCACAGACCTGGAAAGAGTTGAATGTACCCCTCAGCTCTATCCCTGCAAGCCTGGGGAGCAGTCAATATGATAAGGATGCAGGGGCTAGGGTGGGACACTGAAGCCTGGGTTTTCTATATTATACCCCCCACCCATGGCCAGTCCGAGAGTGGATGGGTAATAGGTTCTGGATGAAGGACAGAAACAGCTTTACACAGAGTAATGATTCCTAGGGAAGAGACAGTTGGAGTGGATCCCCCAAAAGAGTTAGGCAGGTTTGCTCAGTGCCTTTTCTTCTTGGGCTAGGGAGAGTGGAGATCATGGAATTAGAAAAATGGTTGCTGCTAACCACTTTGCCTTAATGGCCTTATCATATCCCAAGGTTATATAGCCCTTGTGACCTCTGTGTTCCTTTAGTAGTTCAATACATTCAACTCCATAAGCAGTGACTGAGTATCTACTCTGTCAGGACTCTGCTAGGCTATGAAGCTATAGTGGTCAGTAAGATAGATAAAGCCCCTACCCTCGTGGAGCAGGGAGTACAGCAGGGAGCACTTCCACAGCATCCTAAGTACTGTGAGGGGAACTATGCTCTTACAGAGAATAAAAGGAGAAAGGAGTGGTTAAATAGGTGGTCTCATGGTCAAGAAGTCCCCCCAGGGAAGTGACATTTTAGCTGATACCCAAAGGATGGGAATTAGCCATGTGAGGAGTTGGGGGAAGAGCATTCCAAGCAAAAGGAATATGTGCTAATACTGTGAAGAGAAAAGTATTTTGCTCATTCAGGGCAAAAATGAGCACATAAGGTGGGTGCTTCACCAGTTCTGGGACTCTGATTGAGGGGGAAGCATACATTGTGATAGACTGTCCACAGCCTTGGGATCCTGAAACTGCTGGGAATTTCAGTACCCCAGCCCTGCCCCCACTTCTGGACTCTCTCCTTTTCCTCTCTTACTATCAGACAGATGGCTTCTTTTTTTTTAATAATATAATTTTTTTTACATTTTTAATTTAAATTCAACTTGCCAACGTATAGTATAACAGCCAGTGCTCATCCCATCAAGTGCCCTCTTCAGTGCCTGTCACCCAGTCACCCCATCCCCCCACCCCCCTCCCCTTCCGCAACCCTTCGTTTGTTTCCCAGAGTCAGGAGTCTCTCATGGTTTGTCTCCCTCTCTAATTTTCCCCACTCATTTCTCCTCCTTTCCCTTATGATCCATCTCACTATTTCTTATATTTCCTGTATGAGTGAAACCATATGATGATTGTCCTTCTCCAATGACTTATTTCACTCATCATAATACCCTCCAGTTCCATCCATGTCAAAGCAAATGGTGGACAGAGGGCTTCTGCAGTCCAGTCTCCTGTCTCAGGCCTCCTAGAGCATGCTCATTACCCTCTCACCTCTCTTCTTAGATGGGGCCACATGCTTTGGCCTTGAAAAGGGAGACTGGGCCTACTAACAAAAAGACTCAAAAGTATAAGGTGAGAAGAGGCAAAAAGGACATCCACATATTGGAAAAAGACTCTCTGTTTGCCTCTGGATTTCCCTGTCAACAAGGTACACTATTTCTACAGACAGAACTGACACCACTCAGAAATGATAATGGACCCACCATGATGCATTTATTGTACTTGGAAACTCTCCTGTAGTTGGAGGGCTCTAAGTCTGACTCATGAAGGCTCATGGAATCAATAAAGACTTCCCAAGATCATCACCGCCAGAACTCTAGTCTTTGGCAGGAAACAGGCACGCTGCACATTTTAACTCATTCACACATTGCTCCATATCACCACGTCTTATATCCGTCTTCCCTTCTCACCCTTTCATCACCATACACTGGAAGGAGCACTGGGCCAGGAGTCCAGAAACTAAAGCCAGAGCCCTAAATTTGCACACTGGAAGTAACCGGCTTTGTGATTGGGCAAGGCATTTCAACACATTTATCAAGCAATTCCTATGAGCCAAATGCAAAGCTGACATCTGGCCTCAGTTTTTTACTCTGTAAAATGGGAACGATATTACCCACCTTATTAGGTTGTAAATGACATTATATCAATATCAGTTTACAAAGTGCTTGAATTTTTCCACCTATTCTGTAATATAAGAACTTAAAGTTGTAAAATTTCACTCTGTTATTTAGCTACATCATCCAGATTTTTAAATCAATTATATTGAGGAATAATTTACATAAAATACACCCATTTTAGATGCACAGTTTGATGAAGTCTAACAAATGCATACATAGCTATAACCACCACAAAAATTAAGATACAGAACACTCTCATCACTCTAGAAAGTTCCTTCTTGTCTCTTTAAGATAAATCTCTCACCCACACTGATTCTTGACAACTATTTATCTCCTTTCTGTAACTATAAAGTAGTTACAATTTTCCCAGAATTTCACACAAATGGAATTATAGAATAAATAGTCCTTTGTGTTTAGTTTCTTTCACCAGCATGTTGATTGATCCACTTGTTGCTGTATCAGTCTTCTTTTCCTTTATACTGTTGAGTAGTATTGCTTATTATAGGTATGCCAAATATTGTTTGTCCACACACCAGTTGATGGGCAGCTAATTACCTCCAATTTTTGCTATTATAAATAATACTTCTATGAACATTTACAAACAAGTTTTCATGTGGACTTATGTTTTTGTTTTTACTTTTTTAATTGAAGTGCAATTGACATATAGTGTTAAATTAATGTCATGTGCACAATATGATGATTCAATAATTATATACATTATTCAGTGCTCATCAAAATAATTATACCTTAGATCCTGTCTATTTTCACCCATCCTCCACTAACTTCTCTCTGGCAACCACCACCAACTTGTTCTCTGTATTTAAGAGTCTGATTTTTTTGTCCCTTTTATTCTTTGCTTGTTCATTTGTTTTGTTTCTTTAATTACATATATGAGCAAAATCATAAGTGTCTTTCTCTAATTGACTTATTCCATTTAGCATTTACCCTCTAGATTCATCCATGTTGTTGCAAATGGCAAGATCTTGTTATTTTTTATTGCTGAGTCATATTCCTCTGTGTGTGTGTGTGTGTGTGTGTGTGTGTGTGTGTGTGTGTATTACATCTTTATCTTTTCATCTATGGATGGATACTCGGGTTGCTTCCATATCTTAGCTATTGTAAATAATGCTACAACAAACATAGGGGTGCATATATCTTTTTGAAATAATATTTTCATTTTCTTTGGATAAATAAAAAAACCAAATAATTTGATTTAAAAATGGGCAGAGGACCTGAATAGACGTTTTTCCAAAGAAGACACGCAGATGGCCAACAAACACATGAAAAGATGCTCAAATCACTCATCACCAGGAAAATGCAAATCAAAACCACAATGACATATCACGTTACACCTGTCAGATAGCTAAAAAAAAATTTTTTAAAGATTTATTTATTTATTTATGAAAGACGTAGAGAGAGAGAGGCAGAGACACAGGAGGTGGGAGAAGCAGGCTCCATGCCGGGAGCCCGATGTGGGACTCGATCCCGGGACTCCAGGATCGCGCCCTGGGCCAAGGGCAAGCGCCAAACCGCTGCGCCACCCAGGGATCCCTAAAAAAATTTTTAAAGAAATAACAAGTGTTGGTAAGGATGTGGGGGAAAAAATGGACATTTGTGCACTGTTGGTGGAAATGCAAATTGGTGCAACCACTGTGGAAACAGTATGTTTTCATTTCTCTTGAGTAAAAGAACTGGAATTGATGGCTCATCTAGCATGTATATGAATGTCCTAATTTTTAAGAAATCTCTTGACTTGTTTCTTGTTTTTAATTCTTGTGAAAAAATTGCTATAAACACTTATGTGGACATATGTTTTGGTTTCTCTTTGGTAAACACCTACAAGTAAAATTGCCAACTCATATGATAAATGTATGCTAAACATTATGAGAAAGTGCTGAACTATTTGCCAAAGTGCCATTTACAATTCCACTTGCAATGCATGAAAGTACTAATTGGTCCACATTCTTTTTTTTTCTTAAAGATTTTATTTATTTATTCATGAGAGAGAAAGAGAGAGAGGCAGAGATACGGGCAGAGGGAGAAGCAGGCTTTATGCAGAGAACCCAATGTGGGACGCGATCCTGGGACTCCAGGATCACTCCCTGAGCCAAAGGCAGATGCTCAACCATCGAGCCACCCAGGCGTCCCAATTGGTCCACATTCTCAACAGTACTTGCTGTGTTCTGTCTTGTTATTCTTAGTTCTTTTTTTTTTTAAGTCTTTTAGGTGTGTAGTGGTATCTTATAATTTTAATTTGCATTTTCCTAATGAATAATGACATTGAGAATCTTTTCAAGTACTTATAGATTATTCATGTGCCTTCTTTTGTGAAGTGAGCTTTTCAAATCTTTTACCCATTTATAAGTGAATTATTTTTCTTGGTATTCCTGAAGTATAAGAGTTCTTCATAGTCTCTGGATACAAGTCCTGCATCAAATATATGTGCTGTGAATATTTCCTCTCATTCTATAGCTTGTCTTTTCATTTTCTAAACAATGTCTTTTGAAGAGCCTATGGTTTCAGTTTTGATAAAGCCCAAATTATCAGTTCCTAGGGTTTGTGATTTTTGTGTTCTAATTCAGAAAATTTTGCCTAACCCAGAGTCAAAAATATTTTCTTCTGAGTTTCATAAATTCAGCTTATATACTAAAGCCTATGATCCATGTCAAGTTAATATTTGTGATTGGCATGATGTAAGGGTCAAGGGTAATTTTTTCAATTTGGGTATCCATTTGTTCTGTCACAATTTGTTGAAAACAATCATTCTTCCCCAATTGAGTTGCCTTGGCATTTTTGTCAAAAATCAATATTTCAATTTTGGAGTTCTCTATTGTGATATTGTGGTTTATAAAAAGAATTATAGAGGCACCTGGGTAGCTCAGTTGGTTAAGTGTCCAACTCTTGGTTTTGGCTCAGGTCATGATCTCATGGTTCATGAGGTGGAGCCAGGCACCTGGCTCTGTGCTCCTTGGGGACTCTGCTTAAAGATTCTCTCCTTCTGTCCTCCCCCCTGCCCTCTCTTTCTCTCTAACATAAATAAATCTTTTTAAAAAGAATCATAGGGGATCCCGGGGTGGCTCAGCGGTTTGGCACCTGCCTGCCGCCCAGGGCGTGATCCTGGAGTCCCGAGATTGAGTTCCACATCGAGTCCTCCATCGGGCTCCCTGCATGGAGCCTGCTTCTCCCTCTGCCTGTGTCTCTGCCTCTCTCTCTCTCTCTCTGTCTCTCATGAATAAATAAATAAATAAAATCTTAAAAAAAAAGAATCATATATTTGGTCTTCGTTTCCATTCCTGGCAATTACCAAACTTTTGTATTTTTCTAAAGGATAAAAGAAATAAAACTGTCTTTTGTTATTCATAACAAGTCCCTTTCAACATATTTGAGTTTATGTTAATGACATGAAAATAATTTAAAAAAAAAAAGTCCTGCATCAGGCTCCCTGCTCAGTGGGAAGTCTGCTTCTCTTTTTCCCTCTCCCTCAGCCCTTCCCCTCTTGTGCTCTCTCTATATATCAAGTAAATAAATAAAATATTTTTGAAAATAAAGAAGGTTGAAACTTCCAGCCTTACTCTCTAACCTTCTGGCAGGGGAGAGGGGCTAGAGGTTGAATTAATCACCAACGCATCAATGATTTAATCAACCATGCTTACATAATGAATCTTCCATAAAAACAAAAACAAACAAACAAAAATGGGGATTGGAGAACATCCTGATTGCTGATCACATTAAAATGCCGGGAAAGTGGCACACCAATAAAGAGCATTTATCCTTTCATCAGTCCACACTAAATTACTGTAGCTTTCTAGTAAGTATTTAAATTAGATAGTTTAAGTCTTCCAACTTTGCTCTTCCTTTTCCAGATCGTTTTAGATATTCAAAATATTTTGCATTTCTACATACATTTTAGATTATGCTTTTCAATTTCTAAAAGAAAATGCCCTGGTGAAAATTTGATTGGGATTTCATTGAATTTATAGACCAACTTGGCAACAATTGTCATCTTTTTTTAAGTTGTATATGTTTAAAATATACAACTTGATTATTTGAAATATGTACGTTGTGAAATAATCACTACAATCAAGCTAATTAACATATTCATAAACTCAACTCAAGATGGATTAAAGTCTTAAATATAAGACCTGAAACTGTAAAACCCCTAGAAAAAAACACAGGGAAAAGTCTCCTTGGCATTAGTCTTGGCAATGATTTTGTTTGGTATGGCACCAAAAGCACAGGCAATAAAAGCAAAATAAACAAGTGTAAATACATCAAACTAAAAAGTGGCTGCCTTTAGAAACGACAAATACCCACCATTTGCTTTGACGTGGATGGAACTGGAAGGTATTATGCTGAGGGAAATAAGTCAATCAGAGAAGGACAAACGTTTTATGGTCTCATTCATTTGGGGAATATAAAAAATAGTGAAAGAGAATAAAAAGGAAAGGAGAGAATAATAGTGAAAGGGAATAAAGGGGAAATATCAGTGAGGGTGAAAGAACATGGGAGACTCCTAACACTGGGAAACGAACAAGGGGTCGTGGAAAGGGAGGTGGGCGGGGGGTTGGGGTGACTGGGTGATAGGCACTGAGGAGGGCACTTGACGGGATGAACACTGGGTAATATGCTATATGTTGGCAAATTGAACTCCAATAACAAAAAAAGTGGCTGCACAGCAAAGGAAACAACAGCAAAATCAAAAGGTGAACTACAAAATGGGAGAAAATAGGAGATCCCTGGGTGGCGCAGTGGCTTGGCGCCTGCCTTTGGCCCAGGACGCGATCCTGGAGACCCGGGATCGAATCCCACGTCGGGCTCCCGGTGCATGGAGCCTGCTTCTCCCTCTGCCTATGTCTCTGCCTCTCTCTATCATAAATAAATAAAAATAAATTTAAAAAAAAAAAAAAAAAAAAAAACAAAATGGGAGAAAATATTTACAAACCATATATCTGATAAGGGGTTAATATCCAAAATATATAAGGAACTCCTACAATTCAATAGCAAAAAATTAATTACTTAATTTAAAAATGGTCAAAGAACCTGAATAGACATTTCTTAACGGACTACATACAATTGGCCAACAGATATATGTAAAAGGGATCAACATCACTAATCATCAGAGAAATGCAAATCAAAACCACAATAAGATATCGTCTCACACTTGTTAGGATGGCTTCCTTTAAAAAAAAAAAGAAAAGAAAAGAAAAAAAAACAAAAAACAAAAGAAAGGGTTTCCTGGGGTAGCAGAGTTGGTTGAGTATCTGGCTCTTGGTTTCAGCTCAGGTCATGGTCTAATAAGGGTCCTGAGATCCAGCTCCTCATCAGGTTCCACTACATTCAGCATGGAGTCAACTTGAAGATTCTCTCCCTTTGCCCCTCCCAATCGTGCACACTGTCTCTCTCACACACAAATAAATAAATAAATCTTTTAAAAAAACACAAAAGATAAGTGTTGGTGAGGATATGGAGAAAAGGGAACCTCTGACATTGTTGATGGGGATGCAAATCTGTGTAGGTATTATGTAAAACAGTCTAGAAATAGCTCAAAATATTAAAAAATAGAACTGCCATATGACTTAGCAACCCCACTTCTAGATATTTATACAAAGGAATTGATATCTAATCTCAATATGATACCTATGCTCCTTTGTTTATTGCAGCAGTATTCACAATAGCCAAGATATAGAAACAATCTAAATGTCCACCGATGAATGAGTAGATTTAAAAATGTGGTTTTTTAATACAATGAGAAATACTACCATTTGTGACAACATGGATGAACCTGGAGGACATTTTGCTAAGTGAAGTAAGCCAGACACAGAAAGACAAATACCATGTGATCTCACTTATATGTGGAATCTAAAATAATCAAACTCATAGAACCAGAGGCTAGAATGGTAATTACCAGAGATTGGGAGGATGGGGAAATGAGGAAATATTCATCTAGGGATACAAACTTTTAGTTATATTGGATCAAGAAGTTCTAGAGATCTAATATATATCATAGTGACTACGGATAACAATACTGTACTAAATACCTAAAATCTGTTAAGAGAGTAGATCCTAACTGTTCTCACCACAATTAAAAAAAAAAAAAAAAAGGCAGGGCAGCCCAGGAGGCTCAGCGGTTTAGCACCACCTTCAGCCCAGGGCACGATCCTGGGTACTCGGGATCGAGTCCCACATCGGGCTCCCTGCATGGAGCCTGCTTCTCCCTCTGCCTGTGTCTCTGCCTCTCTCTCTCTCTCTCTCTCTCTCTCTCTCTCTCTCTCTGTGTCTCATGAATAAATAAATAAAAATCTTGTCTTGTGTTCTCTAAACCCTACTGAACTCCCTTATTTTGGTAGCTTTGTTGAAGATTCCCTAGGATTCTCTACATACATGATCATGTCCCTGTCATTAAGCAGTGGTTTACATCTTCCTTTCATATCTGTGTGCCTTATATCTCTTTTTTGAACTTTACTGCTTTGCCTATAATTTCCAATTCAATGTTAAACTGAAGTATCAAGGGACACTCTTGTGTTGGTTTTTGATATTAGGGGGAAAGCATTCAGTCTTCCATCATCAAGTGTGACATCAACTGTGTGTTTTTTATAGAGTCTTATCACAGTGAGGAAATTCTCTTCTATTCCTAGTTACCTGAGAGTTTTTTCTTTTTATCATGAATGAGTTTTAAATTGTTTCAAATTAATTTTCTGCATTTAGATGATATGTGTTTTTCTTTTTTACTCCAGTATTAAGGTGAATTGCATGGATTGATATTAAAATATTAAGCCAACCTTGTATTCCCAGATGAACCCCATTTGCCATTATATATATATTTAAATATATTGCCATATTTGCTTTAATATTTTGTCAAGGAGTTTTGCATTATTTCTTCTTTTATTATTTGATAGAATTCACTAGTGAAACCTCTGAGCTAGAAGTTTTCTTAGTGAATAGTTTTTAATTTTGAAGTTAACTTATTTAATTAACACAAGATTATGCACATTTTCTAATACCTTTTGTTCCATTTTGTAATATGTATCTGTCAAAGATTTTGTCTAATTTGTTGAATTTATGGGCATAAAATGTTCAGAATTTTCTCTTATTATCCTTTAACATTTGGAAGATCTGTAGTAGTCACTTTTTCCATTCTGATATTGCTAATTTAGGTCTTATCTCATTTTTTCATCAGTCTAGGAAGAGGTCCACCAAATTTATTGATTTTTTTAAAATACCATTTTTAGTTTCATTTTTTTTCTGTTTTGTGTCCATTTTCTAACTCATTGATTTTCACTGTTATCTTTAGTATTTCCATATATATATATCTTCTGCATTTCAAATACTCTTCCCCATCCCTCCTCCTCTTCTTTTTTTAAGGATTTTTTTAAGGATTTTATCTATTTATTTAAGAGAGAGCAAGAGCGAGAGACATCACAGAGGGAGAGGCAGACTCAATACTGAGCAGGGATCCCGATGCATGGCTTGATCGCAGGACCCTGAGATCATGACCTGAGCCGAAGGAGGACACTTAACCAACTGAACCACCCAGGTGCCCTCCCTCTTCTCTTCTTAAAGTAAAAGTTAAAATATAGATTTTAGACCATTCTTCTTTGCTAATATAACTATTTAAAGCTATGTATTTCTCTGTCATCACTGCTTTAACCACATTCCACATTTTTTGATATGCTGTATTTCTGTTACTATTTAGTCTAAAATATCTTATAATTTATGTATTTTCTTCATTGTCCCATGGATTACTCAGAACTTTTTAAGTTCTTGATTTTTTTTTTTTTTAGTTCTTGATTTTTTTAAAATTCTACTATGGTCAGAGAACATACTGTGAAATTTATTTAGGCTTGATTTTTATATGTCCTGGCATATGGTCCTTAGCAAATATATAATATGTACTTGAAAAATATATATTCTCCAGTTCGTGGGTCTATACTAGATGCACACACTTTGGATTATTATATCTTCTTGATTAATTGGCAATGTTATTGTTGTGCATATCCCTCTTTTTATGGAAATTCTTCTTATATTTAAACCTCCTTTGTCGGATAGCAATATAGCCACACCAGCTTTTTTATGTAGCAATTGCATGGTTTGTCTTTTCCTGCCCTCTTACATTCAACCAATCTTTGTCTTTACATTTAAACTGTGTTCCCTGTAAATACCAAAAAGTTGGGTCTTTGATTTTTATCTACTCTTACAACTTCTTACTTTTACAATTCACATTCAAAGCATTATTGATATGATTATGGGCTTTTTAAAGATTTTATTTACATATTTGAGAGAGAGAGAATGCGCACAAGCAGGAGGAGGGGCAGGGGGAGAGGGAGAAGCAGACTTCCCACTGAGCTGGGAGCCTCCATCCCAGGACACCTAGATCATGACCTGAGCCAAAGCAGATAGTTAAATGACTGAGCAGGCACCCCGATATGATTATGTTTAAGTATATCATATTGTTATCTGTTTTCTATTTGTCCCATGTGTTTTTTCTTCCCCTAAACCTAGTTTCTTGCATTTTTGTGGGTTATTTCTTAACATTTCATGACATCTCCATTTTTGGCCTCTTTTCCAACATTTTAATATGAAGTTTTAAGAGTTTACAAGAAAATGAAAATAATTTTACAATTAACACAAATTATAATCACCTAATTTCTATCATTTATTGCTTTAACCTATCATACCTACCTATCCATCTATCCACCCTTCAATCCGTGTACTTTTTGGTATATTGCAATTACAGACATCGATTACTTTTCAGTAAATACTTTAGCAGCCATATACATTATAATATAATTTATAATAAATTATATAAATAATATATAAATAATAAAATACAATTTATTATATTGTAATAATTTATAAATATAATAAAATTATTATGTTATGTTATTAAATTATAAAAATAATTTATAAATTATAATATGATTAATTATAAATTATAAGTTTTAATTTGATAGCCATTCAGTACTTTTTAGTTTTTATAAATTTATATGAAATGGAATGCTCAAATCTTAAGTATTTATTCTGAGTTTTAACAAATGAATACACTCAAACAACATAAATGAGTATCAATATACAGAATATCATCATCTTCTCAGAAAGTTCCCTCAAGCTTTTTCCCAGTTAATCTCTACACTATCTACCCAAATTTTTTCTACTAAATATTAGTTTTGCTTGTTTGGGAGCTTTGTATAATAAGAAGTTTATAATATGTACTCTTTTGTGGGAGGCTTCTTTCACTCAGCATACTGTTTTTGAGATTTATCCAATCCATTTATGGTATCAGCAATTCATTCCTCTTTATCTCTGAGTAATGACAATTATTTGACTATACCATAGCTTTTTAATTCATTATTCTGTTGAAGGTCACTTGGGTTGTATTCTGTTTTTCTGCTATTATGAACAAAACTGCTGTTAACAATTTTATACAAGTCTTTGAGTAGACAAATACTTTCAATTTTCTTAGGTAGATTCCTAGAAATTGAATTCCTGAATCACTAGGTAGGTGTTATGTTTAGTCTTATAAGAAGTTGTTCTGCCTTTTTTCCAAAAAGTTGTACAATTTTGCATTCCAAACAACAATGTATGACATTTCTGGTTGTTCCACATCATCTCCAGCATTTGGTGGTATATCAGTCTTTCTAGTTTAGCCATTCTGGTGAGTGTTTCTTATTGTAGTTTTAATTTGCACTTGCCTAATTACAGATGTTAAATACTTTTTCAGGTACCTTTTGGCCACTCATATCTTCTTTTGTGGAGCAAGTACTCAAATAATTTGTTCTCCATGCAATTGGGTTGCTTGTCTTGTAAGTGAGTTGTAGGCTATTTTTATTTTTTTATTTAAATTCAATTTAATTAAAATATGGTATATTATTAGTTTTAGAGGTAAAAGTGATTCATCAGTTGCATATAGCACCCAGTGCTCATAATATCACATGCCTTCCTTAATTCCTATCACCCAATTATCCCATCTCCCCACCCACCTCCCCTCCAGGAACCTCAGTTTGTTCTCTGTAGTTAAGAGTCTTTTATGGTTTGCCTCCCTCTCTGTTTTCATCTTGTTTTATTTTTCCTTCCCTTCCCTTATGTTCATCTGTTTTGCTTATGTTCCACATATCAGTGAAATCATATGGTATTTGTCTTTCTCTGACTAATTTATTTCACTTAGCATAATACCCTCTTAATAATATCCACATCGTTGCAAATGGCAAGATTTCATTCTTTTTGATGGATGAGTAATATATATACATACATATACCAGGTTTTATATACCAGATCTTCATCTGTCGATGGACATCTGGACTCCTTCCATAGTTGAGCTATTATAGACATTGCTGTTATAAAATTGGGGTGCACGTGCCCCTTGGAATCACTGTTTGTATCCTTTGGATAAGTACCTAGTAGTGCAATTGTTGGGTCATAGGGTAGCTTTATTTTTAACTTTTTGAGGCACCTCCATACTGTTTTCCAGAGTGGCTGCACCAGTTTAAATTCCTACCAACAGTGTAAGAAGGTTCCCCTCTCTCCACATCCTCACCAATATCTGTTGTTTCCTGACTTGTTAAATTTAGCCATTCTGACTGATGTAAGGTAACATCTCATTGTGGTTTTTTGATTTGTATTTCCCTGATGCCCAGTGATATTGAGCATCTTTCATATGTCTGTTGGCTATTTGTATGTCTTATTTGGTGAAATGTCTGTTCATATTTTCTACCCATTTCTTGACTGGATTTTAAATACATACTGGCTGCCAAATATTTTTCATATAGTTGTTTTTAAGTATATTTTCCTTATGTGACTTGCATACTTTTATTCTTCTTGATTTCTCTTGATGATCAGAAATTTTTAATTTGGATAAAGTATAATTCATTATTTTTTCCCTTTTAATGGCATTGCTTTCTGTAATGTCTGTCAGAAACATTGGCCTACCTCTAAGCCACAAAAATGTTTTCCTTTGTTTTCTTCCAAAAACTTTAGGGTTCTAGCTTTTTCGTTTAAGTTTATAATCTATTTCAAATTAAGTTTTATGTATGGTGTCAGATAGGTGGTTGAAGCTCATTTTTTTTCCCATATGCCTATCCTATTATGCTAAGTCTGTTCACTAAACAAACAAACAAAACAAATCCTTTCCTTTCTTTCATCGTATTGTCTTGGGTATGTAGGATAAACTTCAATGACAATATAGTGCAGGTCTATTTCTGGACAGTTGATTCTGCTCCATTGTTTATTTGTTAACTTTTATGCTAGTACCAAACTTTTAGGGTTACTGTATCCTTTACAGTAAGTCTATAAATCAGGTCATGTAACTACGCAATTTATTTTTATCAAGATTTCTATAGATACACAATGTCTCTTGCAGTTTCATATATGTCTTAGGGTCAGCTTGTTTCTATACAAATGTCATCATGGGATTTGTATTAGAATTGTATTGAATCATTGAATCTATAAATGAATTTGGGAACAATTGGTATTTTAAAATATTGACTCTTTCATTCCATAGAATGGTCTATATCTCCAATTTTTAAAAACGATTTTATTTATTAATGAGAGACACACACAGAGAGAGAGGCAGAAACACAGACCGAAGGAGACGCAGGCTCCATGCAGGGAGCCCGACGTGGGACTTGATCTGGAGTCTCCAGGATCACGCCCTGGGCTGAAGGCGGCGCTAAACCGCTGAGCCACCTGGGCTGCTCTTATCTCCAATTATTGAGTCATAATCATTTTTTCACTTTCAGAATAGGGGTCTTTTACATATTTTGTTAAGATTACTCTTAGTATTTTATGTTTATTATTCAAAATAGATGCATTGTAGATTTGTTATAAATTTCCTCTAAGCACTAATTTAGTTGCATTACTCAAATTTTGATATCTTGTTTTTCATTTTCATTTAGTATTCAAAATAAATTTGAATTCCTCTTGTGATTTGAAGTGATTGATATATTGTTCATATTATCTATATCTTTACTGATTTTTTAGTCTAGTTATTCTATCAATTGTTGAGAAAAGAAAAATCTTCACAATGATTGTGGATATGTTTATTTCTTCTTTTAATTCTGTTGATATCATGTGGTATCAAGCTGGGTTGTGGGTAGCTTTCTTACCTGTCCTAAAATTTCCTTCTTTAATCTTCAAAGTCCCCTCCAAACTCATGAATTCTGGCATTAGGAAACAAACTAGGTCATTCTTTCTTACACCTTCTGTTTTGCCATCTGACTCCACCTATGATGTATCCTTTAGCTCCCCAGCACTGTCACCCTAAGAAATGCCTTTATTCATTCTTTCCAAAAAAATTTGGATTAAAAATTTGTATTACTTCTGAGCTTCACAGTGACATAAGAGGTATGTAACAATATAGCAAATTGTTGTTCTCTTGAGTCAGACAGTCTGAATTCAAAATTAGGCTACACCATTGGTGAGATTTATGACCATAGAAAAGCTACTTACATTTTTCATGCTTCAGTTTCTTCATATATAAAATGGGAATAATAGTAGTGCCAACTCCATACGGTTATAGAGGTTTATGTACATAGTTTAGCACAATATCTGACACTAAAGAAAGCTCAGATAGATAAATAGTAGCTACTTATTATAATTAAGACATAAATGTGTCTTTCATCTCCAAAGCTTACAGTTCTGATAACCTGAGCCATTACTACTCAAAGTGTTGTCCCCAAACACATGCTTGATGGGATTTGGGAGCTTGTGTCAGAATGTAAACCAACTCATCACTAAGCACACTGTTTAATATCGCTGACATTTATATTTCCTAGCAAGACTTTCTCAATGAATGAAGCAGTGCATTGATTTACATTCTGCAGCAGCTCCTCATTTTATAACTAATGAGTTCTTTGAGTAGCACTTCTTTAAGGACTCATAGACCTCCTCAGTGTAGTCAGGGAGAAGAAATGGCTCTGAGTTTGAAGGCAGAAAAACTGATATCACTTCTAGCTCTGCCACTGACATGCAAAGTGACCATGGATGGGTCATTTAAACTCTGATCCTCTATTTTGTCATCTGTAAAGTGGAAATAATTACCTCTGCCTCTTTCCGTCCCTCCATGAGTTTCATGTGCTCTGGAGGACTACAACAATGCCAGGAAGTACTTTGTAGATTATTTTTTTGGGGGGGAGGGAGTCCATGTTTTTGTTTTTTATTAAACTGTAGTTGACATACAATATAATTTTAGTTTCAAGTGTACAACATAGTGATTCTACATTTATATACATTGCAAAGCGATCACCACAATAAATCTAGCTACTATCTGTCACCATATAGAGTTGTTACAATATTCCCTATGCTGTTACATTGAATCGCTGTGTCTTACTTATTTTATGACTGGAAGCTTGTACATTTTAAATCCCTTCACCTATTTCACCCATCCCTCTCCCCCTCCCCTTTGAGAACCATGAGAATTGTTCTCTGTATCTATGAATCTGTTTCTGTTTTGTTTTGTTTGTTCACTTGTTGTTTTTTAGATTCCACATATAAGTGAAATCATATGGTATTTGTCTTTCTCTGTCCGACTTATTTCCCTTAGCATAATACTCTTTAAGTCCATCTCTGTTGTCACAAAGGGCAAGATTTAATTCCGTTTTTGGCTCAGAAGTATAGCCAGTATATATATATATATATATATATATATATATATATATATATATATATATATATTAAATTAGTGTTTTCATTTTCTTCAGATAAAGACTCAGAAGTGGAATTGCTGGATCATATAGTTGTTCTATTTTTGATTTTTTGGAGGAATTGCCAGGTGGATGTGGTACTTTGATGCCCTTGTGAGGGAGACTAAGCCAAAGTAGCCTCTGGGGACATGTACAAAGTAGGAAGCTAGCTCTCCAGGGCTGTAGACAGAGCTCTGTAGCAGAATTGAGAAGGAAGAGGGTTTTTTTTTAAGGATTTTATTTATTTATTTATTTATTTATTTATTTATTTATTTATGAAAGACAGAGGTAGTAACAGAGCTAGGAAGAGAGAGCACAAGCAGGGGTAGAGGCAGAGGCAGAGGGAGAAGCAGGTTTTTTTAAGTAAAAAAAAAAAAAGCTTTGCTGAAGCACAATTGATAGGCAAAAAAATGCATACATTAAATGTACATATCTTAACAAGCTTGGAAATAAGAATACAGCATACATTTATGATAGTACTACCATATGATCCAGCTATCCTACTTCTATGTATTACCTAAAAGAATTGAAACCAGTATCTTGAAGAGATATTTTCACCTCCATGTTCATAGCAGCATTATTCAAAAGAGCCAAGATATGGAAGCAACCCAAATGTCCTTTGATAGATGAATGAATAAAGAAAATATGGTATATACACATAGTTGGAAATTTTTCAGCCCTAAAAGATAAATAAATTCTATCATTCGCAACAACATGGATGAGTCTGTAGGACATTATGCTAAATGAAATAAGCTAGGCATGGAAGGACAAAAACTACATGATTCCAGTTATATGAGGAATCTAAAATACTCCAACTCATAGAAGCAGAGAATAGAATGGTGGTTGCCAGAACTGAGGGAAAGGGGAACTGGGGAATTGTTGCTCAATAACTATAAAGTTATTATGAAATGAATACAAAATGAATAATTTCTAGAGATCTCCTGCACAACAACAAAGTACCTATAGTTAACAATACAGTGTTGTGCACTTAAAAACTTGTTGAGTAAATAGCTTTCCTGCTCTATGTTATTACGAGAGAGAGAGAGAGAGGGAGAGAAGGAGAGAGAGTGAGAGAGAGAAAGAGAGAGAGAGAGAGATGGAAGACACTTGTTAGCTTCCTGAATATCAGAACCCTGACCTGGTGACTCCTAACCTCTCAGGTTGGAGAGAGGTAATCAAAGGCAACCAAAAGTAATTATCCATTCTCTCCCAGATGATATTTTGTGTTCAAGCTAAGTGCCTCCCACTTAAAAGATACTCTCTAATTTGGGGGCTGACAGTGACATTGGCCATTCCGTTGCTTAAAATCTGCCCAAACATACAAACATTTTCAGTGTAAGATGGAACAGAGAGAAAATGGTATAGGCAGCTGAATGACTAATGGGGAGGACATTGAGGCTCAAAAAACCAAGTGCATCCCCACAGGCAATCAGCCACTCTAGGAAAACACTGGGCCCATACCGTCAGCAGAGCACAAATATAGTCCTTCTCGGAATCAGTAATAGCCCAGCACTAATAGCTGCAGAAAGGACCATACTGTCTCCCCAGTCATTAATTCCCAGAAAAAGTACTGCCTGCACTGAACTCATTACTGCTTTAACACACTCATCAGATGAAATGTACAAGTTAACCTCCTCAGAGAGAGGCAGTAATCTGAGCACATGAACTCAGCTCTTTCCCCCACCCCCACTCCAAAAACCATCGCTCTGGCAACAACTGTCAATCCTTTGCTAGGAAGCTGCCCGGATCCACCTGATGACATCTCTGTCTGCACATCTCTGTCTGTACTGTCTGTCAGATTATCTACTACCCACTTGCTCAGGTCAGCTAGCTGAGAGAGAGACAGGCTGGACACAGTGGGGAAAGGAATTGATACAATGCTGCTGCTGCTGCTTCTGATGCTGCTGCTGAAAAGGAGGATGGTTTTTAATAACAGTAACCATTTGTGGTTTGCACATAGTATGTCAGGCTCTATGGAGAATTTTTGAAACATATGATATCATTTGATCCCGACCAAAATACTATCATTCATCTCATTTGGCAGATGAAGCGGAGGTAAGGAAAATAAATGAACTACCTAAGGTCACATAGCTATTAAAGTGGCTCAGTCAAAATTACAATGCGAATTCCTGACCCCAGGTCCAGGCTTCTTTCCACCAGACCATGGCTGTCAACAATTTGCCCTATGTAGTGTCTGTAGGGACTATTAAAACCCAAGCAACACAATAGGACAATAATTATAGCTCCCATTGTGTAAGTGCTTCCCAGGGATAAGGCAGCTGGTACCCAGAATCTCAGGGATCTTTCTCAGCTAATGTATTAGAGCCCTAAGGGGTGCCACCAAGGGGATAGCAACTCTCTTAGCAGTATCATGACCCCCAACACTCCCATCCTCTATTTTCTTCCTAGACACTGTCTCTCTGTTTCTCTGTCAAATTAATTTCTCTCTATCTGGAGCTCCCCTGGCAGCTGTGGTGGAGAAAGGAGTACAATGAAGCGGGGGCAGAGAATGAGCAGTTAGGAGAGAACAATTTGGGAAAACAAAGTGTTTGCTTTGATTTTGCTAAGCCATTTGCACAGGTCACCATGGCCCCAGTAGCTCCCTGATCATGAAACTGTGTTGGCTATATGGATTTCCTTTCCCAACAGACCACAAGCTCCTAGAACACAAGGACCCTATCTTTCTCTTCTTTGTGACCCTTGCATGTGGTATAGACATGACATATATAATAAATGTTCGATAAATGTATTTGAACAATACATGGCCAGCTGGCTGGCTGCTATCTTTGCCTTTCTCTGTTGCCTTAGATCATTCACTCAGCAGAGGTAGTTTGGGAAAGCAGACTGAAGTGTTATTGAAGAACAAGCATCATGAATGGGTAACACGGACACAGTCTATGCCCAAACTTGTGTTTATAAAAAGCCCACTGAGCAGATTTTCCATCAGATCACAATAGCCTGTCCCAGACAGACTGGAGCAAGCACTACCCTATTACAGCAATCTTTTCTACAGATAGCCTGAAAAGCCACATCGCATATGTGGTATCCGTTCATCCAGGACAGTTGGCTCCACCACTGGCCCTAGTATTAAGAAGCCCCAGCCTGGGGGGGAGGAGCAAGATGGCGGAGGAGTAGGGTCTCCAAATCACCTGTCTCCACCAAACTACCTAGAAAACCTTCAAATTATCCTGAAAATCTATGAATTCGGCCTGAGATTTAAAGAGAGACCAGCTGGAATGCTACAGTGAGAAGAGTTCGCGCTTCTATCCAGGTAGGAAGACGAGGAAAAAGAAATAAAGGAACAAAGGCCTCCGAGGGGGAGGGGCCCCGCGAGGAGCCGGGCTGAGGCCGGGGCGAGTGTCCCCAGGACAGGAGAGCCCCGTCCCGGAGGATCAGGAGCTGCACCGACCTTCCCGGGGGAAAGGGGCTCGTGGGGAGTTGGAGCAGGACCAGGAGGGCGAGGAGGCCCTCGGGCTCCCGGGGACACTAACAGAGCAACTGCGCGCCCAGGAGAGTGCGCCGAGCTCCCTAAGGGCTGCAGCGCGCACGGCGGGACCCGGCGGGACCCGGAGCAGCTGAAGGGGCTCGGGCGGCGGCTCCGCGGAGGGGGCTGCGCGGCCCCGGGAGCAGCTCGGAGGGGCTCGGGCAGAAGAAGAGGCTCCGTGCGGAGGGGGCTGCGCGGTTCCAGGAGCAGCTCGGAGGGGCTCGGGCGGCGGCTCCGCGGAGGGGGTTGCGCGGCCCGGGAGCGCGAATCCACCAGCGCAGGCGCCGGGACACAGGGCGCCGGGACACAGCCCAGGATCCGGCCTCCCCCGGGACAGGCAGAGGCCGGGAGGGCCCAGGACAGCGAGGACGCTCCTGCCCGGAGCTGAGCAGATCAGCGGCCCCGCCCCGGAGCCTCCAGGCCCTGCAGACGGAGAGCTCCGGAGTTCCTGCCGGAGCTGAATCCAGGTTTCCAGAGCTGCCCCGCCACTGGGGCTGTTCCTCCTGCGGCCTCACGGGGTAAACAACCCCCACCGAGCCCTGCACCAGGCAGGGGCACAGCAGCTCCCCCAACTGCTAACACCTGAAAATCAGCACAACAGGCCCCTCCCCCAGAACACCAGCTAGACTGACAACTTCCAGGAGAAGCCAAGGGACTTAAAGAACACAGAATCAGAAGATACTCCCCGGTGGTTCTTTTTTTGTTTGTTTGTTTTTGTTTTTGTTTTTGTTTTGTTTTGCTTTTTGATCTGTTTCCTTCCCCCACCCCCTTTTTTTCTCCTTTCTTTTTCTTTCTCTTTTTCTTCTTCTTTTTTTTTTTTTTCGTTTTTTTTTTCTTTTTCTTCCCTTTTTTTTCTCTTTCTCTTTTCTTTCCTTCTTTCTCTCCTCTCTTTTTCTCTTTTTCCCAATACAACTTGCTTTTGGCCACTCTGCACTGAGCAAAATGACTAGAAGGAAAACCTCACCTCAAAAGAAAGAATCAGAAACAGTCCTCTCTCCCACAGAGTTACAAAATCTGGATTACAATTCAATGTCAGAAAGCCAATTCAGAAGCACTATTATACAGCTACTGGTGGCTCTAGAAAAAAGTATAAAGGACTCAAGAGACTTCATGACTGCAGAATTTAGAGCTAATCAGGCAGAAATTAAAAACCAATTGAATGAGATGCAATCCAAACTAGAAGTCCTAACGACGAGGGTTAACGAGGTGGAAGAACGAGTGAGTGACCTAGAAGACAAGTTGACAGCAAAGAGGGAAACTGAGGAAAAAAGAGACAAACAATTAAAAGACCATGAAGATAGATTAAGGGAAATAAACGACAGCCTGAGGAAGAAAAACCTACGTTTAATTGGGGTTCCCGAGGGCGCCGAAAGGGACAGAGGGCCAGAATATGTATTTGAACAAATTCTAGCTGAAAACTTTCCTAATCTGGGAAGGGAAACAGGCATTCAGATCCAGGAAATAGAGAGATCCCCCCCTAAAATCAATAAAAACCGTTCAACACCTCGACATTTAATTGTGAAGCTTGCAAATTCCAAAGATAAGGAGAAGATCCTTAAAGCAGCAAGAGACAAGAAATCCCTGACTTTTATGGGGAAGAGTATTAGGGTAACAGCAGACCTCTCCACAGAGACCTGGCAGGCCAGAAAGGGCTGGCAGGATATATTCAGGGTCCTAAATGAAAAGAACATGCAACCAAGAATACTTTATCCAGCAAGGCTCTCATTCAAAATGGAAGGAGAGATAAAGAGCTTCCAAGACAGGCAGCAACTAAAAGAATATGTGACCTCCAAACCAGCTCTGCAAGAAATTTTAAGGGGGCCTCTTAAAATTCCCCTTTAAGAAGAAGTTCAGTGGAACAGTCCACAAAAACAAAGACTGAATAGATATCATGATGACACTAAACTCATATCTCTCAATAGTAACTCTGAATGTGAACGGGCTTAATGACCCCATCAAAAGGCGCAGGGTTTCAGACTGGATAAAAAAGCAGGACCCATCTATTTGCTGTCTACAAGAGACTCATTTTAGACAGAAGGACACCTACAGCCTGAAAATAAAAGGTTGGAGAACCATTTACCATTCGAATGGTCCTCAAAAGAAAGCAGGGGTAGCCATCCTTATATCAGATAAACTAAAATTTACCCCAAAGACTGTAGTGAGAGATGAAGAGGGACACTATATCATACTTAAAGGATCTATTCAACAAGAGGACTTAACAATCCTCAATATATATGCTCCAAATGTGGGAGCTGCCAAATATATAAATCAATTATTAACCAAAGTGAAGAAATACTTAGATAATAATACACTTATACTTGGTGACTTCAATCTAGCTCTTTCTATACTCGATAGGTCTTCTAAGCAAAACATCTCCAAAGAAACGAGAGCTTTAAATGATACACTGGACCAGATGGATTTCACAGATATCTACAGAACTTTACATCCAAACTCAACTGAATACACATTCTTCTCAAGCGCACATGGAACTTTCTCCAGAATAGACCACATATTGGGTCACAAATCGGGTCTGAACCGATACCAAAAGATTGGGATTGTCCCCTGCATATTCTCGGACCATAATGCCTTGAAATTAGAACTAAATCACAACAAGAAGTTTGGAAGGACCTCAAACACATGGAGGTTAAGGACCATCCTGCTAAAAGATAAAAGGGTCAACCAGGAAATTAAGGAAGAATTAAAAAGATTCATGGAAACTAATGAGAATGAAGATACAACCGTTCAAAATCTTTGGGATGCAGCAAAAGCAGTCCTAAGGGGGAAATACATCGCAATACAAGCATCCATTCAAAAACTGGAAAGAACTCAAATACAAAAGCTAACCTTACACATAAAGGAGCTAGAGAAAAAACAGCAAATAGATCCTACACCCAAGAGAAGAAGGGAGCTAATAAAGATTCGAGCAGAACTCAACGAAATCGAGACCAGAAGAACTGTGGAACAGATCAACAGAACCAGGAGTTGGTTCTTTGAAAGAATTAATAAGATAGATAAACCATTAGCCAGCCTTATTAAAAAGAAGAGAGAGAAGACTCAAATTAATAAAATCATGAATGAGAAAGGAGAGATCACTACCAACACCAAGGAAATACAAACGATTTTAAAAACCTATTATGAACAGCTATACGCCAATAAATTAGGCAATCTAGAAGAAATGGACGCATTCCTGGAAAGCCACAAACTACCAAAACTGGAACAGGAAGAAATAGAAAACCTGAACAGGCCAATAACCAGGGAGGAAATTGAAGCAGTCATCAAAAACCTCCCAAGACACAAGAGTCCAGGGCCAGATGGCTTCCCAGGAGAATTTTATCAAACGTTTAAAGAAGAAATCATACCTATTCTCCTAAAGCTGTTTGGAAAGATAGAAAGAGATGGAGTACTTCCAAATTCGTTCTATGAAGCCAGCATCACCTTAATTCCAAAGCCAGACAAAGACCCCGCCAAAAAGGAGAATTACAGACCAATATCCCTGATGAACATGGATGCAAAAATTCTCAACAAGATACTGGCCAATAGGATCCAACAGTACATTAAGAAAATTATTCACCATGACCAAGTAGGATTTATCCCTGGGACACAAGGCTGGTTCAACACCCGTAAAACAATCAATGTGATTCATCATATCAGCAAGAGAAAAACCAAGAACCATATGATCCTCTCATTGGATGCAGAGAAAGCATTTGACAAAATACAGCATCCATTCCTGATCAAAACTCTTCAGAGTGTAGGGATAGAGGGAACATTCCTCGACATCTTAAAAGCCATCTATGAAAAGCCCACAGCAAATATCATTCTCAATGGGGAAGCACTGGGAGCCTTTCCCCTAAGATCAGGAACAAGACAGGGATGTCCACTCTCACCACTGCTATTCAACATAGTACTGGAAGTCCTAGCCTCAGCAATCAGACAACAAAAAGACATTAAAGGCATTCAAATTGGCAAAGAAGAAGTCAAACTCTCCCTCTTCGCCGATGACATGATACTCTACATAGAAAACCCAAAAGTCTCCACCCCAAGATTGCTAGAACTCATACAGCAATTCGGTAGCGTGGCAGGATACAAAATCAATGCCCAGAAGTCAGTGGCATTTCTATACACTAACAATGAGACTGAAGAAAGAGAAATTAAGGAGTCAATCCCATTTACAATTGCACCCAAAAGCATAAGATACCTAGGAATAAACCTCACCAAAGATGTAAAGGATCTATACCCTCAAAACTATAGAACACTTCTGAAAGAAATTGAGGAAGACACAAAGAGATGGAAAAATATTCCATGCTCATGGATTGGCAGAATTAATATTGTGAAAATGTCAATGTTACCCAGGGCAATATACACATTTAATGCAATCCCTATCAAAATACCATGGACTTTCTTCAGAGAGTTAGAACAAATTATTTTAAGATTTGTGTGGAATCAGAAAAGACCCCGAATAGCCAGGGGAATTTTAAAAAAGAAAACCATATCTGGGGGCATCACAATGCCAGATTTCAGGTTGTACTACAAAGCTGTGGTCATCAAGACAGTGTGGTACTGGCACAAAAACAGACACATAGATCAGTGGAACAGAATAGAGAATCCAGAAGTGGACCCTGAACTTTATGGGCAACTAATATTCGATAAAGGAGGAAAGACTATCCATTGGAAGAAAGACAGTCTCTTCAATAAATGGTGCTGGGAAAATTGGACATCCACATGCAGAAGAATGAAACTAGACCACTCTCTTTCACCATACACAAAGATAAACTCAAAATGGATGAAAGATCTAAATGTGAGACAAGATTCCATCAAAATCCTAGAGAAGAACACAGGCAACACCCTTTTTGAACTCGGCCATAGTAACTTCTTGCAAGATACATCCACGAAGGCAAAAGAAACAAAAGCAAAAATGAACTATTGGGACTTCATCAAGATAAGAAGCTTTTGCACAGCAAAGGATACAGTCAACAAAACTCAAAGACAACCTACAGAATGGGAGAAGATATTTGCAAATGACATATCAGATAAAGGGCTAGTTTCCAAGATCTATAAAGAACTTATTAAACTCAACACCAAAGAAACAAACAATCCAATCATGAAATGGGCAAAAGACATGAACAGAAATCTCACAGAAGAAGACATAGACATGGCCAACATGCACATGAGAAAATGCTCTGCATCACTTGCCATCAGGGAAATACAAATCAAAACCACAATGAGATACCACCTCACACCAGTGAGAATGGGAAAAATTAACAAGGCAGGAAACAACAAATGTTGGAGAGGATGTGGAGAAAAGGGAACCCTCTTACACTGTTGGTGGGAATGTGAACTGGTGCAGCCACTGTGGAAAACTGTGTGGAGGTTCCTCAAACAGTTAAAAATATACCTGCCCTACGACCCAGCAATTGCACTGTTGGGGATTTACCCCAAAGATACAAATGCAATGAAACGCTGGGACACCTGCACCCCGATGTTTCTAGCAGCAATGGCCACGATAGCCAAACTGTGGAAGGAGCCTCGGTGTCCAACGAAAGATGAATGGATAAAGAAGATGTGGTTTATGTATACAATGGAATATTACTCAGCTATTAGAAATGACAAATACCCACCATTTGCTTCAACGTGGATGGAACTGGAGGGTATTATGCTGAGTGAAGTAAGTCAGTCGGAGAAGGACAAACATTATATGTTCTCATTCATTTGGGGAATATAAATAATAGTGAAAGGGAATATAAGGGAAGGGGGAAGAAATGTGTGGGAAATATCAGAAAGGGAGACAGAACATAAAGACTGCTAACTCTGGGAAACGAACTAGGGGTGGTGGAAGGGGAGGAGGGCGGGGGGTGGGAGTGAATGGGTGACGGGCACTGGGTGTTATTCTGTATGTTAGTAAATTGAACACCAATAAAAAAAAAAAAAAAAAAAAAGAAGCCCCAGCCTGAATGGCCAAGCCTTTCAGAGAAGAAAGCAGATGTTTGAATAATCTGGCCAGAGTCCAGGGTCAGATGAGATAATGACAGTTCTGGAGGTGAAGTTGCTGAATATCTTGGAACACATAATATTTTCTTGACACGCTGGGCAGATTGCTCCATTCTACTTCTCTGTGCCATAAGAGGAGGCTCCCAACAAGATTTGGAAAAAGAAAGAATCTGCAGGATAATAATTAGGTCTGGAAGTTGGGTGGCTGGATGACAGCACAACAAAAAGTTTCATTTTCAACTCTGTAGATGCCAGAAAAGTTATATATATATTTCTACATCAATGTCAGGAAGAAATGTTAGTGTCTTTTCTCCTGTCTGTCCTCTAAAAGCTTTTGAAAGAGTCAAGAATAATACTCTAATGCACAGGAAAAAATTAAGGCACAATTGACAACAGTCTGTAATTAAGTGCTAAATTGCTGGCATGGGCCTTAAGTGCTGCAGGAATCCGAAGGAGGGGCAATCAATGAAGGCTGAGTAATGCGTGGGCAGCTGGAACTCTGACGTCTGAGAATCTATGACTCTCGTCAGCACAGATTTCCTGGAGGAGGTGGGACTGGCACTGGACCTTGAAGGATGAGGAAGACTGGGCTTCCAGGAGGGGAGAGGAGGGGACTCTGAATCAAAGTAAAAGGAATGGTGGAGGTATGGCTCCAACAGGAGTGGGGTGGCTTATGGGGGGAATCAGGGTGGTCATATGGTTGGCTACTGGGGTGGCGGAGCCATGGAGTGCAGGCTCAATGATCTTAGGCTATTAGGCTTCTGGAAAACTAGCCAGCAACTGTGGATAGGTAAATCTAAACTCCAAAAAAAAAAATCTCTTTAAAAAGTAAATTTCCTGAGGCATCTACAGCATGGCTTTACCTTTCAAGGAACTTCCATCTCTGTACAAGCAAAATCTCATTTAATGCTCCCAAAAACCCTAGAGAGGAGAGAGTGTTAAGGAACCATTAATTCCAATCAGACAGGCTGATGAGGATAGCAGAATAAGTTGGAAGGTCACCTCGTTTCTAGATTCCAATGCAAACACTCTGGGAGGGGGCAGAGGGAGCAGATATCACACTTTAATTCCTGGAATCTAGAAGCATCTTGTGCCCAGAATTGTTCTTTTTGCTCACTCTGCAAGCATACACTTCCTTAACAAAGATAATATTACTCTTGTTAATCGTGTGTCTACGCCAGGCAAAGTACTTTATTTTTTTATTTAAATTCAATTTAGTTAACATATAGTATATTATTAGCTTCAGGGGTAGAATTCAGTGATTCATCAGTTGCGTATAATATCCAGGGCTCGGGATCCCTGGGTGGTGCAGCGGTTTGGCGCCTGCCTTTGGCCCAGGGCGTGATCCTGGAGACCCGGGATCGAATCCCACGTCGGGTTCCTCCCTCTGCCTATGTCTCTGCCTCTCTCTCTCTCTCTCTCTCTCTCTCTCTGTGACTATCATAAATAAATAAAAACTTTAAAAAAAAAAAAAAAAAAAAATATCCAGGGCTCATCACATCAAATGCCCTCTTTAATGCCTATCACTCAATTACACCATCCCCCCACCCACCTCTCCTCCAGTAACCCTCAATTTGTTTTGTAGAGTTAAGAGTCTCTTGTTTGCCTCCCCTCTGTTTCCATCTTATTTTATTTTTCCTTCCCTTCCTCTGTGCTCATCTGTTTTTTCTTAAATTCCATATTTGAATGAAAACTAGTGGCATTTGCCTTTCTCTGACTGATTTATTTTGCTTAGCAGAATACTCTGTAGCTCCATCCACATTATTGTAAATGGCAATATTTCATTCTTTTTGATGGCTGAGTAATATTCCATTGTGTGTGTATTTTTAACTTTTTGAGGCACATCCATACTGTTTTCCAGACTGGCTGCACCAGTTTGCATTCCCATCAACAATGTAAAAATTTTCCCCTTTCCCTGAATCCTCGCCAACATCTGTTGTTTCCTGAGTTGTTACTTTTAGTGATGCTCACTGGTGTGAGGTGGTAACTCATTGTGGTTTTGGTTTTTATTTCCCTGATGCCCATTTTTCATGTGTCTGTTGGCCATTTGTATGTCTTCTTTAGAGAAATATATGTTCATGTCTTCTTCCCATTTCTTTTTTTATATGTATTTTTATTGGAGTTCGATATGCCAACATATAGTATAATACCCAGTGCTCATCCCGTCCAGTGCCCCCATCAGTGCTCGTCACCCAGTCACCCCAACCCCCCGCTCGCCTCCCCTTCCACTACCCCTTGTTCGTTTCCCAGAGTTAGGAGTCTCTCATGTTTTGTCACCCCCTCTGATTTTTCCCACTCATTTTATCTCCTTTCCCCTTTATTCCCTTTCACTAATTTGTATATTCCCCAAAAGAATGAGACCATATAATGTTTGTCCCTCTCCTATTGACTTGCCTCACTCAGCATAATACCCTCTGGTTCCATCCACATTGAAGCAAATGGTGGGTATTCATTGTTTCTAATGGAAGATGCAGTAAAAAGCCAAGACACCTGCACCCCAGTGTTTACAGCAGCAATGTCAACAATAGCCAAGCTATAGAAGGAAACTTGGTGTCCATCTTCTGCCCATTTCTTAACTAGGTGTGTGTGTGTGTGTGTGTGTGTGTGTGTGTTGAGATTAATACATTCTTTATAGATTTTGGATACTAGTCCTTTATCTGATATGCCATTTGCAAGTATCTTCTCCCATTCTATACATTGCCTTTTAGTTTTGTTGATTGTTTCTTTTGCTGTGCAAAAGCTTTTTATCCTCATTAAGTCCCAATAGTTCATTTTTGCTTTTGTTTCCCTTGCCTCTGGAGACACATCTAGCAAAAATTTGTTGTGGCTGAATTAAAAGAGGTTGCTGCCTGTGTTCTTCTCTAGTATTCTGATTATTCCTATCTTACATGTAGGTCTTTCATCTATTTTGAATTTATTTTTGTATATGATGTAAAAAAGTGGTCCAGTTTCATTCCTCTGCATGTGGCTGCTCAATTTTCCCAACACCATTTGTTGAAGAGACTGTCTTTATCCATTGAATATTTCTTGCTTTGTCAAGGATGAGTTGATCATAGAGTTGAGGATCCATTTGTGGATTCACCATTCTATTCCATTGATCTATGTGCCTGTATTTGTGCCAGAACCATACTGTCTTGACGATTACAGATTTGTACTATAGCTTGAAGTCCAGAATTGTGATACCTCCAGTTTTGGTTTCCTTTTTCAACATTATTTTGGCTATTTGTAGTCTTTATTGGTTTATTTTTTTAAAAGATTTTTATCTATTTATTCATGAGAGACAGAGAGAGAGAGAGAGACAGAGACAGAGAGAGAGAGGCAGAGACACAGGTAGAGGCAGAAGCAGGCTCCAGGCTCCACGCAGGGAGCCTGACATGGGACTCGATCCCGGGACTCCAGGACCAGGCCCTGGGCTGAAGGCAGGCGCCAAACCATTGAGCCACACAGGGATCCCCTCTTTTTTGGTTTAATACAAATTTTAGAATTCTTTGTTCCAGCTCTGTGAAAAATGCTGAAGGTATTTTGATAGAGATTGCATTGAATGTGTAGATTATTTTTTGGTTTTGAATGTGTAGATTATTTTGGGTAGCATAGACATTTTAACAATATTTGTTCTTCCAATCTATGAGCATTGAATATTTTTCTATTTCTTTGTGTCTTGCTCAATTTCCTTCATAAGTTCCTGTAGTTTTAGAATACAGATCTTTTAACTCTTTGGTTAGGTTTATTCCTAGGTATCATACTATTTTGAGTGCAATTGTATATGGGATGATCAATTCCTTGATTTCTTTCTTCTTTCTCACTGTTAGTGTATAGAATGCAATAGACTTCTGTGCATTGATTTTATATCCTGAAACTTTGCTGAATTCATATATAATTTCTAGCAATTTTTTCTGGCATCTCTTGGGTTTTCTACATAGAGTATCATGTCATCTGCAAAGAGTGTAAGTTTGACTTCTTCTTTGCCAATTTGGGTATCTTTTATTACTTTTTGTTATCTGATTCTGAGGCTAGGACTTCTAGTTCTACGCTGAACAACAGTAGTGAGAGTGGACATCCTTGTCATGTTCCTGACCTTAGGGGAAAGGCTCTTAGTTTTTCCCTTTTGAAGATTATATAACTGTGGGTCTTCTGTATATGGCCATTATGATGTTGAGGTATGTTCCCTCTATCTAATAACCCTCTATATTATGGAGGGTTTTTATAAAGAAAGGTTCTGTATTTTGTCAAATGCTTTTTCTACATCTATTGAGAGGATCATATGGTTCTTATCCTTTCTTTTATTAATGTGGTGAATCATATTGATTGGTTTGCGAATATTGAATGCTCCCTGCAGCCCAGGAATAAATCCCACTTGGTTTTGATGAATAATCCTTTTAATGTACTGTTGAATCTGATTACTAGTATCTTGCTGAGAATTTTTGCATCCATGTTCATCAGGGATATTGGTTTATAATTCTCCTTTTTAGTGGGGTCTTTGTCTGGTTTTGGGATCAAGGTAATTCTGGCCTCATAGAATGAATCTAGAAGTTTTCCTTCCATTTCTATGTTTTTAATATTTTACTTATTTGTTCATGAGAGATACACAGAGAGAGGCAGAGACATAGGCAGAGGGAGAAGCAGGCTCCCTGCAGGGAGCCTGATTCAGAACTTGATCCCAGGACTCCGGGATCATGACCTGAGCCAAAGACAGACACTCAACCACTGAGCCACCCAGGCGCCTTCTATTTTTTGTGGAAAAGTTTCAGAGAATAGGTATTAATTCTTTAAATGTTTGGTAGAATTCTGCTGGGAGGCCACCCAGCCCTGGACTATTATTGTTGGGAGATTTTTTTTTATTACTGCTTCAATTTCCTTGCTGGTTATGGGTCTGTTCAGGTTTTCTATTTCTTCTTGTTTCAGTTTTTGTATTTCATATACTTCTAGGAATTTATCCATTTCTTCCAGATTGCCTAATTTGTTGGTGTATAATTGCTCATAATATTCTCTTATAATTGTATTTCCATCATGTTGGTTGTAATCTCTCCTCTTTTATTCATGATTTTATTCATTTGGGCCCTTCCTTTTTTACTTTTTTGATAACTCTGACTAGGGGTTTATCAATCTTATTAATTCTTTCAAAGAACCAGCTCTGTTTCATTGATCTGTATCATTGATTTCTCCTTTAATATTTATTATTTCTCATCTGCTGGGTTTAGACTTTATTTGCTGGTTTTTTTTTCCAGCTTCTGTATGTATAAGGTTAGGTTATGTGTTTGAGTCTTTTCTTGCTTCTTCTGGAAGGCCTGTATCACTATATACTTCCCTGTTAAGATCACTTTTCCTGTATCCCAAAGGTTCTGAACTGTTATGTTTTCATTTTCATTTGATTCCAAGTATTTTTTTAATTCTTCTTTAATTTTCTGGTTGACCCATTCATTCATCAGTAGGATGTTCTTTAACCTCCATGTATTTGTGTTCCTTCCAAATTTCTTCTTGTGGTTAACTTCAAGTTTCACAATATTGTGGTCTGAAAATATGCATGATATGATCTCAATCTTTTTGTACCAATTGAGTCCCGATTTGTGACCTAGTATGTGATCTATTCTGGAGAACATTTCGTGTGCACTCAAAAAGAATATATATTCTGCTGCTTTAGAATGAAATGCTCTGAGTATATCTGTGAAGTCCATCTGGTCCATTCAAAGCCCTTGTTTCCTCATAGATCTTCTGCCTAGATAATCTGTCCATTGCTATGAGTGGGGAGTTAAAGTCCTCTACTATTATCATATTATTATCCATGCATTTATTTAGGTTTGTTATTAATTAGTTTATGTATTTGGATGTTCCCATGGTAGGGCATAAATATTTACAATTGTTAGATTTTGTTGGATAGAGCCCTTAATTATGATATAATACCCTTCTTCATCTCTTGTTACAATCTTTGCTTTAAAATCTAGTTTGTTTGATATAAGTATGGCTACTGCAGCTCTCTTTTGCTGCCTTAGCATGATAGATAGTTCCCCCACCCCAACACTTTCAATCTAGAGATGTCTTTGGGTCTAAGATGAGTCTCTTGTAAGCAGCATATCAATGAGTCTTGTTTTTATTTTATTTTATTTGTATATTTTTTATTGGAGTTTTATTTGCCAACATATAGTATAACACCCAGTGCTCATCCCATCACGTGCCCCCCTCAGTGCCCATCACCCAGTCACCCTGGCACCCCAGCCCACCTCCCCTTCCACTACCCCTTGTTTGTTTCCCAGAGTTAGGAGTCTCTCATTTTCTGTCACCCTCTCTGATATTTCTCACTCATTTTCTCTCCTTTCCCTTATAATCCCTTTCGCTATTTTTTTATATTCCTCATATGAATGAAACCATATAATGCTTGTCCTTCTCTGATTTACTTCACTCAGCATAATACCCTCCAGTTCTATCCATGTTGAAGAAAACAGTGGGTATTCGTCATTTCTAATGGCTGAGTAATATTCCTCAACTTTATGGTCAACTAATATTTGACAAAGTAGGAAAGACTATCCACTGGAAAAAGGACAGTCTCTTCAATAAATGATGCTGGGAAAATTGGACATCCACATGCAGAAGAACGAAACTAGACCATTCTCTTACACGAGACACAAAGAGAAACTCAAAATGGATAAGAGATCTAAATGTGAGACAAGAATCCATCAAAATCCTAGAGGAGAACACAGGCAACACTCTTTTTGAACTTGGCCACAGCAACTTCTTGCAAGATACATCTATGAAGGCAAGGGAAACAAAAGCAAAAATGAACTATTGGGACTTAATCAAGATAAGAAACTTCTGCACAGCAAAAGAAACAGTCAACAAAACTAAAATACAAAAAAATAAAAATAAAAAAATAAACTAAACTAAAAGACAACCTACAGAATGGGAGAAGACATTTGCAAATGACATATCAGATAAAAGGCTAGTATCCAAGATCTATAAAGAACTTATTAAACTCAACAGCAAAGAAACAAACAATTCAATCATGAAATGGGCAAAAGACATGAACAGAAATTTCACCAAAGAAGACATACACATGCCCAACAAGTACATGAGAAAATGCTCCGCATCACTTGCCATCAGGGAAATACAAATCAAAATCACAATGAGATACTACCTCATGCCAGTGAGAATGGTGAAAATTAACAAGACAGGAAACACCAAATGTTGGAGAGGATGTGGAGAAAGGGGAACCCTCTTGCATTGTTGGTGGGAATGTGAACTGGTACAGCCACTCTGGAAAACTGAGTCTTATTTTTTATAATCCATTCTGATACTCCATGTCTTTTGATTGGAGCATTTAGCCTATTTATATTCAGAGTAATTATTGACAGACATGAATTTAGTGCCATTGTATTACCTGTAAAGTTAGTGTTCCTATAGATTTTCTCTGTTCCTTTCTAGTCCTTTTTACTTTTGGTCTGTCTTTTTTGCTCAAAGTGTCCCCTTTAATATTTCTTGCAGGGCTGGCTTAGTGTTCAGAGGGAAAGAAAACTATTAGATCATGAAGGTAGATTTAGGGAACTCAGCAATTCCACGCAGCACAATAATATCTGTATTATAGGGTCTCAGAATAAGAGCAGGAAAAGGGGCAGAAGGTTTATTTGAAAAAAAAATATAGCAGAGAAATTCCCTAATCTGGGGAGGGAAATAGACATTCAAGGCCATGAGGCACAGAGAACTCCCCTCAAAATTAAAAATAAAATAGGTCATCACTATGACATATTATAGTAAAACTTGCTAATTATGAAGAAGAAGAGGAAATCCTGAAAGCAGCTCAGGACAATAGGTCCTTAACCTACAAGGGTAAACACATGAGGCCTCCAGCAGGTCCACAGAGACCTGTCAGGCTGGAAAAGACAGGCATGATATATTCAACATGCTAAATGGGAAAAATATGCTGCCAAGAATATTTTATTCAGCAAGGCTGTCATTCAGAATAGAAAGACAGATAAAGAGTTTCCCAGACAAACAAAAACTAAAGGAATTCATGAACAGTAAACCAGCCCTGTAAGAAATACTAAAGGGGATCCTTTCTTTGTATGGAAAGAGAGATCATGCTAAGTACTTTAAAGGAATGAAATTTTCATCCTCGTATCAATCTTGTGAGGTGAGCAGTGTTATCATCTCTGATTTACAGATGAAGAAACTGAGGCACAGATAAATTAACCAACTTGTTCATGGTCATATGGCAGGGAAGTGATTCCAAACAAAGTAGCCTGCCACCCTAGCTCACCATTTCACCCATCTCACTCCAAAGATGCCCTCTGGGCACAACCACAATGGACTCTCCCAAATAGGAAATGTCTCATTCAATGCCCATGACAACCCTGATGGAAAGGACTATTCAAGGACCTAAAATTCCAAACAGACATGGTCTGATCAGAGACACTAGAGTGGGTAAGAATGTCATAGACTTAAAAGACCTAGCTCAGAGCCAGTCCACCTCTATTTTCCCACTTGCCATTTTAACTGCTGCCCCACCCCTATCAGCAGCAGCATCAACAAAAACAACAACCCTATAAAATTCCTGAAACTCCAAGACAACTTGCTTTACTTGAACACCCCAAGAGTCCTGCCAACAGAGGCAGAGCATATGTAGCAACATGGCCCTTCTTGGTCTATGCTGTGGGCCTGGGAAGAAGTAGGAGGAGGCACAATAGTGCTGGAAGCAGCCAGAATAAGGAGATGGAAGAAGAGGGTAATAATGAAGTCAGGAATGCATGACTAAGACCGAATGGAGGATGAGGCCCCCTAGATAGAGGATGGGGGGGGGCATGAAGTACAGACATTTTAGCAAAGTCTAGACTGAAGAGTGGGGGCAAACTATAGTGGGGGCAAACTATATTGGGGGCAAACTATAGTGATGTCAAAATAAAACCACAAAGTAGCCCTTGTGAGAACAAGCTGTCTTGGTGTTGGACAATAAATGGGTAACTTCCAGGCTGGTGTTCCTCATGGAGAGAGAAGGTACCTGGAGGAGAGTCTAGTGAGAATGAAAACCTGATGCACCATTCTCAAGACTCTATGTTTTATAGACTTGGGTTTGCTCTAGACTGCTGTTTCAACTTTTCATTGTGCAATGGGCCCTTGGCTGACTGGTGAAACCCATGAACCCCTTCACAGAATAATAATTTAAATTCATTAAAATGTATAAGATTACAAAGGAAACAATTTATATCAACATAATAGACAAAACTTGTATGATATACTAACACAAATGCTTCTTTATTAATGCATGAAATAAAAAATTTAGTTGTGAGCCTAACAACTATTGTAATTTCAAAATAATGTCAATTATAGAGACTATGTAGAAGTGGCTACAATGATAATGTGAATATGAAAATATCTGTGATTTCTCTTGGAGACAAAAATCTCATGTATTACTAATGCTATTTCATTGCCTACACAATAGAATCAAATGAGAAATTTCAATTAGAAGTTAACAAAAATAGAAATTCAATTTTCCCTCAATATCACAGGGGCTGTCACTAGAGAAACATGCATAGGGCAATAGGAATTCATTAGACTTAGAAACAGTTTACTAGAGACCTAGTCCAAGTTCTCCTACTCTTTGTGTGCCCTTGAAAGTAAGTTCCAAATGTTGATGACCCACTCAAGACATAATTCTATTCTTTTCTCCCACAAATATTCACAAGAAGGTGCAGCTACTAAGTCCTCTGCCCTGGTTCTGGAGACCAGGCACAGTGAAGTCCAATCCCAAGTTCAAATCTGTCCATTGACCCACCACCCCCTATACAGATCCTCATGTTCACAGGTCTATTCTTGTTGAATATGGAATGGGGTTCCTCCTCTGTTTCGTCAACTGGTTCTGGGGGCCATAACTGAAAAGGAATCCAGATAAAGGTAGTTATTCTGCCTCACTGCAATAAGCCAGTTCCACCCTAGGAGAGTCCTGCGAAGCAAGCACACATATCTGGCTGGATTCAGTGTGGAATGCCTATTACAGAATCAGTTACATTTTCATAGTAAGCCCCAGGGAGTTTGGCAGACAAAGTAGATGACGGAGAGTAAGAAGGAGACAGGGAGTAGGAGAGCAAAAGAGAACAAAAGGGAGAGAGACAGAGAGAGACACACAGAGAGAATGTTTTAATCTTAGAGAATAAAAATTGGAAGAGGCCTTCAGAGACCCTTTGGTCCAATTCCTTCATCATAGTTGGAAACAAAGCCCAGAGAATGTATGTGCCCTAGTGGAGCCACAGAGCAATTCAGGGCCGAGCCACTGGCTACTTGCCTGCTTCTTTTCCTCTACAACTCTTGTGTATTTGACCAGAGATGAATGTGAGCCAATTGGCTTGGAAGATGCTTTTGATAGCACTGTTCAAAATAGCTAAAAGCTCCCCTTGCCTCCATGCTGCTGTCTCTCTTGTGACAAGCACAAGAATAAACATCACAACCTTAAGAAAGAGAATCAGATTCTTGTTATAGCCATACTTTGGACAGGCTGTGTTCAGACTGATGGGTGGCCCCAATGATCAGAGACCCATTGTGATTCCATAGGCAGGGTGTGGCCAGCTATGAAATGGATTATTTCAAATGGGACTGAAGGCAGGAAGGAAAATGGGAATAAAGGTGGAGGGTGGATTTCCTGCTGCTGCTTAAGGGCCAGGAAGAGGTGAGGAGGAGAGAGACTGACCTAGAGGATGAGGCCCTCAGTGGGCTCCAGACCACCCAATCTGGCCTTGATCACAAGGCATGAAGTATGAGTACATATGGAGCTACCCTGCATGTATAATTTCCTTCTCTGATTTCCAGAGGAGTCAATGAAGCTATTATTATTATTATTATTATTATTAAATTATAATTATTACTATTATTATTTTGCTCTTTCATTACTTTTTACTCACTTTAGTTGGCAGGTACCCAGTCCTGACTCACCACCAGGCCAAATGGGGCACTGGAAAAAGTACAGGACTCTGAGCACCAGCTTAGAATTGAGGCTTAGCTCTGCCTCCTACAGCTGGATTAAATGACTTGAGTGAATTCCCAACCTTCCTGAATCTTAGCTCCCAAACTGCAGAATGGGGAACCCGACCTCTACCTCATATTGCTCTTAAGAGGAGCACACCACAAGCTGACACGATGAAGCACTCTGATCACTGCACAGCGCTCTCCCTCTGTGTGGGGATTACTAAAACAGTGCCTATTAGAAAGCAGGCTTCCTGGGAGTCATGCCTTTTTTTTTTTTTTTTTTTTTTTGCTTGACAGAGGCACCAGCACATTCAAAAGTGAAATCTGAGAAGAATGTAATTTTCTATTTTTTCTTCTTGCACAAAAGGGAAAATGGTATGCTGCATTGCTCTCCAGAGCTTGATGCCAGCCAGCTATAGTCACCACAACATTAGGGAGTGACAAATCTGGAGCTAATTATCAGAGCTTATGAACCGTTCATGAAGCCAAACATGCATCAAGCTCTGGACTTTCAGGCCAAGGAGCTGAGACAGGGGAAAGTCCAGAAGTTACTTAGACAGCCTCCCACTTCTGACTATATACATGTCAGCTTTATTCCAAGGTCAAATGGCCAGCAGCTAAAGACACTGATATAGGAAAAATTTTTGCAAACCACTGGAATCTACAAACCAACCTCCACCTAGAGGTGGAATATTGCAGAAAAAGAGCACAGGGTCTAGAATCAGGCAGGCCTGACTTCCTGTCCCAGCCCTACCGGTTAAGATATGTGGAACTTTACATAAGTTCCTTCCTTTCTCTGGGCAGAGTTTTCTCCAGTGACCTTAAAGTCCATCTGTAGCCTTGAACTTTATTCTATTTCCTATTCTCCAGACACTTACTACAGACTGCATGTGGACCACCTCCCAAGGATGAATCTTTTTCAAAACAGTCCTGCTTCTCCTTTGCACATGCATCCATCAACCTGCCTTCATGTGTGTCCATAAACTGTTGTCTTGATCTGTGCCTTTTCACCTACTCAAAGAAATCACCCCAGTAATTTCCTCCCCTATCTGCACTATAAAATTTTTCCTCTTTATTAAATCATCTCTGTCAATATGCAAACTGCCATACATCTTCCATCTTTAAAATATTACTCAACCATTAGAAACAACAAATACCCATCATTTGCTTCGACATGGATGGAACTGGAGGGTATTATGCTGAGTGAAATAAGTCAATCAGAAAAGGACAAATATTATATGGTCTCATTCATTTGGGGAATATAAAAATTAGTGAAAGGGAATAAAGGGAAAGGAGAGAAAATGAGTGAAAATATCAATGAGGGTGATGAAACATGAGAGACACCTAACTCTGGGAAACGAACAAAGGGTAGTGGAAAAGGAGGTGGGTGGGCCGTTGGGGTGACTGGGTGATGGGCACTGAGGGGGGCACTTGGTGGGATGAGCACTGGGTGTTATGCTATATGTTGGCAAATTGAACTCCAATAAATTTTTTTAATAAAATAAAATGTCCAAACCGTGGATACCTGGGTGGCTCAGTCAGTTAAGCATCTGCCTTTGACTCATGTCATGATCCCTGTGGGGATAGAGCCCCACTTCAGGCTCCCTTCTCAGTGAGGAGTCTATTTCTCCCTCTCCCTCTGCCTCTCCTCCCCACTTATGTTCTCTCTCTTTCCCTCTCTCTCTCAAATACATAAATAAAATCTTTTTTAAAAACAAATCTAAAAAATAAAAAGAAAATACCCAAACCTTGAACCTCATTCTCTTCCAACTACCACTTTTCTTTTAAAAGAGCCATACACCTGCAAAGAGCATACACCATACAGAGCCAAACACCTGCAAAATTTGTTCTACTTTCTGGCTTCTCTTCTTTGTTTCACATTCTCTCCTCAATCCTGTTAGCTTCTGATCAATTACTTCACTGAAATGGTTCTTATCAAATCACCCAAACTTACATCTTGCTAAAGCATATAATCTTTTTTTCTAGACCTTTCAAAAGCATTTGACATGTTAATCACTCCTTTATTCTTAAAATGCTCTTTTCCATTAATTAGAGCTAGAATTATACTCACCTAGTTTTTGCCCCACTTGTAGCTCCCTCTTCTAGATCTCCTTTCCCAGAAACTTTTTCCTCTCCTTGACCTCTGAATGTTGAAGTGCTCTAGATATTACATCTTTGGCCTTCTCTAGTTCATCTACATGCCCTCTCTAGGTGATCTCTTGGTTTGCAATACTATCTGGATAATGACAATTCCCAAATTCATTCATGACCTCTCCCCGAATACTAGACTCATTATCAAGCCACCTACTTGTCATCTCCATGTGGATGTATAGTAGGCATCTTTGACACAACACATACAAAATGCATTTCTTGATAAGCCAGTTCCCACTTACTGCCAAGTCTACTTCTCCAAAAATTTCTTCCCTTCTCAATAAAGGGCACTATTATCTACTTATTTGCTCAGGCCTCTCTCAAAGTTGACTCCTCTCTTTCCATCACCACACATATCCTATCCATTAACAAGTGCCACCAGCAGTATCTTCAACATTCCACATTAAACCACTTTCCACTACCTCTGCTGACATCAGTGTGGCTCAAGCCACCATCATCTTCCCCCTGGATTATTGCAGCAGAGTTTCTTTCTGATCCCCATATCTCTACTCTGTTCTCTCTCCAATCCGTCCTCAACACACAGTCAGAAGGATCCTATTAAAACAAAAATCAGATCATGCATTTCTCTATGCAAAACTCTCCAGTACTTTCATAGTTCCAAGAATAAAATTCACACTCTAAACATGGTTTAAAAGGCTTGTTATTTGGCTTTTGCCTGCCTGACTCTCTGACATCAATCCCTTAACACGCTTTACTTTGTTACCCTATTTTAACTTCTCCATATTGTTAATCAACACCTAAAGTGATGTTAGTTATTATTTATTTATTTATTTATTTATTTATTTATTTACCATTATCTCTTTGTCCCAATAGAATGATGCCTCCATGGGAGGAAGGACCTGGTCTTTACTGTTAATGACTTTACCCCAACAGAGTAATTCTAACATAGTGATCATTTAATAAATATTTATTGAATGAATAAATGAATGACTTCTCTGCTTCTAGGTTGCCCTGTATAATCCTTTCTCTACACCAAAGCAAGAACAATCAGTCTTCCAATTGTAAAACGAATAAGTCACGGGGATAAAAGATACAGCATAGAGAATAGTCAATGGTATTGTAATAGTGTTGTATGGTGACAGTAGTTACACTTGTGGTGAGCATATCATAACATATAGACTTGTGGAATCACTATATTATACACCAGAAACTAATATACCATTGTGTGTTTGCTGTACTTCAATTTAAAAATGTAAGTTACATCATGTCATTTCCTTGCTTAAAATCCTTTAATAGCTTCCCATTGCATTTAAAATAAACAAATAAAACCCTGAGTCTTTACCATGGTCTACAATACTCATCATGACCTGGCTGGCCCCTGCTCATGTCTCAAACCATATCTCCTTCCACTCTACCCCTAGCCCATGTGCTTCTGTCATATTAGCTTTCTATCAACTCTCTAAATTAATTATGATCTTTCCAACCTGTGGATCTTTGTTTTGAGATGTCCCTGTCTCTAGTGCTCTTCCTCCATTTTTCAGGCCACCATCCACCCAAAGTGATACTACAGAGAGTCACTGCTCTTGGAGCACCAAGATAAGAAGAATCATTTGCTACTGGACTGGCTGAAGGAGACAGGAAGCTCTGCTGGTCCACAAATTGATATTTTCAGGCGTTACACATACCTATGGTGCCACCATACTCCAAAGTCACACATCAGAAACAAAAGCAGCTCAGATCTCTATTCTCTTCTCAGCACAGTTTTAAAATAAATTATCTACTTGACTTAGACCATTCCCTCACCCCACACATTTAATCCTTCATCCTGTCCAATCTGGCCATAGGCCCCACTCCTCACTCCACTGAACTTGAGCATTACCAGTGACGCCCACATTATTAAATCCACTGAACCCTGATCTATACACATCTTGCTTGACCTTTCAGGAATACTGGGAAAAGGAAATCACAAACCTATCTGATTTCCCTCACATCTCTCTGGATATATATTGTCTCCTTTGTGGGGCCTTCCTTCTCTATTCTACTTAAAACTTTATCTCTAGTTCATACTTCAGACCTTTATATCCAACTATTACTCATTTCCACATAGATGTAGCAGCAGCAATTCAAATGTCTCATGTCCAAAATTGAACCCTTGATCTTCTTCCCAAGGCTTTTCCCCTGGACTTCTGCAACTGCCTCCTCCCTCTTCTCCTTACTTCTACTTTTACTGCTCTCTTGTCCTATTTCCATTGCAAGAAGAAGGATCTTCTGAAAACATTAAGTCAGACCATGAACCTTCCCTCTGTAAGCACCCCCATCATGCTTTTTTCTCCATTGTTTCTGGAATCAAGTTCAAGCTCCCAAGCTTGGCACTCAAGGTCCTGGCCCCAGACAACCTCAGCCTGTCCCCCTCCCATCTGAGATTTCAACTTCACCAGAGCACTTGATGCTCCCTGTATCTTGCGTGCTCCTTCCCATCTCTGTGCCTATGCTTATATTGTCCCTTCTTCTTGGAATAAACTTACCTTTATCTCTCTGTATGGCATACTACTAATGATTTTTCTTTTCCCGGTTTAAGCATCAGCTGCTCTAAGATCTCCCTGTCTCCACATTCCCTTCCCCATGTTGCTACTGGGTCTGGATTATAGGTTTTTCCTCTGGATTCCCACAGCCTCCTGTGCTTCTTTATCATTCATCCTTACTGCAGAGTATGGAATCTTATTTACATCTATCTGTTCCCAGAACTATGGAATCCTCAAAAGCAAAAACTTGAGTTGCTCTATCATTGCTCTCCCCAGCCACTGTGTGCAAGAGGAGATGTGAGATGTGAGGTGTAGTAGTCAAGGCATGCATGTGGGCATGTGGGCCTGCCGGACTGGCTGCAAAAGGCTTATCACAAGATCAATTTCCTATTTCCTCCTATCTGTCCTCACAGCCCCAGTCTATGCACAGCCCTACTTGCAGTTTTCCTCCCCTTACAAATATTAGAATGTTGATGTCAAATCTCATCAGTCAGTTCCAAAGTCATATTTTTTCTTTCTGATATGTTTTATGTTATCTACTGTTTTGCTTTCTATTTATACTGTCATGGCTGCCAGCCTGAATCCAAATCTCATGAGGGTCTGTCACCAGTCAACCACACAGCAGCCTCTACCTGTGGATTTCTGGAATGATGGCTCAGGGAGAAAATCAGGTGGAGAAGGGCTCACAGCAAAGCCATAGTCATGGCTGTTGTATTTTCATAGCACTTTGCAGTGGACAGGATGTTTACCCCATCTTCCTGCCACAGAGTCCTCTTCACCACTCAGTGATGTAGAGAAGCCTGAGAATCCCATTATCCTAATCTAGCAAATGTGGAAACTAAGGCATTAAGAAGGTGGAATGCTAACTCTGGGAAACGAACAAGGGGTGGTGGAAAGGGAGGTGGGCGGGGGGTTGGGGTGACTGAGTGATGGGCACTGAGGGCGGCACTTGATGGGATGAGCACTGGGGGTTATGCTATATGTTGGCAAATTGAACTCCAATAAAAAGAAATTAAAAAAAAATAAATAAAGATGATCAGAGCTATATACATATATTAAAAAAAGAAGGTGGAAGGCTTACCAATGCCTTTCAAAAGAATGCTGCTTCCTGGATAGGTCAGGAGTGATTGTCAGGACAAGCCTTGACTGCAAAATTTAAAGGGACACTTATTTCCAGGGTCAGGAAAGTGCCAAGTTGGCATCTAACAGTGAGAGCTTATAGGTGGACAATGCAGCTGAGGAAATGTTGGAACATCAGTGTAGGAGATAAGATGGGCCATGTTCATGCAGATGCCATCATCCAAACTCTCAGGATGGTGGTGGGAAAGGGTTGAATGTGATGGGTAGAAGGGGATGCACAAGTAGAAATCACAAAAACCAGTAGCCCCAGAGTCCACAGGGCTTGGGAGTAAACATAACAGCCTGCATAACACCCAGATCCATCTTGGAAGAAAAGAAAATGAATCAAGAAAGGTGGCCCTTTGGAGCAAATGACAGACTCAAGCAGTATGTTGCCCACATAGACAGACCTCCAGGAGGAAATGGCCATTAGAATATTCCTAAGGGGGTTCCTGGGTGGCTCAGCAGTTGAGCGTCTGCCTTTGGCTCAGGGTGTGATCTTGGAGTCCCGGGATCAAGTCCCACATCAGGCTCCCTGCATGGAGCCTGCTTTTCCCTCTGCCTATGTCTCTGCCTCTCTCTCTGTGTGTCCTCATGAATAAATAAAATCTTTTAAAAAAAAGAATGTTCCTAAGGGCTCAGAAAATAGTTGCCTGACCAGCTTTCTAGGTGACTTTGCCATGGTCCCTTCTTTTGGGGCTTCAGAGTCCCCATAGGTACTAGAGACCTCATACTCTGTCATGTGGGATTATTTTGGTTCGAGCTCTCATCTTCCATGATTCTTGTCCCTGACCCAGCCCCTGAATCCAGAAGGTGGCCAGTAGTATGGAGCTACTGGTATCAGCCATCCTGAAGAAAAATCTACTTTGCATGAGCCTGAGCAAGCTGTTATCCACAGAAACCTTGATTTAAGGCCATTTCAATAAGCCCCAATTCATCATCTTGAAGGTCTTTGAAGAAAAGACAAGTGCCATTTCCTAAATGCCATTATGTAATCAAGCCTTTTGCAGCCAGCCCGACAGGCCCACATGCCCACATGCATGCCTTGACTACTACACCTCACATCTCACTGAGTGTGCTGGGACCCCTTGACAGACAGCCCTGGACACATGGGAGCTGGGGCCAATGATACAGGGAAGAGACCAGAAGCCCCAACCATGAGACAGACCTTGTGACAGGCACTCTGTGAAAAGCTGCAGAAAATTTCATAGTAGGGAGACCCTACCTGCTCCAAGGTCATTCCTGTTTCTTGGGGCCCTGAGCCTGTTCCCTGAGATCCCTTTTCCTGCAGGTCAGGGGCCAAGGGCAGCCTTTTAGAAGTACCATTATCCCTGGGGTTCAGGGCTCAAATAAGAGACCTAGCTGTTAAACCACATAGGAGTGAATCCCAGCTTCAGTACTTATTTACTCTTTGACCCTGGGAAAGTTAACTGTTCACCCTGTGCCTCAGTTTCCACATCTTTAAAATGAAGATAATAATAGCCCATCAACTTCCTAGTAGAAGGGTGAAAAGTAAATGTTATAATGTTTACACAGCTCTGAGAATAGTGCCTGGCATGTAGCAAGCTATATATGGTATTATAGTTCTTGCCATTTTCACAGCACTACAAATAAGAGTGGCAAATGCGGAAACTGGGAAACAAGCTAGGGATTCCCCTAGACCATGAGATGTGGAAGAAGCAGAGTAGAGTCTGGGAACTGAAGGCCTGGCTTCATTGGCTTTACTATTCTCTGGCAGTAGGACTTTAGGCAAGTCTGGGCACCAACATGAGACTGCTTCCCATCTATAAAAGGAGTAGAGACTCCCCAGATCATGGGGTTGTTCCAGAAGATGATAAGGAAACAGATGGGATACTGCTTTGTACCTAACCACACACATTTGGTACCATGTAATCCAATAGTTCTCAATGTGTCCCTAAACCAGCAACATCAGTACTACATAGGAACATGTTATAAACACAAAACCTAGTGAATAAGAACTACAGGTGATGGGCCCAGTAATCTTTTTTAACAAGCTTTACAGGGAATCTTGATGCATAAGAGGGCTTAAGATCATGGTTGTAATCCAACCTCACAGAGACAAGGAAATGAAAGGCCAAAGAAAGCCTAAATATTATGTACCTACAAGGCACAAGGTTTTGTGAATTAGGGGCCCTGGAAGGTACTCATGAGATCAAAGTCTCTTGCCTCTCAGGTAGTTCTCTTACTAGGACACCAGTCTGAGCAATGTCTAAGATCCCTTCTCCTGTGGGCAATGCATAGGTGGTGTCCAAGCAAGGATATAGCCTGGGAGGGAAGAGACCTTGTTATCACATGTACTTTACTGGACACTTCTCTAAGGCATAGCATCTCTTTCAGCCATGACACTAGCACTCAGAAATGCTCTATTTGCACATTTTTAAGGAGCAAGCCTCAGGGCCCCATGTCAGTGTGAGCATTTGGGGATAGTTACCTAGGAAAAGGGGTCTTAGGCCTTTGCAGTTTTACCAGGGTGGAGGTCAGCCACAGTGAAGCTCAAGTTCCTTTTCCCAGTCCTGGATTAGGAGACCGTAAAGGCCTGCATGTTAGTTAGCTAATGTCTGCAGCGTACTGAAGAATGAGAAATGGCTCAAGTGTGGGGCCTCACATATACCCTGTAACTCTTGCAATCAGCTGTCTTCCTGATGGGCTCTTGTCCTATAGTTTCTGCCCTTCCCCTACTGCCACAAGCCAAAATTCTTCTTATCTATAGTAATAAAGATCAGGAAGGTATAGGAGGGGTCTCCAGCTCCTTAGCAGCCCAGAGCCTCCTTGGCACTTTTGGCACTCTGGTGTGGGGAGGCATGGGTGGCCCCCATCCCCACAAGCAATAGCTCTGCTTCACCAAGAAAACAAGCATGACACAACCCTGCTTCCTGAGCCCACATGAGGAATTGATGTCTTCCACACCATGCTGGCAGGTCACCACTCATTTTCCCTTAGACCAACTGCAAGACCTTCAGTGGCACATGGGCACTTTTCCCTCCTCTCCTTCCTCAGCCACCTCAGCATGAAGCTCTCCATCAGAAGGTGATTAGATTTGGGGAGGGTTATTTTTTTTTCCAGACATAATTGTTTCTTAATTCTTTTAATTTCATTCCCTTTAAAGATTACAAGCAACAACCAGTACTTGATAAATGATGAAGAACATCGGTAATTAATCGAGTTTTCAAGTGGTGCTGCTTTCATGACAATTAAAAAATTATCTTATCTATATGCATATATGAAGTTTGACAGTACATCATCCATGGAGATGGCCTAAGTGGGCAGTAATTTAAAACCTAAAGAGGCAGAGATCTTTCCAAACTGTGCCTGAGACCACTGCTTAGGGATCAGGAAGCCTAGAAAATTAAGTTCCCCAAAGATGAGGAGAAAAAAATGTATCCATTTATTTTTTGCTTATTCACTGAATTATGCATTCACTTGCTCAAGAAATTAGTTACCTTAGCCACTTATTCACTCACCACATCTTCATTCAGTGGCTCAGCTATTCTTTCCCTTTTTTCTTGTCCACTCACTCACTAGCTCACAGGATTATTCCTTCTCTCTCCTTCACTCACTTCCTCACTCATATACTCTTTCACCCATCTCTCCTGCTCTATACTATCCATAGCTTCATAATGACTTAGGGCTTTAGCTGACATTATAGATTTTCTCCAAACACACCTTAATATGCAAAGAAAATTATGAGCTTTCATAGTATTAGCTGATTTGTCCCATACTCTTTTCATTCAATCACACTGTGTGAGAGTTTACTCTGTGCAGGGGGCAGAGAGATACAGATGACATTGACCATGCTCTCACCTGGTTTTCAGTCTACTTGAAGAGGTAAGTGTTTTCAAAATACCTATGTTTGATACAGGAATCCAAAAAGGAATCACTTGATTCTAACAGAAAGACTGTATGCAGGCAGGCTTCCACTCAGTGAACTTTCCTGGGCATCTATTGTGAGCCAGGCTTTGGGGATACAGAAAAGACTAAGACATGGTTCTAGAAAGGGGTAGGAAATATCAGAAAGGGAGACAGAACATTAAGACTCCTAACTCTGGGAAACGAACTAGGGGTGGTGGAAGGGGAGGAGGGCGGGGGGTGGGGGTGAATGGGTGACGGGCACTAAGGGGGGCACTTGACGGGATGAGCACTGGGTGTTATTCTGTATGATGGCAAATTGAACACCAATAAAAAATAAATGTATTATTAAAAAAAAGACATGGTTCTACCTTCACTTGATTCTACCTTCATGGAGTTCAATATCCATTGGTGGAGAAAGACATAAGACTACACAAGTAATATAAAATATGAGTAAGCCGAGTTGCTGGGAGACACAGAAATACAAAACTCAGGTACTGATGAACTCCATTTAGTGAAAGCTTAAGAGTCAACATTAGCCCAAGGCCTTAAATGAAGGGTAGGATTTTTGTTGGACAAACATAGATAAAAGGAAAGTGCTTAAGAAACATGCATGATTCATGGGTAGAAAATTCAAGGTATGTTTGTGGAATAGTAAATAATCCTATTTTTTGAGAGCAAAGGGTATGTAGAAGGAAGTTGCAGAAATAAGGCTTAGCCCTCAAGCAAGGGATTGAGGAGACAGTTGGGGTTTGATCCTACAGGAAGAGGAGGATGATGGATGATTCTTGAGCAGAGCATGTCATGATAAAGGCTAGGCTCAAGGGATGATTTGGAAATGAGATCAGAGACTTTAGGCAAATACATTCTTGAAAAATCCAGAGAATCCTGATGAATGGAAGTAGGACAGTAGGAAGAGAAATGCAGAGGCAAAAATGAGTATGAGTGTTGTGGAGGAGACTGAATCAACAAAATTGAATGTAAAGGATGAAGGCCAAACAGTCAAATGCTTTAGAGGTTTGTAGACTGGGAGACCAAAAGGAATATGGTGGTGCCCCTACAAAGATAAAAAATAAACAGAAAACAAAGGAGGGAAGATGATAGAATTGGTGGTGAATATATTCAGGAACATAAGCAACAGCCAGAAGGAAGCATTCATTATGCCATTGGACAATAGGTCCAGAAAATAGGAGGGAAGCCTGAATTAGAAATAGATATTTGTGTCATACTGATTAACACCTTGATCAGAAATCCTTAACTCTAGGTAACAAGTGGACTTCTAGGGGCCTGTAAGGTATATTTTGCAGGTAGAATTCACAGATATTGATATTGATGAGTCTACCCACCAGAGTCTTCCAAATTTCTGTCAGCAAATCTGATAAATTATGTCATTTATCAAGATAGGAAATAATAAGAGTAAGACAGGGCTGGCAATTAAGGTAGCAAAAGAACATGAGTTAAGTGTTAGACTTGATGAGTTTGGGGTGCCTGTAAGCGGACTAATTAGTTGTCTACTAGGCATTGACCTCATGGGTCTGGAGATTAGGAAAAATATCTGAGCTGAAGATTGATTTGGGGAGCCAGAGGAGTAGATAAACTCATCCAGAAACAGTGTGGAAAGAGAGAAGAGAAAGATTAAGAAATGATAAAGAAAGAAGTGTCAAGAATAAATTCCAAATTTCTGGCTTGAGTGCAGAGATGGATGATGATGCTTATTCCTGAAATAGAAAACAATTGGGAGATTTTGAGAAAGGGGATAAGAATATGGTAAGTTAAATCTGACCCAGATAAGATTAGACGTGCTTGTGAAATATCAAAGTGGAGCTTCTCAAATGTCTCCATATGTGAGTCTGGAGCATAGGAGGCAGGATTGGGCTACAGACAGATTCTTGAGTTTACCAGAAAGATAATGACTGAATCTGGGGTATGAATATGGTCTCTAAGGGAAAGAGTGTAAAAGAAAAGAGCAGAGGCCTTGGACAGAACTTTATAAGTGAGCAGAATATCAGTAAAGAGCAGTCCTAGAAGGACATGAGAACAGACAGCTTGCTGCATGATGGGAGCTAAAGGAGAGCAGTTCTAGGAAGAAATGGAACATGAAGCTGAATGACATCTGATGGTTGCAGGATGATCAAACTTGGTGTGTTGGAGATGAGGCAGTCATGGGTGACCTTGGGGAGAGGGGAAAGGGACCAGATCCGTGGCATTAAGAAGTTGTAAGAGAGAAGAGGAGGTAGCACATATAAATCAGTTCTATAACATTTTGGTCAAGAGAAGAAGAGAGGAAAGCATACCATGCTGCCTTCCACCCATTTTCCAATCACCTTTGTCTTAGGACTGGTTAGGAACAGTTCATTTGGAGGTACTGAGAGGGACTCAGAAGCACAGGTCAAAAGCATAGCTCTTGTCAAGGAGGAGAATAGGGTCTTTGTTGGCTCTGGAAGGCAAGGAAGAAAGAGTGAATGTCCAGGGTAGATTCATAAAGGAAGAAACAGAGGAGAGGACACTCTGGCAGGACTACTCAGCAATAGGCAGGTGGCCATGCTGAGAGAACAGACGTATGAGTCAAACCAATGGAGGTCACTGCACCCTCCTAGGTTCTTAGCACTCAACAGATTTTCTCACTCCTAGAGGTGTGGATTCCTCACAGGCTACAGCCCCCATGGTGGCTCTCTGGCAAGGTTACTGCTCAGAGGCTGGTGCCAATATCTGGAGGTGTTCCTTCCCTGTGGCCCACCACTACTTCCATACAGAGACCAGAGGATCAGAGATGTGAGTGATATTGCATCCAAGAGAATAGGCTTTGAAGCAAATCACTTACCTGTTCTGTGCCTCAGTTTCTTTGTCCACAAAAGGGGGCTAATGATATTTAAATTGAAGAGGCATGGGGATTAAAAGAGATAATGCATGCAAAGCAATTATCTGTATTAATTAATCTTTCTGAAGTTACTGAAATCTCACAAGAGGAAACTAAGACACAATGTTTCATTCAATTCAATTTGGAAACACAGCAGATCTTAACATCTCATGAAGTATTGATCATATAGTTTTATCACCCCCAGCCTCCACACAAACACACAAATTGATGTCTTACTTACAATATGTGATTCACAGTGACTGCCGATTTCTCTACTGCTCCACAGGGTATTGGCTTTTTTGTTCTGTTGTGTAGGAGGAAATCCTGCCTGACTGTCCCTCTCCCAGTGCCTCCCGTTGTGGCACACTGTGGATTGCCCTATTGAATATAAACTCCATTTCAGGACCAGGTACATAATTTGTGTGGTCCAGTGCAAGAACAAAGTGTGGGGAACATTTTCCAAAATTATTAATAAATTCAAGATAATGACAGTATGGCATTAAACCCAGCATGGGGCCCATGTGCCTACATGGATGGCACACATGAAGTAAGCCCTGCCCCAAATCCATCACCAGTGTTCTGATCTTGACAGAGAGTCCAGAGTGAAGTCAGATGTTCATATGAAATAAAATTGGACTGGAAGAGGAACCTCTGGGCAAAGAGCTTGTTCTGGGTCATTTCTCCAAAGATCCCTCCAGGCAGGCTGCCTGGTGGTTATGGAGAGCCAAACCCCTCAGAGTCAGAGTTCTGGCACTGTGTCCCGATAGATAACTAACTCTAGCTGTAATCAATCCTCTAACTGTAATCAACCAGCAACTGCCTTCCTTCCTCCTGTTACTTTTTCTAATCACTCCAGATGACTCTCCCAAACCATCCACTATGCATGCCTGATCCCAGCACAGGCAAATCCAAGTCAGGAGCTGAGTGGCCCACTCTGCATCCCAACAGTAATCTTACTTCTTAGCAGGTGGCTCTCTGGTGATGTCTCAGGTAATACTGGGAAGAAGGAAGCTGAGGAGGACAGGGATGGAGGCTGAAAGGATGCACAACCCTAGAACAGTGCTACTCAAAAGTGTGGTCCATGGATCAGGACCAGACTGCAATGAGGTAAGTACAGAAATTGAAAGTAAGTGTTTCAAAACTTTCAGAGCCAATTGATAATGCCTATTAAATTTAAAAATAAAATAATTTTTAAATGATTTTTGTCTTAATTTTCACCCTAGGAATTCAGTTTTATTGCATTTTACCAAAGTATTGGTGTATGCAGTTTGGAAATGTAAAAAAAGACAATTTAAAAAAAAAAAAAACAAAAATAAACCTAAAATAAACCAAAAAAACAGCAGATGACTGCCAGCCTTGCCATGGTACCTTGGCTCTAGTATAATAGAAAAAGCATTAGAAACGACAAATACCCACCATTTGCTTCAACGTGGATGGAACTGGAGGGTATTATGCTGAGTAAAGTAAGTCAATCGGAGAAGGACACACATTATATGGTCTCATTCTTTTTTTTTTTTTTTTTTTTTTTTATTGGTGTTCAATTTACTAACATACAGAATAACACCCAGTGCCCGTCGCATTTGGGGAATATAAATAATAGTGAAAGGGAATGTAAGGGAAGGGAGAGGAAATGTGTGGGAAATATCAGAAAGGGAGACAGAACATAAAGACTCCTAACTCTGGGAAACGAAGTAGGGGTGGTGGAAGGGGAGGAAGGCCGGGGGTGGGGGTGAATGGGTGACGGGCACTGACGGGGGGCACTTGACGGGATGAGCACTGGGTGTTATTCTGTATGTTGGTAAATTGAACACCAATAAAAAATAAATTTATTATAAAAAAAAGAAAAAGCACTGAGGGAAAACACAAAAGATCAGAGCTCTTGGCCTGGTTCCTTCATTTCCCTACAAGTTGTTTAATCTCTGAGCTCCCCTTTTTTAATCTGTAAATGTGTTGGAGGACCACATGAGATCTTGGGCAAGAAGTTGCTTTACAAACTGTACGGTGCAGTATTAAATGAGGGATAATTCATGAGGATGCTTCCATTCTGTGGCCACTCCATGCCCCTGCGAAGCAAACAGTACTGGGTACTACCAATGGTAAGAGCACAACCTCTGAAGTCAAGATGCTGAATTTGGACCCTACCTTCACAACTTACTAGCCTCTCAGAACCTCTGTTTTCTTACCAATCAAGAAGGGAGACTTTTAATTCCAACTTGATAGGGTTTGTAGTGAGGATTAACTGGGAAGCTCTTAGAACAACATACAGAACATGTCCACGGTAAGTCCTCGCTAATAGTGTGGACCAATGACACCTCTCATTTTGGTCACTCCACATTATTATTTTGAGATTTTCCCATATTCAGAGTTCTTCCACTTTAACTGCTATACATCTCCATCATTTGCACATTTCATTCTTCCTTATCTAGTCCCATATTGGTGCCTTTATATTTTCTAACTGGCTACTGCTGATGTAGAAGATATTGATATGAGAGAGCTGCTCTTCTACCTAGTAAACATGCTGGACTCTCATCAGTTCTAATGGTATGTCTAATTCTCTTGGACTATCTATGTAAATGATCACATCATTTACAAATACACTCATCTTGTTTCTCTTTAGTAGTCCTTATACTTCTTATTTCTTCTTTCTAGGACTTTCCACATTAACTTGCTTCTAAAGTTTCTTTTCTTCTAAGTATAATATTTGCTGTGGGTTTTTTATAGGTGGTCTTAATATGAGTGAGGTGTTCCCTTTATTAATAATTTTAATGTATTTTATCACTAATAGATATTAAACTTTATAAAATGTTTTTTATGCTTCTACAATCTTTTTTCATTGTTTTCCCCCAAGTGTATTAATGTGATAAATGACATTGACGGATTTCCTGATGCTGAACCATTCTTGCATCCTGGGGATAAACTCTACTTGACCATGATGAAATCTTTTTGTTTGTTTATTTGCTTGCTATATTTTGTTTTGTTTTCAATACACTGTTATATTTAGTTAATATTTTGCTTATCAATTGTTATCTATATTTTCAAATGACATTTCCTATAAATGTTCTTTTTTTTGTCCCTATGCAGATTTGGCATCAAGATTATAGTAGCCTAACTCAAGCAGGCACCTTTCCCACTTTTTTCTTATCTCTGAAGCAACATGAAGAGGAGAGAGATTATCTTTTCTTGGGAAGTTTGATAAAAAAAATCAACCTGTAAAATTATCTGGAACTGGTCCTTTTGAGAGGCGGTGAACTTTTGATCACCACTCCAATCTTACATGATCATTGGTCTATTCCATGGTCCTGAGCTCATTTTTGCATTTTAGAAATCAAGACATTGACCTATCCTCTCTGGCTTTCAGCCTTTTGTCTCGCCACCATCTTTCTCCTAACACCACTCCTAAAGAACCAGGAACTAGGTTTGTAGGAGGAGAGAGAATAACAGCGGCCAGATAATTCCTGCCTGCCTTTATATACCCTGGGTTATCAAACTGTAAGAAGCTCTTTGGGCAGCCCTGGTGGCTCTGTGGTTTAGCGCCACCTTCAGCCCAGGGTGTGATCCTGGAGACCCAGGATCCAGTCCTGCATAAGGCTCCCTGCATGGAGCCTGCTTCTCCCTCTGCCTGTGTCTCTGCCTCTTTCTCTCTGTGTGTCTTTCATGAATGAATAAATAAAATCTTTTTTTAAAGAAGCTCTTTGAAAAAACTCTTCCTGACCCCTCAACCACATTTAGGCAGAAAAACTTTAGGGGCTAGTTTCCCAATGAGGAAAAATGTCACTTTGTCACATGATGAGTCAGTACTAACATCATCCTCTCCCTCTTAAGCTTCTCTTACTTAACTGTCTTCTGTTTTTTCATTTATTCATTCACGTTAACTCTACACGACCTTCTGTGCAGGCTTCACTGGTTTTCACTTGTCTAATGTACTGGAAGAAGTATGTCACTTGTCTCTCAGCATAATCATAGCTGTGAAGAGAGCTACAATTAGAACTGAGCCAGGTTTGTTTACTTAATGAGGGCAGAGTCAGCTCTCCTGCCCTCCCATCCTAGACCTGAGGTGAAAGTTTTGAAATCTTTCTCTCTGAATTACATGGACTGCTTCCCTAATTGCATTAGGAAAAGTCATTTGTGTTCAATCCTGAAGTTCCTTTGCTCCCTCCTTCCTCTGATCATTTGGAAATTGTTAGTGGCAGATGGCTGAGGCTCTCCAGTGCCATTGTCTGATAGGTCCCACCCTGCCTCCAGTCTGCCCCCTGATCCTTAGTTTAGCTATCTATATCTTTCTTTGCTCAGGATCCAAGTTTATTACATCATTCACTATCTGGATGGAAATGCAATCTTCTCATCAGCAGAAAGAGTGAGTTGAGTCACGGATCTGAAGTCCAGTGGAAAGACCCAAAAAGACAGTGGTTATCCTAGCCCTAACCCAGGTATCCATAGACATCCAGATGGATAGCCTATGATTTCTTCTAATACCAAGCCCTGTCCATGTTGGGTTGTTGGCCTATGGCTTGCATCATTGTTTAGAAACACTTCAGCTTAGGAGGATTAAACATCACCTTCTAGAGGGACATGAAGGACAAATATCTATGTGGGGAGTGGAAGATAGATGAACATTGCCCAACTCTTGAGCCTTGAGAAATATCTTCCCTCATAGTAGTCTCTTATTGTCATTCTGCCAGAAATATTGTGACCCAAATGGCTGTTGATCCTTTCCAACTACTCTAAAAAAAATTTTTTCTCACTACATTTCAGGGGGCTGCTTTCGACTTTCAGTTTTATGCCTGAGAAACAGACTCTTCCCTTTTGATGATGATTGACAGCTGGGACTGCAATTCCTTCTGGATATATCTGGCACCTCTGGTCAAGACACAAGCTTGGCCAGACCACTAGAGAAAAAAAACACAGAGACAATAGGAAGATTGAGGTATTGTTAGCTTTCTGTGCTTGCAATCTTTGTTTCATTTTATGGGGCTTGAAGTAGACCCTGAAGGACAATGTTGATATGGTTCTAATAACTTGGGCAGGACATGTGGTAGATAGAATTCTAAATATGGTTCCCTAAGACATCTGTTCCCAGGTTATTAAATTAAACACTAATCTAGAAACACTGCTGTAAAGAGATTTTGCAGATACAAAGTTCCAAATCAGCTGACTTTAAGATATGGAGATCACCCAGGTTGGTCTGATCTAATCATAGGAACTTTTTGAAAGTAGAGTTTTCTCTAGCTGATGGCAGAAAGAGAAGTGAAAGATATTCAAAGCACAAGAAAATTTCAGTGTACTCTTGCTAGATTTGAAGATTGAGGGATCCATATGCAAGAACCAAAGAATGGACTCTAGGAGATGAGAACAGCCCTTGACTGACACCCAGCAATGAAACAGGAACATCCATCCTGAAATTCAGGGTGCTAGCAACTTGAATGAGCTTGGTAGTAGACTGTTCCCTAAAGTCCCAGATTAGAGCCTAGTGTGTCCCTCACCTTGATTTGTGAGGCCCCAAGAAGAGCACTCAGTTAAGCTTTCATGACCCAGGGAAACTATAAGAGAATAAATGGGTATTATTTTCAGCTGCTAAGTTTGTGGTAATTTGTTACACAACCATAGAAAACTAATACAAGACATGCAACCAGTCCCCCAAAAGCATCAAGCCTCTATCTCAGCCCTCTGCATGCATGAAATCAAAAGTCCCTTTTCCCCTCTCTGGCCCTGAGCTGAACTTCTCTCATACTTCTCTCACTGGTTGAGGTCTCAGTGTGGCCTTCTGGTTGCTGTGGTGCTAGGGACAGGCTAATGACTAACTTGACCCACTGGCAAGCAGGACATTTATCAGGCCAAGGCTGGTAGGGATAATTCCTGCTATTTTCAGAAATCTGGGTACAAAGCATTTCCATAGTCATTTTTCACTGGAGCCTCATAGCAACCCCCAACATGTAGAAACAATCATGTCCCCATTTCTCAGATGAAATAATGAGGCCCAAAGAGAGAAAGTAGTTGGTTCAAGGTTAGCGAGCTAGCATGGAGAAAGTTCCTGCACTTAATACAATTTAGTTTTGGTAAGTATTTGTGGATTCTTCATCAGGGGGTTGCAAGGCTTTGGTGAAACATGATCATCAAGGCTGCTTCTCCTCTTGTGCATCTGAACTAAAGGAGTAGAGACCTAGGGAACCTAATGAATCATGATGTAGGTATTATTTGCAGAGTCATAATCTGTCCCATGTTGTGCCCTTGGTTTGTAAGGCTCTTTGCCACATGGTTCTCGTTATTGTTCATTTTATATGTCAACTCGACTGGGCTGCAGGGTGCCAGATATCTGCTTACACATTATTTCTTAGTGTGTCTGTGAGGGTGTTTTCAGGAGTGACTAGCATCGGAATGGCTAGACTGAGTAAAGAAGCTCACCCTTCCCAACGTGTGAGCATCATCCAATCCACTGAGAATCTGAAGAGAACAAAAAGGCAGAGGAAGGAGAAGTTTGATCTCTGCCTGACTATTGAGCTGGGGTATATTAGATTTCTGCTCTCAGAATGGAACTTACACCATTGGCCCTGTGGTTCTTAGGCCTTTGGAACTACACCACTGGCTGCCCTGGGTCTTCAGCTAGCTGATGGCAGATTATGGGGCTTCTTATCCTCCATTAGCATGTGAGTCAAGCCCTCATAATTAATAAACAAATGAATAGATATCTCCTATTGGTTCTGTTTCTCTGGAGAACATTGACCAATTCAGTTCTCTCCCTCATTTCCTTCTGGTCTTTGCTCAGTGGGGCCTTCTCTGATCACTCTATCTAAAATTTCAATGCCCCCTCAACCCTACCTCCTGCTTTATTTCTTTCCCTATTGTCAGTTACTACCATGCAATATCTATACATTGTATTTATTTCTTTATTGTTTATCCCCATACAAGAGATTACATCTTTCCATTTTCCTTGGTCTCTGACATATAGTAGCTGCTCAATAAATTTATGATTTATTTTTATTTTTAATATGACAGAGCTGGGATGTAATCTAGCTATATATAAAGTCAAACTTAATTCTCTTACATGGTCAGCATGGCCATTCTGGCTCTCTGTAGGGACCAGACTCTGTCAAAGATCAACATCATATCTCCTGTTCCCTGTGGACAAAGTGGCCCCCAAGAATGTAGACCCTAGACCTTCCATTCTAGGAACCAGAACTGACTGCAGTGTCATCTGCTCTTCTTTCTTTATGGAAAGTAATTTGTCTAAATGATGTCTCAGGCTCCAAGAGAAAAGATCCTATCTGCCTAATAAGCGGAGATTCATTTATAACAAAGGGAACAGAAGCAACAGATTTATCCTGATGCCTTTAATTTATTTAAAACTTAAACTGACCCTAACGTAAAAGATGAAATTGCACCACCTGAAGTGGCTGAGACATATCAAGTGTGAGCCATCTCCCTGGGGCCAAAGCAGTCCCTCAATAACTATCTGAAATACCCTTACCATTGGCAGAGCCTTTATGATCAGGCAGTTCAACAATCAGGGCATCTCAGATCTTCCCAGCAAGGTAGGAGAAAAGCAGAGGCTGCCCAGTCCCCAGTTTTCCACTTGGGCAGTCATGGCCTACCCTAGACTGTGTATAGGAATCAGAGTTGGGGAATCTATCTAGGACATACAAGGCTTTTGACTGATGTAGTTCTGCAGCTTCTAAGGCAGAGTCTGCAATGAGAGAGGTTCACAGAAAGCTTTGACTAAGGAGAGGTGTGGGATTGCATGGGGGAGTGAGATGGAAGTGCTTCTGGAAAGATATGATGTTGTCATGCATACTTATATGGTATTAAAACAGCTGACATGCTGAGGGTTTTTTTTTTAAAGAATGTCACAATGTCCAAGCATCAAATAAACACAACCCCAGCCCATAGCTTTACCTAATGTCATGTGCCCTACTGAGATACAATGTTATTCTAGCCTGATTCCTGATCTCCTACCCCGTAACATACACACACGTGTATGCACACACACACACACACACACACACACACACACACACTGCTGTTTCACCTTCCACTCTTGGTCTCAGTCCTTGTGTTACATCACCTGATTCCAACTCCTGCCTTGTATATTTTTCCATTTTCCACTAAATGTAAAGAGCAAGTTATTTTCCAGAATCAGAAAATAGAAGTCCAAGCTGCATTTGGATCTAGTAGAGTGTTTTGTCCCTTCCCAGCTGGAAACTAGGCTTGTATAATGTTTTCCTTTAAGAGGAGACAGTGTAGCCCTTTACTTCAAGCAAGTCAGGGTTAGTGAAAAGTAGAACCCAAATGCAAGTAATTCATGCCTCATGCAAGGAATTAGACACAATCTAGATGTTAGACAACATGAGCATGGTTGAGAAAATTGTCGTACATCATCTCCAAAGAGAATTATTCAGCCATTAAAAATATCATTATGGGGCAACCTGGGTGGTTCAGCGGTTTAGTGCTGCGTTCGGCCCAGGGTGTGATCCTGGAGACCTGGGATCAAGTCCCACGTCAGGCTCCCTGCAGGGAGCCTGCTTCTCCCTCTGCCTGTGTCTCTCTGTCTTTCATGAATAAATAAATAAAATCTTAAAAATATATCATTATGAAGATAACATTGCAACATGGGAAGTGCTTACACTTTAATGGTAAGTGGAAAAGGCTGTATATATGACTGTAATTACAGCAATGTAAAAAATACACACATGTGGCCAAGGCCTGGGAGGTAATGTGAGATAGAAAATAAGCTCTTCTGAACTACCATGTGGCAATTATGGGCTATGTTTTTCTTTAATTTCCTATAATGTTCTTTAATAGTGTTACAGTATCATTGTTACAGTAAATAATAGTCAAAGAGAACAAAATCCACCCTGAAGTCCTCAGTCAACTGCAGCTTCCTGGACCAGAACTGTTATAGAAAGGCCTTCTTCACTGTCCATGAAGATGACTATGAGGACAGACACTGTGGAACACAATGTAGGCAAGCTCAGTTCCCCATCCAGGGGTAGACTGTGTGCTCTGTGGGCTGCAAGGAAAGGACAGAGCAGGCCAGGTCTCTGGACCATAGGCAATTCAAACCTGTTTGACCAATTTTAAACACAGCTGTTATTCCTGCACAGAACAAGTAACTGATGCCTCCCTACATCCTCCACAGTGCCTTGCTCAGTGTTGCACACACAGGAGTTACTAAATATCTAACTTACAATTATTATCATGATTTTTCCTTCCCCTCCCCCTCTTCCACCAAAATAGATTCTGGTTGTCCTTTGGTATTTCCCATCTCAGTGGCACTTCACCCAAGGGGCTAACCAAAGGCACTTACCCTTGTGTCTGTCATCCACATCCCCACATTCAATCCACCACTGCATCCTATGGATCCTGTCTCATTAAAATTTCTCAAATCTCTAGGGGTATCCAGGTGGCTCCATCAGTTGAGCATTTAACTCTTGATCTCAGCCCAATCACCACATTGAGCACCATGCTGGGTGTAGAGCCTACTTAAAAAAAAATTCTCAAATCTCTCTTGCTTCTGTTCATCCTCACTGCTACTCCACAGTCCAGACCTCTGTTATCTCACACCTGCACTACAAACTAATGAGTTGTTGAGCCTCCAGCCTCAACTTCATCCTCTACAAAAATTGTGCTGAAATTTTCCTGGCCTAATAGTGGTGGTCAGGGAAAATGTATGGCAAGGGAGTGGGGAAAACTTAGGAGTGTGAACCCATGGCCTCAAGTCCCCAGAAGAAGCAGGGCATTGTAGGAAGCACCCACATATTGGCAGTTTCCATTAAAATGATCCCCATGTTGTTGGCAGTTCCCGCAGGGCCTTAGTCTGTCAGGAACTTCAGGACCCAACTGTAAGATGACCCATCTAGGATTCAGGATGAAAAGATTTGAATCTTTATCCAGCTTTGTTTAGGTATTATCTCATCATTTCCCTTTGAATTTAGGTACATTCATGTACACAGTGTATTCAGTTTAATTGTATATATTTATACTTTGGGGGTAGATATTTTTGAAAATGTTTCATTGATAAAGATCAGGTAATCAAAAATGTTGATTATGACACCAGCCACCATCTAGCTATTTCTAAAATATTTTGATTGAATCACTCTTCTGCTTAAAACCCTTCAATGGCTTTCCACAGCCTGCAGCATTACTCAGATGCCCTTTATGACCTAGTCCTGCTGACTATTCCAACATTATCTGCCATTAGCCCCCAAACCACTTCATTAGCCCCCAAGACCACCAAATGGCCCAGAGCAGCTACCTTAAGCCTTCATAGGAGCTGGTCCAGTGGCATGCTGAAGCCAGTTCATTCTCAACTGTGCATTCAGTGATATCAAACTGGTAGCTTGGGAATGGGCCATGATGGAATTATTTACAGCATAGGAATTGGGAAAAAAGTACAAATCAGAGATTTATTTTTCCAGGAAACTCATTTTTGACATTTTGCAGCGCATTACTGAACTGATCCTTCTTCTTGGAATATCCTTTTCTGAGATCTTCACTGGCCCCTGCTTCAAGATTTACTTCAAGAAACATGCCATCTAGGCAGCTCTCCTCATTTCTTTTTGCCCCTTTCTGCATCTACACCTCTCCTCTGTGTGCCTGTGCATACATCTATCATTTCCCTGTGAGCTTCTTAGGGGGAGAGCTCATATCTGAGTGACTCTATGCCAGATGCTATGAGGGATACTCAAGAAATGTTTGCTAAACTGAATGAAATTTCTGATAGAGCTGGGATACCTTGATGCCTATAGCTCCTGTGGGTCCCAGTGAGCCTAGTCAGTAAAATTAAACCTGGGTGGGGCTTCTGGGTGACTCAGTTGGTTAAACGTCTACCTTCAGCTCCGGTCATGATCCTGAGGTCTCTGGATCTAGTCCCGCATCAGACTCCCTGCTCAGTGGTGAGTCTGCTTCTCTCTCTGCCCCTCACCCTGCTCATCCTCACTCTCTTCTCTCTCTCAAATAAATAAATAAATAAATACATAATCTTTTTTTAAAAAAAAGAATTAAACCCCAAGGACAGCTAGAACAAGAATTAAAAAGTCTCTCTAAAAAGTTACCAAATTAACAACTCTAACATGTTCCTCCATTCTCTTCCTTGCTGAGGATATCAGGCTAACAGCTTCCTTAAACTTTCTTCAGCTTCTCAGACACTCTGAATGGCCTAGAGGTTGCTATAGGGGAATTAGTTCTCCTGTTGAAGAAATTATCATTCACACCACATACATGAGCAAACAGCTGTTGATAAAATCTTTATGCCAGAGGCAAGAGTTATAGAAATGTGTCCCATTGGATTGCAAATGGAGATTTGTTTTCTTTTTACAACAATCCCTGATAACATTTATCACTTGCACTAGCAAGTTGGTGCTTGGAACACCAATCTAGAGTTATTCTAAAGACAGAACTTTAGATCTCAGGCTTCCCTGGAGAAGGAGGGTTAAAAGGAGAAGAGATGTCTCTGTCTTTCACTGCATCTGTATCTTTGGGGTAAATCCCCAGCAGTGCAACTGCTGGGTCATAGGGAAGATCTATTTTTAACTCTTTGAGGAACCTCCACATAGTTTTCCAGAGTGGCTGTACCAGTTCACCTTCCCACCAACAGTGCAAGAGGATTCCCCTTTCTCCACATCCTCTCCAACATTTGTTGTTTCCTGTAATATTTACAGCAGCAAAGCCCACAATAGCCAAACTGTGGAAGGAGCCTCAGTGTCCATCAAAAGATGAATGGATAAAGAAGATGTGGTATATGTATACAGTGGAATATTACTCAGCCATTAGAAATGACAAATACCCACCATTTGCTTCGACATGGATGGAACTGGAGGGTATTATGCTGAGTGAAATAAGTCAATTGGAGGACAAACATTATATGGTCTCATCCTTTTGGGGAATATAAAAAATAGTGAAAGGGATTATAGGGGAAAGGAGAGAAAATGAGTGGGAAATATCAGAGAGGGTGACAGACCATGAGAGACTCCTAACTCTGGGAAACGAACAAGGGGTAGTGGAAGGGGAGGTGGGCAGGGGGTGACTGCGTGACGGGCACTGATGGGGGCACTGGATGGGATGAGCACTGGGTGTTATACTATATGTTGGCAAATCGAACTCCAATAAAAAATGTACAAAAAAAAAAGTACAGCCAAAAAAAAAAAAAAAAAGAGGAACATCAAATCATGCCAATAAGATACCATTATAGCAGAGGATAAAGATGAGATATGGGATGATTCTTGATTTTCTGCTCCTCAGACCAAAACCCAGAGCTACAAACAAAAGTTCTCTCCTCAAGCTGTTAGAAAAAGCCTGATTTCTAACCAAGAAAGGGAGTGGAAGAGGCGGGTACGGTTAGCTCCTGGGTCAAGAAGGAAGGTTATCTCCTTAGCAAGTTCATGGGAAGACCCTCTGCTCTCTCACAAAGGGCAAAAGGTGGCTGACTCCAGAGAACCATGGCAAAGGAGCAGATATGAAGGAAGAGAGAAAAAAGAGCCTATTGTCCCTGTGATTGAGGAAAGGCATGTCCTGTTCAGCTTCCCATTCCTCAGCTCAATACAACCTAAAGCTCAGAGACTACCAGAGAAATAGACCTTTGGTCTCTCTGGTTTCAGGAGAGACTGTGGAGTCCCAAAGGCCTGGGTTTTAATCCTTGTACAGCCATCCACTAGTTGAATGAATTGGGGAAAAGTAGTTTTTTTGTTTTGCCTCAATGTTCTCATCTACACTATAGGCACAACTTCCCTCAGAGTAGTGAAAATTAAAGTATTATGTGTAATCTTGGCTCAGCTGTGGTGCCCAGCTACTTGGTCAAACACCAGTCAAGATGTTGCTGAGGGCAGGGGGTTGGGGTGACTGGGTGACAGGCACTGAGGGGGGGCACAAATGGAATGAGCCCTGGGTGTTACACTATATGTTGGCAAATTGAACTCCAATAAAAAAAATATACAAAAAAGAAAAAGATGTTGCTGAGGAGGTATTTTTTAGATGTGATAAATTTTTATAATCAGTATACTTTGAGTAAAGCAGATGACCCTTTGTGGTGTGAGTGGACCTCATCCAATCAGTTGAGGGCTATAAGAGCAAAGACTGAGCAAAGAAAAGGAATTGTGCTTTTGCGGGTGCAATATAGAAAACCTGTCTGAGTTTCCAAGCTTACTGGCCTGCCCTGAGGAATTTGGATATGCCAGCCTTCACAATCACATGAGCCAGCTTCTTCAAATATATACATATACAGTCAGGGTTTACCAGAGATACAGAGGTAATAGTATATATAAACAAGCAAACAAATTGTTGGATATGTTTCTCTGAAGAACCCTGATTAATACAATATATAACAGATATAAAGCACCTGACATGGTCAGGCACATAGGTTGTACTCAAGACATGGTAATGAGTCTGCCGACTAACATGCATCCACACTTCTCACCATATTTACCCTTTCATTTGACAGCATTTGATGTTGTCATAACTAGTCTACCTTTTCTAATCTCTAGACCAGCCATAGGGTCTTGCCTTAAATCTCTTTATTTTGATGACAAGCCCTAATTGAATATTTTTGATGGATCTTAAACCTGGATACATATTACAATCACACGGAGAGCTCCTCAGAATTATCAGTGCCTAGACTCCATCTCCAAATATTTTAATTGAATTACTCTGGGATGGAGCCAGGACATCCATAGATGTTAAAAGCTCCCAAGTGATTCTAATGCACAGCCAGTGTTGAAAGCCATTGTTCCAAACTATGCCAAGTACATACCAGAAGCAAAGACAAATTTGAGATGATGCATCTTTTCATTTAAGTGTTCTATTTCCAAGTGTTTTACCCTCAGTGAAGGGTACTACTGTCCCCCAGTGTCCAAGCAAGAATACCAGGAGTCATCCTTGATTCTTTTTTTTTTTCTTTTACCCTTCAATTCAATTCATCAGCCAGCCTTATTCACTCCAGCATAAAAAATATCATGCTCCTTTCTTTCCAACTCCACTACTACTCCTGATCTAAGCTCCAGTATTTCTTTCCTGGGACAGTGTATTCACTTCTGTATCAGTCTGAGTCTAATCATGACAGGAAAACTACACAATGATTTCAACAGGGAAAGTTTAATATAAAGAATTATTAATGAGTAGTTTTGCAAAAATGAAAAAAAGTTCTACAAATCTGTTTCAGAATAATGTGTTACACTTAAAACCACTAAACAGTACACTTGAGGTGGTTAAGATGGTAAATTTTATGCTGTGTATTTTTAACCACAATTTAAGGCAGGGGTGGGGGAAGGTCAGCAAAAGAAGCGAGACACAGAAGAACACATATTCTGGAAATTCCAGAGAATGTGAATCTACAGAGACAGAAAGTAGGGCTGGGAGTGCAGACAGAGTGATTGCAAGTGGGCACAATCATTTTTATATTGTTTTTTTTTCATTTTTATATTGTGATGATGGTTTTACACCTTTGTGAATTTATTAAAAACTACTGAATTGTACACTTAAAATCAGTAGATTCTGTGGTTTATAAACTACCTCAATAAAACTATTTTAAAAACTATTAACTATGGGGGTTGAATTAATGAAGGATTAGCAAACAACAGGAGAGAACTCTAGAGAACATAGGAATAACAGATATTAGGAGCAGCCACTGGAAGTCTCCATCAAATCTCCCAGCCATTGTTGACCTTGGGGATGCATACCCTATTGAAGAGGGCACCACCATGGTTCACCGAGTGGCAGAGAAGTCATTGTGATGCTGCACTGGCAGATGTCCTAAAAATCCACCCTCAAGAACTTGTCAGAAATATGTCCTCTAGGAAATCTTTCACTGAGAGGTGCCTCATACAAAAGTGCCAGAGGAAACTGCTGGCCACTGGGTGCTGCTGACCACTTCAGGATCTAAAATCTGGAAAAGCTCTAAGTACTGCAGGGGCCAGGCACTGGAGAAGTGATATGTGCTACAGAAGTGAGACCTGAAGAAGCCATCCATATAGGCTCTAAGAGCCTGCTGATGAAACATACCAGAACTAGAAAGAAAAACTCTTTTCCTCCTGTAATATCTCTCCAGTGTCTTCTACTGACGAAGTTTCCATAACAACTGGCAAGGAAAAAGTATTTGGAGGGACCAGATCCAATTTCATAGAACAGGCAAAAAGGGCAAATTTGGAGCTGAGGAGCCATATATCAGTAACCAGCAGAGCATCTCACTAATATATCTGCTTCCATTCTTGCTCATCTGAAATCCATTTGCCCTATAACAATCAGAGTAATTTTTTTGAAATTGAAACTTTATCTTCTTCCTTTACTTTTCTTTGGCATAAAATTCAAACTTCTTCCCATGGCCTAAAGATCCTGATGCTCTGGCCCTTCTCTCTTCCACTATTCTTTGCTTCTGTTTCATGCAGGATTTCTCACCAGCTATACCTAGAACCCTTTCACTATTCTATCCCTTTCTGCCCCTCTTAACCCTAGACCAACTTAACCCTTACTTATCTTTAGGTCCCAGCTGAAATGGCTCTTCTTCAGGGAGGCCTTGCCTGACCCCAGTCTGGGTCAGCTCCCCAACCTCCCCGCACTTGCTCTTTTGAAGTATTCTTCACCTGTAGTTCATTGTTCTGTGTCTGAATCTCTTAATTGGCTATCAGGTTTATGGAGAAGGAACTATGTCAGTCATGGTCATACTCATATTCCCAGGGCTTGACACAACGCCTGATGCTCAGTAAGTGCTCAGTAATACTGTTAAATAAAATCTAAATGATGATAGGCACCTGATTGTGACTGCACTGAATCTGATAGGGAGCACTATGTTTGATGCACTGAGCCAGAAAATGTCTGAGGTAAGTGTGTTTAATCAGAGAAAACTCCTGGAAGGAAATTAATTTTATACTAGATAAGAAAGGGATGGTGGGCGTAGACTGCCAATAAAATGTAGAATTATTGCAAGGAATACAGTACCTAAGAATATTGGCTTGACTAAAACAGAAAAATTGGAATGGAGAATAGGAGAGATAAGGCTAAAGAAGTGAGGGTGGAAGCAACAGCAGAAAGCAGCAGAAAGGACATATCTGTCTAGTGGCTCTAGGAACCCCCCCTCCCGAGGATTATTAAAGCCAGATGTTTTGGGAAGATGAATCTAGTATCTATGCATCTGAATGGACTGCAATTTCCCATGGAGAGAGAACAGAATGGGCAAGGGAAAAATCTGGTAATTAGTGGCTGAACTTTAACTACTGGTCAGTGGAGGTAGGAGAGAAAGGAGGAGGGTAGAAGACAGGGGTGTATATACTTCAGTGGTACCTACAGAGGTAGAAAGAAAGGGGATCATATTACATACTGGACTCTGTGCTGGGTTCAAGAGGTAAAAGGTTTGTGGTCCCTTCCTTGTGGAACTTGTTAGTGAGAGAAACAAACATTAACCAAATAGTCACAGAAATAAATACCATCGCCAGGTAAGTGTCAAGAAGGAAAATTGCAAGCTGCTCTGAGAGTTAGGGTCAGGAAGTCCTGATCTAGTCCAAAGGGTCAGGAGAGGCTTCCCCAAGAAACTGAAGGGGAAGCTGAGATTTGAGTTAACTAGGTACCTGTGGTGGTTGGGTGGTGAGACATAGAGCACTCAAGGGAGAGAACTTCATATTCACACATGGGGCATGTATATCCGCATGATTTGCACCCACTCTTCTATCTTTGGAAGTCCTAAGAGACTTAGCCAAGACAGAAAGCAGGCCTCCAGGAATATCTTGGGGCCAGCAAAGCTTACTCACTCTGGCACATTTGTCCTCAGCCTCCATTAAACCCTTTAGATATTCTCAAAAAATGAGTACACCCACTTACAACAAACCTATTGACAGGGAAGCCAAAGCACAGAAAGTTGAAGTGATTGCATTAATACCACATACAGTGAATCCACATGCTCCACTGAAGGTACAGTTTTGAGACAGATTCAAGTTGAGAGTCAAGTAATCAATCAGATCAGCAGACCGTCAATGGGTCTCAGCCATTAAGACAATGCATGAGTGGCTTTGTTATTGACAGAGCTACGGTGATTCAGAGATAAGCCGAGGAGTAAGGCCATAGCTATGCTGGTCAATAAAGCACTTTGGTCCTGACAAAGCAAGCAATTAGGGCCAGCTGTGTTTCATTTTTTACCTCCTACCCAGAATGGCCCCCTAGACACATTTATCAAGTCAGGAAGGCAGGGCTGAGGGTTGACGTTTAAGTCATTCCAGCAGAGATGAGAAAAAGAAGAGCATAGACCAAGAAATTCTACATGAGCTATATTTCAAAAGTATATACATCTCCCAAGTATGAAGAAACTGTAAGCAACCTAACAGAGAGCCCCTATCTCCCACCTCTCCTCACCCTTCCACAGGACAAAGCATTACTGGCACTAATCCATCCCAAACTGGATGGATTCAAAGGACCACTACATGTTGGTAAAGAAAGGGAGGTGGGGTCTCCACATCTCCATGGGGCAGGCCTGGAAACCTCACTGACTCTTGTCAATTTCTACTCCTCCCTTGCTCCCAGCTCTAGGCACACAGGTCCACCAAAGATGTAACACCCTCCCGCCTCGACCAGAAGTTCTTTGAAAGGAGAGACAGGATAAGAGTTACCTCTGTGTCATTTCTGTGTCCCCAGTGCCTGACACTAAGTAGGCACTCTGTTAATATTACTTTTGTTGACTACTTACCTGAATCCAGAAAAAAGATAGCTGCTTTCCTAGGAATCCCTCAGCCTTAACTTAGCAGTCCCTGAATTATGTTCACAGATGTGACCTACACTAAATTCTACCTTTCCTGGCATAGTTCTGGGCAAAGAAGCCTCTTCAATTGCCACATTATTTATTATATTTGGCTTCTGCCTTGTCATTCTTTCTGACCTATCAAAGAGTTATTTTGTCAAAATTCTTTGGCCACTTCAGCCAAGTTACCCATCTGCCTGCAAGAAAAACTATGGGCTCATGTTTTTCCTGATCTCAGGAAAACCATAGCTCCCACACAAGTACATAATAAGATCAAGTTAATTCCCATTTGGCTTCCTCAACCTCATCTCCTAAGTCAGGTCTCAAGTTTGACTTAGCTGATGGGAAGGCTGTGTTTTGGAGAAGCCCCAGTGCAGAGTATTAGTCACCCATAAAAGTGTCCCCAAGGCTTTCTATATATGGAGACAGCAACTCACAGCCTTGCAGCAGCTATAGCAAAGGCTCAGCTGAAGAGCAGAGTGATAGCCTCAAGGCATCTGAAGGGGTCAGGGGCCTCTTCCTAGTCCCCAAACTGAGAATGAGTTTCTTTGGGCTAAAGAAGTATCTGCTGAGATTAGGAAACTCAGCAGTCTTATGCTCCAGTCAAGGTCTCACCTAGATGGTGCCTGTCCTTTATCAGATGGCCCAAGGAATTTATACCCTTGGTATGAACCATTTATCTGGTGGTAGCCAGGTTTCTCAGATCCTCCTGAAGGATAACACTGAAGGGGTGTCTTGAAACAGGGTGCATCTTTGGAAAGAAGACAAACAAGAGAGGGAACTCCATGTTGAGGAGGGAGCTACCAGGTTCAGCTAAGAGTATGAGCACAGGAATGGAGATAGACAAACCAGTGACTGAAAGTACTAGCAAATTATTTTGTTTATTTGGACTCCAGGACTCTAGAAAAGGAGTATAGGAGACAAGGCTGAGGAGGGCTGTAGGAGCTGAATTCCCCAGGGTCTCTGACATGAGCTGCCATCAAGGGCTTGGACTTTGTGCAGTAGGTGGTGCCAAGCCTCTGGACTATTTTGAACAGAATGATGGCACAAGAAAACTTATGCTTTGAAAGGCTCCATCTGGCTATTGTGTTGTGTTTAGAAGACCACTAAGGAGGCTTGGGGCGGTTAGGTATTGAGATGGTGGTGGCCTGGTATAAGAATAATGTCCTAGGTTGAAAAGAAGTAGTCAAGAGATCATTAAGAAGATGAGGGGACAGGACATAGTGACTGACTGAATTTGGGACATAAGAGCCAGGAAAGGGCAGCCCAGGTGGCTCAGCAGTTAAGCGCCTGCCTTCAGCCCAGGGCGTAATCCTGGAGTCCCGGGATCGAGTCCCATGTCAGGCTCCCTGCATGGAGCCTGCTTCTCCCTCTGCCTGTGTCTCTCTCTCTCTCTCTCATGAATAAATAAATAAAATCTTAAAAAAATAAGAGCCAGGAAAAAGTTGATGATTTACGAATCTATATAACACATTTAGGATTTATGAATCCATAAAATATACTAACTAGCTTTTACTGAGCATCAAATGTATACAGAGCTCCATGTTTGGTAATAAGGACCCAGAGTTACATAATACATGGTGTCTGCACTAGAGTAGCTCCAGGTCTGGTGGAAAAACCAAACAGGAAGGTGACAATGACAATAGGATATGCCTAGTTGTTATGGAGCACAGAGGAGGGGTTCCACTTCTAGCCTCGAGAAGATGGGAAGGCTAAAGGGAAAATTCTCACTGGAGTTAACCACTGAGCTGAGTCCTGATGGGGACTGGTTGAAGGGATAAGGGTCCAGATACTGCAAGCAGGTGCACAGCATATGTGAAGGCAGTGAGGTAAGAAACAGCATGATGCATGTGTGGAGCCAGGGATGAGATGGATGGTAGCACAAGTATTGCTACCTGGGACACAGTAGGCAGAAAACTTTGCGGTAGTGGCGGCAGAAGAGGGAAAGCAGGGTGGGTTCTGTTTTGGAGATATTCTGCTTGAGGTCTCAGAGGAATGAATAATCTCTGCAAAGAGCCCCCTGTAGAGATACAGCTGGGCTTAGGAGGGTTGGTAATGGTGGCCTGCGTAGGGCACCTTGCCCTCCACCTTCTCAGTAACGTAAGACTAGTGGGGGTTAGCAGGGATGAGAAAAGGTAGGTAAAGGCTATATGAGGCAAATCCCTCTGGTTGCAGGATTCTGTGGTTCCATAGCAGACCCATATATCGCTTGGATACCTGGGATCTGAACAGTTGAGGCTCCTTTAGTACCTTAAGGCATATCCTCCTTCTGCATCTTGTAACTTGTCTAGGGAAGAAGGTGAATCACCAAGCTCACATACACACCAGAGGAACAAAGGGTGGCAAAGCCCACCTTAGCCTCCTGGTCTCCCAACTCCTTTCTTTAGCCACTCTTTCTGTCACCTACTCACAGTGAGGGCCCCGTCCACCTGTGCCAGGTCTGTGTTCCCGGTCCTGCCCATCCCTCAGAAGGCTGGCTGCACTTGAGGGGATGGTTGACTTTCTGGCTGCCAATCACTGATTCTGGAGCCACAGTTATGCTTGAGGAACAAAAAGACCTATTGGGATACCTGGGTGGCTCAGCAGTTGAGCATCTGCCTTCGGTTCAGGTCATGATCCCGCGGTCCCAGGAAGGAGTCCCACATCGAGTTCCTTGCAGGCAGCCTGCTTCTCCCTCCGCCTCTGTCTCTGCCTCTCTCTGTGTTTCTCATGAATCAATAAATAAAATCTTTAAAAAAAGACCTATCAGTCCACAGAGAAATCTCATTTTTTTCCCATTGTCTCTTTTGGACACATGACAGGATAGGCATGTTTTCAAAAGGTAGCAAAGAAGAGGGAAGAGGAAGGGCAAGGTATGTCCTAAGAATGGTGAGTCTTCAAGAGTGTCGGAGTCTGGAGCACAATACAGCAGAGGGAAGGGAGAGTGGCCTTTAGTGAGGAGAGAGAGGTGGGCAAAAGTCAATCATGGAGGGCCTCTTAACACAGGTTAAGGAGTTTGGACTTACACAGTAATTATTGTTAGGACAAATCTCATTCTAACCTTGCCTTTATGTTCATGCTTAGAAATGAGGAAGAGTGTAGAGACAGAGAGACAGACAGAGAGAGGGGAACAATTTTCAGTGGTATCCTTGTATAAGTTCTATCTTAAACAAAAATATAAAATTTAATTTCCCTTCAATTTAAGAGAAGGTGTCTTCTCTTAAAGAAGAGGTGACACCTCAAGGGAAAAAGTTAATTGGGTCTAGGTTGTAAGAAGATCCCTCTGGCTGCTGCAATAGGGGAAGGATTTGGAGGAAAGAAAGTTGGATGAGACCACGTAGGAGCCACTATTGTCATCCAGGTGAGAATAGAAAGAGCTTGAATGAGGCAAGGTTAGTGGGCTTTGAGGAAATGAGGCAAGGTTAGTGGGCTTTGAGGAATGGGGTGAAGAGAATTTCCAGTGCAGGAGCAGATTTCCTAGGACTTGGTTTCTAGTAGGGGAAAACACAAAGGAAGCTCTCCTAGATGACTCATAGGTCTCAAGCCTTGATAATGAGAAATTCTTGGCACCATGATCAGATATAGGCTAAGCAGGCAGAGCAGGTTTGATGGGGGAGACAGTGTTCCATCAGATGAACACAAATTTTGTAGCTGGTAGTGTATCCAACAGTTGAAGATGGGAATCTAGGGCTCAGATATGAACAGGACTGAAGATAGGGACCTGGGAGTCACCCACACAGAAATGAACACAACCTGTGGGACTATGGAGATCTCCAGGGGAGAAAGTGTTGAAGAACTAGGCCAAGGACAGGAACTTAGTGTTTATGTTAGGAGATGGAAGGAGGGAGAAGAGCTAGGGGAGCCAAAAAGTTTGGGAAGAGGCAAACATTCCTGTCTTAGTGCTTTGTTCATGGTAGTTTCCAGAAACATTCTGGGAAACCCAAATGCAAGATGTGTCTGGTGAGAGAGAAAAAAACTAAGCCTACAATATCAGAGATGGCAGATAGGAAGCAGAGTTTCATCTCAGCAGAATGGGGCCAGCAGCTCTGTATGGAGGGCTTGAAGAAGTAGCAAGCAAGAAGGAGACATAGCATTTGGCAGTTAGGAGGTCTTGAATGTTCATTGTGAGATAAAGTTCTGGAGAGTACTGGGAGACAGACAAATGGCTGGGAGATAAAGAGGAAGCCAGGGTAAAGAGGCAATGACTTTGAAGGCAATCTCTACTTGAGGTGAAGGCAAAGGAAAAATCAAAGTAGCACCAGGAGACTAGGATATGCTTAACCTAGGACAGGCATTTTCTAGGCTGCAGGGCAAGAGTCAATAGAATAAAAGAGGCTGAGAAGGGAGCATGATTGGTAATGATTCATAAAGATGGGACTTCAGGAAACTGGATAGGAAGGGGAGTGAAAGTGCCAATGAGAGAGAGAGGTGGGCCTCAGGACTAAAGAAGAGAAGAAATATTGAGGTGGAGAAAATGCTAACATTTTAGGATTGAAAGAAGAAATGATACCATCAGCAACCACCACTTCTTAGGTATATACTCAATGCCAGGCATCAGGCTGAGTGCTCCTCGGGCATTATTTGATGTCATTCTAACAATAGCCCATGAGGGAGGTACAACTATTGTCCATATTCTATAGAAGAAGGAAACAAAACTCATACAAATCAAATATCCCTAGGCTGGTAAGGGAGAAAGGCAGGGCCCAGCCCAGGTATGTGAACAACAAGTTCCAAGTTCTTGCTCATTTATGTTGCATGGCCTCATACAACTCAAAATAGGAGGTAAGCTTCCTGCAGGCAAGGGGTATAAGGGTGTGAATAGGAGTCAGACAAGTATGGAAAGGCCTCAGTAAAATCAATTTAGAAACAGAATGAAGTTTAGGTTAAATAGAATTTGACCAACAAACAAGATGTGACCAGCAGCCTTGCCAAGAGTCATTCAGTTGCCCTAGAGTCTCCAGCCCTTCTTCAATGCCCAAATACATAGATATTATTTCCCTTTTACCAATGAAAAACTGAAGTCCAGGAGCAGTCAGTGATTTCCCCGAAAGAGATAGCTGGGCCAGGACTGGTGCACAAAGCTTCTGACTCACATGACAGTGCTTGCTCTTCTAGTTTAATAAATGGATGCACACACATGGCTGGGAATGCCAAGGCACCAGCCCTTCCCAGCACACAGGGATAGAATAACTTGGAAACTGTTGTTCCAAGCAACCAGACTCCATAGTTTCTGTCAGACCTGGACTTAAGTGCCAATGCCACCACTTATTGGCCATGTGAGCTTCAGTCAGTTGCCCAAGCTCTCCAAACCTCCAAATCCTCTGTAAACCAGAAATAATAATATTATCCACATCACAAGATTGTTGCCAATATAAAACATGATAACCTATGTGAGGTGCATAGCATTGTGCCTGGCACTGAGTGAGTGGTCAATAAATGTTCGTGGCAGTTGTTTCTGTTGTGACAGTTGCTGTTAGTGGGGAGAACATGATTTAGAGGCAGACAGTGTGGGCTCTAGTCCTTGGTTGACCATTTAATTGCTCTGACCTGGCCAAGTTGCTACACATAGGAGCCAGTTTCCTCAGCTCTAAACTGGGGATAATTCACGGGTGACCATGAGGATCAATTAGGTAGCAGATAGGAAAGTGCTTTGAAAACTACAAAGTGCCCCACAAAGGTTAGTTATTTAATTCTACCTTGGAAGCAAAAGATCAGCCTTCTAGAGAATAAGGTGCAAAGGATAAGAAGAGAGGAAAATAAGTAAATGAACTCCATAAATCAAAATTGAAAGTTTGGAAGAAGGGAAAAAAGACCTTTTACTTGGATTTGGAACATGCACCAGACCAGGATTTGGACAAGACCTGTTAGAGGGACGATCATTTGGACTGGGCTTTGAAGGGTGAGTAGGTAAGTGATGTGTGAGGGGTAGGTGTAGTTTTCAGAGGGATTTTTAAAAAAGAAAGCTTGAATGAAAGCACAATAGCATGAGTTTGGGGAACAGCAAGTCAATCCATGTGACTGAAGAGAAGGGTTTGTGAGGGGGGAGGTGACAGATGAACCTAGAGATATAGTTTGGTAGCAGCTCATGGAGTGCCTCAGGATACTTGAGGATCTTGGACTTTGTTCTTCAGGAAATGGGGAAGAACTGGTAACCAGTACCTTCCAATTTCCCTGGCTTGACCTGGCCTCACACAGTCTTCTGAGCAATGTAAAGTGTTAGGAGAAATTTTCTTTGAGGAGACATACTCCATGGAACTTCAGTGTGGCTTCTTCCCACCTAAGCAGAATTGGCTATAGCCAAAAGGAGTGGTTGGCCGTGTCCTCTGCAGCTCAGAAAAGCAGCTCTCTATGTAGGTCTCCCCAGGGTCCCGGGAAGACCAAATTCTGCCTCAGCCAGACAGCTCTCTCCTAGACAGTGGGAGGCCATGAACACTCTGGGAAGATCCTACTGATTTTTATGCTTCTCACCCTCCCTTAAATGTTTTTCTCCTCATTTGTGGTTTCTTTTTTTTTATAATAAATTTATTTTTTATTGGTGTTCAATTTACCAACATACAGAATGACACCCAGTACTCATCCCGTCAAGTGCCCCCCTCAGCGCCCGTCACCCATTCACCCCCACCCCCCGCCCTCCTCCCCTTCCACCACCCCTAGTTCGTTTCCCAGAGTTAGGAGTCTTTTTTTTTAATTTATTTTTTATTGGTGTTCAATTTACTAACATACAGAATAACCCCCAGTGCCCGTCACCCATTCACTCCCACCCCCCACCCTCCTCTCCTTCTACCACCCCTAGTTCGTTTCCCAGAGTTAGCAGTCTCTCATGTTCTGCCTCCCTTTCTGATATTTCCCACACATTTCTTCTCCCTTCCCTTATATTCCCTTTCACTATTATTTATATTCCCCAAATGAATGAAAACATATAATGTTTGTCCTTCTCCGACTGACTTACTTCACTCAGCATAATACCCTCCAGTTCCATCCACGTTGAAGCAAATGGTGGGTATTTGTCATTTCTAATAGCTGAGTAATATTCCATTGTATACATAAACCACATCTTCTTTATCCATTCATCTTTCGTTGGACACCGAGGCTCCTTCCACAGTTTGTTCTGTCTCCCTTTCTGATATTTCCCACACACTTCTTCTCCTTTCCCTTATATTCCCTTTCACTATTATTTATATTCCCCAAATGAATGAGAACATATAATGTTTGTCCTTCTCTGATTGACTTACTTCACTCAGCATAATACCGTCCAGTTCCATCCACATTGAAGCAAATGGTGGGTATTTGTCAACTGCACCCCGATGTTTATAGCAGCAATGTCCACAATAGCCCAACTGTAAGGGGCCAATCTCCAAGGCAAAACCAAGCAAGCCAGTAATCTCCCCAAAAGGCAGAAATGGGGCAAATCAACTGACATTCCCTGGGTTAGAAGTCTCGCTGGGATGTGTTCCCCACAGATCCCCATCACAAAGAAGTTAAAGTAGGCTCCAGGTTCATCAAGCACACTGGGAATCACCAGTATTTTACATGTTAAATTGTATAGCCAAACCTTAAGAGGACTTTCCTCTCTATAATTATCCTACAATTAGAACAGAGTCACCAGGTAGTTAGCATCAGAGCCTTGGTCATGTCCTTCCGGTAAAAACAGCTAGACTCTTTTTGAGAATGGCTAAGTAAAGAGACTTAAAAAGATTTACTCCTCAATTTTAACCTAACAAGGAGATCACTTCATTAATACAGCTGAGTATCAACATAAACTAGAATAACTAAATGGGATACACAATTAGAACAAGGTTTAGAGAAATACAAGTCCCTAAGAAGTTTCTTTAAGGAGACTTCCTTGCTAAGTCTAAAATGATCAACATATACTTTCCTTCTCTTTCCCTTGCTTTAATCATCTGCTGGTTTCAATGTCAACTTTATACTGAACTTACTTCAAATTTTTGACTGCCTGCTATCTCAACCAAGAATCTAAGGAAAAAGAATGACTTGGTCATCTCTCCTTTGACACCACCCTCCCCAATCATAAACTGTGTTATTGAAGAAATCATTCTTGTGGCTCTTCCCTAACAACCCTCTACTGAAATCATTAATCAGAGATGCCATTTTCTTCTCATCATAGTATTTCTGCAATTGTTTCTAAGGAATCTGAGAGAATCCAAAGGGGAAAGAAAGATGGACATGTATGGACTACTTCCCAGTATGATACCATGTGATTGCCTTTTTCCCAAACAGGAGGGATTAAGTGTTCCTTCTCCAAACCTGAGATCCTTGCCCTCACCAGAGTGTATGGTATTCATAATATACATTGGTCCCTTATATATATGGGATCACCATAATATATGATGATTCCCTTAGCAATCACTACTCCTCAAACTGTTTTCTGTTACTATTTGGACTTGATTTAATTTAATTACACCAGAATGGAACATTTTTAAGAGAATATTCCAAGAACATAAGCAGATTTCTAAACAAGCAGATGTAAATGTTTTTTTCCATATGAGCTGTGAAATCAGACCCAACATCAGTCCTCCACCACAACTCTGCCTTAGGCTCCTTGTAGGAAATGCCCAATTGTGAGTTTTTTCCCTATGGAGTAGGAATAGGGACTCTGGGGCTTGGCAGTTGCTTGATCAGCAACTCTGAAATGGGAAAGACTCACTTAAGTCTGACTAGGATATAGGCATATATTTTTTGTTTGGATCAAACACTGGAAAGAAGTCTTTGGAGGCAGGAGCCTGCAGAACCAAGGAATGGAGAAACACCAACAATTTTAAAGAGTGTGACGAGAAGCCTCTATCTCACATCAGTGGCCTATCTCCTCTTAACTTTGCTGTTTTTATGGTTCCTCTCCTACCTCAGCCACTGATCTGGTTTTTGGCCTCAGCTCATCTCTTCTCAGGAGACTTGCAAGTGAGCCCTTTCCTAGAACAAATGGCCAACGCTGTTTGGAGTGACTATGGATGGCCAGTGGATTGGCATCTACCAGAATCCCTTCTTTCCTTACTGCTTTGTGTTTCTAGCCTCCCCTACTACCCTCCTGGCCAAGTCTATGCAATGGCTTCCTGATCCCAGAACCTGCGTGTGTCATTCCTGGCCTGTGGTTTGGCTCTGGCTTTGATTACTTGCAGCTGTATATATTCCCCAATCCAGGCCTTAACCCAGATGTTAGTGTGCAGACTTCTACATCAGCTTTGGATGTTCTTCCCATTTTCTAGTCAGCCTATGTGGCAGTGACAGTGGAGAGGCCTAGATAAGCCTGTGCTTCCCCCTTCATGTGCGGGTTAGAGGGTTTCAGCAAAGGAAAGTATCCAAGTCCTTGGCTTACTGCACCGAGGTTTAATAAGAGATAAGAGAAACTAAGGGGCATAGAGACCTCTGTCTAAAGAGCCATCAGAATTCCCTGACTGAGCTGGGATTGCCCTAGGAGTACTCAGATAGCCAGAGGTTATAGCCAGCAAGAGAGGCCAAGAGGAACCTGTCCATAAATGGAATTACTAGATATGGGGATTAGGACTAAAGACAACTAAGAACATCCTGGGGCTGTATGTCTGGTGACCCAAGCACTCATATGATTAATCAAAACCTTCATAACACCTCCTAAATCCCAAGCTTACCTAGAAATCAATGTTCCAAATCAGCAATGTCCAATAGTGGCTACCGTACTGGATAATGCAGATATAGAACATTTCCCTTCTCCCCAAATGAATTTCTGGAATAAAGATGAAGAAAGAATGATGACTAGTGAACAGCTCACCAGACAATGGAGCTCAACCAGACGGGAGGGGTTGGTGTCACATGGGGAGAGACAGAGAGGGATCCTTGTATTTTGTCATTCCCAGGCTAGCTCTCTGCTCAGTGAGGAGGTTGGGACTGGTGGTCCTACCTTGCCTTACTAATCTCTGCCTCATTGGGCATTTCAATTTTTACCTATATAAAAAACACTATAAAATTCTATTGTCATTTAAGGAGATTTAAACAAATGAGGAAAGAGAGCCTATTCCTATATGTGAAGCCTCATTATCCTTGTTATCAAAGAGATGTCAACTCTCCAAAATCAGTCTACAGATTTAGTATAATCCTAAGTGGAATTTTAGGAACCTAGACAGGATGATTCCAAAGCTGATATGGGATATAAACAATTGATATAGCTAAAAACATATTTAATAAACAAATAAGAGGATACTTGCTCTAACAGATATTAAAATATATTTTGAAGTCACAATAATTATGAGATGTGACATAAAAGATTAGTGTACATAACAGATCTAAAAGCAGGCTCAAATATATGAATATTTAGTAATATAATAAAGAAAGAATCTCAAATCAGCACAAAAATATGTTGAGATAAATGGATAGGTATGGAAATTAACTTAGATCTTGTCATGTAGAAGACAGAAAAAAAGAAAAAAGAAGAAAAAGAAAAGAAAAACGCATTAAACTGTTTAATAGTAGTCTTTTTTACAGTGTCATCTGGAGAAAGCAGAAATTTGAATCTGAACAACAATGTACTCTTTTGTGTCTAGATTATTTCACTCAGCATGATGCTTTTGGGATTCATCCATGCTGTTGCATGCGTCAGTAATTCTTTTTTATTGCTAAGCAGTGCTCTATTGGATAAATATACCACAGTTTGTTTATCCCTTTTGTGTATCTAGTTTGTACATATAAGTCTACCCAGTTTATTATTGTCCTGTTGATGGACACCTTGGTTGCTTCCAGTTTTATTCTATTTATAAATCAGCTATGAATATTCCTGTATGATTCTTTTTATAGGCATATATTTTCATGGCTCTTTGGTAAATACCTAGCAGTTGAATGTTTAGGTTATAGGGTAAGGGATGCTGAGCTTTATAATACACTACCAGACTCTTTCCCAAAGTGATTATAAAATTTTACATTCTTACCAACAATGTGTGATGGTTTCACTTTCTCCACATCCTCATCAATATCTAGTATTATCAGTCTTTTCATTTTTAACTATTCTGGTGAGTGTGTAGTAGTATCTCATTATGCTTTTCATTTTCATTTCCAAGATGACTAATGATATAGGCAATTTTTCATGTGCTTATTGGCCAAAAACAAATATTTTTGCCTATTTTCGGTTGTCTGTCTTTTTATTATTGAGTTGTAGAATTTCTTTACATATCCTGAATGCCAGTACCTTATCAAACATAAGTCTTTAAAAATAATTTCCCCCAGTATATATTTTACCCATTAATATTGCTAGCAGTGTCATTTGATAAGCAGAAGTTTTAAAATTTTATGAAGTCTAATTTATCAATTTCTCTCATTGCTTCTGTTTTCTGTATCCTGGCTAAGAAATTGCCTACCTCCAAGCAGCAAGAATATTCTTCTACAATTTCCCTTAAAAGATTTATGGTATTTCACTTTATGTGTAGGTCCCTGATCCAAGCCAAATTAATTTTTGTGTGTGATGTGAGGCTAGGTTCAAAGTTCACTTATTCATATGGATGGACAGTTAGTTTAATGCCATTTGTTGAAAATATTTTTCCTTTTTCATTAGGTTGCTTTGGCACTTTTGTCAAAAATAAAATGACTATATAAATGTGGATCTATTCTGAGATCTTTATTCTGTCACAGTGATATATTGGTCAATACTTATGCCAGTAACACACTATCTTGATTAATACAGCTTTACATAAAGGCTTGAAGTTAGGTAAAGGTTAATCCTCCAACCTTGCTTATATTTTTCAATATTGCTTCAGGTTTTCCAGATTCTTCACATTCCCACATAAATTCTAGAACTAGCTGGTTAATTTCTACCAATATGTAGTGTAGCTTGAACTAGAAGCATGGATACCACTTGGGATGCTATTGTGGTTGTCCACAGATAGGAAATATTCACTTGCATCAGTGCAGTGGTAAAGTGGAAATTAGTAGATGTATTCTAGAAATTATTGGGACTTAATGATTGGATATGAAGAGTGAAGAGACTTAGATTACTCTGATATTTCTCTCCTGGGTGGCCAAAAGGATGACATTTCCATGAAATATAAACCCTCTTTCATCTAGGAAGTATTTATTAAATGCATATTATGTAACAGAGCCTGTGCTTGGCACTGGGAACATAACAGAAGCAAAAACATACACGGTCCATACTGTACTGGAACATCTTGTGGATGAGAAAGACATTCATTAAATAATCAAACAGATGTAAATTTGCAACTAATGAAAGTGCTCTACAGTAAGCACATCTAGTACCTAGGTCTTGGTTTCTAATACCTTTCTCCAATAAAAAGAACCAAGAGGTCCTTGGTGAAACAGTTGCTTCTAGGATTGGGGTAGGAAATATATAAGATAAGCCAAGTATCTTGTAGCACCAGAAAGTAAAGTGCCAAAAGCATTAGCTTCAGGTGTACAACATAGTGATTCAGCAAGTTTATATATTATGCTGTGATCAGCACAGGTGTAGCTACCATCTGTCACCACACACTATTACAATGTCATCGACTATATTCCCTATGCTGTGTGTTTTATTCCTGTGGCTTATTCATTTCATAACTAGAAGTGGATACCTCCCACTTCTCTTTACCCATTTCGTCCATTCCCTAGGCCCCCTTTCCTCTGGCAACCATTAGTTTGTGTGTCAACTATATTCAAATAAAAAAATAAATACATAAATTTAAAAAATAAGTGCTAGTTCTATAAAGGGAAGGCAGGCTGCATGCTCTGTAAGCTAGTAGGCATTTTTGGATCCCCTCTCATCAGTCCTTACCATCACTTGTCAGTCCCCAGCTGCCAAAATGGTGGAGCAGATAGAGAGCAAGTATGCTTTTTAGGGAGCCTTGAACAGTGCAGGAGATAAACTGGTTGTAGTTGACTTTTCAGCCATGTGGTGTGGGCCTTGCAAAATAATCAAGTCTTTCTTTCATTCTCTCTCTGAGAAGTATTCCAATTGTGGTATCCATTGAAGTAGGTGTAGATGACTGTCAGGATGTTGCTTCAGAATGTGAGGTCAAATGCATGCCAACCTTCCAGTTTTTTGTTTTTTGTTTTAAAGAAGGAGAGAGGGATCCCTGGGTGGTGCAGCGGTTTGGCGCCTGCCTTTGGCCCAGGGCGCGATCCTGGAGACCCGGGATCGAGTCCCACGTCGGGCTCCCAGTGCATGGAGCCTGCTTCTCCCTCTGCCTGTGTCTCTGCCTCATTCTCTCTCTCTCTCTGTGACTATCACAAATAAATAAAAGAAATTAAAATAAAATAAAATAAAATTAAATAAAGAAGGAGAGAGAAGAGGGTGGGGGAAGAGCAGAGAAAGAGAGAGAGAGAGAGTATTAAGCAGGCTCGATGCCCAGCACAGAGCCCATCACAGGGTTTGATTTCACAATTCTGAGATCATGACCTGAGCCAAAATCAAGAGTTGGATGCTTAACCAACTGAGCCATCCAGTGGCCCCATCCTTCCAATTTTTAAAAAAGGGCTAATTGAATTCAAATTTTTAAAAAAGGAGACAAGAGGTGGGTGAATTTTCTGGAGCTAATAAGGAAAAACTTGAAGCCACCATTAATGAATTAATCTAATTATGTTCTCTGAAAACATAACCAGCCACTGGCTATTTAAAGCTTATAATTTTGTTTATCTACAAAAAGGAAAGATCAAGTATGAAGAATGTATACCAAACTACCATCTGATTATAAGTGACCATAAAATATTAATTTTACCCTTTAAAAAAAAGAAGTGCTAAAAAATGAAACAAAACAAAATCCCACTATGATGGAGCCTGTCAAAATGACACAGGAGTCAACTGAAAGACTTCCCAATGGCCAAAGTGGAATAACTTCAGCAACAAAATAAAGTAATATTAGAATATAACCCAAAGTATACAGTAAATATTCATGAGTCCACAGCGATATAAATAAATGATTGAATAAGTTAATAGATGAAGGAGAAGAGACAGCCTCTCATATACAAGAATTACAAATAAATTATATAGATATTACACACTAAAGGAAGGTAAGCATAACTCCTACTCCTTAAGTGAGGGCTACACATACTGATTTATTTACAAAGAGGACAGTATGGAAAGCAGGGTGGGGGAAGAATCATTTTACCATGTAAAAACCTAACAAGTACTACTTTAGCCAGGTGATCAAGGTCATAAATCATGTAGTATGCTGCCTTGATATGATGTGATGAAAATGGCATTTTACTTCTGTGTTTTTACTCCGAAAAATCATGACTCCAGTCTAATCATGAGAAAAACATCAGACAAATCCCAATAGAGGGGCATTCTACAAAATACTGGATGAGTCCTCCTCAAAACTGTCAAAGTCACCAAAAACAAGGGAAGTCTGAGAAGCTATCCAACAGGAAAATCCTATGGAAGCATTTATTTAGACACCTAAATATAGTGTGGTATTTTGGAACACAAGGATGTTGAGTAAAAAGTAAATAAACCTGAATAAATTACATATTTTAGTTAATTATGTATCCATCTTCATTCATTATTATAACTAAAATTCCACTGAAATGTAAGATGTTAATAATACGGAAACTGTGTGCAGGATGGAGTTATGTGGGAACTTTCTGTACTATCTGTTCAACTTTTCTATAAATCTAAAATTGTTCTAAGAGGGACACCTGGGTCGCTCAGTGGTTGAGCATCTGCCTTTGGCTCAGGGTGTGATCCTGGGGTCCTGGGATCAAGCCCTGATGAGGCTCCCCCCAAGGAACCTACTTCTCCCTCTGCCTGTGTCTCTGCCTTTCTCTGTGTCTCTCATAAATAAATAAATAAAATCTTAAAACTGTTCTAATAAATTAAGTTTATTGATTTTTCTAAAAGGTCTCTAAAGGAGAAGTGTATGGTCTGAGGGAGACTTGAGGACAGAGAAGGAAGCAATGGTGTGTTCAAGAAACAAAAATAAAATTATTGTGATTTAAGTAGCATGATCAGAGGTGAATATAGTGCAAGCTACAATGGAACTGATAGATAGGGGCCAGAATGTGCAAAGGTTTATAGGCCATACTAAGCATTTTTGTCTTTATCTTGAGAGCAATGATGTTAAGTAGCAGGGGATGAGAGATGGCACGAGGCAAAGGGAAAGGTGAAGGATGACACATTTTAATTTGGCCAACTGAGGGCCTAATACAGAATTTCTGAGGCTGGAACACTGGAATTGGGCAGGAGATCAATTTTAGATGTGGGATTTAAGGTGCCTGTGGGACATCCAAGTAGAGTGGTAAGGGTGGGGGGATGATGGTAACTTTATTGTTCTGACTTCAGAAAGGAATGAGAACAGACTACTTCTTTCAAAAATTTGGTGCTAAAAAAGAGAAGTTTGGGACAGTCACTGGCAGATTGGCAGGAATGAAAATTCAAGGGAGACAGAGATAGAAGAGAAAAGGGATAAGCAATAGAATAAAGTCTTGCCAGGCACCAAATTTAAATTCAATCATTAGGCATTACCATATTTGATGACTATATTCTCACCAACTTAATGGCGCCTGTGAATAGCTTACTCTGCACTTCATCATAGACATGGCCGTAGAGTGGCTAGGGCTTGTGATAGATGGGGAGGGTGTAAAAATCTGGGAGCTGGTTTGGCATTTACCTTATATCAATAATTACTATAGACATAATCAATACAGCCGCTCAGAGTGATGCTTCCAATGAAATAAGTATCTTCTCCAAAGTCAGTCCTGCGTCTACCTCAAGCAAAAAAATAAGCAGCTTTTGAATCCATTGCAGTCTTGTTTTTTGAGTGACTCCAGTTGGTTGGGTGGTAACTCATAGTTCATGGTGCAGCCAAGGAGCAGGCTTTGCTTATGGCTCCCCCGCTAAGCAAGATCTTTAATCCAACAGCGATCTAAAGCAACCCTTTCTCCACAACCTGCTCTGCTCTAGTCTTATCTATTTCCTTGCCTGCACTTCAGATCACCAAGCCAAGGACTTCCTTCCAGCAGCTAAAAACAAGGGAGCTATGACTCCCTGGCCCAACTCTTCCTATTCAGTTTGTGGCTAGTAGGCTAGGCTCTTAGAATTGACTTAGGCTGGGACAGGGGGTAATGGTAAACAGCTGCATGTGGCCACCTCTGAATGTATTCTGGGAAGTGCTGTGGGTCTAGCATTAGTCTTGCCTTCATTTACTGTAACTACCAGAGGACAAACTGCATTATCACAAACCATCCTGTCTGCACAGAAGCTTATTTTGCCTGTCCCCTTAGAGTTAGGCATAGTACCCACTATTTCAACTACACACCCAAGTGTGCCAGCCTGTTAACAAAAGCTCTTCCTATCCCTGTTCACTGTTAGATCCCAGACAGGGTCACAGCCTGCACTGGTACACACTCTTTGCCCTGCTCTGTTCTGTGCACAAATGTGATCCCCAGAGATGAAATAAAAAGTTTTATCCTCAAAGAGCATGAGCAATCATTTAAATACAAACAGAGCAGACATGTAAAGATCCAAGAAGAGCATGAACACAGACCTGCAGAGCTTACCAAGTACTCACATCATCTTACCTAATTCTCACAAAGCCCTGCATAATAAATCCTATTCTTATCATGCCCAAATTACAGAGAAGGCAACTGAGGTTCATTCAGAGAGATGAATCTCTTGGCCATGGTCAAGTTTTGTAAGTAGAAAATACAGGATTCAAATCTAGATCTGTTTGACTCTAAATTGTCTTCTTAATATCTTCTTAAGAACTCTGCAAGGCTGTCTTAAAAAACATCAACCTTGCCAGTAATTCCGACCATCAAAAACTGGTAGCAACACCTGCTACAGGATGAGGGCATGTGGCTGAGGTTTCTGGGAAGAGGATGCACTGGAAGAGTAGAAATATAGCCTGAATCCTATTACTGTTGGCAGATACATACCAGGCCTCAACAAAGCTGCTCTATTCCTCTATCTTGTCCAGGTTAATCCTGTCCTAGAAGATGTGGCATTTCATTGAATATGCCCTTTGCCTCTGTAACAAGATTCCCTTCATCTCCAAGCAGAAATGATGGATCAGCCTTCTGTTTGCTTCGCTGCTCACCTTTGAAAAGCCATCTCAGTTGAGCCAACTTTTGAATCATTTACAGGAAAATAGTTCTGCTGCTAAGACCTGCATTATGGCCTGACTTCAGCATGATGGTGGATAAATCTCCCTGGGTCTCAGCTTTTCCATTTGTAAAAGATAGATGTGTTGGGTTTCACTCCATCTAAGTTCCATCAATTGAGGAGGATAGATTTAGTCATTCGGTTAACCAACAAAAAATTATTGAGGACCTCCTGTGTGCCGGGCATACTGAGATACAAAGCATACAGTGATAAGACAGGAATGATCCTGGCCCTCATGGGGTTTAGCATCTGTAGAGAGAGGTGGCCATGTAGCAGGTACATCATAACATGTGATCATAGCATGAGGGCTAAGAGACCAGAGTGCCTAATTCTGCCTGGGGGATTGGATAAGTTTGCCTTTCTTACCATTACCTGGATAATTTCTATGCATCATTCATTCATTCACTTCCCAAGCATTTCCTGAGTGCCTGCTGAGTGTCAGGCACTGGAAATACAGTGAAGGTCAAGGTAGACAATGTTTTGGCCCTGTGGAGCTTACATTTAAGTAAAAAAGATGCACAATAAGCAAGTAAATGAATATACATACAGAGATAACTCAGACTGATGAGCCATAAGGAAGAAAGCTCAAGGCAATGTGTAGCTACTTTAGGTTGGCTAGTTCAGAGAAGGTCTCTCTGAGGAAATAACATTTGAGTTGAGAGTAATTAACAAGGAGTCAGTCATATAGTGACCTGAGAGGTAGAGCTTTTCAAACAAGTAGAAAAGTAAGCCCCAAAGCCCTATACTACTATACTGAGTTTGATCTGTTTAAGGAAAAAAAAAGGGAAAGGCCCATGGGTTTGGCATATGGGGAATGACAAGAGAGTGGCACGAAATGAGGTTGGAGTAGTAGATGAGGCTAGGTAACTCAGGGCCCTGGAGATCAGAATAAAAAGGGTGAATTTTATTCTGTCTGCAGGAAGCAACCATGGAAGGTATTAAAAGCAGGATAGTAAGGTGATTTGCATTTTTAAATCACTCTATATCAGATATATGATTTGCAAATATTTTCTCCCACTCGGTAGGTTACCTTTTCATTTTGATTGTTTCCTTTGTGATACAGCATTTAGTTTGATGTGATCCTACTTGTCTATTTTTGCTTTTATTGCCCATGCTTTGGTGTTATAGTCAATAACCATTGCCAAGGCCAATGTCAATAAGCTTTTTCCCTATGCTTTCTTCTAAGAGTTTTACAGTTTCAAGTCTTTAATCCATTGTGAGTTGATTTTTATGTATGATGTCAGAGTCCAGTTTTATTCTTTTGCACATAGTTCTCCAGTTTCCCCAATAGCATTTATTGTTAGACTATCTTTTCCCCATTGTGTATTCTTGACACCCTTGTCAAAAATAACCTGACTACGCACACACTCACCAGAATATTACTCAGCCATAAAAAGGATGAAACCTTGCCATTTTCAATTACATAGTTAGAGCTAGAAAGTAACTGTAAAGTGAAATAAGTCATCCAGATAAACACAAATACCATATGATCTCACTCATATGTGGTATTTAAGAAACAAAACAAATGAACAAACTAAGAAAAAAAAGACAAACAAACAAAAAAACCAGACTCTTAACTATACAGAACAAGCTGGTGGTTGCCAGAGGGGATTGGGTAGAGGGAGGAATGATTAGGTGAAGGGGATTAAGAGTGCACTTGTCTTGATGAGCACTAAAAAATATACAGAACTGTGATCATTATACTGTACACCTGAAACTAATATAACACTGCATGTTAGTTATACTTCAATAAAAGAAAGTCACTTGACCATGTATGCAAGGGTTTATTTCTGGGCTTTTTTTTTCTTTTCTATTACATTAGTCTATATGTCTGTCTTTATTCCAGCACCTCACTGTTTTAATTACTATAGCTTTGCAACATTTGAATTCAGGAAGTGTGATGCCTCCAGCTCTGTTGTTCTTATTTAAAATTGCTTTGACTGGGTCGCCTTGGTAGCTCAGTGGTTGGGCACCTGCCTTCGGCTCCGGCCGTGATCCCGGGATCCAGGATCAAGTCCCACATTGGGCTCCCTGCATGGAGCCTGCTTCTCCCTCTGCCTGTGTCTCTGCCTCCCTCTCAGTCTGTGTCTCTCATGAATAAATAAATAAATCTTTTTTAAAAAATAAAATAAAATAAAATTGCTTTGGCTATTCATGATCTCTTGTGGTTCTATATGAGTTTTAGGATTTTTTCTATTTCTTTAAAAAATGCCATTGGGATTTTGATAGAAATTATATTGAATCTGGATATCATTCTGGGTAGTATGAATATTTTAGCAAAATTAATTCTTTCAGTCCATAAACATGGATTGGTGTCTTTCTATTTATTTATGTGTTTTTAAAATTCTTTCATCAATGTTTTGTAGTTTAAGGCATACAAGTCTTTCACTTCCTTTCAAGTTTATTCCCACGTATTTTACTGTTTTTGATGTTAATATAAAAGGGGATGTTTTCTTGATTTCCTTTTCAGATGGGAGTGAATGGGTGACGGGCACTGGGGGTTATTCTGTATGTTAGTAAATTGAACACCAATAAAAAAAATAAACTAAAAAAAAAAGATGGTTCATTGTTAGTGTATAGAAACATAACAGATTTTTGCACTTTGATTTTATATCCTACAACTTTACTGAATTTGTTTATTCTCCAAAAAATATAGACAAATGATCAACAGACACATGAAAAAGTACTTAACACCACTAATCATCAGAGAAATGCAAATCAAAACTGCAGTGAGATATCACCTCATATCTATCTGGATGTCTATTATCAAAAAAAAATGAAGACAAGTATTGGTGAGGATATAGAGAAACAATTGTTGGTGAGGATGCACACGTTGATGGAAATATAAATTGATGCAGCCACCATGGAAAACAGCATGGAGGCCCCTCAAAAAAATAAAAATAGAACTACCACGTGATACAACAATTCCACTTATAGGTATATCAAAGGAATTGAAATCAGGATCTCAAAGAGTTAGCTGCACTCTCATATTCACTGTAGCATTGTTCAAATAGCAAAACAGAAAAGCAACCTTCAATGCCCACTGACAGATGAATGGATAAAGAAAATGTGGTGTATACATATATATTATGGATATTATTCAGCCTTTAACAAGAAGAAAATTCTGCCATTTGCAACATGGATGACCCTGGAGGATATTATACTACATGAAATAAACTAGACACAGAAGAGCAAATACTACATGACGCCACTTATTTGGGGAATAAAATAGTCAAATTCATAGAATTACAGAGTAGAATGGTGATTTCCAGGGGCTGGGGGTAGCAGTGTTATTTATCAAAAGGTAGTTTCAGTTATACAAGATGAATAAGACCTAGAGATCTATTATTCAGCATAGTGCCTATAACTAACAATACTGTATTGTATACTTAATTTTCTAAGAGGGCAAACTTTATATTAAGCATTCTTATCACCATACATAAACAAATAATGCAGTAGGAAACTTTTGGTAGTAATGGATGTGTTTATGGTACAGACTGTAGTGAGAGTTTCAGTGTCAGCTCCAAAGCCACTAAAGTTATATACATAAGGGATCTCTGGGTGGCGCAGCGGTTTGGCGCCTGCCTTTGGCCCAGGGCGCGATCCTGGAGACCGGGATCGAATCCCACATCGGGCTTCCTGCATGGAGCCCGCTTCTCCCTCTGCCTGTGTCTCTGCCTCTCTCTCTCTCTCTCTCTGTGACTATCATGAATAAATAAATAAAAATCTTTTTAAAAAAAGTTATATACATAAAATATGGACATTTTTTATATGTCAATAATACCTCAATAAAGAGACTCCTAACTCTGGGAAATGAACAAGGGGTAGTGGAAGGGGAGGTGGGCGGGGGGATGGGGTGACTGGGTGATGGGCACTAAGGGGGGGACTTGGCGGGATGAGCACTGGGTATTATACTATATGCTGGCAAATTGAACTCCAATAAAAAAAATAAACATAAAAAAATAAAGGTGGGAAAAAAGATACTCTAGTTGCTGAGCAAAGAAAAGATTGAGAGGCAAGGCAAGAGTGTCTTAGTCTGCTTATCTGCTGTCACAAAATAACATAGACTGAGTGCTCAAACAACAGACATTTATTTCTCACAGTTCTGGAGGCTGGAAAGTCCTAGATCATGGTGCCAGCACAGTTAAGTTTTTGGTGAAGGCCCTCTTTCTGGTTTACATTTAGCCACATCTTGCTGTGTCCACATATGGTTGAGAGCAGAGAAAGAGGAGGCAAGTTCTCTCTGTCTCTTCTTGTAAGGGCACTGACCCTATCATGAGGTCTCCACCTTTATCCCATAATCACTCCCCAAAGGAGTGATCACATTGAGGGTTAGGGTTTTAACAGAGGAATTTTGGAAAGACAAAACATGCAGTCCATAACACAGAGAGACCAGTTACGGAGGGAAAGGTAACAGTGGCTTTAACAAGAATGTTCTCTGAAAGCTCAGTGAAGGGCTATGGACTTCCTCAGAGGCCTCCTGGCAGACCTGCTGCTACATCGCTATAGAAGTAGAGAGTGAGATACTTGCTGTGACAATCCCTACCCTCCCCACTAAGCTAAAGAGGTCCATCTGCAAGCAAGAAGATACATGGAATGGGGAGCCAAGAGGCAGGGTCTCTCTTCCCATAGTCACTCTAGCCTTGGCACCAGGTGTCCCTAAAAAGCCCCAGGATTTCTGCCTATTTTTACCATACCAATGCCACCTCAATGTCATTGTACTAGAAATGTACCAACTGGGTAACTTCTTCCTAAGATTCCTCCAGGAAGAAAGGCCTGAGGTTCCCCTCTTCTTGTCTCCTGATCACAGTCTAGAAGAGCCTGGCCTGGCAGATTGGCAGCTGGTCCCCACACAGGTATGACTTTTGTGTGTAAGGCACAGGGCTGGATGCTACCTCTCTTATCTCTTATTGCTTGCCAATCCTAGTTTGTGCAGGAACTCTGTCTGACTCTCCCCACCAGGAAGATAAGAAAGAGACCCATACAGGGACTGGGTCATACCCAAGGCCACTTTCAGAGCTAGAAGCCAATCCAGAACCTTAATCCATCTTTCCAGACTCCTAAACCCATACTTTTTTCCATTCCACAGCACTGCCAGATGTTCATAAGAGGGAAACCAAGAGTTTGGAAATGGCTTCAGTTAAGGAAACCAGAACTCCCTTGCCAAGCCCACATCCGCAGCAAAACAAACCCCTTTCATTCTCCTGCTACCTCAGCAATGGAAATCTCCCTGCCATGTCCATCTCTTTCTTCCCAGATTTCGCTTTGCCTCACAACATTTGATGGAAAGATAGCCAGAGGTAGGCACAGGGAAGGAGCCATACCAAATTAGGCAAATACCAGAAATGGTATAAGGGGGGACATAGTGTACAAAGGGGGAAAGGGGAGGTGGGATTTGCTAGGAAGGCTGGAATGAATGCTAGTCATCCAGACCCACTGGAAACCTGATGGATCAGAAGGGGCCTGATCTACTTACACATTGGAAAATTCAGTTGTTTCCAGAGGGTGCTCCAGACATACCAGTTCCTGGTCCCCCAAGTTAGAAGGTGGGTCTGCAGGGAGATTAACTGCTCCTGCCTAACACCTTTGGACCTCTAAAGTGACTATGAAACCCTGGATTATACCAGCCACCATCTTCACAGTAATTATCTGCTTACCTTGTTGTGGAGCCTTGGGTAAGTTCCCTCCTATTCTGGGGCCAAAACTCTCCTATCTGTAAAATGAAAAATTGGCTAAATTTCCCCTGACCCAGAATGTTCCAATAATGCCACCCCATGAATTCTGAGATAGGGGTATACTGGGTGGGTTAATGCTCAAAGTATAGCAAAAGTAGGAGATAGAAATGAGCTGGCTTCAGACAGGAGCTAATATACTGAATCTTGAGGCATAGAAATAGCTTCCACTATGAAAAAGACCACAATGAAGAGCTCTGTACTTACATACCACTCCCATGGCCAGTTGAGCCTGTGAGTAGGAGATGGGAATATAGCTCATGAAGCAAGACTGGCAGACAGAGACCCTAGATTTTCCCAGACATGCAGTAGTCTGTGGCTGAGAACTTACTCTGTGCCTAGACTTGAGATGGACTCTGGCTTGAGCATCTAGAAGGGTTGAGGAGAATAAGGTTGGGGAAAAGAGAGGAGGAATGAGGCAGCCACTACAGAAAATAGATTTTTCAGGGAAAAAAAAGCTAGGATGTTTAGAGACTATTTAATTAATGTTGTTTTGTGATACATGGTCTCTCTCCTGCCTATCATGAAGGCTTCAGTGAAATGCCACATTAATTGTCAACGCATTTGCAGTTGGATTTCTCCTTTTTAAGATCTGATCAATTTGCTGAGATTGTTTTCTACTGACACATAGTGCCAGAGCAGGGGTGGTCCAAGGAGACCCCACACCTTTGAGTTACATATAGAAGAGTTTTAGTAGCTTGGCCTGTCCACAGGAGGAAGATCTAATGGTCCCCTGGCTACTTACCTACCCTCATCTTCATATCCCCTGTCCTGAGGCTACCAGGCCACAAAAGCCCCTCTGCTCAAAAATGTTGAACAATCCCAATGAAGAGTCAAAGAGGGAGCAAAGCCTCAAGATTGATTTCACAGTGCAGTCACTTGTAATGCAGGCCCTGAGTCTCAGAGATCTGGGGAGTCATACATAGTGTCCAAATTGGACTTGCAAGCTCATCAATACCACTGCCACCTACAATGGACTGAATTGTATCCTCCAAAAAATTCCTATGTTGAAGTCTTAACCCCTCAATGTGATGGCATTTGGAGGCGGGGCCTTAGGGAGATACTTAGGATTAGGAGAGGTCACAAGCGTAGAGCTGCTGTAATGGGATTAGTACTCTTATAAGAAGAAACACCAAAGAGTTCTTTCTCTTTCTCTCTCTCCCTCTCTCTCTCCCTTTCTCCCTCCTCCCCTCTCCCCCTTTCCCTCTCTCCCCCTCTCCCTCTCTCCCTCCTCCTCCCTCTTTGTCTCCTATGTGAGGACACAAAGATAAGGTGGCCATCTACATATTGAAAAGAGAGCTCTCACCAGAACCCAACCAATGCTGGCACCTTGATCTCAGACTTCCAGTCTCCAGAAGTAAGAAAATAAATGTCTATTGTTTAAGCTGCCCAGTCTATGGTATTTTATTATGGCAGCCTGGGCTAAAACATCACCTCTGATAGGAAACCAGAAATTTGCCCTTCACATACATACTTATTGGAATCCCTGTGGGTTAGGCATGAAAGGAAGTATTAACTGCATTCTACAGGGGAGGAAACTAAGGCCCAGAAAGCAACTTCACTTGGCCAAGACCACAGAGTGACTAAGCTTTGGAGCTGTGATTCAAGTCCAGTACTTTTGAGTCTAAGTCCAATATCTTGGTCCCAGTTCTCAAAGTGTGACCCAGGGACCATATGTTTCATACCATAGCATTTGCTATGCTTAAGCAAGCATAATTGGTAGGTCCCAACCCAGGTTCACCAAGTCACAGCATCTGGGGGTGAGCTCATGAATCTTCAGCTTTGTCATCTGTGGTGTAATTTTTATGCTTCCTAACACTAGAAAAGAAGTATCACTTTGTTCAGACTGCTGTAACAAAGTATCACAGGCTGGATGGTCTTTTATTTTTTTTGTTTTTTTGGATGGTCTTTTATTTATTTATTTTTTAATTTTTATTTATGATAGTCACACAGAGAGAGAGAGGCAGAGACACAGGCAGAGGGAGAAGCAGGCTCCATGCACCGGGAGCCCGATGTGGGATTCAATCCCGGGTCTCCAGGATCGCGCCCTGGGCCAAAGGCAGGCGCTAAACCGCTGCACCACCCAGGGATCCCCTGGATGGTCTTTTAAAAAGGAATGTATTGTCTCTCAGTTCTGGAGGCTAGAAGTCCAAGATCAAGGTGTCAGTAGGGATGGTCCCTTCTGAGGGCCATAAGGGAAGGATCTGTTCCAGGCCTATCTCCTTGGCTTATAGATGGCCCTGAGTCTTCACATGGTCTTCCTTCTGTGTGCATTTGTGTCCTAATTGCTTCTTCCTATAATGACACAAATAAGATTGGATTAAGGCCCACCCTAACAACCCCATTTTAAACTAATCACCTCTTTCAAGATTATATCTCTAAATATAGTCACATTCTGAGGTACTAGATGTAAGGACCTCAACATATGAATATTAGAGGTACATAATTTAGCCTATAACAGAAGCATTGATCTAAAATATGATTCCTATGCTTCATCCCTAGTGAAAAACAAGTCATTTCTCTTTCTCTCCCCCTTCTTCCCACTTCCCACAACTCTAAAAACAAGACTGACTTCAGAAATCCCTGCTTCATGTTCCCATATCTCCCAGCTCAATCGAGGCCTTTGAGAACCCTCAGGAAGCTGGGGTCCTCTCATCCTTCTTTGATAGTGGATGTGCACATGAGTGATGTGTGGAATGTGGCATAGTGCCTTATGAGGAAAGACTTCTACCCTGAGGTGTGCAAGTTGGCTCAGTCTGCATGTTTCTGAGGCCTGTAATTAGCCCAAAATGAAGTGGAAGGCATATTTCCAGCAGCAGAAAACACACCCATCACTCTGGCTCAGCACCAACACAATAAATATTGTCTTTCATGCCCTGTAGCTGACAAGCTCATGTAACTCACACGAAAAAATCAGAACTCATCATCACTTACAGCATCAAGCATGCTAGCCAAAGATATCAGAGAATGAAGACAATGTCTAGGGGGGCCTAAGTACAGACCCTCTTCTTCCACACTGCACATCCTTGAACCACAGCTACTGTAAGGGTGGTGCCATGTGGAGCACTCCAGCTTTACCCGTAAGGCCCAGCGCAGAGGCTATAAATCTCAACCCAATGGGACCCGAGCTATTCTGGGCCCTCTGATGCTCCTCCTACACCACATTTGGCATTTGATGCAAATGGGAGATCTTGTCCCCAGAGACGTTTGCTCACACAGCCCTTTCACACTCTGGAAAACCTGGGCATTTTCCATGGATCAGCTCCAATCCTTGCTCCCCTGTAAAGCTTTGGGCAAAATCCAATGCCATCTCCTCTGAATTCCCCGCACCTGCGGTAGAGATTCCTGGTTTTCCCCCACTCCCTTTGATCACTCAGTATAGAGTTCAATCACACTGGGAAAATCCATTTGTTCTGATAAGTGGCTCCCTGGGCTGGAGAGTTCTAACAACTCAGGAAATCAGACTGCAGCCACTCGTCAGTCCTTCAGCTTCACTTCCTGGTTGCCCAGAGCTGCTGTCCTGGTAGTCCTACTTTCCAAATATCCTGTACTGGAAAGCATATGTGTGTACCTTCCCCCACTCAGCCACCAGGCTGCTAAAGGGCTTCATCCCTGGGGTGTGAGGAGGGAGGTGACAGGGCTATAAGGGCCTCTGTGGAAGCAAGAAGAAAGAAGAAGGGAGGAAAAATATGTGAATACAGCTTCGTGACAGCCACATTCATCTAAGCAGAGACCTGGAGGAGAAATGGGCACACTGGAAGAGAAGGAAATGATCACAAGAGTTAAAACAGGACAAAGGCCCACTGTGCCAGGACTCATCACACTGCTGAAGGCCACTCAGCTTGTTTACTTGGGCTTTTTATGCAGAGGCTGTTCATAGAACTCCTGCCTGATCCAGACATGAGTCCTCTTCACCCCTGTCGATGCAGATAGAAGGCTCAAGAGATGATGTCGCAGTTTCAGAGTGCCTGTATTTTCTGGCAAAGGGCTAAATATTTCTGTATGACCCACCCTGGCCACACCAGGCTCAGCAGGCAGGAGCTGAACCATTTCTAGTAGACATAAAAGCAGCTGCTATGATACTGTCCCATGCAGACAGCTGTGTTTCATAGGGGGGCTTGATGTCATCCCCCAGGCATCTGGGGTGGGCTGGCAAAGCTCCTTCCATCCTGCCTTTGCCTTATTTGTATGCACATCTGTCTCCTTCACTTAACTGAGAGCCCTTCTGGGCCAGCAATGGCCTCTGATTCCTGTCTATCACACTCACCCCACTGCCCACACCCTAGAACCTGGCACTGAAATAGATCATGGCCCAGTGTTTGCAAGGGAGCCCAGTAACTCAGGAAACCTATGAAGTGTGAAGTAACAGCTGCAGATATGGGTCAGGAGATCAGTAATTCTTGGACAGGAAGCCTCCCCCCTGGGACACAGCTCGGGCTGGGGCCAGGGCTGGGGCTGCAGTTGATGTGGAAGCTGTATGCTTCTTAATCTAAAGGAGAGCTGGCTTGCCTTCTCCACCCATGAGGGATGTGCAGAGCCTGCTAAGGAAACACTGGACTTTCCAAAATGCTCCCACACTCCACACTGGCTTTGCAAGACCTTTCTTTTCCTCCTCCTCCACACCCCCCTCCTCCATCTTTGCATGTTTTGACTCTCTTGATTTTACCAGCAGGTTATGTTCACAAAAGAATATGTGAAACATTCCCAATAAGAGAAATAAGTAGAAAATGTCATCCACATTCCACCCACCCAAAGATAGCCACAGTTAAGATTTTGAAATGTTTTCTTCCAATATTTCCTCTAATCTTTCTGAACAGTGAAAGTTTCTGTGTGTTTGCTTTATTTCTACTTCTTAGTGACAACTGACAGCCAGGTGAGGAGGAGGGAGCAGAATGAAGCAATGTAAATGTTATGAGAGTGGCATTTGAGCCCTCGCTAAGCTACTGACATGCTCTGTGGTATTGGGCATGGCTTGACCTTCCCTGAGTTTTGGTTTTCCCATTTGTATAATGGGGTATTGGATGAGGTGAGTTCAGAAATTTCTTCCAACTTAAGGATTCTTTGAATCCATTAAAGAGTAAGGAAGTCTTCAGGGAGAGATTGTTATGTAAGCTGAGATTTAAAAGTGGAAATTCTGTTAGCATATTTGGAAGATAGCAGGCTAGGTGGAAGGAAAGGCAGTCACAAAGACAGAAAGTCTGGAGGACATGAGCTGCCCTTGAGAGACAGACTCTGGAGAGTTGAGTATGTGAGAAGTGTAGTGGGAGATGCAACTGGGGCCAGACACTAGATTCCTGGAATTCCTTCAGTCGAAAGATGGGTCCAAGATGGGTTCCAAGCACAAGGTGTCCGCAAGTCTGGATAGTAGACAATAGATATTGGGAGATGAGCAGGGGACAGAGCCAGCTGTTGCAAATCCAGGTGTAAGATCTCAGAGAAGGTCTGGCCTTGTGAGCCAAGCTGAGAGGGAGGTCAATGGAATAAAGGAGGGCTAGAGCCATGAACTTAAGGACTCCACCAACTGCAAGCATGGCACATATTTGAGGGTAAAGGATTCAAAGAAGCCAGAATGAGAAAGAAAGAGCAGAAGCCCCAACAAGAAAACAACTCAAAAACAAAAGGAAAAAGCATAAAAAGAGTGAAATGATGACCTAGACAGAGTTGAGGTTATCCTGCCATCTCCACCAGCCTTATTCTCCCAAGTTGCGCAGTAATGTGGGATAAGCTGGCAGATGGGAGTGCAGACATTGAGAGAAACAGTCAAACTTCCTAGGAAAGATGTTTGGGGATAAGAATCTGGACATTCATTCACCTATTTAACAAGCACCTCCCCAAGCCTGTTGAGTGGTCAGCCCTTGAGAGAGGGTGCCAGTCAAGCTCTTAACTCTCCCTGTCAAGACTTAAATGTACATAATGGGCATATCAGAAACATCCGGGCATTGCCCAGGACTTTGTCTCAATTTAAATATATTTTGAGGCCATAGCTGTGCTTATGGAATGCCTCATGGTCCAAACACCTTGGCTTTGCACAAACATCATTAACTAGATATAAAGAAAAATGGAGCCTGCGTTTTCATTTACCTATAATACTTTATTATCACAAAATATAATAAGAGAACTTCAGGGCTGGACTGGAATTGGAAGTCACTTAGTCCAAAAGCATTATTACTGACTTAAACAGGCAAATATAAATATTTATCAGACTTGATGTTTCTAAAAAGAGACATAGATTTCTAAATGCAAATGGGTAAAGAAAGCTAGGTCCCCACTCACCAACTTCTCACTGTTATCCACTAAGCAAATGGTATAGACAGGCTTGAAGAGAACGTCCCACAGGATTGCCTCTGGTAGGCTAGAGGCCTTCCAGAAATTTTTCATCAGCTTATATTCCCAAGCAACCTGCCAATACATGGTCTCAGTTCAGATGGACAGACATTTGGTGGCTCGTTGAATAACTTGGGGGATGACTTTTGCAACCTTGAGAGCCCTTTTCAGCTAGTAGGTATTTGCCATGGTTCCTTGCTCCCTTGCCTTTCCTTTTGTCTAAGAAGAAACATTTGAGTTCATCATCTAAAGGCTGTTGCCCCTCTCAGCTAGCTTCTGAAACTTTAAACATGTGTCCTATATAAGAACTCTGACCTTCCAGAAGCAGCTGTGTCTATTTCCCATGCCTGTTGTGAGAGACAGAACCTGATTGGCCCTATGTCTCATCCACTGCACAATTTGTTTTGGCCCAATTAACCCCAAGAAATACCAGTTATTGGCACGCCTGGGTGGCTCAGCAGTTGAGCATCTGTCTACAGCTCAGGGAGTGATCTTAGGATCCAGGATCAAGTCCCAAATCAGGCTCCCTGCAAGGAGCCTGCTTCTCCCTCTGCCTACGTTTCTGCCTCTCAATCTGTGTGTTTCTCATGAATAAATAAATAATTATTTAAAAATGAAAGAAATATGAGTTACAACCTTCGAACCTTCACTTGTCAGTCTCTCTTCCTCTTTCAATAGGAGATTTGGGATCTTTTAAGAAGACCCTGCAAACCCCAGCATGAACTGGTGGACATAAGGAGCCCAGAGAATGCCCTGGTCATGGTGGTGGTGGTGATAATAATAGCAGTAGTAAGAATGAAGGGCTGGATGTGGTCCTGCTTACTATGTTCAATGGGGGAGGTGGGGAACTTCTGCCAGTTCTAGAAGGTACTGAGCCTTGTCCCCAGCTTGACGCGCTGCCCAGTCCCTTTGTCTGTTTGCTACTTACCTTCTTTTTAAATGCTCACAGCATGCTGCATAACTGTGGAGTAGCATGAGCCTCCATGGTGATCATAAAGGCACATTCTTTATCACCTCCCTTCATTATCTATCTGGCCATGATAAAGCCAGCCTTGTCAATGTGGACTGCAAGTCTCCCCCTGCCTCTATCTACAACTGTCACTGGGCTTGCACCTCTGGCTGCAGATTAAATATCTATCATGCTGATAAATAGCTTCTGTAGCAGGGGTAGAAATGCCAAGTCACCTTACAGCAGCCAGTGGCAGACAATCTAACCAGGGCAACCTTGTATAGGAAGCCCAGAATCGAGTGATCAGTTTTACATCTGTGGCACTGTGCCCAAGCTCACCTGTGGTTCATCAGTCCCACAGGTCAGCTCAGATGGAAGGATGCCAGGGAAGCTTGTTGATGCCCTGGCTAGCTAGTGGCTCTAGAATAGCAAACAACCATAATTCTTCTTTTGTTATTCCTAGGCAAAATTGGAGTCTTTGGCCCAAAGAGACACAAGACTGGGCTCGCAGCCTTGGCTTGCTAGGCAGTGTTATGGTTGCAAAATACGAGGTAAGGCGCTTTGGCTGGCTCTACCCAAGACCAGTGGAAGGAAGCAGCTGGGAGCCCTGTGGGGAAGGAAACTGACAAACAGACTCCACACTTGTGCATTCCTACAGCACCCCTGGTAACCAAATCCACCTCCTCACCACAGTAGATGAATTTGCCAGTGAATTTCCAAAGAGTGCAGAAGCTCATGCTGTGGCTTGACAGTTCTGTCCCTAGGGGCCCACCATGACTTTCCTGCTTCATAAGGTGCTCCAGGCTGTCTCTAAAATTCTTGCTGCTCTGAAAGAGAAGGGATAGATTCAGAATTCTGGAGCCCCTTGGGGCCTCATTCTTTTCCATACTAATGGACAAGTTTATCTCCAAGTTTTTTGCATCACTGCTATCTGGCTATTCTCACCCTTGGTGAGTCACACCTCCTTAAGGCGGGGGTTCTCTGGTGTCTCTACTGCCTATGGTGCCATGGAATGCCACTGAGGTTCTGGACATTAGCAAGAGGGAAATGCTGCAAACATCGATACCAATGATGCTAAGGTCATGCCTCAGTCCCAGGCACAGCGTTGAGCATGGCTCCTATGGAGCTTTCTGCCCCATCTCAGGTTGGGCCTGCTCTCCTGCCAACATGTGGCCTCCATCTCCACAAAGGACAGTATGAAGGCTTCTCTATCTTCAGCACAGTTCTCACTAATATGTGACTCAGGGGTCTTCTTGCTGGTCTAGATGCTCTTTGTTAACAGGATCTGAATCTTTTTTGGTTCTTTTGTCAGGAAAGTGTTGTTGAATGAATGAATGATGAACAAATGAGTGACCAGGACTATAAGAAAAAGACTTTTCAGGCTGTGAGTCCTTTGACATCCAACTACTTCCTCTAATTTGCAGCCTAATGGCTCATGTTAGGATTTCTTTCTAGGGCTTAGAGGTGGCAAGCTTGCTGTCTCCTCCCCAGGACAAACTTTTAGGACTGCAAGAGGGTGACTATGTTCTCCCAGGAATCTGCTTCTTTCCATGCTGAATAGTCCTTCCACTTATTTTTCCCCTTTACCCATACTGGTAGTTTTCTTTTTCACACAGCAGGTTGTCCCCAAATCTATTCAGCTGCAGGCCCCAGAACTAAGCTCAAGAGTCTAGACATGGTCTGCTCAATGAGGAGTTACTACTTCCCCCTTCCTGGACAGTGCAACCAACTACCATGGCAGCTTGTTCTCTAGCCACATGACACTCTGGGCCCTGCTGAGTTTTGTGGTCAATGAAACTAGGTATTTTTCTTCTGGGTTCCTTCAGAGCCAGAGATATTTATCAGGCACACAAAATTTGTTTTTAAAACATGATGACTTTTAGGGCATCTGGGTGGCTTCATCAGTTTAAGCGTCTGATTCTTGGGTGCAGCTCAGATACTGATCTCAGGGTCAAGAGATCGAGCCCCACATGGGGCTCTACATTTGGCGCAGAGTCTGCTTGAGATTCTTCCTCTCTCTCCCTCTACCTCTGCCCTTCCTGCTCATTCTCTCTCTCTCTCTCTCTCTCTCTCTCTCTCTCTCTCTCTCTCCCTCTCTTAAATAAATCTTTTAAAAAATGATGGCTTTCTATGTGATCCTTTAAAGAGTCATCTTGTTGAATTGGGCCAAGATGCTACAACGAGCAATAACTACATTTTTATCTCCAAGCCTTATATAAATTTGATTAATTTGGAAAATGTACCTTCTATGCCTTTAAATTTGGGACTGGAGAAGATTAAGAACAGAGTTCTGGGACATGTCACATTTGATCTCTCTTCAATGTTGAACCCCAGCTCTCAATGACTAGTCTTTTGGTGTAATTGTTCAGGTGGTTGTGAGTCACCCCAGTGCTATGAACATTCAACTCATATTTCTGAGAAGGTCATGAGAATCCTGGTTAAGTGGCTTAAAATACTGAGATTCCTAGAATGTCACAAATGGAAGTGATCACTTGCCCCTTTTTTTCATTGAAGAGGCAAGACAAAAGCCCAGAGAGGGGAAGCGTTTGCCTAAAGCTACCAGTGTAGCAGAACAGAATGAAACTTTGCCCCCATGCAGTCCAGACCTTGTCCTCCATATGAGGCTTCAGCTTCTCTTTGCTGAAGGGGACAATGGATAGTATCATTTTTTTTCCTTCATGAGAATACTTGACGTTTCCTTCTAATTGACATTGAAAATAAAAGCAGAGACATGACACCCCACAGTCCCTTCTCTAGTACAGCAGTGGAAATTCAGAAAGCATCATTCTTTTTTTTCCATTTGTCACTGAATGCCACCCAGCTCTCACGTAACCAATGTCAAGAGAAATCCCTGGATGCCACAGCAGTGGCCCTTCTCCCCTCCCCTAAAGACACCGGCTGTGATGGCTTACACAATGACTAACGTTAAGTGGAATCCATAAGGAGCCCCTCAGACACTAAGACTGGGGCTAGACCACGAGGCAAGTTGGGGATAAAACCCTTAGCAGAGTGCCTAGACATCCATTAGTTATTTTGAGCTCTTGTCTGAGGGTGAGAAGCCTGTGTACATATTTTCATGAATACTTTTCACAGATTGGGATTGAAAGGAAGAAAAAAGCATTGAATATAAAAATTTTGCCAGTACACTTCTTAACCAACCAATAAGTTTTTCATCTGTTCCATTTGATATTTGGAGTTGTTCTTTTTTTTTGACTTCTAACTCTAAAATTTATACACATCTCTTTCACTGGAAGAAAGAAGTTATTTCTCAGAAGCTGAGCAAACCAGCTCACTAGTTATATATATTTGTGCTTCCTGCTGGGCCTCTGGCCCTTTCTCATTGGTATCATTTCTCTCTGACTCCTAGGCCTAGCCCATCATGGCTATTGATTGTGTCTCTCTAGCTCTCTGTTTCTGTCTTCTCTCTCTCTCTCTCTCTCTCTCTCTCTCTCTCTCTCTCTTTCACTTGTTCTCAGATTGTGTCTCTTCATTTCTCTTTTTTCTGCCTCTTTCTCATTCTGTCTCTCTTCTCTCTGGCCTTAGATCCATCTCCCAGGCCCTAAAATCTGGAGGTTATAGTAATCCCTCCCAGGAACAAGAGCATTTTCCCTTCAAACTTGTAGCTGTGTCCCTTGCCCCCGGTTGTCTAACTTTGAACAATGATTGTTAATAGAATATCTGATATTGAGGATTTAGCACACACTATTCTCAATACCAAAAAATAAAAGTGCTCCTAGGCTTGGGAAAATATAAGGTAAGAAAGAAGGGTAACTTCTGGGACTCCTTGGGCCTAATCTGGCATGCAAAAATGCACCCTGGGCCTTTGGAGGTGGCTTATAGTGAGAGATGCTTGGAACCACTTGAAGGAGGCAGAACCTTCATTTGGGGATATCCTCCCCCATATTACACCTCTCCATGGCTCCCTATTGCCCTCCAGACAAAAATGAAACTCTTCAGCCTGGAGGACAAGGTCAGGTGTGCTATATCCGGGCTATCATCTCCATCTTCACCGTTCAACATGTCTCGCATATATCTCTTATTCAACCACCCCAAGACTTCTACTTTTCTCTCAATCCACCCTCCATTTCCATGGCTTTATGCCTTTGCCCATGATGTTTTCTTACCTAGAATTCCTTTTCCTCCTTCTATACCTCTCAACTGACAATCTCCTGTAAATTAAAAAAAAAAAGCCTATTCATCTTCTAAGCCCAAATCAAAAGTTGCCTCAATGGTTCAGCAATTTAACAACTCTTTATTGAGCATCTACAATGTACTAGATACTCTTCTAGCTACTGGAAGCACAATTTTGAACAAGTCAGATAAAGTTTCTGCCCTTCTGAAGCTTTTGGCTTTGGTGAAAGAGACAAATATTAATAAGATAAGCACACCAATGAAGGTATGATAATATCTGGGCTGACAGCTATGAAGGAGGGGTCCAGGATGCAATGAGAACATGTAATGGAGTACTTGATCTAGTATAGGAAGTCGGAGATGTCTTCTTTATAGAAGCAGTATATGAGCTGAGGCATAAATAGGAGGAATCAAGTAGGTTAGAGCTAAAGAGATAAATATGTGCAAGGGCCTTGAGGTAGGATGTTCATCTGTGTTTCAGGAAGAGCCAAGAAATCAGTGTATCTAGAATGGCAGGAGATAAGGTCAGGGATGTGAGCAGAACCAGTTTAGGCAGGGCTTGCAGGGCAGAGGAATGAGTTTGGATTTTATTCTTCATGAAATGGAAAGTTACTGGAAAGTTCTGAACAGTAGTCACAAGATTTGTAAGCCTTCTCCTGGCTGCTGCATGGAGAGTAGACTTTGAGAAAGTAGATAAGAACAAAGGCATGGAGATGATTTAGGAGACCATTGAAGTCATCCAGGCAAGAGATGGTGGTAACTGGGACCAAGATGGTACAGCAAGTATGGGGAAAAGAGATATTTAAAAGTTAGAGTTGATGTAACATAACATACATTGGAAAGTGAAAGGGGTATGGGCAGTAGAGACATTTATTGAGTGTAAATACAGGAAAGGAGAAAAAACTTGGAGAAGCTCTTAAATTTTGCTTTATACCAATTAGAATTGAACATGGTAATATTAACTAACAGGTCTTCAGTGTAGTAGAGGTAATTCTGTGTTCCAGGCTCCTTCCCCTACATTTTACATGTATTACCTCACTCTTCCCCAAACCCAGTAAAGTAGATGATGATGATTTTCATTTTTAAATGAAGTAACTGAGTCCCAGAGATTAAATAATTTCACAGCTGGTCACTGAGGAAGCAAAGATTTAAACCAGGCAGTTGGGCACATGAGTCTGGACTCCTAAGTACTAGGTTAGCTGCTGTTCATATTATAGGTGATTGGAGCTATGGCTCAGGCGCTCAGAGGATAGGTCTGGGCTGGAGCTGGAGTTTTAGCAGTCACAGGTACAGAAGTTATCACTGAAGTTGTAGAAGGTGGATGAGCTGGGCTAAGGGAAAGGTCACCATGACACCTTTGCCCTCAGCTTCCCAGCAGTTTTCTCTTGGTCTGCCATAGGGAGCCTTTTACAGTCAGACCCACCTGAAGGCCCTTCCACCCGCTGGACAATTCCTGGTGTGTGCCAAAGAAGGTAGGCTTCTGGTTTGGGAACTCCACTTTGGAGACCACAAGAGTCCCCTTGGACCCAGGGAAGGTCTTTGCCAAATCAATGTATGCTTTATTTATCACATATAGTGAAGAATGGGAAGGCCTGGGCCCCCTCAATGAAAAAGACTGGACAAGCACCTTAGCTACATTGGTCTTTGGGTACTGAAAGAGAACTGTGTAATCTGCAACACAGAAGTGTGTGATTTTGAATTTTATAAAAGAATCAATTGTAACAAAATGGAGATTGAAAAACTAGTCCTTCTATCCCAGGTAGTGTGAAAAACACTTTACTCTTCTGGTTCCCCACCTGGGGATAAGTCAACACGGAAGGGACTGACATTTGTGCTTTTAACTCATTCCCAAGGTGACTCCTAAGTCAGGAGGAACCAGTGAACCAATGGTGTAGAATGATCTATTCTCTAAACACATGCACAATCTCTACCTTCCTATGGCCATACAATCACTCCTTGCACACTTCAAGGCTAAGGAAGGCACCTATTCTGAGATATTGGCTCTGATCTTGAAAAATTGTCTACTCAGAGTGCTGATTGGCAGCTGGATCCCTGCAAGACTCAACTGAAGCAGTGTTTATGGTCATAAGGTGCCTGGATCAAGTCTTTCTGCTGATCTGCTGCTCAGGTTGAGTCCTTATTTAGACTCCTAGCCCATCTTCAGGATGTCTCAGGAATCCCTGCTGTGTACACCATCTCTGTCTGCAAGGACTACTGCTGGCTTCTGTAGTGCAGTTACTGGTGCCACCATGTTTTCTCTCCTTTCTCCTGACCAATGCTCCCTGCTTGCCCGCTAGAGTGTGAGAGGACTTGATTTGTTGACACATCTAACTGCTTCCATATCCACCCCAACAATGTCCCCTTCATCTGACTCCAAAACTACTTCTATTGTTTCCCCAAACCCTCCTTTGCATTGACTATAGCCTTGCAACTATGCTTGATGACCTCCGTTGAAATACCTCTTAGAAAAAAAAAAAAAGAAATGCCTCTTAGTCTTCAGCTTTTGCCTCTTCAAAGCAATTATGGCCATGCTGCCCCTTTAACTTGTTCATCTGAATGGAGAGTGGTGCTCCCAAGTATTTGTGCTTTGGAGCATGAGTTGGCTATTTTCTTTGAATGCTGTGTGTTAGCATAGTATGGTGACAAGAGCCAAGAACAGGTGCTCAGGAAGCATGAATTTAAGTCCCACCACCCCAAATAACTCACTGTACATGTCTGGGAATCCCTACCTTTCTCTGAGCCTGAGCATCCTCATCCACAAAATTGGGCTGCCTTCCTCACAGGCTTTAACACTGAAAGAATAGAGGCCTTAAAATAGGCAAGTCAATTTGCATAGGAGAAGAGCAAAGAGGAAGACTTGTCCTATTAGATAGTAAGATGTAATACAAAGTCATGGCAATTTTAAAAACAACAATACGTACTGCTATAGGAAACCACAAAACTGGCTAGATCTCCACCTCACACAACATATGAAAATTGATTTCTGATGGATTAAAAACCTACATATGAAAGATTAAAGCAAAAAAAAAGAAAGATTAAAGCATAAAGCTATTGGAAGAAAATGTAGGAGAAATCCCTTTAGCCTTTGAGAAGGCAAGGATCAGACCTAAAATACAACCTTCAACCCATATGAGTTGATAAATTCAACTAATCAAAACCAAGGATTTCTGCTCATGAGATGATCACATTGGGAAAAAAGATAAATAACTGAGTGGTAAATATATTTGTGATGTGTAAAACCAAACCAAGAAGAAGGCATTGTTCAGCAAGAAGACAGGAACAACAATAACAAACAGATAAAAAATTTGAGTAGGCAATTTACATAATGGCCAATAAACATGTGAAAAAATGCCCAAGCTCACTAATAATCAAGGATATGCAAATCAAAACAGTAAGAAACTTGGCCTCAATCAGTTTGGCAAATATTAGAAAGTTGAAAAACACCAACTGTCAGCAAGGACTAAGTGAAACTGGAGCTTTCATGCCCCTCCTGGTAGAGTGTAAACTGCTCTGCTGTTTTGGAGAGCAAACCAGCAGGGCTTAGTAACATTCTGTACACCTGTACTTTATGAACCACTGAGCCCACATCTGGGTGCCTATCCCAAAGCAAGTCCCATCAGGACATGTACAAGGATAGCCACTGTGGCACTGCATGGAACTGGGGATGAGACATTTTCCATCTCCAGGAGAGTGGATAGTTTAAATAGAAAACTAAGAATCAGTTTGAAGTAACTAGATGTATGTGCAGCATGGACTGATCTCAAAATTATAGCACTGATTTTATTTTAAAATAAGAAACAGAATAAGATTTATAGCACAATAACATTTATGCAAATTAAGAACACATACACAAAACAACACTATATTTTACAAGAACACATACATATTCAGAGACTCATCTCAAATGCATTAGAGTGGGTGCCCATGGAAGGGGGAAAGGATGTGGGGATATGAAATAAAGGAGGGAAAACAAAACAAGAAAGGGGCCTTGTATACCTTGTCAGTGATTTTCATAGCCAGCCCTGAAATGAGGGGTGGATTTAATTCAACTAAGCACCTGAGGTCCACAAGTAAGTTTTAGTCTTTTAAAGGGAAAAAGGAGGAGAAGGGATGAATAGGAGTAGCTGCTCACTGGGTAAGAACTTCACTCTTGGGGTGATAAAAAAAAAGTTCTGGAATTAGAAAGGGGTAATGGTTGCACAACATTGTGAATATACTAAATGCTGTTGAATTGTACCCTTTAAAATGGTTAAAATTATGAATTTTATGTTATGTAACTTTTATCTCAATACAACCAAAAAGAATATCAGAAAGGGAGACAGAACGTAAAGACTGCTAACTCTGGGAAACGAACTAGGGGTGGTAGAAGGGGAGGAGGGCGGGGGGTGGGAGTGAATGGGTGACGGGCACTGGGTGTTATTCTGTATGTTAGTAAATTGAACACCAATAAAAAATAAATTAAAAAAAAAAAAAAAGAAGAGAAGGAAAGAGGAGCTGGCCATTCAGGGCTCCTTGGAATGCAGCCTGCGCTGCAGCCTTTTCTCATAACAACCCTGTCTCCTTGCCCACAGGCCCTTGAGGCCAGGTTCCCTACTACAGCACAAGGATGTCTTGCGCCTGGGTCTGGCCCTGTGCAAAAATGGCATAGATAGCATAGCAGTGCCCTGGCCTATGCCTCCCCGGGTACCTAATCCTGGACCTAGCTACCTCACAGATGCATGGTGAGGATCTAGTGGGTTGATGTATGGGAAAGAGCTCAGCACCTGACAAAGCGCTACGCTAGTGTGAGGGATTGTTGGGGATATTTATGACCAAGCCAAATTGCTCACAAGGCAATTTTCTCTCCCTTATTCCTTCCTGACATGGCAGCCAATTTCCATTTTAGAGACTTGGGACTTTGAGGAAGCAATATCACAATCCTTCCCTTCTTTCCCAGGGCTTGCCAAAAATTTGGTCATCCCTCCTGATGTCAAATTAAAACAACTGAGAGTTGTGCAGTGCAGGGAGGTGGCTTGGGGCCAGAGTTTAGAGTCCATCACTCAGACACAGGATGGCTTCTCAAGCAAAGGTTGCTTTGTCCCACAGCCCCAGGCCTATACCATGTATGTGTGCAGGTTCTCATTTATGCATCACACTGTATGCCCAGGGGCCTTAATCTTCACCCTACATGGAAATGTCTTCAGAGTAGCCAACTCTGGCACAGGTAGGACACTTCCATGCTGCAAGACAAACTGATGGGAGGCATCAGGACATTTCCTCTTTAGAGGGGCTTTGGGCAGCTATTTCTCTGCTTGGAGGCCCATGTAGTTACCTGACTGGTACTCCAGATGGGTCTCCACTGGGTCTCCAGATGCTTAGGAAAGCAGCCCTCCCATGAGTCTTGGTGTTCAAACTCAGCACCTTTGGTCAGGAAAGGTCAATGCTAGAGCTGGTAATGCTAAAATTCCAATGCTTGTGCCTTTGTTCCATTACAAGCCAGATCACCCTGAGCAGCCCACACATACCTTTCTGTCTGAGGAAGCCCTTGACTTAGACTCCTCTTTCAATAGGGAGATTGCTGCCTCCTCTCTGCCTCTCCATCAATGTTACTGTTGTCCAGCAGAGAAACAGCATTTAAACAAAGATGAGGGCAGCCTGGGTAACTCAGCAGTTTAGCACCGCCTTCAGCCCAGGGCCTGATCCTGGAGACCCTGGATCGAGTCCCACATCCGGCTCCCTGCATGGAGCCTGCTTCTCCCTCTGCCTGTGTCTCTGCCTCTCTCTCTCTCTATGTGTCTCTCATGAATAAATAAATAAAATCTTAAAGAAAAGATGAATGTGTGACGGGCACTAAGGAGGGCGATTGATGGGATGAGCACTGGTGTTATACTATATGTTGGCAAATTGAATTTTTAAATTTGAATTTAATTTTTTAATTTTGAATTTAAAATTCAAAATTTTTAAAAATTTTTAAAGAAAGATTTGAATATGTGTCTCCCCTGCTTTCAAACATTGCAAATACAAATGCTTCCACCTGGGGATCCCTGGGTGGCGCAGCGGTTTGGCGCCTGCCTTTGGCCCAGGGCGCGATCCTGGAGACCCGGGATCGAATCCCACATCAGGCTCCTGGTGCATGGAGCCTGCTTCTCCCTCTGCCTATGTCTCTGCGCCCCCCCCCCCTCTCTCTCTCTGTGACTATTATAAATAAATAAAATTCTTTAAAAAAAAAAAACAACAAATGCTTCCACCTGGCTTTCAAGGGTCTCCATGATTAGGCCCCTAGCAGTTTTTCCTGCTTTATCTATTGTCTTCTCCTACACCTCACCCTTTAGCTAAAGCATTTCCCTGTTCTTATGAACACATCAGGCCTTTTTCCTATCCTAGACTTTGCACATGCTGTTTCCCTTACTAGGAATTTCCTGTCCTATACTTCTGCCTTGAAAACTCCTACTCATCCTTCAATATCTTCCTCATTTCTCCCAGACAGGATAAGTCACTGCTTCCCCTGGGCTTTACAGTAAATATTCATTAAGCTGCTGCTGGGTGCCAAGCACAGTGCCCGGCCTTAGGGGGTACAAAGGGAATCAAGTCATACGTAGTCTTACACTCACAGAGCTGGCAGACTAGTAAGTGAAAAGAGATGGGGGTGGGAAGGGAGAGAGAGAGAGAGAGAGAGAGAGAGGGAGAGAGAGAGATTTAACAAAGAAAGAGATAAAGAAGGGCAATATGAGTGAGCAGTACAAGCCAGAAAATGAAAAAGATGAGGTGGTATGACAAAAGAGTAGCTGAATGGCCACTTTAGACTGGGTGGCCAAACATGGTGACATTTAGGCCAAGGACTGAATGTCAAGAAGGAACCAAAGCACATGGAGCCAAAAGACCTGACTCTTCCACTTACTCACTGCACATCTGTAGCCAATCACTTAAATTTCTTATGCTGTGGTTATTGTATGTGCAAAATGGGTAAACCCAGCTTGTCAAGTAAATGAGAGGCTTAAATGGAACCACATGTGCTTGGAGCAAAATGAGCCTTGATAGGCCAATATCACCACAGTTGAACAGCCATTTAGTCTATTCCTTTGTTTAATCTAGGGACCCTGAGGCCTGATGTCACTCTAGCATTGCTTCTGGCCCCAGTTTTTGGGCTGTATGAATGTAGTGCCCTAGTTGGCCCTTGGTGTCTCCTGAGACAGTGTTTGTGCAGGCATCCACACCCCTGCTCCCTGGGGTACTCTCTGAGTCCCCAGGATGCCATTGCTGCTATTCTCTGGCAGGGCTTGTTGCTAGAACAGAATTGCACAGATAGCTGATATATATATGGCATCTCCAGGAGCCCCCCTGGGCATGGTGGGCTGTCTCTGTGAAGGGAAAAATCTTCATTTGGCTGGGAATGTGACTGGGGAGGACTGATGGCTTTTCTTGCCCTTATGCAGAGCCGATGGTCAGGCTGTGCTGTTGGTGGTGTCACTGTCAGGAACTCTCCTCGCCCTATACTGCCTCCTTTATGATGAGCAGCCCCAGTGGCTTCCCAAGGACCTTTCGATGGCTACTCCACAGCAGGCTGGGAGCAGAGGGACAGGGCAGTAAATTGGGCAGAGGCAGAGAATACGACAAGCCATGACTTGAGCCTTGGGGTGGAGAGTCACAGGCAGGGGCAATGAGCAGCTGAATGGGCAGGTGATGGGAAAGGATAGCCAAACCCTCTGGACAAAGGCTGAGATGGAGAGCCATCCAGCCAAGGGAGTACCGAGAAGACAAAAGGATCATTCTACAGGAGATCTGCCCATGACTTTGCTCCCTCACAGGTAGCTCATTGCTAGGGGTACCCATCAAAAACAACTCCCAGTGATGGCACACTGACCAGGAGCTCACTAAAGTCCAGAAGGCTTCACAGACCCCCACCCTTCATTGTTGTCCAGGCAGCCATCAGCAGTCCCATTTGGCATTTAACTCAGAGCTGGGACTCTGCCCCAGCATGCCTGTTTCCCCTGCCTTGCTCTTTTTCTGAGTTCTTGCCGCATGAGGCAGGGTTTAGGATGGCTGGAGGAATGGCACTGGGGTTAGGGGTTGGGGTCCAGGTCCTTAGGCTCAGCACAAAGTCCACTGAGGCACAATCTTCAACAGTTCCAGAGCCTCAGATACAGGGAGAGGTGGAGGGACCGGACAGGCTAGGGCTCAAAGAAATGGGCAGAGGGAGGCTGAAAAGGAAAGGGGTAATTAGAAGGGGCTGGGGAGGCAGGTTGAGGGAGAGAGGGAGATGAAGAGGGTTGGTTACGGGGAAGAGCTGTGAGAAGTGAGGGCTGGATGGTAGTGGGGAAATGCCATCTAGAGAAGACAGAGGAAATAGAGGGCAGGGTGGGGTAGGAGAGGAGGGCAGAGATGGACTGAAAGGACAGCAAATGAGGGAAATGATTCTGAGAGGTGAAGGAGGGAGAGGAAGAGGCAGGAGGTGGGAAAAGAGGAGGAGAAGGAGACAAGGAGGGGAGGAAAGGCAAAGGAAGGGAGCTATTGAGGAAGAAACAGGAGAGGAGGAAGGAGAAAGAGAACAAGGGGGCTGGGAGGGCAGCCAGGGAAGGAAAGAGGGTGAGGGAAGATGGAAACAGTAAAGAGCCAGAGAAAGGCAACCAAAAAAAGGCTTAAAGGCAGGAGAGGACCATTTCAGATGGCACTTGTGACCTGGATGAGAGAAAAGACCAGCAACGCACGTGAAGACTCATTTCAAAGGGAATGTGACAGTGGGCTGCTGGCCAGGCTCCCAGAAGACACTGAGGCATTTCCCCAACAGGGTCAAGCCAGCATACCTGCATGACCCGCTGATTCTTTCCACTCCATGAGAGACACTTGTGCCAGCCTCCTCTCGGTGAGCCCTGCCACCCTGCAGAGCTGACCACTAAGCTCTGAATTTTGGGTGCTGGCCTCGTTTAAGAGGTAGCTAAGCTTTTCCAGCTGTCATCACTCCCTGGCCATGACTCACCAGGATAGGGACCCAGAAGTCTCCTTCCCTCCCTCTCCCCTTCCTTCCTTCCTTCCTTCCTTCCTTCCTTCCTTCCTTCCTTCCTTCCAACCTTCTTCCTCTGCTCAGAACTAGTCACAGCCTTACCTCACCCCAGTGAGACAGGTGGAGGTCTGGACCCAGCTCCAGGTCCAGGTCAAAGCTCACGATGGAAGCCAGGCAGCACCCAGCTGCTTGTGTAGCAATGCCTCACAGCCCAGACGGCTGCTAGCTAGCACCTCCACTCCTTTGTGTAGCAGGGTAAAAGCTACCTCCAGCTCAAATTTGTGGATTTGCAGGGCCACTATTCCAAAGTACTAGGTCTTCCCAAATTTAAGGTGGCATGGTACAGATCTAGTAACAGTCATCGGCTGTGAAAAATATACTCTTAAAATAACAGGCAAACATGAACTAATGGATAGGATTTCTGTGCCATTTACAAATGATTCAATAGAAAGAAAGATTGGAAAATAGACAAAAATCAAGTTTCAGCCAGCTCCAACTCAAAATCCTCAAATGTCACCTGTCAGTGTTTCAGTGCTTACTCCATCTGGCTGTGATGTTATCTCTGCACTTAGATAAACAACCCACCAGTAACTTAAGGTTTGGGCCCATAGTTACTCAGTTGGAGGCTGCTCACTTGGACTTTGGGTGGGCCTCAGGGGCAGCTTCCAGGTCACTTGCCCATAGTAACCCGTCTTTGAAACCCTCACACCATGGGATCTTTCTGAAGCTGTCCCACAGCAGACACAATTAGCTTTCAGCACATTTGGACACAGTCACTAGCTCGCTCTGCATTGTCTTTGGGCCAAGGAAAACTATTTCCTGTTCTATAAGATCAGAACATAAAGGGAAGAGCATGACCGTGCCTGCAAAATGAGCGGCATTCCTGGCACTCTTTGCAGGCAGATCTCCTCTTTCCTAGACTCTGTTTCCCCACCTACCCTCTGGCCCACATTGGTTTATTTCTAGAAACCACTGCTGTGCTATGGACACACTGGGTACACACTTGTTTCCTTGTTTCCTAAAGGGCTACTCTTTTCTTCCATAGGTGTATTAGGAAACACAGACAAATCCATACATGTTAAAATATAGACAGACTGGTTCCCTCATTCTTTCAAGAAACATTTTTTGGCATCTTCTCTGTGCCAGGCACTGAATGACAACAAAGAGATTGAGCTACGAAAGGTTAACTTGATCAAGCAGGGCCCAGGGGATCTCTGGAGACCGCCAAATCGGGGTGGCTTTGAGAAAGGCCAATTTCAACTTGAAGCCTAGGGAACTGGTCTCAGCCTTTGTAGAAGAGGGGCCAAGGAGGAGAAGAGACTAGGACCATGGCTTCTGGGCCCCACCTGAGGAGGCATTCCTGGGCCAGCGTGGCACTCTCCCAAATTGTTTTAGTGTTTAAAAGGAAGACTCCAACCCAGCCTGTCTTTCCAAGCACATTGCATATCCAAGTGCTCAGCGATGAAATCGATCTGCAGAGGTGACTCACAGGCAGACAGCCAGCGCAGTCACGGATCCCTGTCTGCATTCCCAATTTGCCTGCTCAGGTTGTCGCCTTTTTAATGTTATTTACCAAGCCCAGTGCCCCCATTGCCTGTCCCCAGCGCCTGATAGAGCCCTCCAGCCATTGTCCCTGTACGCCTGTCACATCTTGTCAATGCCTTCTTGAATTCAACAGGTTTGGGCAGCCTGTCTACAGGCTTGCCTGTTCACTCCTGGGGCCCCAGGATCCAAGAAAGTGGCCTAGTGGATGCAGCCCCATCAGCGATCCCAGCAGGTCCCAGAAGGAAATGTCCCCCAGCTACACCTCCCCTGCTTTCATTGGGCAAGAAAGAGAAGGGGTTGCCAACAGTAGTCCTGCACATGGCACTGTCCTGCTGGCAGTCGTGGTCAGTGTCAGTGAGACGCGGGGGCGGGGGTGTGTGTGTGGAATGGGGTGGGAGGGGATCCTATGTGGAGGGGGGATAGGGAGGCCTAGGGAGGCCCCTGAAGAACTTCCTCCTGCCATGCTCTGTGCCCGCGGTTGCACTTATCACCTGACCCAACCCCCCACTCTAGCCCGGGAGTCTGGGGGGGGGTCCCAGTTCCCTGGGGTCCAGGTCCTGCAAAAAGGGTCCTGCGTGTAGGATGGGCAAGGGCTTGGAAAGTGCATGTTAAGCTCCACTCGTGGCGCGAGAGCGCCCCCACCATGCTCTGCGGCCAGGGGTGGAACAGCAACTGAGCGAGCGTCCTTGAACCTGAGACACCTGGCCGGCCAGCCCCTTCCAGACCCTGGCCCAGGCTGCTGCTCATCTCCACCAGCAGCCTACTCACTCATCCTCACTTGGCCTCCAAGACCTGGGTCCCAAAGGCTTCTCCACACTTCAGCACTGGACAGGCCCCACCTCCTAGAGCCAGAGTTCTTCAAAAAGCCGGAACAGAAGGGTATCCAGAGACCTTACTCATTATATAGATAAGAAAACAGGCTGCAAATTCAAGGCAGACCTTTGTTCATGGACAGTGCTAGGAACTTCTGATTACTATCATCTTACCGTGCTCCCACTCGACACTAGTCCTGAAGCCTCTCTAACCATCTACCTTTTCCTCTTAGACTGGCAAAGAGAGTGAGGCTATGCCTCAGGAACTCAGACCCTCAAGATCCAGAGGATTAACCTGCAAATTCCAGGGATACCCATTCCTCCAGCTGGCCTCTGATTCCACCACTCCGGGAAGAAGTTGGAAGGACTTAGATGTGGCACAAGCCCAGATTATGTAACTGAGTTGGCATTTAAATAACCTAACAACAAATTGCCCAATTTAATTTTCTTACTCAATCCAATAAAGAAGAAACAAGAAAACGTATTCTAATTAAATACATTGATCCATAGGAACTGGCAACTCTGAAGGTCTGCCTGGAAGTTAGCAGTTACACAAACTTGAGTGACACAAAGATATGAGTTATAAGACAAAACTCATCCTCCCCCCCTTCCACAGAAAGGCTTCAAAGTGTCCTGAAAAACTCTTCCTTTAAAATAAATGGGAAATTGAGCCCAAAAGGAAAAGAAACCCATCCAAGTCCAGCCAGCTAGGCCAAGTTAATTTTCAGGGTCTGTGGAGCTCAAGAGAGCATCAGGTTCGTGCTCTACTGTAGCCACAGACTGGGGCCCTTGGCCTTGGTCTTCAGCATCCTTGACCAATTGGATCCTTGGACCTGGCATGCCATCCTGCTTGCCAAGACAGCTCTTCTGCATCCTCCAAACTCTTAAGCAAATATCAAGTTCTCAGGGACAAATTTGTATATAGAGAACAAAATAGCAGTTTGCTCAGACCCCCTTAGAGTACTGCCCAGTTTGAGTCCTGTAAGTACTAGTAGGTAAAAAGTTGTGGAAAAGAGCAGAGTGTCACCAAGTCTGGGGGAGCCAAGAAAGAATGGCTTGATTAGAAATAAGGATTTAATGCCTTCTTCCCCAACTCTCCCATTGTGCTATGCCCCAGGTTTCCAAGGGAAGAAATTTCCAAGTCTTTAGCAAATAGGGGCCTATCAGATCCTACACTGTAGGGGATTGGTAGGATCTGTAGAACCCTATCAGATCCTACACAGATATGGCCCTGGTCCAAGACACAACACCAAGCCCCTTTGGACCTATGTTTAGCAAGCCTTTTAGCTAGAAATGCATCTTCATCACCCTCCCAAATGGTGCCAGCTGTAGCTGGCTTGGTTTTGGGTCTTAAATCAAAGCTGGATTGTCCTTCCAGGGAAATGTCTGCCTTGGAGAAAAGCAAAATTACTTAGTATTTGGCAGCTCAGTCCATGCCAGGGGAAGGTGACCTGCAACAGAACCCACAGTCAGTGTGGCAAGTCATTCCTCATGCTAGAACCAGATGGCATCCCATACCAGCCTACCCCACGTCCCTGTTGAGCTTGTGGAGCTCTGCCTTCAGTAGGGCCCTATAGGGACCAAGTCCCTATCCACACTTCCAACCCCAAGTAGCCTCAGCTATGGGAAAGGCACTGCGAATACCACACGGAAGAGGTGGTGGTTGTTTTGAGGTGGATTTCTGTGAGGGCCCCTTCAGAGCCCTGATGACAAAGAACAAGTCATGACAAGGTCTAGAGGAAGAGGGATCAAGGCAGAGGACAGTAAGTGCAAGGCCACCAAGACAAGAAGAAGCTTGGTGGGAGTGTGGGAGGAATTAAAAGAAGACTGGAGGGCTTCTGGAAGAGAAAAGCAGGAGAAATGAAAGAGCAGGCAAGGTCAAAGACATAGCCTGGGCTTATAGCAGACAGGACCTGGAGACCAGTCATGAGTTAGGATCCTATTATAGGAATAATGGGAAAGCACTGGGAGGTTTGAAGTAGGGAAATGGAAAGGATTTCAGGGAGATAAGGTAGAAACAAAGACACTAATCTGAAGGCAACTGTAGGCACCTACAAGAAAGCTTATGGGGGCCTGGACCAGGGTGGGACCAGCAGAAGTGGGAGAGGTTCGTGGATCCTGACTTTACTTTGAGAGTTAAGCAGAGAGTATTTCCTGGCTGGTTGGATATACTGGATGAAGGAAAGAGGTGAGTCTAGGATGACTCCGATGGTTTGGCCTAAGCAACTGGAAGGGTAGGTTAAGCCATTACTCATGGGGAGGATGGTAGGGAGCTAATTTGGAAGAAAAGCAATCAAAAGCTGAGTTATGATAGTGTTGATTTTGAAATGCGTTAGTGTTGTCAGGTAGGCTTTTGGATATCCACCATTATCTGGTCACTCCCTTCATGAGCCATTGGAACAATTATTCATATAATCATTTTCTTTAAATCAACCTTAAATAAGTTCATTTTTTCTTTAACTCCATGCTAAGCAATAATATTCATGACATCAAGGGTTTCATAGACTACTAGTATTTTTTTCCTCGATACACATTAAAATTCATATGACAAACATAGTTACTAGGTCTTATTGAAGTTCAATCCTGACATTTCCTCCTTACCCAACCCTTAGCAAAGTCTGGGCACCTGGCATATACAGATTTGAATTCAGCCATTGGCTTTGATGCCTAGGATCCTTCAAGGGCATTTGAAGGAATTGCAGTGGGGCATTCAGAGAAGAAGACCTGGTCCTGAAGCTCAGAGAGGGCCTGAGGGCAGCCTCCCGATTGCTAGGGAACCCTACTGAGCCCTCAGCTTGGTAGGGGGTTTCACAGAGCAGAGCCCACCACCCTTTTCTTAGGTCCATGCGCCCTCTGGTGGTTAGGTTCTCTGACTCTTTGCACTGGGGGGGCTTCTGAGCTCGCTTCCAGGCTATGCAGAAGTGGGGGACCCTCTACCTTGGCCTCCTTTCAAGGGAAGGGGAAGGGGTCAGATTAGCTTTAGGCTCAAAACTAAGGGACAGGATGGGCTTAAGTGGGGGCAGCAGTTTGCAAGCCAGGCTGAAACCACCAAGAGTCAGACCAAAAGGGGAAGAAGAGTGGTGGGTAGGAGTAGGGGCTTTTGTTATCCATAGAAGGTCGCCAATGCAAAGAAAAGCACACTGATAGCCATATACAAATAGGGCAATTTACCTTAGGTGGGTATTTTCAGAGGAAAATACAAAACACTCCAATTCTAATATTTCAAAATTAAGAGCAGGGAACATCAGACTATGCTGAATAAATACAACACATAATGGAAAATGTATTTCAGTTCTTATATTACAGCCAGTTATGGGAGAGAAGCGGGGGCGGTGACCAGCAACAGGCAGGAGAGAGTCATGCTCTTGCAGAAAGCAATCAAGGAGGGGACTGGGAGGGGCAAAGAGACACTGTCTGCCTAGGTTGATATCCAGGTGCTCACACAGGCATCCACACCACATCGACACAAGTGTCCACACAGGCGTGTGTGTGTGTGTGTGTGTGTGTGTGTGCGCACACACACACATTCACATACTCACATACTTCAGGCTGCATGGATATTCTTTTGGTAACCCTTTCATCTTTTTCTCAAAGAACAAACTGTGTTTAGATGAGAAGAGACCAATTGCTAAACACACTCACAGTCCAATGTGCAAGACAGTCTCATGTAGAAGGCTGTGGCAAGGCCTCAAAGAAGGGGGCCCCTGAACTGAGTCTCAGAGGAAAAAAAAGCAGAAAAGAGTGATCCAGGCAAAAGGGACAGCATGAGAAGTCCTAGAAGCTTAAGAGAACATAGACATTCAAGGCACCACAAAAGGTCATGAGTGATTTAGACTCGAAGATGTCTGGGGAGAGTGTGGGTACAGAACAGAGCCCTGAATCCTGCATCTCATTCCAGGGAGCTCCCCACATGACCCAGATGAGTCACCTACTTGCACTGGGGAAAACTAGGTCCAAGATTTGATGTCTGCTAGGTTGATGTGAGCTGGAAATCAGGTACCCATGGAGGCTGGACGAAGGGTGAACCAGGCTCCAGGAGAAAAGGCTACAGATTTCTTGCTAAAGCCAATGAAATATTTTTCAATGCAGTGATCTGCTGCTTCTGGGCCAGTGCCATTCCAGGGCAACAAAATTAATATCTATTCTGGGTTCCAGCACAGAGCAAAGCTGAGCTACTTGGTGTAGCCTTCGCAATGAGCATCTGGGCAAGCAAATGGTTGTGTCCTCAAGGACCCCACCTCCTGGTGGCTCAGCTTCTAATGAAGTGAAGGGACTTAGAGCCTTTTCTTCCAGCCCAGAATTCAAAGGGAGAGCATACACAGAATACTGTTCCATCATGAATCCTGCCTCCCTACTGCTGCCATTCTCAGGGATCAGGTCTAAGCATGGGTAATGTTACAGATCCCTCCAAGTGAGTCTGTCCCTGGTTAGGACTTGTTACTGTAAGGTAGAGAAGAGGCCAAGAAATTACATCAATTGTAAAAGAAGTCTGGCTAGAATGAGTTCCAAAGAAGATCAGTGGTAACACCTACATCCAGGAAAATTGGACTAATCAAAATTTAAAAATTCTGTGTTTCAAAGGACACAATGAACAGTGAAAAAGCAACCTATGGAAAGGGGGAAGGAATTACAAATCATATATCTGAAATATCTGATATGGGCTAATACCCAGAATATGTAAAGAACTCCTACAACTCAGTATGAAAAAAACAAACAATATGATTTAAACAGTGCAAAGGACTAAATAGCCATTTCTCAAAAAAAAAAAAAATGGCCAAAAAGCACATGACCGTTTACCAGGGAAATAAATATTAAGACTACAATAAGGTACCACCCACACCCATTAGGATGGAAACTGTAAAAAAAAAAAAAAAAAGAAAAAAAAAAGAAACAAGTTTTGGTGAAGATGTATAGAAGTTATACTCCTAGTGCACTGTTAGTGGGAATGTAAAATCGTGCAGTTGCTATAAGGGATATTATGATGGATGCTCAAAAAATTAAAAATAGATTTACTATATGATGCAGCAATTCCACTTCTGGGTATATCCTCAAAAGAAGCAAAAGCAAGAACTTGAGCAGATATTTGTGTATTCATGTGCATAGTGGCATGATTCACAGTAGCCAGAAGATGAAAATAACCCAAGTGTCCATCGGTGGATGAATGGATAAACAAAATGTGGGGGATCCCTGGGTGGCGCAGTGGTTTGGAGCCTGCCTTTGGCCCAGGGCGCGATCCTGGAGACTCGGGATCGAATCCCACGTCGGGCTCCCTGCATGGAGCCTGCTTCTCCCTCTGCCTGTGTCTCTGCCTCTCTCTCTCTCTCTGTGACTATCATGAATAAATAAATAAAATCTAAAAAACAAAACAAAACAAAACAAAACAAAAAAAACAAAATGTGGTATATCCATACAATGGAGCATTATTCAGCCTTAGAAAGGAAGGGTATTCTGACACATGCTACAACATAGATGAACTTTAAGGGCATGAGTGAAATAAGCTTATCACAAAGGAATAAATAGGGTATAATTCCACCTATATGAGGTATCTAAAATAGTCAAGTCATAGAAACAGAAAGTAGAGTGATGGTTGCCAGGTGCTAGCAGGGAGGGAAAATGAGGAGGTGTTGTTTAATGGGAGTAGAGTTTCAGTTTGGGAAGATTAAAAAATGCTGGAAATTTGTTTCACAACAATGTGAATGTACCTAACCCTACAAAACTGTACGCTTAAAAGAGGATGAGGGATTCCTGGATGGCTCAGGGTGTGATCCCAGGGTCCTGGGATGGAGTCCCACATCAGGCTCCGCACAGGGAGCCTGCTCTCTCTCTGCCTATGTCTCTGCCTCTCTCTGTGTGTCTCTCATGAATAAATAAATAAAATCTTAAAAAATAGTTAAGATAGTAAATTTGATGTATATTGTACTGTGATTAATAGAGACCTAGAGAGATGGATGATAAATAGGCAGATAGTAATAAGTGGTGTGCACAAAAGCATCTGAGTCTGCACCTAGAACTTCTCGACTACTAATTAGCACTTGTCCTTTGGGTTCCTAATCATCTGATGGTACCTACTCAAGTATCTGCTCTTCCAGAAGATCTCCTGCAAATCCCCAGATGTAGCCAATGTTTCTTTAAAGACCCAGCTATTGGCAAATAGAAACATAGGCATCTTGATGTGTTTGCTCATTGCCCCAGCATTTTTTGAAAGCCTCCTCTGGGCCACGCATGTCCCCAAGACTGCAGACAAAGCAGTGAGGGAGGGTATGTTGGGCCTGCCCTCCAAGAGCCCACAGTACGGAGGGGAAACCAGCTCTGTCAAAACCAGCCACACAGTATGATATGAGCCAGAACATAGACTTGCAAGTGCTGTGGGAGTCTGGGGGGGGGTGTGATTGACTGCCTAATGAGAGCCTTATCCAAGAAGGTAGTTTTTGAGCTGAGTCCTAAAGGACCAGTGGAGCTATGGCAGGCAGCAGAAGATAGCAGAGGTGTTCCAGGCAGAGTGAGTCCTTTATAAGAGGATAAAAGAGGAGAGAAAGGGAAAGAATGGGAATAGCGTAGTGGAACAATAACCACAACTAGTTCAAATGAATTTATTAACTTGTAGGTGCCTCTACTGCAGATGTGAACTTAAAGAGTCTCCCACCCACTGCCAGCCTCAGGGCTTCTTCGGTAATGCTCTGTATAGAGGAGTGATGGCCAGAGCTCCCACCCACCTCCTTCTCCAGGTAGCACTTCCTTGTTCCTCACTCCCTGCACTGGAATGGACAAGGAACCAAGAGAATAATCTCTCCCTAGTCCAGAGAAGCCTGCAGAGACCTCACTTCTGGCTGGCAACATTCAGATGGATGAACAAAGCAGGACTTGGAGTACCTGATGGAGAGGCAGCCGTGAGTGATCACTGTCCTACTTGCCACCCTCCTTTCCCTGCCTTGGGAGACAGACACTCGGTACCTATGCTAACTGTCTGCAGCCATTTATTGAACTACATACATGTGCAGGGAAATGGGGATATTCAGATCACATATCCAAAAAGCAGGGGCCAGAACCAAGTGGGAAGCAGCTATGTGTGAAAGAACCTGGAGAAAGGGCAGATCCACAGTAGGGTGCACAGTGTCCTGCAGATGGGCTTCTTCAGAGTAGATCATTTCCCAGGCTCCCAACCCCAAGAAAGACCCCTTGAAGATAATTCAATGGGCTCTTCTCTTCCTTCCTCAGACTTGGACAGGCTAAAGCTCCTGGAAGCTGAGCCAACATGGTCTGCACTGTGCATAAGCTTGGCTATTAGCTGGACTTGGAGGAGGGCTCCTAGATGATTGAGCCAAAAACCTAGGACAGAGAGGCTTCGGGGAGAATTCAAGAGGTAATATGGACACCTGCACAGCTCCTCTAATTCCCAAGGCTGGGAGGGCAGTTGAACCCAAACCCTCATGGCTTATCAGCAACAGCTGGCTCGGGGCTGGTAATCCCATCTGACAGGTAATCATCCTCATTGTTCTGCTTCATCTTGGTTTCCAGAACCGTAATGCGCTGCTTGAGCTTTTGCTGGGCTCCCGTGTATTCAGCCAGCAAGCGGCCAAAGCGAGTGTACAAGGTCTCCATGTTGGTCTCCAGCTGCTCTAGCTTCTCTTGCACATCTATGTCCATGCTGGCTGCCACCTCAGTCTCATCCAGCAACCCCTCCTTCATCAGGATCTCCCGGCCCCTCTCCTCCAAGACCTTCTTGGCATCAGGGTACTCAGTCACGGCTTCCATAAGATCATCCTTGGACAAGCAAAAGAGATCTGAGTAACCAAGGCTACGGATGTTGGCTGTGCGTCGATTGCCCATTTTGCTGCCCTTAATGTTAAGGATACTGATCTCTCCAAAGCAACTCCCAGCCGAAAGCAGGGCATATTGAGTAACACCATCATCAGCCACCACTGCCAATTTGCCCTCCTTGATTATGTACATCTCCTTGCCAATATCCCCCTTGCGGCAAATGTAATCACCAGGACTGAAGACCTGAGGACGAAGCTTCAATACTAGCTCCACCAGCAGGCCAGCCTCACAATCCTGGAAGATGCGCACTTTTTTGAGTGTGGACAGATGGACATTGATGGCTATCTCAGCCCTCAGCTTGGCTGGCAAGTTCTTGAGAACTTCCCGCTCATCCACACTCTTCTTATTGGTCCACAAGTAGTCAAACCACTTAATTACCTTGGCTTCCATCTCCTTACTGACCTTTCGGAACTGCATGTAATGTTTGACAGCATCAATCTTGGCCTGGAATTCAGCCCGAGTGGCATTCATGTTGGAGATCATGGAGCCCACGTTTCCCACAATGGTGGCAAAGATGAGGACACCAATCAGGAAGTCAAAGATGACAAATAAGTACTCCTCATCCTTTACAGGGGGTGGTGTCTCTCCAATGGTGGTGAGTGTCAGCGTAGACCAGTAAAGGCAGTAGATGTATTCTCTAGCCAGGTAGCCATACTCAGGGTCAGTGATGTTGGGATAAACCCAGGTGTCAACGCCAAAGCCAATGGACTTGGAGATGGCATAGTAGATGCAGGCATTCCAGTGGATGATGACCAAGATGTAGAGGACCAGGTTGCTGATTCGGAATATGTTAGGGTAGCTGGTGCGTGTCTCAGTGCGATCAAAGAATTCAAACATGCGGGCAAAGTGTAGCAGGCGGTTGAAGCGCAGCTCAGGTCTGTGGATGCCCACAGCAAAATAGATCAAGTCTGTGGGAATAATAGAAGCCACGTCCAGCTTGAACTGCAGTGTGTGGATATAGTTGTCCCGCAACTTCTTAGAATCTTTGACCAGCAGGCCCTGCTCCAAAAAACCTAGTAGAGATGCAAACCAGTATATCAGTACTGCCCTCAGGCCTGTCCCTCTAAATAGGCTAATGCTCAGCAAGGGACAAACTGCACACTCAGCCCTCCTGCCCAAGAAGAGTTATAGGAAACTCACAAGGCAGAGCTGGCCTGAAGGACCCTAACACATGACCCCTAGGCTTGAACCTCACTAAGCACACAGGGACTGTGAGGTTCAAAGAAGAGCAAACACCAACCCAAGTCCCAGCCAGGCAGTTAAGTCTAACGCTGTGTCAAGAAATCTTCCTAAAAACGTGGATTCAGGAGTTTGGACTGATGGGTCATGTTCCTGCCTATGCATCCCACTTGCTCACTTACCTGTGCGCAATCGAATGAAGAGGTCCGTGATATACACCACATCTGAGAAGTAGTCCAGCACCAGCCACACTAGGTAGTAGCCTTTCTGTAGGTCACTGAAGCAGGCTCTGCAGGAAGACAGGACTGGGCTTCTCTCTCAAAGCCAGCCAAGGCCCTCTGGAGGCCTCAAACTGAGTGCCCACTGAGCACAGGGCTTGAGATAGCTACTAGGGACACTGACAAGTCACAGTCAGTCTGGTGTCATGAAGAAACTTATTAACAAGCAACATATACCTCCTTAAATAGACATCCACACTGACCATTACTTGTCTCTTATCCACTGGACTATGAGTACCAAGAAGATGGAGACCACCTCTTAGTCATTACTGTATATGTCCTATGCCCTGCCCCAGAGCACCAGGATTTTTGACAGGGGTGAGTTGAACCAAAAATTAGACACTGGAAGTATGAACTATAATATACAGCTGAATAGCCCCATGCCCATCTCTTCAACATACACTTATTGAGAATTCAACACAGAGCACTGGCCAATCCAAGTGAGAGAGAAGACAGTAGCTGGGCTTAGCCTAGAGGCAGTAGGAATGGAGAGGTTAGAGGCTGCAGGAGTTTTAGAAAGAATTGACAAGACTTGATGACTGAATGGGTACAGACCCAGAGAGGGAGTAGAATAGGAGATAGAATGCACAATGATGACCCAGTGAGTGTACGAGTCAAAGGAAAGAGCGGTTTATTCTTACTACTTGGTCACATTTCAAGTAAGACCCAAGACCCTGGTGCACCAAGCCTACAGAACAGTACTATGCCTGCCTGATATTCACTTCAAGTCTTCCAGCCAACTAGGCCATCCTGAGACAGGGTCTTGGCATATGTTCCTCCTTCCCAGAATGTTCCTTTCACCAGGCTCAGGCATCTAAATAACTGATTCCCTATCACCATTCAGGTCTCAGCTAGGATGTCACCTCCTTAGAGAGGACTACACTGACTGACTTCCTCTAGTAGCTCCCTGCCTCAAGTCCCTTGGGCATTTGTTTTGTTCATGTTTACTATCAGTGACTCTCACTAGCCTGAGAGCTCCAAGAGAGCAGAGGCCATGTGTGTCTTGTTCACCACATCATCGTCAGCACATAGCACAGAGCCTGGCACCCAATGGATGCTCAGTCAAACCCTTGCTAAATAAATAAAGTGGGGGATAGGGTGGGGTGGGAAATGATGTCAAAGAAAGCTACCTGTGAGAGTGGCTTTGGAACTGAAACTGTAAGAAGAACCTCCATAGGCTAAAAATGGGGAAAGAAAAGCTTCTCTTGAGGAAATAGAATGTTATGATTCAAGAGTAGTGACTGCTGGGGCTGAGGGTATGTCCAAAAGGTGGAACTAGAGAGAAGGCCAGGTCCAAACAGCCTTAACGGTTACTCTGAGGGCTTCAATTTCATCCTGTGAGCAATGGGAGGGGGGGCATTGAAGGATTTATTAGGAGAAACTGACGTAATCAAATCCCAGTTTCTACTAACTGTACTAGTTGCAAGTGTGAAGGATGCATTGGAGGGGGCAAGAGTGCTTGCAAGAAATGGGTGCAAGACTATTGTAGTTGTCCCAGGGAGAGAGGAGGGTGGCCTTATCCAGTCCAGTATTGGTATGGATGGAGAAGTAAGAACAGATTCCAGGAAGGACATACATGAAGCTTTGGTAGCATATTAAATTGGGAGGGGGCATTGGGGGTTAGCAGGGCAGAGGGAGGTGCCATTGGCAAGCAGGGGATCCAGAAAGAAAACTGGGTTGAGATGAGCTCTGTGTCCACAGCTGGGACTGGTACACTCTTAACCCCAAAGCCTGTGTGCTGGGCTGCTTTGGCCACCCCCTCCCAGATCCCTCTCTGCTCACCTGGCCACCAGCAGGCACCAGTTGTAGAGAACAGGCATGGCAATGACAAATAGCCAGCGGTAGTACCAGTCCCCAGCTGGATCCAAGACAAATAGTTCAAATTTCTTTCTGAGGAGACAGACAGAGGGCAGGCTTGAGGACTAGGTCCTCACTGTGGCAGCACCCCAGTTCCCAGAGGCCAGGAGTCCTTTAAAAATTAATGCTTAAGAGGATGTGCAGGGTAAGGACCAGGTTGGCTCAGGGCCCCATTTTCAGGGAGACAACTTGGTACTGGGCATCTGAGTAGAGCTCAGATGGGCCAGGGTCACCCATCTTCCTACTTTAACCCCACACAGGCCCATTGGTCCCCATGCCTTCCTGAGGCCCCTCGCTCAGAGGGCAGGACATGGCAAGGGGCAGTGTTTTCACTGAAGTGGGCTTCAGGGCCTGGGGAGGTACTTCCACAGGATGGTAATGAGCACTCAGGGCCTGTTCCCATATCCCTCCTGGGAAGAGAGAGGAACTCCAGAAAAGTGAGTGCCACGTGCTTCCTGCCCACCCCACCCTCCCTGTTTGGTCCCTGGCCTCCAGCTCCCAAATTGCTTTCCCAGATGCTACATCCTGTCTTGGCAAAAGCTCTTTTCCTCCACCGGCCAGAAGTGGGGAATGTCGGCTTGGCCAGACATCCCCAGTCGCCAACTCATTCCTCAAAGAACAGAGCTTCCAGCTCTACCTTCTTGGCCCTCCCCCGCTCCCTCCTGCTCAGTTGTTCCCAGGCCTTCCCCAGCCAGCCAGCCCCCCATATGGCCTCTTCAAAGGCCCACCTCTGTACCCACATTGGCACTGGTGTGGGCATACTCTCAGCAGCACTCCCTAATTGCACCCTCCTCTGCATTTACTGACTGTTGGAATTGAGACTGAGGCTGGCAAACATTTGTGTGCCCTTGCTGTTTGCTTCATAAGCAGTAAGAGAACATCTGGCAAGGGACAGCTAAGGGAAGAAAAGCCACTAAGAGCTCCCATGGCAATTGGTTCCTGGAAGTTGGAAAGTCTGTGAACAGGGACAATGGAAACATACTAGAATTAAAACCATAGCAGGTCTCCCCTGTCAACCCTTTTCCTTGCCATGGCAGGACTTGTTATAGACTTCAGTCTTCCCCTGACAGTGGCATAAGAAACCCCACCAAGCCCTACAGTCGCATGCATGAGAGCCCTTCTAGTCCTACAAGCTGGACAACTATACTTGGTGCCCTTGCCCTCGCCGTCCTTGTCGCCTTTGCCATCCCCTTGCTGCGTTGTCACAGTCTGGAGCTCGGGCCCACGGAAACGCTCCAGGAACGAGTCAGGTCGAGCTTCCTCCTCACGGAAATTCTTGTTGGCCCACTCTCTGATGATCCCCACCAGGCGGACAATCCTAGAAATGAGAGAGAGCATGGACCAGAGAGAAGAATCATGCTATTCAGAAAGGATGTGGGCCCAAAAGCTCACCACTTGGTGAGGGAGATGGAGAAGGGACCTTGGAAACAGGCCAGTCCATGATGCTTCCCATGCTAAGAGTTGGGATGTGGACCAGCACTGAGGACAGGAGGCTGGGGTTTGGGTATGACTCTAAATGCAGCCTGAGAGGCAAGGAGTTGTTCTGGGAAGACTTCTTGTATGAGGTGCCATCTCAATTGATGGTGAAGAACAAATAGGTAGTCTCCAGGGCAAGATAATGGAGGACAAGTCAAGAGGAAGATTGGCCCAGGCTTCCTGATTTCCCTATGGAGCCTATGACTCTGGGCTGCGGACCTCAGGACCCTCTTCTTAGACCCATTTGCTGGGGAGGATTCCTCCTCCCTCTCCCAATGCTGAGACAGACAAGTCTGAAGGGAATGCTCCACTGAGCACTCCCAGCTTGCTCACAGGAGCCACCTCAGGAGAAAAGTATTTCCCATGGGTCTTAGCAGAAAGGCTCAATGGGACTGACAGAAAGGGAATTATGGTAGCCATTCTGACAGATCCCATAGGCAGAAGCAGGTAGCATGAGAGCAATGGTGGAACCTACCTGTGGAAGCCACCCCTTCCCCGCTGGGGGGCATCCATCTCCGCCAGCCTCTGAAGTTCTGAGGAGGTGTCATCATCAGCGGCAGACTGTGGCCTGTAGAGGAAGGAACAGAGCTGACAAGGGTTACTCTGGACATACCTTGTCTCCTATCAGCACTTTTCTCTGCTGGGAGGTGCCTAGAAATCCAATACTCCCTTTTTAGAGGATATTCTTAAGCCAAAGGATTGTTTACTCTGACAATGAGGCAGAGCTGGGAAAAATTAGAAGCCTCCAGGCCATCCCTGAAAAGACCCAGCCTCAACAGACTCACCTGCTGCTGGTCCTGGGGTCATCTTTGCCATTGGCCTTGATTGCAGGAGGTGCATGGTGGTTGTGGTTATTGGCTGGGGAACTCTTCACACCATTGGATTTTTCTGTCATCCTCCATGTACAACCGGTTCCTCACCTGCAAGGGAGATGGTGAAGAAAAAAGTCACAGAGGATCTTGGACACCAGATAAGGCAGAGGAGGTACAGATGAGCAGTGAGAACAGAACCAGGGCTCACCTGGGAAACCCCAGCATTCCTGGGTACTGCGATGGCAATGCAGGACAGGGGTATTCAGCATTGCCTAAGTACCAAGCTCTAAACACCAAGAAGATGAAGGTGCTTTCCCCACTCTGCCAGGTAATTCAAAAGGCAAATAGCACTAAATTGCAAAATGTGCTTATTTTTCTTTTACCCCAGTGTATTTTTGACATATAAACTATCAAAGCTAAAACAAAACAGAACAGGTAAAAAAAACTGTCTGAGATGGTGTGCCTGGGTGGTGCAGTTAGTTGAGCATCCAACTCCTAGTTTTGGCTCAGGTTGTGACCTCAAGGTCTTGAGACAGAGCGTCATGTTGGGCTCCATGCTCAGCACAGAGTCTGCTTGAGATTCCTTCTCCCTCTCCCTGCCCCTTCTGCTTGTGTATGCTCTCTCTATCCCTGCCTCCCTCTCAAATAAATAAATAAATAAATAAATAAATAAATAAATAAATAATTTTTTTTTAAAATGTCTAAGACATCTTCTGGTGCCCTGTCTTTGCAAATGTCTGGAAGATACTTAGGCTGCCGAGCATCTCCAAACCAACAACTGCCCCCAAAATCTTGCCTTATGGAAGGAGATGTATCTCCTTGGCCCAAAGCAGCTGCTACCCCACCCCTCACTCCCAGATCTCTGGTTCTGGTTCTCCTGACCCGAGATCACCTCAGAACTCATGCTCTTAGGTGAGAGTTCATCTCTCATTGACTTCTTCAACCAGGGGTAATGTCTCTGGGGCTCCTTCCTTTCAGCTCCAGTCACATTCTCTCCAGTACCCCCTAAGTAATGTTGCACAAGCTGAGGAACAAAAAATGAGCCCATGGCTGGGACAGGGAGTGATAGGTAGAGAAGGGAGCACTCCCATGGGCTCCATAGACAGTGGTACCAGTCAGGACTCTCTCCTTTGGGCTACAGCAAGCCTTGGAAAAGCTGAGCAGGAGCATGGCTAGAACAGTGTTATATTCTAAAAAGATCCTCTGGCTGCTATGTAGAGACTGGATTAAAGCAAGATAAGAGGCAAGGTGGTAGGGAGAAGACTGAAGAAGATGGTGCCAAAGGAGCCGGAGACAAATGGGCAGAGTGGAGAACTATTCAGGAGGAGAAAGGACGGGACTCAGAGATGGATGGGGAGCACTGGAGAGCAAGTGGGTGGAATTGCACAAAAAGAAAATACAGACTGAGGGACCAGGTCAGAGCTCTGGAGAACCCCAAAGTTTAAATATGAGCATAGGAGGATGTGCCCACAAAATAGACTACGAAGGAGCAGTCTGAGAGGGAAAAATCCTGAAGAAAGACAGGAGATTACATTCATTCTGCATTATTTCTTGCCATGGGTTCAGAGAGGCTGGGGCAAGAGAGATTCAGAGCAGCTCTTCCCTGCTCGGTCTGGTCAGCATGACCCACCAGATTCAATCAGAAGTGGTAAGCACACCCCTTCAGGTTGCCTATAACCCCTACTGCTGAAATCCTGCCCCAGTCGCCACTACCTCATCCCCTCTCCATCCACTAATTCCAGATTCCAAAGCTGTCACCATGGTGATGGCAGGCACACCAAGCTCTGCGGTGAGTGGTAATAACAAGCAACCTCAGAGCTGCTCGCCCGGTACTCTCTGTGGGACTATGGCACTGGGATGCTAATGAGGACACCTGAGGGATAGGAACCAGTATCTCTCAGTCTCTGCTTGGACCCTAGAGACAGCAGACCATGGAGACAGAAAGTTCCAGGCAATGCAAACAAAGCTGGTACCACTCACACTGATCAGAGTTGGCCTCAATGGAGCACTGTTCAGTGAATGGATAGTAGGAGTACAGGTAGAGCAATAAAGGTTAAGTCCATTGCATGGATGGAAGGGAGACTGGTGTGAGGAGAGTGGACCCAGAGTGGGGTGTGAGCACAGGAGGCCGAGGCAACCCAGGAAGCATGCAAATACCAGACAGAGGACTTGGGACAGCCTCACTGATAGAGATCCAATGCAGGCCCTGTCTGCCACCACTTGGATCTCTTCCTTCTTTTCTAATCATCCCTAATGGCAATGGCTCTCAGCCCACAGACGGATAGCTTTGGGGGTACACGGCAACATTTGTGTCCTCTCTAAGTTTCTAGCACCAAGAAAGATTTGTCTTCTATTATTCCTACTCCTTCTCTGCTAGGAACAGGCCCTCCCTTCAGTCTTGTTGCCCAGCAACTGCCCTGCCACACACATTCCAGTTCATAAGACCCACCCCCTCATGCTGCTTGCCAGAGAGCAAAGGCAGGCAGCTATCTCCTGGCAGTGCAGGCAGCTATGCCAGTGGTTCTCATCTGCATCTAGTCCTAAGGCTTCTAGTACCATCATGTCCCCAACCAGGCATCTCTCCCAAGCCACTCACCCATATCTCCAGCAGCCTGGTAGACATCTCCTTTGAGGTACCTCAAATGCAACATAGCTAAAACTAAACTTGACACCTTTACCTACAAATTGACTTCTCCAAGTTACCCATCTCTTAAAGGGGGACTACCCTATACCCATCGTCCAAATCAGAAACCTGGATGTCAACCATAACTCTTGGTTTCCTCCAATCAGCATATCCAGACAACCTCTGTCCTCAGTCAGTCGTCCCCCCCAAAGTGTCAAAGATCTGTCCATGTACTGCCCTCTATTCCCAAGGCCCTGGCCTGCTCTCAAGCCTTCACTGTTGCTCTCCATACATGCTGCAGCAGGCTCTGGACTAGAGGGTTTGCTGGGGGTTAAAGCTCTCAGAGTGGATGACCAGAAAAGGAGGCTGAGGGGAGCATCCTGAGGATCTGCAAAGGCCACATGGAGCTGAACAAGTGAAGGAAATTGGTGACCTTATCAAAAGCAGTCTCCTGCCCCCCTCCCATCTAGCAGCCAGTAGTTTTTTTCTCCGTATTTACAGGTTTGATTCTGCTGCTTGTTTGTTGGTGGGAAGATAAGCAAAATGGGTTAGGCAAAATGGGTGAAAGAGGGTGAGAGATACAGGCTTTCAGTTGCAGAATGAATAAGTAACAAGGATTAAAACAAAACAAAAAGGATGAAAACAGTACAGTGTGGGGGATATAGTCAATGTTATTGTAATGGCATTGCATGGTGACAGATGGTAGCTACACTCGCAGTAAGCACAGCCTAATATACAGAGAAGTTGAATCACTATTATGCACACCTGAAACTAATATAACATTGTATATCAACTATACTTCCAATTTTTTTTAAAAAAAATAGCAGCCTCAAGGAGTGATGGTAAAAGACAGCATGTTTTACAGGGTTTCATAATGAGTAGTAGGAGGTGAAGAAAAAAGCTATGAATATGTCTAACTCTTTCCAGGAGCTTGATTGAGAGAGAAAGGAGAGAGATAGAATGGAAACCGAAGAATGTGGGGTTGCAAGAGGTTCATTGTGTTGTTTCTCTTATTCTTTTACTGAAAGGAGATAATAAAGCAGGTATAAAAATTCTGAGGAGGGATTCAACAGATAATGAAAATATCTGCATATCCGTCCAACTTCAGTTAAGACATCATGAAAGATGGATGTAATGAGTGGGCCTAGGCACTAGAGGAGTAAGAGGAGATTTATCAAGAACATAGGCCAGGAGGGAAGGAGGTGACAGACAGTTTAGATGGGGATAGGGATACAGTGAGAAACAGCTGAAGGGGCTCATTCATATAAAACCCCAGAATTCTCAGTGAAATGACATCAAGTTTCACCTTCAGAGGCACCAGGCAACAGTAGACACAGACTTTGGAGGAGGTCAAAAGGTTTGAAATAGCTGCTGCAGAGGTGCATGGGGAACCTGAGCAAGTGTGAGGGCAGGACTAGGCTAGGCAAAGAAGACAGGAGACCATGTAATTGGCAAAGACGAGAGAAATGGGCTAGGTCCTAGATAGAATGTGGAACCCTCAAGAAGGGAGGCTTTCAAACAGAGTAAGACGTAATGATTCTGTAAAAAGCCTGACATCAGTCACGATATACTTCTGGATCTCTTTCCTTCTCACCCACAAGTTGAACAACAGACCCAAGACTTTTATAGAACAACCAGCCCTGGTCCAAGTAGTCTCTTGGACCCTGGTTGAGAGCATTCTGAGGACAATTATTTAAGAGATGCTAAGACCAGGGACATAAGGGACAAGTTACACATACAGCCAAGAGAAGAAGCCAGAACTACTAACTTCCAGTTTGTGTCTCATTCAAATGCTCATTGTTGCCTGGTACTCTTTTATTCATTCATCTAGCCCATGCATGTTCCCAAAGCACCCGCTATGCATCAGGTCCGTGCTAACTGCTGAGGTCAAAGAGATGTTTCTGGCCAAGCCTTTGACCTCAGTGTTGCTCCCAGAATAAAAGAGACGATAGGAGCACAATTCATCCTCAGAGTCACTTCTAGATTCATGCCTGTTCTGTTTCTCAGAAGCATTTGACACAGCTTGTCTACTCTCTCCTCTCCTCCTTTCTCACTGGCCACTTCTTAGTGTCTTCTGAAAAAGCCTCTTCCTCTTTCCTAACTCCAAACTTTGGAGTTTCCTGAACTCAGTCTTTGGATGGATTCCTTATAGTTCTCTTCATCATTTCCTCATCCAGTCTTGTGGCTTTAAACACATCTGTATGATGATGACTTGCAAATTTATAACAACAGCTCAGCCTCTCTCCAAAACTCCAGTTTGCGTCTCAGATATTACCACTTGAATGTTGAATAGGCATCTCAGACTGAATATGTCCAAAACTGAGCTCTTGATCTTCCTCTCCAAGCCTTATCCTCCGGTACTCACCTGCATCTCAATAAAGACAATGCTATTGTCCCAGTTATTCAAGTCAAAAAACTTCAGAATCATCCTTGACTTCTGTCTTTCTATTATATCCACACACTCTACCTGTGCAAGTCACAAGGACTCTACCTTCAAAACATACCTTGTATCCAGTCATTTCTCACTATTTGTACCATTAATATCTTAGTCCGAACTACCATCTTATCTCAGTGCCTGACATATAATACGTGCTCAATAAGTTTTGAACGAATAGTCAATGGACGGTACCTGCACTTTCTCCAGTCCATTACTCCCTCTCTTTATACATCCATTACTTTTTTTAAAAAAGATTTTATTTATTTATTCATGAGAGACACAGAGAGAGAGAGAGGCAGAGACACAGGCAGAGGGAGAAGCAGGCTCCATGCAGGGAGCCCAATGTGGGACTCGATCCCGGGTCTCCAGGATCATGCCCTGGGCCGAAGGTAGGGGCTAAACCACTGAGCCACCCAGGGATCCCCACTACATCCATTACTTAGCTTAGGCCACTACTATATAGAATAGGTCATTTTAAAGATTTTATCTGTTTATTTGAGAGAAAGAAAGAGAGAGAGAGGGAGAGAGAGAGAGAGAGAACAAGCATGGAGGAGATCACAAACAGGGAGGAGAGGGAGAAGCAGATTCTACGCTGAGCTGGGAGCCTGACACGGGGCTCGATTCTAAGACCCCAGGATCATGATCTGGGCCAAAGGCAGACGCTTAACAACTGAGCTACCCAGGTGCTCCTAAATTAGTCATTTTAAAGGACTATATGAGACTTCTGCTTCTGGACAAGATGGATTATCAGGGACTGGATATACCCTCCAGAATGAAACCCAAGTTCGGCAAAATAAATGAAACAGCAGCTTTAAAGACATTAGGCAACAATGTCAGTGACCCCTAAGAGTCAGGAAACAAATGAGGTGATCTCTACAATTGCCCCAGATTACTTTTATGAGAGATGCCGGGCCATGGCACAGAGAGAGGAAATCCAGGTGGAGCCTGATAGATTACCTGGATTGAGAAGACAAACATGAGAATCCAAGGAGAGCAAGGCAGCTAGAGTTTGCAGAATAGAGTACGGGGGAAGAGAAAGCTGCACAGAGAGAGAATTCTAGAGATCTGCGGAGTCCCTTTCAAGTTGTCAGCTGAGCATTTATCAACACATACCTATGAGGAACGAAGTTATCCAAGGCTGGGGAAAGAACCATTCCAAAAAACTAGAGTTACATTTCCCAACCCTAACACAGGGCATGGAAGAGTGTCTGATGCCACCAACTACACTGGAAAACCTAGTAATTCATGGACTATCTGGTGATGTATCCAGGAGGATCCTGTTACTATAGTGGGGAATAATTTGTTCCTCGACTGAACACTGTTCTGGTCCTGCTGAAAAAGTCTGAAAAGCAAGACTCAAAAAATCAAACTCTCTCCAAATAAGTTAACTTCATACCAGGGCAAGACCCAAAAATATTTTTAAGAATAAAAAATAAGTATTTAGCATCCAACAAGGTAAACTTCACGATGTGTGGCATCCACTCCAAAATTACCAAGCATATAAATAATGTCTCTGCAATGAAGAGCAAATGATCTATCAATCAAAACAAACCCAGAACTGACACAAATTACCAGACAAGGGTATTAAAACAGTTAATATTACAAAGAGAAAAGAGAATCCGAAAAAGAAAGAGCAAAGCATCAAAGAGCTATGGAACAACTTCAAGTGGCTTAACATAGGTGTTGGTGAAGTTCCCAAAGGAGGGGGGGAGAGAAAAAAATATTTGAAAAAATAATAGTCAAAATTTTTCCAAGTTTGACAAAAACTATAAGCCCACAGATACAAGAAGCTCAATGAGCTAAGCACAAGAAACATGAAGAAAACTACACCAAGTTATTCTATATGTTGGCAAATCGAACTCTAATTAAAAAAATATATACCAAAAAAAGGACTACATGTGCTGTGATGAGCCCTGGGTGTTGTATGGATGTGTCGAACACTGTATTGTATATCTGAAACTAAGATTACACTACGTTAACGAACTGGAATTTTAAATAAAAACTTCTTTTAAGAAAAAGAAAAGAAAACTACACCAGGGCATATTATAATCAAATTCCCCAAATATATTGATAATAAGAAAACCCTAAAAGTAGCCAGAAATATAAGACACATGATGTACAGTCACAAGAGTAAGGATGAAATCAAATGTCCAATGATAACAAAATAATAATGAAAATCCCTCTGCTGAGCTTCAGACTTTCCTTCCAACTTCCAACTGGACATTACTTTCTGGCTACCCTTGAACAGGGGCAGTTCACCTCATCCCAAATCACACTGAATCCACCACCACCATCAGCCCTTAGACAGACATTTGTGACTGACTGAGACTGCAAGCCTTCAGCTTCTGGCCTTCGAGGTGCCTTGGCACTCAAGCTTCTCCCTAAAGAGCATGTCCAGGCTCATTGTCCTTGTGCACAGCTTCCTGCCAAGTTCCCAAAGTCCTACAGTGAAGCCCGAGTCCAGACTACGCCACTCTTTTTGCCAGCAGCACCCCCCCCCACTAGATCCTGTACTGCCTGAGGGCATACATCAGGTTCTGCATTGTTATGCACTGCATACCCATGTCTCACCACAGCTGGTTCCTGGAAAGCACTCCACACATGCTGATGGAAGGAAAAAAGGGATGGAGGGATGGAGGAGAAGACATAAAGGCTAGACTGTGGTGCCATTCTGAGAAATCTCAGAAGACAGAGCTTAGAAGAGGGAACTGCTAGTAGAGAGATTTCCTCCAGTGAATCCTTCCAGGTCACCGGGTATCCCAATGTCTTTTATCATTCAGGCCATCCTGGTCTCAGATTCAAGTTAAGACTAGCCAGATTTTTTTCTCCTATGACTTGGGAAGGGAAATCTTCCATAACTGACAGCCTAGAGAGGCAGATTCCGAGTCTCAGCCAGACGCTTATCACCCCAGATATTCAAATCCGGCCATTACATCAGAGAAGGTCCTGGGCTGCAGGCAGAGAATGGTACTAACAGGTAATGGGGATCATGTACATCATAGGTGGCAGGACAGTAGGGGCAAGCAAGCAGGAAAGCAGGGAGGTAAGGTGGGCAAGCAGTCAGTGACAAGGAGAGCCAAGAAGAAGCCAGAACCTGGGAGTGCAGGGACAGTTTCTAATTCATTAAGCAGCTACCATGTGCTAAGTACTTGCCCTGAGTTAATCCATTTAATCCTCACAACAACGTGACAAGTCTGATGCTATTGATATTCCCACAGCGTGGATTCACACCTAAGCAATCTTGCTCCAAAAAGTGATCCACCTTTGGTTCTGGCCAGCCATCCAGAGGTGAGGTTCTAGCCTGCCACTTTTATGAAACAGATGCTTAAGAACTATTTGTTGAATAAATTAAATCTCCAGAAGGATGCACAGGAAGCAGGGCTTTGTACAAAAGGTCTGGCAGGTCAGTAGAGCTGGCCGTTCATTTGACAATGGGCTGCAGCCTCTTGTGTGGACACCATGACATCAGAAACTTGCCATGGTAAAAAAAAAAGAAAAGAAAGAAAGAAAGAAAGAAAGAAAGAAAGAAAGAAAGAAAGAAAGAAAGAAAGAAAGAGAAAGAAGAAAGAAAGAAAGAAAGAAAGAAAGAAAGAAAGAAAGAAAGAAAGAAAGAAAGAAAGAAAAAGAAAGAAAGAGAAGAAAGAAAGAAAGAAAGAAAGAAAGAAAGAAAGAAAGAAAGAAAAGAAAGAAAGAAAGAAAGGAAAGGAAAGGAAGCTTGCCATGGTTGGGCTTCTTTTACCAAGATAGACTTTATTTCTTTACAGACAACTATGGGAATGGGGCAATATATCTGACATCAGCCACACTGAGTCCGTACTCCAGGCCAAGGAGGCCTCTCCTAGGATAGGCTGGACCCTAGAGACAGTAGCCAATCCCATATCCCCAAACCCTGTTGTCCTCACTGAGAAGCCCCTCTTGTGCTCTACATTTCTAGGTGCCCACAGGCCAACTCTATCTCTGGGTGCAGACATGCTGAGCCCTGGACTCAACATGTCCCAATCTGAAATGACCTTCTGACCCTAGCCCTGGCTTTTACCTCCACAATGCCTTATCTTAAGAAAGTCACACCTCTCCCCACGCGTGCTCAGTCCAGAAACCTAGGAATCATCCTTGGTACCCACCACCCCATCTGCAAAGCCTGTTGGTTCTACTGCTGAAATCTTTCTCCAATACCTTCTTCTTTCTCCAGCCTGACTGCTGCTTCCCCGGGTCTGGCCTCAACCTTGCCAAAGCTCTCTGACTCTTTACTTATTCACCTCCAGACTCCCAAGCCTACCTCTTCTCTACCTTCCGCACCATCAGGGTGAGTTTAGTAAGTCAATACCTGGGTCTGTCTGTCACTCCCGCTTCTAAAACACATGGACAAATGCCCTCACGTTAGAAATAAACTTCACCAGAGCAGGAATTTGTCTGTTTTGTTTAGTCATTAACCTCAAGACCCTAGCCCAGTGATAAGCACATATGTATTTGGGAAGTGAATGAATGAACGAATTAATAAACAAATAAATTTCCTGAACTGGCAGTTTCCCATATCTACACCTCGTTTCAGTTCACTATTCCCCACTTTCTTTGTATTGTAAACTTACCATGTCCTTACATTAGTTTACTGTGTCTCTCATAAAATGGTCAGTCACATCCATGTGAGCAAGGACTGAGTAGGCCTTATTCCCTGCTAAGTGCCAGAATTAGGGACAGTGTCAGGTACTTATTGAATGGATGGAGGAACCATCTACATGAGAAATACCAAACTCTGCTTTGGGGCATTCAAATCCCTTCTGGATCTCACCAGACCCACCTTTGCAGCCTCATGTCTTGTGGGGCCATCTCACTTTGGAGCCTGGTGGAGTGTGGCTATATCTGGTCCTGGCAGTTCTGAGGATGCTGCTCACACTCTGCCAACTGCAGGGCCACGACACTGGCAGGAAATCTAAACACCAGGCCACCCCAACATTAGCTGCTTCTTTTTTTTTTTTTTTTTTTTTTTTTTTTTTACATTAGCTGCTTCTTACGACCACAGGCCAACAAGGATGAAGCTGACACTTTCTGGACTGGCATCAAGATCAGCTGAAGGGCCAAAATGGAGAGCCTATCCCTGCCCCAGGCCTGAATGTGGAATCTTCCCTCAGCCAAAAGTTCCAAGAACTTCATTGCAGATGCTTTTGCCCAAATGGCAGAGGGGCTGGTTCTCAAAACCTGAGAGACCTGCAGTGGCCATTCTCCCTCAAGGCTCTTCAAAAGAAGCCAGGGTGCATTTGAAGGGCCAAAAACAAAGACTGCAATCCCAGTAGGGTTTCTGGAAGAAGCATTACATAACCCCCACCCCTACCTCCATCACTTCTCATATGCAGAGAGCCATGGAGCTCCGAGTGGCACATTCCATGCTCTGAGACTGGGATGCCCAGAAATGCCCTGGGTCAGGCAGGCAGTGGAGGAGGCAGGGGCAGGTGGTAAGGCCCACAGGCTTTTCCTTCCCTCCCACCAAAGCCTGTCCGGCCAAGCAGCCCTTCAGCCCCTCTATTCCAAGTCTTCCTCAGCCACTCTCCCTGCCACTCTCCTAGAAGAGAACAAAGACAGCTGCTTTGGGCCAATCCTAGCATGGCACTCAGTGCCTCCATACTTCTGGAGCCCCAGGATTTGATTCAGCTGCTTTGACAAGGGACAATGGTTCCCCACACAGTCACTTTCCCTCAGCTGGGAAAGACCAGTCACACGAAAGCCCTGTCAAGACACACTCTAGGACCTGCACACTTTCATGGGCTCCAGCTCCTACCGCATGGAGGCCACCAGCCCTGGTTACAAGAAGGTGCCAACCCTTGATCAGCGGCTGCTTCAATCCAATGCCAGCTCCTTTCCTCACCAATCAGATGGCTTCAGAGGCAGGGTGTCCCCTGGCCACAGTCAGCATCCGTTGGTCCGTCTGTGAAGCTTCCAACCAGAGATAAGCCCTTGGGGGTTCATCAGCACCTGAAGCCAGCAGTGATTTCCTGGTATTCCTGTTCCCAGGCCAGTAGGGTCCCTGATTCCCCCACACAGCTGGCAGCCTCCCAGTCAGAGAGCTGTCCCACCCCACCTGACACCAGCATGGGAAGCTGGCAGTGGCCCAGAGGAGCTCATGCCTACGGCTGCAGCAAGCTCAGGACCCTGGCCCCAGGGGGCATCTGCCCACTGGAGAAGCTGCCGTGCCTGCTGGCTGGATGCGTGACCCTCTCACTATGGGCCCTGTACAGGTCAGGCTGCAAGAAGGTGAAGGCTGGATGCTGGGCTGCCTGGCTTGTGTAAGCTGCTTGTCCGCCCAGATCCACGAGCCAGCCCCTCCCAAGCTCCCTGAGGAACCCTCCCTTACATGGAACATGCATCACTCAGGGCTTTGTGTCTGGGGACTCAAAGCTGCGAGCTCACTGCCCCTATGCACCTGCCTCCCGCCTTGGCCACAGTCCTGGCCAGCCTACCTCCCAGAATGCAAGCCAGGGAGAAATCTAAGAGGGGCCATGGTTGGAGAAGTGAAAGACGACAAGAACCATCGGGTGACAGATCATTAACTCCTTTTCAAGAGGCCAAGTACAACCAAGCCCCCTCTGTGCACCTCACATCTTTCTCTCCACATGCCCACCTTCCTCTGCCAGGCTTCCCCAGCTGCTGGGAAGCCAACCTGAGACAAAAGAACCAGGATATGGAGTTTCAGCAATTACAAGGGCTGGCGGGGGTCTCAGTGCCAGCCTAGTGGGACAGGCATGATCAGAGGCTTATAGCTGCTATAGTCACCCGCACACGCAGCTAGGAAACTGGCCCATCTCTCAGTGGGTTGTATGGGGCAGCTCACGTGAGATCCCATGCACGAAGCCCAGGACTCAAACAAGTAGACACATCTGCATAACACCAGGAAGTCACTGCTGGCTATGTCACATATGTGACCGTGAGAGTTTTCAGGGGTGCGTAGCAAGCTGATCGTGGGAGTTAGTTCTATAGTGAGGCTTAACACTGTGGGACAAGGGGCTTTGTTAGGTCCACCTGTAAGGTTTGCCTTTCTCAGGAGGCTATTACCAAGCAGGACTCGTGCAATTGTTCAGATTGTCACCAGAAGGCCTGGTAGGGGGTGCCAGCCCCCACAATAGGGCCCCTCCCAGAACTCTGCAGAGGAGCCCACTGCCTGCCTCTCAGGCCATCCTGGAGGCCAGCATGGGGCAGATCTAGCTCCAGTTCCCTTCTAGAGGCCTCTGTAGATGGAGCAGGCAAGGCTAGCAACAGTAGTCACACCACAGGGTGAGGTGTGGAGGGGAGCCAGGGTCTATGCAAGTGCTCCACCTTAGCTCACCTAGCCCAGGAGACATCTCTCCAGGGGGCTGCCGCAGTGTTTGTTTGCATCTCGGCTAAATTGCTCCCAAGGGTGAACCTTTGTTTCGCAACATATATTCAGCCAGACTTTTTCTGCAAACATGTCCGTGTCTGCTCTCACACACATGCACACCCATGTCCCAGAGGGCAGGTCTTGCTCTGACCCTCAGCAGACTTCTCTTTGAGCCTTCTGGCACAGCCAGCTGGAACAGAAGAGAGGGGCAGCTTTCAGAGGGCCACTCAAGGGCAGGCTTCCTGGTATCCTTAAATCCAGGCCTCTCTGCTCGGCTTGCCTGGCCTCCTTCCACATCCTCAAAGGCAGTGGGGACTTTGGACTTGTGGCTGTTCCCCTTGATAAGTCCCTGCAGCTTGGGCCCTGGTCTACCCTGAGGCTGTGGGGAGGGATGGGGTGGCCTACAAGGACGTTACCCAGCCTTCCTTTTAGCCCTTGGATGATTCCTGGGCAGCAGGGTCCATTTGGAGTGGACAGGGAGGCTCCAGGTCATCTCCAGGCCTCTTGGCCTTTCCCAACTAGAAGCACTTGTGTCTGGAGGCCGCCCTCTCCCCATTCCACAGAGGGCCTTCCTCTGGCACTCCATTACCTTCTCTACTCTAGGACCAGAGGGGGAAGCTCTCAACTATCTTCATTAAGTGTTCTTGTCTCCACTTTCACCAGGGCCCAGACCCAGTGGCCACATGCATGGTATCCCACAGGGCTGACAGGCGGCCTCCCAGAGTCAAGAGTAGAAGAACCCCCTCGTTGTCTGGGGGCCACTAAGTATCAGAGGATGGGGCAGGAGCAAAGCAGGCCCACAGCTCCAGTCTCTCTCTCCTTCCCTCCTCCCTTCCATCCCTCTCCCACTGTCTCTCTCACATCTCTTCCCATTGTCTCTATCTCTGTCTCTCTGCCTCTGTCTCTATCTCTCTCTTTCTCTCTCTCTCTCTCTCTCTCTCTCACACACACAGTCATGTTGATTTTATATCTAATGACTAACATACTCTGTTACCTTTATAGATGAAGAAGCTGGACAGATTTGGGGGATTGGGGAAGGTCCAGTTAGCCACTAAAGCCAATGAGAATTTTCTGGGTCCCTGCCCCCCCAAGAGACATGTATTTATTGCTTGGCGCCAGGCAAAGGGGCAACAGCTCTTCCCAAGGTCTCCTGCAGCCCAGCGCATCTGGGATCAGGCCCCAAACAGTGACACTCCCATTTGTTCAGCCCAAGTCCCAGCGCCCTACCAGCAATCCGCCCTTTGTGAAATTAGCTTCATGGGGGCTGTGGACATGGGGGAGAGGGGCAAAGCCCCTCCATGTGGCCTCCCATTTGCCTCTAGAGCTGAGTCAGGGTGTTGCCCTCAGTCAGTCTGTATGAGACAGGCAGGGCCTAGGCTGGAACACAAGAGAACTCATTCCAGACCTAGCCCTGCCCCAGGCTTGCTGGATGACCCAGGGCCATGCTCTTCCTCTCAAGGACTCAGTTTCGTCCTAGGCAAATGGAAAGGCTTCTGGTGCACTCCAAGTTTCCTCTGATTGAGTCCTTGCAGCACCTGGCCCGGACACACTGTGGAAGAATAGCTTCCCCACGAGCACTCATGGGCATGAGCCCAACAGGAAGGACCTTGCCAAGCCCTGCCCCTCAGAAGGCTCCCTGCCTGGGCAGGAGATCTTGGGGGGGAGGGGACCAGGACCCCTGGGGTGGGGCATCAGTCTAGTCCCTGCAACAGTGACTGTCCACAAGGGCTGTCCCTACATGAATCCCGGATGAAAGAAGCTCAGCCACCAGGGTTTGCTGCTATCAGTAAGCGTTTATTGAGCATGTTCTGCGTGTAGAGCCCCGTACACAAAGTGGAAGAAAACTGGGAAGGCGCAGCCAGGGCCCTGCCACAGACGATGGAGCGGAAGGGACACCGAGGGTGCATTGGCAAGGTTCAGCTCTCAGATGGTGATCATGGAGCGCTGATGGGCCAGCAGGACGCTGCCCTTTTCCGACCTCCCGGCAGCACAGGCCTCCCCAGGCCAGCGGGGGAGAGGTGGACAATGGCTCTGATGCTGCTAAGGGCTGCTGGGAGATGGAAGGAGCACGAGCAAGAGTGGGGCAGGGAGGAAAGGCAAGAGGAAGGAGAAAGGGGCTCGGGCGCTGGAGGCATCACTGGCGCATCCACAGCCACAGGTTGGCAATGCAGGCCGACACCAGCACGGTGAAGAACAGAGCTTCCCTGTGGCGCCAGGTGGCGCCCTGGTCCTCCAGGGCTCGCAGGCGGCTGGTGATCACCTGCAGCTGTATGGACGAGGGGCTGGTGAGTGAGTGACGGGGGAGCCCATGGCTCACCCCTGGGGAAAGTACGAACTTAGTACAGGAAGGGGCTTTGCTGCCCTCTGGGTGAGAAGCAGGCAGAGCCTCTGAAACCAGGGGCTGGGGTCGGCCCAAGGGCCGGACCACCTGTGTTGGCAGGCGCAGCGGCCTAGGCCCCTGGTTGGGGTTCCAAACCCCAGTTGTGTGGAGGAAGCCAGCCTGTCCCAGCTGTGCCTGGGGAGTTGGGGGAAGGCGTTGCAGTCCTGGGAAGCAGCCAGCACCTCCAGAGTGAGGGCTCCAGGATGGGTGACACCCAGAGGCTGAACAGGGCCACCAGAGCAGATGTGCCTCCAGGCCTGCTGTCCTCTGTCCCTAGGAAGACAACACCTCCGCCAGACCTCTTAGCAACATTCTCTCTGCACAGACTTCTACCCTTTTCTGTTGCCTCTTCATCCTCCTTTTGGCTTCTCCCATTCCCTCCCCACACATCTCAGGGAGAGACACAGAGCTGAGGCTGCCATCAAGATGGGACACGAGAGCCCCGAGGACCAAGAGGGAAAGGAGGGGAGCTTGACTTCACCTCTACTGCCAGAGGCTAAGATGACTTCAAAGGGGGTGGTCTGGTTGCTGCCGAGGCCCACCTGCCCCTTCCACCCTCCCAGTGGGTCCATGGCATGGGAGATACTTACCTGCCTTTTCATGACTTCCATCTCCAGTCCATTGAGCTCTTCTAGGCCAATCTCTGTCATCATATCAGTCTCTGGGTTGCTGGGAAAGAAGAAAAGATGGAGGGTCAGAGGTGCTGGTGGTCCTTGGCCAGGCATGGCAGGGAGCATAGGAAGGCCATGAGGGCAAGCAGGTAAAGTCAGGGGCTTTTGTAGACAATGACTCTGTCTTCCTGAGTCCTTCACTTCCCAGGTAAGTAGGTCCTGGGAGCTGAGGGCTGGAAGCCATCCTAGCCCAGGCTCAGGGTACTCAGAGTCCACAAATGGGTAAGAGGCCAGGAGTTTCATGAGTGATGGTGAGGGGGCAACAGAGCCCCAGAATTCCAAGCATGGCCAGCTGTTCACAACACCTTTCTGGTCAGTCTGCTTGCTAGCCCATCTGATCCACTCTGGTTTCTGCCCAAAGAGCTCCAGCTTTCCTCCTGCAGGGGCCTGGGATCTTTCTTACCGCTCATAATGGAACCTCATGTTTTGGAAGCCATGAGGATGCTCCTGGGAATGGGCATCACCGTGGCCTGGTTCTCTCAACATTCTGGGTAATGGCAGCTGGGGCCCCTAAAGAAAGGAATGGTCAGTAAAAGTAGCCTACTCAGTCTCAGCTGAGCAGCTGCCTCACACTACCCAAGACCAATGGTGTACCCTATCAGGAGTCATGTGGTAACTGATCCTCTGGAATCAGGGACTGGCAGCTTCAGACCACTAGAAGAGCCTGGGAATCCCACAAGTTGGCCAACTGTCACCACTCCACCCACACCATGGTCCTCAGTAGCTTCTAGCCATCCAAACGATGGGGAAGGAAGGATCCCTGTTCTCTGCCAATGCTGTCACATGCAGACATCAGCTGAGTCAGAGAGGAGAATAGAAAAACTCAGTTTTAGAGCTGAGTAAATTGAGGCTTGGCAAACGACTGGACTTTTCAAGGACACACAGTAAGTGTTGGAGCTCAGGATAGAACTCTGGCCACTGGGAGACTCTGAGTCTCTGAGTCTCTGAGTCTCTGAGTGAGCACATCTCTGAGTCCCTGAGTGAGCACAGCCATCTCAGCAGCTGTCATTTTTATCCGTATCTGGAGTGGATGTGTCTGGCCCACAGCTCTGGGGCTAGGGTATGTCATGCCTTGAGGAACTAGTGTGGGCTAGAGGAACAGAATGTGCCAGACCCACCTGGGTTCAAATCTCAGCTCTGGGCTTCCAATGCAAGAAGAAAAATGTCACAAGCTATTTGGTTTCACACATGCCACATGTCATTCTCTAAGCCCTAACCAACATCAAACCATTAAATCCTCATCACAACCCCTCAAAATAGGTATCACTATCATCTCATTTTGAAAGATTGGAAAACTGAGACACAGAGAGGTCATGTTACTTGTCCAAGTCACACAACAGGTAAGTTGCAGAGCAGTCATTTAAAGCCAGGAATGGGGGCAGCCAGGGTGGCTCAAAGGTTTAGCACCACTGCCATCAGCCCAGGGTGTGATCCTGGAGACCCGGGATTGAGTCCCACGTCAGGCTCTCTGCATGGAGCCAGCTTCTGCCTGTATCTCTGCCTCTCTCTCTCTCTGTCTCTCATGAATAGAAAAATAAAATCTTTTAAAAATAAAATAAATAAAGCCAGGAATGGTTGTGAATTTAGAATTATATGCATAATAATATATAAGAATTTTATAGCTAGCACTTTGATGGAGATTAAGAAAATCTATGAACTTCATTAACTCCTAGCTTCTGCCTACTACTTCAAATAGTGTTATTTTTATTTTCATTTACTCTTCAAGGCACACTACTTCCTCAACACCCAAATCAGCAAAACACTATCATGAAATTTTGGCCTTTCATGCTGTGATTCTGTCAAAGGTGGTGGTAGTTCCATTTGGGGGGGGAGGTGCTCAAAAGTCAATGATAAATAGAATTGGTAAATTTCTTATTTCTAAATGTCTAATTTCTAAATTCAATATATTTAGTATATAATATATATCAGTATATCAGCTGTTTCTTTTTAAAGTATTCCTGTGGTCCTAAAAGGTAACTGTAATTAATCCAGATATTATATCTCCCCACTGCCCCCCCTCATCCCATTCTGCCTCAATCTCATGGGCATGGGTGGCTTGCTGGAGCCTGACCTGCTGGAGCAACCTGATTTGACTTCTGCCATTGGAGACGAAACCAATTCAGTATTTCTAGCTTATTTCCATTCCCAAGAGGTCTCTGGGAGCTCTTTTTCTCTTTATTCATTGGCAGTGGAATCACTTAGGCATTTATCATATCTCATTCCCTAGAACAGCCAGGCCTCCGGAATCTCCAATCTTATTGACTTTCCCCACTAGCTTCTGCAACAGTGTAACAACCATGGTGACTCTGGCTAACAGAATCTGCTACAGAACTACCTGACTCAACTGATTCCCTAGAATAGTCGAGTCATCCTTCCTCCAACATGGCTACCTTTTCCCAGTAATCTTTGCAACAATATGGCTGCCATTTTTTTTCTAGAACATTCCCTCACCCAGAGTGAATGTAGCTTAAAGGATTAGCTACAGAACAATGAGACTCAGATGATTTCCAAGAACACTGGGTTTCCCTTCCTCTGCAACCGAGTTGCCTTTTCCCAGTAACATTTGCAACAGTATAACAACCATTTTTCTAAAGCTTTCCCTCCCTCACAGTGAAAGTGTGGAACAGATTGGATACAGAACTTGAAACTCAGATGACTCCCTTCAACAGTCAGGTCCCTCTCCTCTCCAACTGGGTTCTCTTTTTCCAGCAACTTTTGCAACAGTATAGCAACCATGTTTCCAAAGCTTCTCCTCACTTAGCAGTGAATGTAACCTAAAGGATTGGCTACACAGTGAGAGATCTCACGGGATTCCCTAGAACACTCAGGTCTCCCTCCTCTCCAAAATGACCACCTTTTCCCAGTATCCTTTGTAACAGTGTACCTGCCAGTTTTCCAGAGCTTTTCTTAACCCACATTAAATGTACTTTAAAGGATTGGCTACATAATGGTCAGATTCAATTGATTGGATTTCCTAACAGCCAGGGAACATAGGAACCTAACTTGTCTTAATCTTTTTCCAGACTTGAGAATCATATTGTTTTATGTATGTATATTTCTATTTAATAGCGTAGATGAGGTCCATCTACAGTATCAAGGATTACTAATGTCTTTTACTTAAAGTCCACAGAGTGTAGATGCTAACTAAAATTCCAAAATGATGGGGATCCCTGGGTGGCTCAGCGGTTTAGTGCCTGCCTTTGGCCCAGGGCGCGATCCTGGAGTCCCGGGATCAAGTCCCGCATCGGGCTCCTGGTGCATGGAGCTGCTTCTCCCTCCTCCTGTGTCTCTGCCTCTCTCTTTCTCTCTCTATCATAAATAAATAAATAAATCTTTAAAAAAAATAAAAATAAAAATAAAATAAAATAAATTCCAAAATGCCTTCATGGCAACACCTAGACTAGTGTTTGATGGAATAACTGGGAACTACAGGCTACCCAACAAACAGGTAAACTTGACCCTCATAGTGATCTAATCATTAGGGAAGCTGAGGGAGAATTTGGACTTAGACCAGAGACTGTAGGACCTGTATGGGGACAGTGGGGCCTCCAATGGCTACAGACAGATTCTTTCTTTCCTATCCTTCCTTCCTTTTATTCATCAATGATTCTCATGATTCCAGGCTGATTATTTAGTTGATAATTAAATAATTTATATAGTTATAATTTATATAGATAATATAGATAATATAGATATAGGAAGGAAATATACATATAGAATTATTTATTTATAAAGGAAAGTGTCATTTCACACACAATAGAGTTTTGCAAAATAAAGTGTATATGTAGTCCCCAAGGAATATGTGAATCCGGTGTTCTGGAAACCCAAGGTTGAGCTCCCAGCCTACCAAAGGATGGCCCTGACCTCTCAAAGGACATCCCTGCCTTCATTGCCTCACTGGTACACAAAAGCTTTTTCCTTTGGCCCCAAGTCAACATCTGGCTCTGCTCAACCTACTGTCATGAAGCTGGAGCCCCTTTAGTCTGTTGTCCCAACCCCAGCCTAGCCACTGCATGCCAAGGACTCCATACAGTACCGCTTTCTTGCTCCGGTTGCCAGTCATATTCCAACCCGATTGACCTGCAGCAGAGCCAGCAGCCTTTGGATCCGCCTTCTGTCGCCGCTGAGAAGCACCCACAGACTGGGATCCATGCTCCATCATTTCTAGGCAAAAGAAGAGAGGCCCCAGAAACACCCATAGAGGCTATACCAAGGCTTCCTGGACACAGGACACACCAGAAAGAGGATAAGGTACCCAAACTTCTTAGGAGTCATTCAATATTCATTCACTGTTGTCCCCTGGCAGATCCCAAGCCTCAGTCTGTTCATTTGTTTAAAAGTTTAGTAAGTATTTCTTGAGGGCCAAACTCTGGGCTAGGTTACTGGAGGGAGAGCAATGACCAAGACACAAGATCTCAGCAATCTAGTAATCAACTGTCTATGTGTGCTTAGCTGAAGTGAGGGGTGCAAAATGGGTATAATCTATCAGTGTTAACTCAGATCAAGAGATACATGCTCCCAAAATGATAAGAACAGGGCAACATGGTGGAAGGAAGGGCTACTTCTAGAAAAGCCAGAAACACCTGTGAGGCAGAGACCTGAAAGACAAAAATGATGGCAGCCATGGAAAATCTAGGAAAACAGCATCCCAGGCAGAGGTAGCAGTCAACACAAAGGCTATCAGGAAGAATCAGCCTTCGGGTATTATGAGGACAAGTATAAATGCAGTGTGCTGTGGGTCATCATACCACAGCATGAAATATATTGAGGAGGTGGCATTGGCTGGCTCTTGTAGATCAAGGAAAGGAGTTTGGATTTTACTCTAAAGGAGGAAAAGGCATTAAAAAGGAGAGAGAATTGGTCTGAATGATCTTATAAATTGAGCGCTCTGGATACTTTGCCATAAACACAGTGGTAGCTTGGACAGGGGGAGATAAGGACCACACATGTGGATCCCATCCTACTCTCTCACAGGCTTCAAAATGTTCACATCATCAATACCTTTCCCCCCCAGCTTCCTGTTCATCAAGGCACAAATACAGGTATACGCACACCAAGGCACAGACACACACATAGCCACACATACTTGCATATATATGACTCTTCCCAGCCATGAACACACCTTCTCCAACACATGTGACTGGGTGCAGACACCCAAAGGAAAGGGACATTACAGGGGCTCCTCACCTGCTATCACCAGGTGCTCCTGGCTTTTCCCATAGTTTCCAGGAACCAGCTCTTCAGCGATGGATGTTTCCATCTCCTCCTTGATAGTAGGGGGGCCTCCTGCCATCACAGCTAGCGCTTAGCTATTAAGCTATAGCCAGGATACACAGGAAGCCGGGCACAGAGCAGACTCTTGGAAAGTCTGCTCTTCCAGGGGCAGGAGCTCGAGGAAGATATATCTGGCCATGGGGGTGGAGCCACACTCTCCCACAGGACTCAGGCCTTGGACCCAGCACCTTGTGTTCCTGTTGTATCTTATTGGCTTGGTTCACAGTCTTCTCCCCTGCTACTCTGTAAGCAACTTAGGAGGAGGAGTTTCTGATACTTATCTCAGAAACTTTGCCTGTGAGAACTACCCTGGCTCTCGGGTCACATGATTTGGCCCCATTGAGGGGCCAGTGGGATCTACTCTCCATCATTTCTAAAGAGAGGTAGATACTGGCACAGGACCCCAAAGCCAGTCAGTAGCCAGAACAGGGTTAGATCCCAAACTTGTTGTGGCTTCTGCAAGCCCAGCTCTGGCAAGTATTTCAGGCCACAGCTCCCCTCAGGAGGCATCCTCTACAGAGCACATCTTGTTTCCCCCCAATGTAGAGTTCCCAGGGGAGATGGCCTTTTAATGCCTTGGGTCAGTCTGAGCAGGAACCATGAGAATCTAAGGAGGGAAGGGCAGGAAAGAAGGGATCTACCTGTAGCCACTGGAGGGCCCACTGTCCCCAGGCAGGCCCTGCAGTCCCTGGTCTAAGTCCAAATTCTCTCTCAGCTTCCCTAATGATTAGACCACTGTGAGGGTCAAGTTTATCTGTTCGTTGGGTAGCCTATAGTTCCCAGTTATTCCATCAAACACTAGTCTAGGTGTTGCTATGAAGTTATTTTGGAGCTTTGGTTGACATTTGCACTCTGTGGACTTTAAGTAAAAGACATTACTAATCCTTGATAATGTGGATAGGCCTCATTTAATGAGTTGAAAGGCCTGAAGAGCAAAGACTGAGGTTTTCCAGCGAAGAAGAAATTTTGCTCAAGAATGCAACATCGGGAAACAAAAGCAAACAAAAACTCCTGGGACTAAATCAGAATACAAAGCTTTGGCACAGTAAAGGAACCTGTCAACAAAACAGAAAGGCAACCTAGTGAATGGGAAAAGATATGGGCAAATGATGTATCTGAGAAGGGGTTAAAATGCAAAATATATAAAGAACTGATACAACTCTCAGCACTAGAAAAACAAAAAAATCCAATTTAAGAAGGGGCAGAGGACCTGAATAGACTTATTTCCAAAGAAGACATACAGATGGCCAACAGACATGTGAAAAGATGCTCAGCATCACTCATCATCAGGGAAATGCAAATCAAAACCACCATGAGGTATCACCTCACCCCTGTGAGAATGGCTAAAATCAACAATACAAGAAACAAGTGTTGGTGAGGACATGGAAAAAAAAAGGAACCCTCACGCACGGTTGGTGGGAATGCAAATTGGTGCAGCCACTATGGAAAATAGAATTGAGTTTCCTCAAAAAATTAAAAATAGAAATACTGTATGAAACAATAATCCCACTACTGGGTATTTACCTAAAGAAAATGAAACAAAGGGCAGCCCCGGTGGCTCAACGGTTTAGCGCCACCTTCAGCCCAGGGTGTGATCCTGGAGACCGGATCGAGTCCCATGTCGGGCTCCCTGCATGGAGCCTGCTTCTCCCTCTGCCTGTGTCTCTGCCTCTCTCTCTCTCTCTCTCTCTCTCTCTCTCTCTCTCTCTGCCTCTCGTGAGTAAATAAATACATTTAAAAAAATCTTAAAAAAAGAAAATGAAACAAAACAACAATAAAAAAAGAAAATGAAAACACTAATGTGAAAAGACATATGCACCCCTATTTTTATGGCAGCATTATTTACAACAGCCCAGATACAGAGTGACCTAAGTGTCCATCAATAAGAATATTGGATATCGAATGAGGAAGACATGACATATACACATACAGTGGAATATTGTGCAAACATTAAAAAAGATGAAATCACGCTGTTTGTGACAATGTAGATGGACCTAGTGGGTATTATGCTAAGTGAAATAAGTCAGACAGAGAAAGACAAATACCATATGATTCCACTCATATGTGGAGTCGAAAACAACAAACAAAAAGCACATTCAGACCTATAAATACAAAGAACAAACTGCTGATTTCCAGAGACGAGGGGGGTAGGGGATGGGCAAAATAGGTCCAGGGGAGTGGGAGATATGGAAGGAATAAATCATGGGAGTAAAAAGCACGGCAGGAACACCAGGAACACGGAGTCAGTGATATTAAAATAACATTGTATGGTGACGGGTGTCAGCTACAATTGTACTGAGCATAGCATAATGTACAAACTTGTTGAATCACTATATTGTACACCTGAAACTAATGTAACATTGTATGTGGACTATGCTCAAACTTTAAAAAAAAAAAAACAATTTTTTTTAAAGACTGCAGCATCTCTCCCTGCCTCAGATTCCAATGTGCAGGCCTGCCCTGCAGATTTTGCCCTTGCAAGCCCCATAATGGCAGGAGCCAATTCCTCAAAATAAATCTCTGTATACACACACATAGGCATTTGCACATACATACATGTACTGACATAAGTCCTACTGGTTTTTTTTCTCTAGAGAACCCTGACTGATACAATCACCAGAGGTGAACCCTGGGCTCTAGGGAATAGCTCCAGAGTCCCTGGGGGGAAGAGGAGGTGATTTGCAAAAGGAACCAAGCCCAGCTGGGGCCAGGAAGAGGAGGGAAGAAGAGGAGGAAGCAGGGAAGGAGGAGGGAGGAAGGAAAGTGTGAGAGAGAAAAGGAAGGGCTGCAACTTGCCTAGAGAGGGTGACATGGTCTGGACTGCCTGGCCCCCTCCCTGGCCCCACCTGTCCAGCACTGGGACTAATCTGGAGCCCAGCAGACCCAGGCCCTGCCTGCATTCCTGAAGGCCCTGAGGAAGCCCTTCCCAGATCCAGTGGAGCAGCTGCAATGAAATCCGAGCTTTCTGGAAGGCCACCTTAAGAGTGGAGAAGTGTGCTTTGGGGGGACCCAGGAGCCTGGGAAGCAGGAACCATAGGCTTCTGCTGGCCAGGGCTGCCAGACTGAGCAAATACAAATACAAACCGCCAACTAAATTTGAATTTCAGATAAAGGACAAGTAAGTTTCTTTTTTTTTTAAAGATTGTACTTATTTATTCATGAGAGACACAGAGACAGAGAGGCAGAGACACAGGCAGAGGGTGAAGCAGGCTCCCTGCAGAGGGGCCCCAGATGCGGGACTCAATCCCAGGACCCCAGGATCACGCTCTGGGCCAAAGGCAGGTGCTCAACCACTGAGCCACCCACGGGTCCCAGGACAAGTAAGTTCCTAGTGTGAGTACACTCTGCGCAACGTTTGAGACAAACTTACACTGAAGATGTATTCTCACGGTTTATCTGATATTCACAATTGACTGTGTATCCTTTATTTTATCTCTGGCAGCCCCTGTGCTCTGCCCATTCTAATCATGATCTCACGATTTGGCCTTGATCAAGTCTTTCCTTTCTTTGGGCCTCTGTCTCCACACTGGACGATGGAGCTAACAATCCCTACCTTACAGCATGGCTGGGAAGCCTCCACTGCCTAGTGTGACAACCTTGGGGCCCGAGGCCTGGAAAATCCCTAGAGCACAGGGGACTGGGCCAAGCCTTATGGCGCCTGAGAAAATGGCTCATGCTTAGTGAAGGTGGGGGGCTACAGAGACCTAGACCCCAGTGGAAGGCTCCCAAAGAAGAAGGCCAGAAAACACAAAGCTCTTTTCACCCTGGAGATTAGACAGATGCCTCTGGAAAGAGGAAGGAGGGGCCCAGAGAACATCTGGCCGAGATGTGTGTATACGTTTGCAGTGCTCTACACAAATGAGATCATACATTTGAGGTACGTGCTGTTCCGCAGTTGACTGTTGGTTTTGGTTGGCTTTTTTTTTTCTTTTTTTTTCCAAGTACCTGACACATATTAGGAAAACCCTTATAAAAGGTAAAAAGAAAAATGGATAGAAGTGTGTGACCTTACATGTATACATTTACATGAAGGGAAGGACAGGGGGTTCTTGTCTATCACTTTTCTTAAAAGGGTTTTGTGGAATTTCCCCCCAGTTTATTGAGAAATATGCAAGTTGCTTTTTTAAGTGCACAGCGTGCCTTGGGGATCTTGCATGTCAGAACAAATCTCCCTCACGTCTTTGAAACACAGCTTTTGCTGCACAGCTGCGCCCCTGTTTATTGACCTGTTCGTGGACATTTTAGGTGTCTAAAGCTTTTCGCTTTTATAAACAAGATGCAGTGAGCGTTCCTGGACATGCCTCTTTGCACACATATGTAAATATTTTTGTAGGGCGGGTGCCTAGAAGTGGAATTGTGGGGTTCTAGGGTGTGCATGTTGACGATTTTTGCTAATATTGACCAATAATCTCCATGCCCCTCCTAAGAGACTGCAGCAGGTGGGACCTCACCAAGTGGAAGAAAGTTCTGTTTTCTTCAGAGCCTTATCAGCAGGAGGTATTATGAGACTTTCTAAAAGGCATTGGTATGATGGGTAGAAAATGATATCTATCTTATTGTTGCCTTAACTTTATTGCTTTAATTATGAATAAACCTGAGCAATTTTTAATATGTTTATTGATTTTTCTGTATTTCTTTCCCGTGAACTGTCTGCTGGAGGGCTTGGATCCTTATTAAAATAAGAGTGGTTTTATTAACAGAAAAACATGGGGATGAAAGCTCCCCCTCCCTTCAAGCTAAACGTCTCCAAAGAAAACATATCATCTTTTTCACTAAAGGTGATCATGAGCACAGAGCCTCCACTGGGGGCCAAACAAATCCAGTTAATTGCATCCTCGTTTGTGCTGAAATCTAGAGAGCATCCAGCCCCCCACAGAGCAGGTGTCTGACTCCGGCTGCTGCCTGCCTGTCTGCCTGCCTTTGTCTTACGTCTGTCTGTCCCTCTGCCTGCTGGAGCGCAGGCCTCCGCCAATGCCTTCCAACCACTGGCCTTTTCCATCTGTTCAGCCAGCCATGTGCTGGACTCAGATTCCTGACAAGCATGGGTCCCGGCAGTGCTGTGCACCGCCTGCTCCCACCTCCCTGGCAAGTAGCAGTAGAGGGTGACAGGAACCCAGGCCAGGATCAGCACACCTGGGAGTGACACCGGGGCAACTTAGGCTAGTTGTTTCCCAAGCTCTGAGCATCTGTTTCCCATCTTCACATGGAAGATTGGGCAAAACCCAGTTTTAAACTATGTTTTACTGTTGCAGGGAGGTATGTTGAGGCTACTTGGGCTTCAAGGCAGCCTCCAGCCTCTCTTCACACAGAGCAGCTCTGCTTTTTTTTTTTTTTTTTTTTTTTTTTAGCAGCTCTGCTTTTATCCACTTTCTCATATCCGGGTTCTAGGGAAGAGACCATTCGAAGCCAATATCTGGGTTCTAGGGAAGAGACCATTCAAAGCCAATGGGCACAATGGTCCATGACATCCCAGCTCTGCTCAGAGTCCAGTTTCAGGCCAAGCGAGTAACCTGATTGGGGCTGCAAACTCAGATCCCAGGCATCTGGGAGTTTCCTCTCCACTTGTTAATGAAACTTATGAACCTATAAACAATTCTCCTTCCTGCTCCTGGAAGCAGCTGGCACTGATGTCATCCCTGGAGCCCCAGGGCCTCCCCAACCAGAAGGGAAGGGGAAGGGGAACTAGTGCAGCCTTGCAGCTGTCCCTCCGTTCCTTAAAGAGACAGGAAGGACAGATGCCTAAACTTGAGTCACTTCATAAGCAGAGAGGGAGAAATAAGTGGCAGGAGCATGTGGGGGCAACCCTTCAGACTCATCCCCCCGCCCCTGCAGAGACAGGGCCACCAGCAGGAGGTTATAGAGAGCTCCTCAATTTCCAAATGTGGGCCTCTCTCATTCAGTATGACTGTCATGAATCACGACTGACTCGGTGCCAAGCCCTGAGACCAGGGACAAGTTTCCTGTCTTCGTGGAACTTATGCTTAGAGGGCAGACAAGAACAAATAGACAGGAAGGCAGAAAGCCCATGGGTCTGAGGGACGGTAACAGGGGCTCATTTTTTTGGCAGTCCTGCCCTGAATCCGGCTACACTCTGCCTTCCTGGAAGGGTCGTAGGTACTCTCTTGAGCTTTGTCAACCTAAGAGCAAGAGACTGACTCTTGTCCCCAAGACCGACAGCCTCTGCCTACACACCTCCAGGACAGCTCACTGCTTCCCGAGGTGGCTTGGACTGGGTGGAAATGCTGGTCACACACCCCACCTCCCAAACTGGTCCACCCTGGAGGGAGCAGCCCCAGCAGAAGTGGGGTAAAGACACTGACACAGCCGCAGCCCAGACTGACAAGCTTATGTCTCAGCAGCCATGTCTCTCCCTGCAGCCCCTGGGGCAGCCCCCACAGGAGAACTCAAGTGTTGCTAGCTAGGCACCTGGTGGGGAACTCAGGACTGCCCTGTGTGCACGTGGACGTGGGACAGAGCAGCCCTGAAGAGCAAACACTGGGAAGCTTGCCTTCTGCCTCCCGGTGGAGCCGGCTGCTGTCTCTGTTGTTCATGTCTTCTCTCCACTGGCCTGAGAATCCCTTGCCCCAAAAGCTGGCAGCAGATTTGGAAACCGAGAGGGATTTAGTTGTCTGCTTGCCACTCACTTTTGCCCCATGTGCAGGGAATCCTTGGAGTGGGTGGGAAAGGCCTTCCTTCCTGATCCTAGCTAGAGGCAACGGTGTCAGATAAGGTGACCTCACAGAACCCGCAGCCTTCTTGTTTGCAGGGTGACTCCCCAGATTGAGATGCATCTGCTCTCAATTGTTTCTATGTCCAATGACTGAGACGTGAAGTGTATGTACAATTCAGGAGAATCAGAAGCCAAAGGAAAATGGCCAACAATAATGAAGAGGTGGAAAAAAGTGGTGCAAAGTCTCAGACACTGACCAGCTCAAAAGCATAAGCAATGGCAGCTCTTCTGAGCCAGAGAACAAGGTGGAAGAGAGGAAAAACCCAAGGTGAGAAAGACAGGCCTGAGAAGCTGTAGACAAGTAGATACTTTTCCTGTTATCCCCCATTTTATTTTATTTTTTTAAAAGATTTATTTATTTATTTATTATTAATTTATTTATTTATGATAGACATATATATATAGAGAGAGAGAGAGGAGGAGGGAGAAGCAGGTTCCATGCCGGGATCCCGACGTAGGACTCGATCCTGGGTCACCATGATTCGCGCCCTGGGCCTAAGGCAGGCGCCAAACCGCTGAGCCACCCAGGGATCCCCTATCCCCCATTTTAGATGCACAACCTGGGCCCAGTTCACTTAGCAATTCGGTGGCAGGGCTTAGACGCAAACCAGTGGCTTCAGACAGGTGACCTGGGGTCCTCGGAGAAGAGGAGAAGGCCCCAGGGGGGGGACTGGCTCAGGAGAGCCTCAGCAAGCCTCCTCCAGCCCCGTCCCCCCTTGCCCTGCCCTTCACTCTCCCAAGACAGCGGTGGATCAGAGCCCAGGCTCTGAAGTCCAGCTGTCCCCTCCCCACAAGCCCTTAGGGTTGGAGGCCTAGCTCCTCACTTAGTAGCAACGTGCCTTGGTGGTTCTGTTGGGAAAAGGCGGGTCACGAGGCATGGCATATGAAACACTGAGCTCCTACTAGAGTTAGTGCTTGAAGCCCAGCTGCTGGGATTCTCACAGAGGCCACAAAGCCTCCTCCTTGCTCGTTACAATAGATGAGCTGCAGTGCTGCTAGCAAGGTTGGTGGCCCCCTGTACTTGGGCTCATCTCCAGCTCTATCAGTAACCCAGCTCTGCGCTCTCCAAGGCCTTCAGCTTCTCCCCCCTTGCTAAGATAATTCTCTTCAACAAGGAAATATCATCACTTCTTTCCCAGCATGGGGATGTTGGTTCCATTAGGGCAGAGACCTTGTCAGCCTCACTCACCACTCTGTCTCCCATGCACTTGGCATAAGACCTGACTCATGGTAGGAGCTCATTAGGTAGTTGTTGAAGTAAGATGACCTGGGATCCCTGGGTGGCTCAGTGGTTGAGCCTTCAGCTGAGGGCGTGATCCTGGAGTCCTGGGATCGAGTCCCATGTCGGGCTCCCTGCACAGAGCCTGCTTCTCCCTCTGCCTATGTCTCTGCCTCTCTCTGTTCTCTCATGAATAAGTAAATTAATATTTTTTAAAAATAAATAAATAAATAAATGAAATGACCTGAAAATTTTAAAAAGGGGAAAAAACTGTCTTCCCTTAGTATCTTGTCTCACTTACTTATGCTACTGTCCTTTCTCAACTCCTTGAAAGTGTCACCCCCACTGTGCATGCACACTGTCTCTGCTCCTTTACCTCCCAGACATTCATCTCCTCATTCTAGTCTGCCTTTCTCATCTGCAACTCAATTGAAACTGCACCAGGCCAAAGCCACCACTGACCTCCCGGCTCCATCCCATGAGCCCACTCCACTCTTCATCTTACTTGACTTCTTGGAAGCATTTCACATCATTGTCCTTTCTCCTTCTAGAAACATTCTCTCCTCTTGGTTTCCAGGACTCTGCACCCCCATGGTTTTTCCCCCTGCCTCTGGCCTCTTTCCTGGCTCATGGGTTCATACACAAGACTTCATTTATCATCCTTTTTGTATAATCTTTTTTAGATGATAAAGTGAATAGAATTCCGGTAAGCAGAATAATACCTCCCCCCCCCCCCGAAAGATGTCAATGTCTTAATCTCCAGATACTGGGAATATATCAGTTTTCATGGCAAAGGTTGAAGATGGGATCCAGTTTGCTAATCTGCTGGTAAAAATAGGAAGTTTGTCTTGGATTACCGAAGTGTCCGGTATAATCACAAAGGTCTATAAACATGGGAGAGTGACAAATACAAAAAATGTCAGGGTGATGGGATGTGAGAAAGACTTAACTATGCAGCATTTTTTTTTCAATTGCTTATGTTGGATTCTTTCCTCATTAGCAAAGAATTTCATTCAGTGTAATTGTACAAGTAACTTTGGGTATGTTTATCATCTTTATGGTAACTTGACCCTAGTCCTCCCGCCTTAGTCCCCTCAGACACACTCCACACCACACACTTCGCATGCTCCCCCGACCTACTCTTCCTCTGCTATGACCCTTCCCATTGAATGGTTTTATGCCTCAATCTGAGCCTCTAAGCCTCAGAGTCATCTGGGACTCCTCCCTACCCATCCCAACCAATCAGTCACTATGCATAGTCCCATCCCACCTGTGATAGTAAATTTTACGTGTCACCTTGACTGGACCGTGGGGTGCCCAGATTAAGCCTTGTTTCTGGGTGTGTCTGTGAGGGTGTTTCTGTATGATATCAACATTTGAATCAATGGACTCAGTAAGCAGATGGCCCTCCCCAGTGTGAATGAACATCACCCAATCCATTAAGAGCTCGAATAGAACAAAAGGAGCTCACATGCCGTAATGAGCATGGGGTGACATATAGAAGTGTTGACTCACTACATTGTCCACCTGAAACTAATATGACACTGTATGTTAACCATGGAATTTCAGTATAAACTTTTTAAAACAGATAAAGCACAGATGCTCACAGACACAGTTCAAAGCTGTGGCAGCTGGATACTGAGGCACCAAGTGCAGCTGGTGAGGAAAGAGCCTGGTGGTGTGGCTCCTGCTGCTCCGGGTGCACACAGCCCGTGGACCAGATCACTCCAAGACAAATGTTGGACGATGGATGCTACTGTTGCTTTTGGCCTATTTTTATAAAAGCAAAAATCTTCTGCTGGCTTCTTTCAGTTAGCGAAAACAGGTGCTAATGCAGGTCTTTCATAAAACCCAAGTGGCATAAAGCAAACTTTTGAAAAGCGGGGGGTGCCCATAAGTCCAACTCTCTATCTCTGTATACGACTCCTACTGGTTCTGTGTCTCTGGAGAACCCTGATACAATATCCTCAATATATTATTCAGTGTTTGAGCAAAAAGCTTCTCAGTAGTCTACTTCTCTCTGTCTCCTCTGTCACTACCCCAGCCAGTGCCATCACCACCTCTTGCTTGGATGACGGCATAGCCTCGTACCTTATCTCTTGGATCTTATTGTGACCCCTTCAGCCCATTACCCACATAGCAGGCAGACTATTTTAAATATAACACTCAGCATAATACCCTCCAGTTCCATCCACCTCGAAGCAAATGGTGGGTATTTGTCGTTTCTAATGGCTGAGGAATATTCCATTGTATACAGAGACCACAGCTTCTTTATCCATTCATCTTTATGCTGAGTGAAATAAATCAATCGGAGAAGGACAAACATTATAAGGTCTCATTCATTTGGGGACTATAAAAAATAGTGAAAGGGAATAAAAAGGAAAGGAGAAAAAATGAGTGGGAAATATCAGAAAGGGAGACAGAACATGAAAGACTCCTAACTCTGGGAAACGAACTAGGGGTGGTGGAAGAGGAGGTGGGCAGGGGGTGGGGTGACTGGGTGACGGGCACTGAGGGGGGCACTTGATGGGATGATCACTGGGTGTTATGCTATATGTTGGCAAATTGAACATCAATAAAAAATAAATTTATATAAATAAATAAATAAATAAATAAATAAATAAATAAATAAATAAATACAACAGGCCTGGCCATGTCCTCTTGCTCCTCAAAGCACTCCTCAGTGCCTTCCCATTCTCACTGCAGAGTAAAGACTATAGCCCTGAGTGTAGCCTCAGGGCCCTGCATGGGCTGCCTTCCCTCAGCCTCTCCAGGCTCATCTCGCTCAAAGATTTCCCCTTATGCTACCCTGGAGTCTTCTGTTTCCTTAAAAACTTGACAGCCTTGTTGGACTCTAAACCCCTTCACGTGGCATTCCTCTGTCTGATTTAATTGTCTTCCATGCTCTTTGCCTGACTGATTCCTACTCATCCTTCAATCTTTAGGTTGGGCATGGCTTCCTTAGGAAGGCTTTCTCTGGCAGCCCGCAGCCCCAGCCCCCCAGACTTTCCCTAGCAGAAACTGCAACACACGTCATTGCTGTGGCTTATCTAATGCTTTCCCCACAAAACTAGTCCCAGAGTTCCAGAAAGATAGGACCTAGGATGTTACTATACTCCCTTCCAGAGCCCCATGGCCTGGCTTGAAGCTTGTAGAACACCATGCTCTGTCAGCACCTACCCCCCTATGCCCTTATCAGCCCCAGGATTCAGGAGTTCTAGGAGTGACTGGTCTACTCAGTGCGCTGCTGCGATTTAGTGTATCCAATCTGATATGAAATGATAGCCGGCCTCTGTTTTGTAGCACGTAAAGCCTGGTGACACTGAATCCATCACGCAGTGTAAGTTCCTCGGAGAAATTGCTGAACGTCACTGTTATTGGAGCTGCTAGTCTTGTGATTCCTAAAAACAACATATTTTTCCTATAAACAAAATGTGAGTGGTCACAAACATTTTGTCTATTTTTCAGGCTTTGGGTTCTCACATCACTCTCCCCAGAGGAACCCTGGAAAAACTATTCTGAAGCCCACTTCTCTCCCAATCCCATCTGGCCTGTCGGGACCTTTGGCAACTGTCCCAGACCTGTCCGTTTGTGGCAAGGAAGAAACTGCTCTAGGAGGCCTGGTTTGAGGCTGACAAGGTGCCCCTGTCTTCACTGGCCTCTCAGAGAAGTCCTGATGTCCACCCCTAAGCTTTTCCAGAGCGTGTGTGACGTGCCCAGGGTTGGGATAAGGAGCAGCAAAGACTCTCCCTGCTACAAATGGAATGTTATAGCCTGAATTGTGTTTCCTGCCCAACTCTCACCCCCAAATTCTTTTTTTTTTTTTTAATTTATTTATGATAGTCACACACAGAGAGAGAGAGAGAGAGAGTCAGAGACACAGGCAGAGGGAGAAGCAGGCTCCATGCACCGGGAGCCCGACGTGGGATTCGATCCCAGGTCTCCAGGATCGCGCCCTGGGCCAAAGGCAGGCGCTAAACCGCTGCGCCACCCAGGGATCCCTCACCCCCAAATTCTTATGTTGAAGTCCTGACCTCCAATACCTCAGCATATGACGGTATTGGGAGATAGGATCTTTAAAGAGGTAACTGAGGTTAAATGAGATCAAGAGGAGATTAGGACACCGACACACACATAAGGGAGACCATGTGAGGTCACAGGCAGAAAAGAGTGGTCTACAAGCCAAAGGGAAAGGCCTCAGAAGAAACCGACCCTGCCAACGTCTGGCTCTCAGAGCCCCAACCTCTAGGATCCTAAGAGAATACATTTCCATCATTTAAGCCATCCAGGCTGTGGTACTTTGTTATGGCCACCCGAGCAAACTGACATGTGAACCCTGGGTCTTAATTGGACAAAAGAATCAATCGACACATTTTATTTCATTGAACACTGACTGTGAGCCACTGTGCTGAGTTCTGAGGAAGAAGTGAGGAGAAAAATGTTTTACACGGTCCCTGCCCTTGTGGAATTACCAGTTGGGCAAGAGGAGGTGTGGGGACGCTGGCAGGTTGGACAAGCCACAGGAAATCAAAAGCAAAGTGACCTCCCAAGAAGACTAACAGTGTCATCTGAGTGGCCAGGGTGGGACAATCAGGGCAAATGTGAGTTCCCGCGATGAGGGCAGCACTTCCTGCTCGTGAGACCTTGGCCAAATGGCATACCTCCCTGGCCTTCCTTCCCTCAGCTCTCACAGGTCTCTTGGGAGGACTGTCTCAGTTATTGTGTCCATAAGGCCTGGCATACTCCAAGTGCTCAATAAATGCTGGCTATGATCATTTCCAAGCACATCTCACGGATCCTTCCGACGATCCCTCCATCCCTTTGCTAGGTGCAGTCTCGGACCAGCTGCTCGAAGGGTTTGGGGATAGTATGGGATGGAGGCTTAGGGAAAGGATGACAAAAGGGATCCCAAGTCACACCCAGGAAGCAGTCTCTGGCCCCTTCCCTACCATCACTCCTTTAAGTCCCTGCCCTGACTTGCCCTCACCATCCATAAGCAATCCCAGAACGTGTAGTGCTGTGGTACAGCAGGCAAACAAGAAAGGGAGACCCAGTCCCTTGGATGGTGCCTGAACAGGGACTTGGGAAGCCTGGGAACTCCCTCATGTATTAGCTTCCTCACATGGGCTAGCCTGGGACTCTACGTCACTGCCTAGAATGCTTGTTCCTGACAAAAAGAGCCTAAAGTGCAAACCCCATGTTCAGAATGTGACCCCATCTGTGCCCTGGAGTCCACTTGAAAAGTATTCATTTGACTTCTCCACATCCCCAGAAAGTTGGCATCACTCGACAAGCCAGTCCGGGATAGGAATGGAACCCAAGGCCCCTCGCTGTCATTCTGGCATTTGGCCTCCACATTCAATCCTCGAAGGAGGCCCTACATTTCATGGTCATTTTCTCTTCACTGCCATGGCTTTTCCTATTTGAGGGTGGATTATTTTCATTACTGGGGATTGGTCCAACTTGCACCAGTGATGTCCCATGGCCATATCTCACCCCACACCAACAGCTGGGAGTACTGGGGGCTGAGACTATGCTTCCATCAAGGGGAAGCGAGTGCATCCTTGCCCTCTGAACAGTCTCTGAGTCTTGCCATTCTCTGAATTGGGCAAGCAGAGCCAGGGCAAAGCCTGAGTATTAAGTCCTACCTTCACGGGACACAGAAAACTTTCTCCCTCCCACCCCTCCCCCAGCCCTGAAACCAAGCAAGGTATCCTTTTAGCAAGAGAGACAACCCTGTTAGTAGCCAGGGATCAGGTGACAGGGAAATTGCTAACTTGATTTGTGACAGACTTTACTAACCTGTCCCAGGAGGATGGGTCAGGAGATCATCTTACACATAAGGACAATCTTTTAGGACCAGGACATCTCTGCTTCCTGCTTCTAAACTGGTTTGGGCTGTTTCCTTATCTACAGCCTGACTTTGGGGGGGAAAAAAACCCCACACATTTGGCCCACAACCATCCATGCCCCAATGAAAGTTCTGGAGTCAGCAGGGATCCGAGAGTGATGAGGACAGGACACAAGTGAATGCCATGTGCTCTTTATTATTATTAATTATCTTCTTGTACAGAAAGAGACAAAGTCGAACAGCTAAACTCAACAATTATAAAAAGAGAGAGAGAGAAAGAATCAGAAGCAAGAGGGTTGGTTGCTCCCAGGCTCCAGTGAAATCCTGACATACTACTGAATGTACAGATTTCCCAGCTGACATGGGTCAACACATGAATACAAGCACAGTTTAAAGTGGTACCAAAATGAATCCATTTCACAGTAATCATGTCTAGAAGCTCAGTTGCACATATCAGGGTTTCCACTATCACAAATTCACAATCACAGAGTGAAATAGCAGGTGTGTTCAGGCCTGGGAAAGTGGCATCCGGAAGGGGAGACAGATAGGGAGGCAAAAGCAGCTGTGGGATTTGTTTCAATCTTGAATATCTGTGTTAATGCTCAGGCTGGGGGCGGGGGAGGGGCAGGCACTGTGCAACGGTCAGATGTCTCAGTACAGTAGAACAACTGTTGAGGCAATGAGCCCGAGGGGGTGTGCTGTTTGGATATCCTTGTCAGAGAAATTCTTGCTAGAGAGAGACTCGCCGCCCACAGCCTGTGAAAGGAAAAGCTCCCTACGTTCAATATTTGGGGGCGAATGATGGGAGTGGCCAGTCTGATAGCAAAACATCGGCTTCACAGAATATTTAGCAAGATACACAGCTACGTTACTTTAAATTGCAGGCTACGAGAATGAAAAGCTACAGCACCCACCCTTCCCGCAATGGAGAGAGACCAAGAGACCATCCTACGCACAAAGAGCCTCACACACGAGAATTGCTGAACCCCAAAGCTGAAGGCACGGTGAAGGGATCCCTGATATCTTGAGCCTTTTCTTTGAAAAAAAAAGTGCTCATTTTAACTAGATCCCTCTTACACATAGGACCCTGAACATCGACTAACATCGCGAAGACTATGTCAAACCTTTCTACGGAGCAAGAATCGCAGATACCGTGAATTAAGATAATTTAATAAGATAAGTTGTGATTTGTCTATAAGTTCTGAATTAGTGGGCTTCAAATTAATAGGCTTTTACCATGGTTGCAGGCAGTCTGATTACAGTACTTTGAAATTAGCTAATTATACTGATTAGTAGGAGCAGAGTTCGGTGGGGAGGATGTGCTTGTTTCTGAATCGGCACAATCCTGAAATGGAGCTTCATTACTTGTCAAGCTGGAAAGCTTTGCTGCCCAGCTCTCCATCTCAGCCTTGAACGTGAGGGCACGTGCAAGACACAGCACACAGGCACACTCCTAGAAACACAGGGCGTAGGTGAAAAAGAGCCCCCCTCCCCACCCCTTTCCCCAGACAAAAGAACAATCTAGAGGCAGTGTTGTTTTTTCCTTCTTCTCAAGGGATGCCATTCGGTTGTCAAAAGATCAACCCGCAGCCAGAGAGGAACCATCTGGTTCAAACTCCTTAACAAAAAAAGACACTTTCCTGTCCTGAATTCCTCATATTCAGGCCACCAGAAAGGCAACATCCAACCCACCGGGCAGATTCCTGTTTTCCCAAGCACCCTAAGGAATTCGCACTAATGGCAGTGGGATTCACAAGCGGAAGAGGAGGCTCCTGGCCTCCAGGTCAGCCTGCTTGGTGTTGCTGGGCACCTGTGCGCTTCACTCTTTCTCTTGTGCTTTCATTTTGAAGAACCCCAGGCGATGGGGAGCAGCGTGGAGGGACAGGTTTGCGATTCTCGTTTTAAAAAGTCTTAAAAAGTGTTTTAAAGCCTTTTCTCTTTTTTTTTTTTTGTCTTCATGAAAAATATCTGAACAACTAGCCCCACCATTTCCAAAGGCAAGAGTCACACATTTGTTCCACCACAAAAGAAAATGGAAAAAGAAAAAGGCCCAGGAGTGCTCAGATCTCCTTCAGCTGTTGAGACCCGCAGAACAGGGGCAGAGGTGGGGGACACGGTGCCAGAAGGGCGTGGGGGGGTCCCACAGGGCAGAGGCCCACAGGGTGGAGCTGCTTAGTCTTCTCCTAAAACTTTTCGTGAAGTGGGGGCAGAAGGTGGTGACTCTGCGGGGCTTGGACAGCCAATCTCAGCTTTCCTCCCTCAGGGTCCCGTCAAAAGGCTGTCCAGCCCCAGGAGGTGACATTCCTCCCTTCAGACCGGAACCCTCCTGGTACAAATATAGCCACACACCGGCTATTGTTTCAGATAAGCATATGAGAAAAAGGCAACGTGCACACGTGTACAGGCACGCATGCACAGGCGCACGCACGCGCGCGCGCACACACACACGCACACAGGTCCCAATACAACAAAAATGTAGCTACTACAGATTTAGCATTGTATCAAACCAACGTCCATACAAAGACACAGTTTGAAAAGGTATATACAGAGCATTCGTAAAAGCCGAGTGTGCACCGTGAGGAGTTATGACCCTTGTGTACTATAGACTTTGTTTTCTACAATAGACTGCAAAAAACGTCCCAGAGACCACGGTGGCAAGCCCACCTGTTAGAATCTCGCGGAGCACCTTAGCGGGAGCACACAGGGCCCCAGGAGCTGCTCTCGAGCTCTCCCTGCAGGCCCGCACTCGCTGGCCTGGCGCCCAAGGACGCAGCATGTGCTGCCCTCCCGCAGGCCAGGCTCCTGCCTCCCGCTCCCTCCCAGCTCCACCCGGCTTGGCAGGGCAGGGCTCCGCGGATGCCAAATGCAGCAGGCCTTCCTTGGCATGCTCCCTTTGGCTCTGGTCAGCGGGGCCTGTGCCCGGCTCTCTTCTCAGTGGGGAAGAGACACACGGGGCGGGGGGTGGGGGGGGTCAGGGTCTTCTCCCCCGCTCCCAGGTGGCTCACAGGCCTCGGGCTGCCCCCGGGTCCTCCACCACAGGCCAAATAGGAGAGACCGCAGCCTCCGTCGTGGAAAGAGCAGGGCCCTTCTAGGCTAAAAATCCCTTTGTGAAGAAGGGCAGGAGTGTCATGTTAGAGGTCCAGAGGGAGAAGAGGAAGGAAGGGAAGGTGGGATGCACCTGGTTGGCACCTGTGGCATCAGGGAGCTCTCATGGAAGGACAGACGAGAGAACAGAAAGCATCACCCGGCAGGACACTGACTCCCCAAGTCGAGACTCAACATCAGAGTCACGTGAAGGCCCCCATGAGACGGGTCTCCTGTAAGCTACACATTTCCAGAAGCATCTTCTTAAGGGCAAACTGCACTAGCTCCCTGATGCTTCAGGAACTGCACAGGCATTATTAGCTCAGTCAGCCTCCCTTGGGTCCGGGAGGTGGGGGGAGGATGGAAAAACCCAGCCACCGGGTCAAGCTGTCGAAGTCGGTGGCCTCAGTGGGATAAGAATACAAGTCTCCTAAACTTGAAGTGTGTCCCAGGGCAAGTGTTCAGGATGGGAGGGGCCTCCAGAAGTCACCCGCGGCCTCGAGGCAGGGCTGCGGTCAAAGGACGAGGCCCGATGCCTGCCTTGGAGAGCTGTTTGGACGGAGAGAAGCTTGTCTTGTCAGTGGGTTTTGAACTGCTGTGGTTGCCAATAGACCCTGGCTGTGCACTCTAATGGACCCCACAAAGATTTGCTACATTATTTTAAGCACCACAGAGAAAAAGTGATTTGGCTCCGAGGCCAGGAGGACGGACATGCAGGGCTAGGGGGGAAGCAGTGTCGAGAATCTTTTACGTGGTCACGGTCAGTTCAAGGGCAGGTCACTCCTGCCCCACTGCTGTCCAAAACCTCCCTGAAATGCAGAAGTGGACAGCTCCTGGGCCGCAGAGAGGGGTCACTAAAAATGGACCAGCACCTGGCCATAACACAGGAAACCCCGAAGGCGTCTTCAACCCCAGGTCACGGGCTTCCCCACCTCCCCTGCCAAGGAAGTTCTAGAAAGGGACACTTTGGGATCTTTTCCCCAGGTGAGCACCATTATTAAGGAGAAATCAGTCAACTGAAGTTCAAGTTCAACTCAATGCACCTGCTCACGAAAAGGGAAGTATCCTCAAAGTTCAAAGCTGAGGAGGCCAAGTTCTTGGGTTTTGTCATCCCAGGGTACTATCAGCCTCAGTAGGACAGAACTCCAGCGCTCTGGCCCAGGCTTGTAGCCCTGAGCACTCAGAGGCCAGGGGCTCCCCAGGCAGGGTCACCAGCATTAGTGTTCCCAGAGCTACGATTGGGCTCAGGCCAGTGGGTAGTGGCTTTAGCACAGCCGGTACACATCTAGAAAGCCAAGGTCTTCAGAAGGCCAAGCACACTAGAACCAGAGCTAGCTTCCAGGATAGCAAAGTTCGCACAGGCCTCTCACTCAATCTGGCAGCCAGCCCCGTGCCCCTCATCCTTCACACAACCCGTCCTCCTTCCAGCTGGCTCCAGATATTCCTTTTAATCTGGTCATGAGCGTGTGTGGAGGTGGGTGTCGGGGCAGGGGAGTATCACAGATCTGATGTCCCTCGGTCCCCTATGAATGGCCCAGGTTGTATTGTTTTGCTTTATTGTGTTGGTCGTTTATTTACTCATTATTACTCTTTTTTGTGGTTGTTGTTCAGTCCTTGTCCCCGTCCTCAAAATGTTAAGCAAGGACGGAAAGCAGAAGACAGGGGAGGAAAAGGGACTGCTGATCACCTAGCTTCTCTCCCTCAACCTCTGTGCCCTAGGCTCCCAGCCAGACACACACAGGTCTCCAGCCCGCCACACGGCCCCGGGGCCTGAGCCTACGCACATTCGGGCCACAATCCACTCAATGGGCTAATACCTTTGGCATAAGAGAAGCCAGTTCCTGATGGGAGGACAGGATGGCGGGAGCATGGGGGCTTCTGGGAGAGCTGGGCTCTCTGGCCTGTGGCTCCCCCAGGGGCTTTGACGCATGTGTGTTCCCTACCCCCCCCCCCCGACCTGTCTCTGACAGCTGACTTCCTACAAATCCACGGTTAGGAAATTATTTGGCAACAGGAGGCTAAGGCTGTTTTGTGGTGGCACAGTCTTTAAAAAGTTAAAAAGAAAATAGGAGACCCCTGAAAAGAGGCTTTCACTCCGGACAGGACAGAAGTCCTACTACTTGTCCGAGCCGGGGTTGGTGGCCACTATCTCCTCATACTTTGGGGGTGGGTCGCTGTAAGAGACACTCGCCTCCTCACTGCTGCTCTCCTGAGGCGCGGTCACCTCCTCGTAGGACGGGGGAGGGGTGGCACTGGACAGCCTGGAGAGAGAGAGCTCAGGGAGGTAGAGGGTGCTCTCGAGGCGGACCGTGGCTCTGCCCCCGCGACTGGGCCCCAGCACCACCTGCGGGTTGCCCCCCGCCTCACGATGCCCAGAGGACTCCCCCTGGCTATGCACAGTGCCCCGGTACACCATGACCCGGGGCAGGCTGTGCCCGGCACGACTGGCGAGATACCGGTTCTGCGCGTACGACGGGTGGTGACGGGTGGCTTTCTGCAGCTGGCACCTCCAGATGATGAACAGGGCGATGACGATCAGGAGCGCCACCCCCAGAAGGGGCACCACCACGTACATGGCATCTGAGCTTTGGGCCGGATCTCGGACCGAGTAGACGGCGTTCGGATACCCCTTCCAGAACTCCATCTACAAGAGAAAGGGGGCCGCTTGCACCTGCACGCACGACCTCACGGCCCAGATGGAGCCCCGAGACCTCTGGCAGGCCTGGCACGTTCGGCGGGGCCTGTGGCCGCCCCCGCCCCCAGCTGGCCTACCGTCGACAGCTGCCAGGACAAAGGAGGGTGCTCCCAAGTGACGAGGCCCCCAGAATCGGGCGGCTGGGGCTCTAAGGCCACATCCTTCGATGGCCCTGGCGCCCCTGCCACAGACCAGGCGGCTTTGCCCGCACGCCTTGTGATGGGCCCCAGGCTCCCCTGCTCCCACAAAGCCGCCCTGGGGCAGCACATGCCGTTTTCTCTTTGTCCTCGAACACCTCCTTGACCTCCTCGTAGCTGCAGACCTCTTCCATGCACTCTCGCTCGATGGTGCCCTGGCGCAGCTCCTCCAGGAACTCATTGGCGCGGGGGAACCGTTTCAGGACCGAATGGGCATTCTTGGCCTCCAGGAACACTGAGGAGAGAGCCGTACTGAGGCCTGGCACGGGCGAGGGCCCTGGGGCTCCTTCAGGCCCGACTCAGCCCGGACAGGGAAGCACAGGGAGGAAGGGAAGCAGGACAAAGCCGGCAGGCGCCGCGCCACCCCGGATACGGCTGCGCCTCTGCACCCGGGATCGAAGGGCTGGCTGACCTTCTGCGATGCCACGATGCACCTGCTTAGAACACCACGGACCCGAGCAGACGCATGAGTGTGGGGCCCCGGGTAGTACAGAGGAAAATGGGACCAACCGCAAATCACCCCATAGGACTCTACCAGGGCGGTGCCCTGTCCCTCCGCCTGAATGGCCACCTGCGACGTCACCAATTGCCCAGACCCAGACAACCTACTACCAGTCCAGTCTGGGCTAGATCGGGGCACTGGGCACATACAAATCTGAGAGTGCCCCGGGGAAGAGGGTCACAGGGATCTATGAGGAGAAAGGAAGCCCCAGGAGACTGGGCACAGACGCGTCCTCCAAAAGTGTCACTGAGTCCTAGCCATATCTACTTATTCCCAAGGGAGGGACCCAGGCCTAGTCGAGCTGCCCCACATGGTCTCAGCTACATGCTCTGTAAACCTGAGCTAGTATCCTATCCACCAGCCCCTTGCAGTGCCCAGGCAGGCAGGGCTTTCCCAAAAAGCAGGCGCCCATTACCAAAAAGTAGGCCTGTCGTATTAGTTTCTCTCATACAGGCTTGGGCAGGTGCACATCTACAAGTGGGCACACACTCAAGGATGGATCCAGAGCTGAGAGGGGAAAGCTGCGACCCACCAATGAGACAGGGGCTTCAGGGACACCCTGGGGACGGGCAGGCTGGACAGGACTTGAGAGGTGAGCATGCACCTTTCCTGTGAGTCCCTGGGCACGGCCACTCACCCCTCCACCCGGGCCCTGGCAAACTCACCTGCCATGGCTGCTCCCTCAGCTCCAGCGTCTCACTTGCCTGGCAGAGGAGAAAAGCAGAGTTACAGTGAGGTCACACCTCAAAGCCTACAGGGCACCCCCTCGGCCCTGGGATGTGACTCCCACCCCCACTGGCCTGGTCAAAGGTCAAAGCTCATGTCACCCCCTGTGCCACTCACAGCCTCCCGTCCTCCCCCAAGCTCCCTGAGGCCCAGCAGAACCCAAAGCTAACCTTCCTTCTGACTCTTCCCCCCATGACCAGAGTCTGAGAGTGTAGATGACCTTTAAAAGAAAGAGGGGGGATCCCCTCCTACAGGCCAAGTTTCCTCCTTCCTCACTTCCCTCAACAAGTCTTCGCACTTTTAAGTCAGAAAGGACCTCCGAGGGATGGAGAATTAGGTGAGGTCAAGCACGCCAACGGTGACAGAGACAGGACCCACTCTTAGGGACTCATTTTGCTCACAATGGCGAGTCCCAGAAACCTCTAATGACAAGTATGTTCCTTGAAAACAGGCGGCCCGTGTTGAAGAAGCAGGTGCTGGCAGCGCTGAACGGGGCGACAAGCATCTCAGAAGTCATGGCCCAACCCCGGGTGACCCACTGTGTCTGTCTGCACCGGACAGGGTACCGAGGGTCTCCTGCAACTAGCTCCCTCTCCTCTCATGGCATCGAAGACCACTGCAGTGGGGCATGAAGATAGTGACCGGCGTGATTGGAACTGAGATGCTTAACTCAACGCAAGGGTTGCCTGCAATGTCCCAAAGCCCCGCTCCTGCTCAGGAATTCTCCAGCCACTATATAAACCAGGGCCAGTGCTCCCGCGCACGCGCACACGCACTGCCCGAGCTGTCCGCACCTGGGAGCCATCACCCCACTGCTCCCTCCCCAAGCAGAAGCTGGGGGTTTATGACTACCTGGACGCAAGACACGGGAACGTGCAACCCGTCGTGCTACCCTTTTCACCTCGGCTGCCAGGAAGCTCAGTGTTAACGCTGACCGTGAAGCCCAGCTGGTGAAGCACCTATGCTCCTCCTTGGCAGCGTGGCACACGCTTTTCTATTCACAGGTGCAGGGCCTTGTGTGTATTTCAAATATACCTTCCAATCCGATCGGCAAACACGTAGGCTATAAATGGTAAATAAAATCAAAGCTAAAGGAAAAACAGCAAATCTATCCCCTGTCTACAAGAAACCCCACGTCAAGGGGGATTTTGTCTTTTGAACCCCAGGACGATCCCACCCAAAACTCGGGGAGCGACTCCGTCCCCCAGATTGGTCTACCATGGTAAGAAGAGTTGGCCCTCGGTGTGGAAGGAGTGAAGACTGACTATTTATCTCAAGATTCTGCCTCTGACTGGTCTCTGGGGTTCCCTGAGGGCCAATGCCAGTCACGTGGTGAGGGTGTGGGTGTGGCACGCCTAACAGCAAAGGGTTTGACTGAATTAAAAATGGAGCTGTTGTGTCACAGTTTGCAAAGATTGAGTAAAGGCTGTCCTAGCGAGTGAAGATCCAAAGCCACACATTGCATTGTTTATCGAAGAGAACTGCCGTGTCGGTTCTGTTCATTTTTACGTGTTAAAATTACATAACAGCTTACACACAGCCACATCTTGTCCCAAACACACCTGACTTGGGTGCATGCACACCCACACCTATCATAGCCACGAATGAGTGCTCTCCTGACACTTGCCAAAGTTATTAGTTTATTTTTAAGGTTCAAAAAAGGCAGGAACTCCTCCTTCCCCCCCCCCAAAAAAAAACCCAGCTCACAGGGAATGGCACACTCCATTAACAATTCTGCAGCCACCATTACTGCTGCTGCTGCTGCTGCTGCTGCTGCTGCGAGGCCGCCTCCCCCTCCTTCCCCAAAATTTAGCGCCTGCTTCTTCCCCTATAAATACACCATCAATAGGGCGTTGCTATGGCAACAGTGAGGAAGCGTGAGGGCTCCAGACAGAGAATGCTGCTGCAGTCACGCATATACATGATGTCCCTCCTACCCCTGGTGGATACTGTAAGGCTGATTGTAGGCCCAAGGAATTTTTAACCCACTCCCCCCAGGAACACAGCTGAATCCTGAGGGCCTGGAGAGGAAGGAAGGCAGGGACAGGCCGCCACAAAGACCTTCCTTAACCCCAGCCTGGGCTGAGGCAGCCAAATCACAGCAGTCTGAAAGGTCGCTCCCCAAATCCCTCGCATGGAGACAGGAGGCCATCAGAGCACCAGGTGTCCCAAGACGTGGCCTGCAAACCACTTCTCCCAATCCTAGCCCTTTTCATTCCCCTCACTCAGAACTAGCTGTCGCCAGGAAAGGCTTCTGTGATCGCCAAAGCTCATGACTCATCAACCCACCCAGTGACATGAAACTCCCAAATTATGCTCCAACTCCAACTCTGGGCCCTCCTGGTCCCCTTCCGCTCATGCCAGCCCTTAACGTGCCCGTCCTTGCCCACCGTCGCCCGCCAGCTGCGCCCTGCCCAGGAGCGCCAGCCTCTGGCCCGGGCACACTCTTCTCCTGGGGCTGCTCGGGACCCCCAACGCCTTGGCCCGGCCGGGCCTCCGGACCCCCCCGCCCAGCAGTGCCCGGCGCCCAGCTCAGGGGCCCTGTACTCCGAACCATGCCCTCGGGGCCGGGGCGCCCAACCCCAACGGCCTCACCGTTCTCTGGGCCCAGGAGGCGGCCGCCCTGCTTGCGCACGCAGCCCGCCACCTCGCTGCGGCGCCTCTGCCAGCAGGGCCCTGTCCCCGCCCACCTGCTCCCCGTCGGCCAAGCCCCCGGCCCGGCCCAGCCGTCTCCGCCCGCCCGCCCTCCCCGCCCGCCGCCCGCCCGCCGCCCCGGGGCCCCCCGAAGCCCGCCCGGCCGAGGCCGGGGCCGAGGTGCGCCTGGAGCTCCCGCCCCTCGCAGCCGGGCGCCCGGGCCCTGCCCGTTACCTCGGACCCCCCTGCCCTGCTGTCCTCTGGGGACTCCGCCGCTGCCCGCCCCCCACGCCCCGCTGCGCCAAGTCTGGCCTCGCGCCCCGCGCCTCGCGCGCCACCCTCGAGCGCCACGACCCCCGGGCCCCGCTCGCCAGGCCGCGATCGTCGCGCCGCACCGCGCGCCGGGCCGCCGGGCCGAGGACGCCAGAGGGCAGGGGGCGAGGAGAGCGGGCCGAGGGGGAGGGCGGGCGGCCGGCGAGCTGGGCCGGAGGGGCGGCGGCGCGCACCCAGCACCGCGCGCCCGCGCCCCGCTCCGCCGGCGCCGCCCCTGCCCCCGCCCGTGCTGCCGGGGGGCGGGGCCTGGGCGGCGGGCCCGGGGCGCGCCGGGGACCCCCCAGCCGAAGGCGCGGGCCCCGTGGTGCCCCCGGGCCCTGGCCCTCGGAAGCCCGGGCGCCAAGGCGAGCTGGGGCGGCCGCGCCCAAGGCCCACGCGCCCGGGCCCCGCGCAGCGCACCCTCCCCCACCTGTCCCCGACCCAGGCTCACCTGTCATTGTGGCCAGCCCGCCCCCGAGAGCCGGCCGAGGAAAGAAGGGGCTCGGGCCAGCACCCCGGGCCCACCTCGCAGGGCTCCAGCGGGCCCGCGGAAGGGCTGGGTGGAGGCTGCGTTCCGCCAATGACTGGGTGACCTTGGCTCCTTCACTTACCGCCCCCCCCCCCCCGCCCCGGGACGGCAGGCTCCCCGCCGGTCAAATCTGGTAAATGGGGAGAAGCCTGCCTCCCTCGCGGGGCTGCAGCGAAATAAAGGAGGAAATGGGTTTGGGAAAGTCTGAAGGCGCAGAAAGGGGAGAGGAAGGGGAGCGCGGGGGGGAGCGGGGAGGGGGCACAGGAGGCCGCGCTGCGGGAGGTTCGGCATGACAGGACCAGGCGCTGGTAGAGGACACTGGTCCCAGGAGAAGCACGCGACACGGCGGACTGCTAAGGGGGGACCGTTGCGGGTGGGGGGGCGGGGGACTCGGGGTCTGGGTCTGCCCAAGCTTCCCCGGGGTGGTCCAGGGCACCTGCTGAGTTTTCAGGGTTCCGTTTGTTCTCTGCACCTCTGGAGCCCTCCTGGCAACTGAAGTGGGCGCCTTTCCCACCCCTTTTCCTATTTTGGGGTTTCCGGCAGGATGATCCAGAGAAGGTACACCCGGAACTATCCCCACCCCCATCCCAGGCAGAGAGATTCCAATGTCCTGCCTCCATCGGAAAATAGGGGGAAGGCTTCCATCCCCTCGGGCCTCTGGCAGTCCAGCTCCCAGAGCTGAGCAGCCCCCCTGCCCTTCTCTCCTCTCCCAACCCGGCTCCCAAGGGCGCTTTGCACCTGTACTCAGAGCCCCCTTTGCCCAGGACAGCCCTCTGCCCTCCTTCATGAAGGCAAGAGGCCCACATCCCCCCGCCTGGGGAGAAGGCTTGCACAGAAGGGAATCAAGATCACCCGGGGATAAGAACGGGAGTCCTTTGGGACCCAAAAGGGCTGTGTAGGCTTTAGAGGCCCTCTCCGTTCTGGGGGAGAGGGTGTGGGCCGGGCTGCTAGGAGAAGCGCTTTGGACCTCTCCTGAAACTTACTTCCTGGGTCTCCTAGTCCCACCCCCAGCTTCCCTTCCTGATCTTAACCATGTCCACAGGCAACTTCACACAACTCTCCGCGTTGAGGCCAGGGTCGGTGGCTTTCACACGCCTCCCAGCACCCCCACCTAAGCTACTAGCTCCCTCCCTGCCCAGAATGCCTTTCCTCCCACCAGCAGCCTCTGCTCACTCACATTCATTCTTCCCGCATAGCTCAGATGACATCTGTCCTCAGGTCGGGATTCTCCGCCCCTGCCCACGCTGACAGCTGGGTTCTTAGCACTCTCTGCAGATGCCCAGGGTGGGAATGGTGAGGAGCGGCCCCTCGGCAGCAGCAGCAGCAGCGCAGGAGCTCCAACTCCTGACAAGACCATGCATCACCTGCGATCCTGAGCAAGTGACTTAACCTCTCTGCATCTCAGTTTCCTCATCTGTCAAAGGAAAATGATGACGATAATGATAATAGCTCCCTCAAAGGCAGGGAAGAGAGCAAACGGCAGGGTCACATCAAAGTCACATGAGTGTGCCCCCATCCAGCTGCATTCTGTCCGTTTGGTCGCTCACTTGAGCCGTGCACCCGCCTCCTCTATCTCGGGGGCCAGGGACCTCTTCATATGTCCCTCACATCCCACACAGGGCCTCATCCACAGCGCCCGCTGGATGCTTGCAGAGCCGAGGTAGGAGAGGCCCAGTTGAAGTGAGGAGCTGGAGCAACGGTCCATCTTCAACTTACCACCAAGGTGTCCCCAACACCACCAGAAGCTCTGGGCCCTGCTTCCTCCCCATGGGGATCCTGAGTCTGGGCTTCCTCCAGACTTTGGCTTTCTTCAAAGAAGACTTCCTAATTCCCCCCAGGAGGGCCCCATGCACTCCCAGGGACCAGGAGTTGCTTTGAGATATGGCCTGAACAGCCCCTGCTGTGCACCAGGGTGGGAAAGGTTTGGCCTCTTGGCTTACCTGCCTGGGCTGGGCACCCAGCAGATTAGTGCACTCAAGGGACTTTATTTTCCAAGCAAATTGCTCCTCCCACAGACTAACGGTGCAGTCCAGACCCTCATTATCGAAATCCTAGAGAGATGCTCCAGTCTCCCTGCAGGTCTTCACTCTCCTCCATTTCCATCCCACCCAACATGCACCCTTCTCTTACTTGTTACCAAGCGGTGCTGGTGACAACAACCACACCTCGGCACACATCAAAATCACATAGGTAGGGCACTAAGGATTGTGGGAGGAACTACCTCCAAAAAGTGTACAGTACAGTTGCTAATAATAATAAAAGATGGCAAAAGGCAGACCATGTTTCAATAAAAATCTCCAGCACATTGAAGAGAAAAGACTGTTTTTACCCAACCTTATCCTAACTTCTAACCTATCTCCATTCCTGATCCATATCCTATTGGGCAGGACCAGCTTTATGGCTGTGTACCCTACACTTGGTTTAAGACTCTGCTGTCTCCGTCTTGAAATTCTCAGTTCTTAATGCTTTTTGAACAAGAGACCTGTATTTGCATTTTGCACCAGGCCCCAGAAAGTATGCGGGCAATCTCACCCACTGGTGACATTCTCAACATCCTCAAACCTACTCCAGCTTCTCAACCACCCCACTGCTCCTCTGATTCCTCCCCTCATCCCCTCTGCAAGCCTTGGCCAGTCTCTCCTTTCCTCACCTCTCAACTGCACTGATTCCATTATCTTCTGTCACATGGCCTCTCCCTAACACCACCCTTGTGTCGCATCCTTTGGCTGAGACAAGTACCCTCTTCTGGCCTCATTCACTCTTGGCACCTCAATCCCTATCCGACTGTCATCCATCCCAGAATTGAATCCTTCTATGAACGCTACTGCCCCCCTTCCCTTTATAGCCTCACCAAGACTCATCCTGTCCCTGAGCCTAAACACTGATCTTTACCCCATAAAAGCCTCAATTCATCTTTGCACATGGATTAACCAATTAATCAAGTATCATGGGCTGAACTGTGCCTCCCCACACAATCTACATGTTGAAGTTCTAATCCCTTTACTTCAGAATGTGACTGTATTTGGAAACAGGGTCTTTACAGTGGTCATTAAGTTAAAATGAGGTTATTAAGGTGGGACCCACTCCAATCTGTCTGCTGCTCATATGAGAAGAGGAGATCAGGGCACAGGCACACAGGAAAAAGCATGTGAAGACACAGGTAGAAGGAGAGAGATCTCTGAATAAACCAATTCTGATGACACTTTGATCCCACACTTCAGGCCTCCAGAATCGTGAGAAAATAGATTTCTGTTGCTTAAGCCGGGCTGTGGTACTTTGTCAGGGCAGGCTGAGCAAACTAAGACACCAAGTATTTACTCAGTGCTATTGTGTGCGGGGTAGTATTCTAGGACCTGGGATTACAGAAGCCAATAAAACAAACAAAAGCTCCTACCCTCATGAAGTTCAGACAAAAAAGACAAAGAAGTCAAAGATACAGGATGTTGGGTGATGACTAGTGCTGTGGAGAAGAATGAAACAGAGAAGCGACTTTGAGTGTGGGGTCTTTAGATACAGTAGTCAGGGAAGACTGCACTGAGGAGATGGCATTTGAGCCAAGATCCAAAGGATTTGAGGGGCCATACTGTTCCACCTTGTGGGATCCACACATGCCAGAGCCCTGGAATCAGGTGCACGCCTAACACACCCTGGGGGCACCCAGCAGGCTGGTGTGTTGCAGTGGAGGGACTGAGAGAGGAGGACGGTGGGGATGAGGCCAGAGAGGCCACAAGAGAGGGTGGTGAGAGATCATGCGAGGCCTTGCAGCCCATCGCGAGGACTTTGGCTATGAAAGTGATGTGGAGAGACATTGAGGGGTACTGTGATCTGACATCTATTCTCATCCAAGCGATCAATTGGGCTGCCCCCGAGAACATATTAAACAGAGAAAAGACTGGAAGCAGGGATACTATTTTGGGGTTCTTGAAATAATCCAGGTGAGAGACACTGGTGGTTTACACCAGGTGATGTGGCAAAGGCAGTGAGAAGTAGGCAGATTCTGGGTAGTTTCTGATGACAGATTCGTATTGAGCTACAGCAGAAAGACACAAGTCCAGGACAGAATGAGCAGCGAGGTGCAAGGAAAGAGGATCAAGAAGGAGGGATTGGCCACTTCTTCAAATCCTACCAACTGGATGACTAAGAGGACAAAGAAGTGACCACTGTGTTTAGCTGTTTAGCAATGGAGGGCTCACTGGTAGCCTTCCTGAGCAGTTTCCACGGAGACGCGGGGGCCTACAGGTGGATCAGAGTGCTTCCCGTCAAGAGTCAGAAAAGAGAAATTGGAAAGTGGTGGTTAGTAGGAACACGAGGGAACAAGATAAAAGTATTGTTTTAATGTGGGAGAAATTACAGCACAGGAACAACATGTTTGTGCGCCAATAAGCCAGTTAGGAAGGAAAAAGTTGACGATGCAGGAGACAGATGCACAGGTGCAGGGAGATAGGAGAGGTCACGGCGGAGCTTGGAGCACTTGTCTTCTGGTGCTTTGTCTTTTCTCAGCGAAACAAGAAGCCAGGCCACTAGCTGGGAGTGAGGGTGGGAGAGAAGTATCAGTGCTTTCAGGAGAAAAGGAAGAGTTTCTGGGAGATGCGAAGGCTGGACTCTGTGGAAATGCAGCAGGACCGCTAGGCTGTATCAAGGGCCCACTTGAGGTTGAGTGGCCGTCAATTTAAAGTGAAAATACTTACATGCCTCCAAGGTTTTCACCAGGCACATTCAATCTCAGGGGTGCAGACCCCAAGTCGGTGGAAGGTTGGGTTATATCACGGTTGAGTCTCCCTACATGAGTACAAAGAAATGGCAGAGGGACACAGGAGCTTTGCATGGTTCTAGGAAGCAGTGATGATGACTGGTCATGGATTAATGGGTAAGGAGAGAAGTAAGGATAGAGTCAGAATTTGGTGTAGGGCAGTGGAAAAAAAATGGTAGGATTGTTGGTTGAAGGGTCCCGGTGGCAGGCCACCCCACCACTGAGCCGGCACCCTAGCAAGCGCCACACCCTCTGTCCCCATCCCCCATATCTTCCCTGAGCCTTGCTCCTGAACATTTAATTGAGCACCTACTATATGTCGGGCGCTATGCCTGGTGCTCATGACATAAAGGTGAATCAAACAGACCAATGTCTACCCTGCTTCCCTTCTGGTTGGTGAAGAGAGACAATAAGCTAGAAAACACAGAGGATACCTAGGAAGGCAGTTGGTAGAGGTACAATGGAGGAAACCAAAGCTGCGAAGGGGGCTGGGGGGACCAGGTCATCCTTATTCTGACCCATGCCTGGAGCCTCCCAGTCTGTGGGCTGCTCAGCCTAGGCCAGCTCATGGTGACAATGTGTAGCTTCATCCATGCCCTTGCAGTCTCCCTACGCCAACCCTCCCCTCCCCTCCTCCTTGGGCATGGCCTCCGGATCAGCCCCCAGTGACGTTCCTGATCCTCAAGTGTTCCTCAGCCCTCAACTGAGCTGTATCATCAAACTTCATCTGCTCCCTAAGCTTCATGTTGCCCAGAGGCTTCCTTCCTCCATAAAGCTCCCCCAGCCCTGCCCGTCTCTCCTAACAGATTCTCTCCCCACTTCATCCCTACCCAGACCCCGACTCCATCTGTTCCTAGGTCTACCCTCAAGCCCCAATGCCTCCTCTCTTACTCCCCTCCCAGCTCCTGCTCTGGCTCTGACTATGTCTGAGCAGCTTCTGCCTTCCTGGCTGGTGTCAGACGGCCTTTCAGCATCCCCCTTCTTGCGGCTCAGCATGTTCCTTGGGGACACAGGGTCTGAGGGTTCAGGATCCCAGGAGTTTGAGGACAGCTGAGGAAACGCCCAAGATTGGAGGCTAGTCTTTCCCTAAAGAGGAAGAAAAAGTTCCCTCAGTGGCTTAAAGGTCCCTGGCACCTCTGCCCTGGCAGTGGGATCCTCTCCTTTTCCCTGGGCAGTCATCGTCTCTTTGGCCATCTGCCTCTAGACCGGAATTTCTCAAAGATTTTGCTGTACAGAACTGTGAATCCAAAGACGGGTCTGAGCAGCCATGAGGTGGCCCATCACAGCCCCACATCCCTTCTGTCCCAATGTACACACACGCACACCCTACTCCCCTACTCTGGGAAAAGATGCTTAAGCAGACAAGCAACCTCAGCCCCGGTGCATTTCATTTTTCCTACTGCCACCTCCTGGACACAGTGGACATTGTAGCCACCACCCTGACCCCATGCCCCCCACCCACCAGGTGCATTCCTTTCCTGTGCCAGGCCTCTCCAGATCCCATTATTACACCATCAACCATGCTTGAGGGCTCCTCACTGAAGTCCAAATACATCCCTTCTCCCTGGCCCTAATGTTTGGGGGGTGGGGAGCTGGAACCATGCCAGTTTTCAGAAGAGAACTGAGCCTCCTGGAGCTACCCCCTGACAGGAATGTTCACCAAGCAGCAGATAGGTACCAGCCACCAGCCTCTGGTCTCTGGGAGCAGACACTTAAGGGAGAGAGGATGCAGGTGAAAGCTGTGAGAGATCTGATGACAACTGTGCTGGGCAGAAGCACAGAGCTTCTTCTATCAGCCCGCTCCAGCCACAGTGCCCCCCCTTGCTACTCCGGGAGCACCACACACACGTTCCCCACCTCGGGATGTTTGCACTCGTTGTTCACTCTGCCTGGGATCCTGTCTGTTCAAAGTGCATCACAAATACTCATTGAGCACTCACTCTGCACGGGTATGTTCTAGAGGCCGGGGGTCCCAGCAGCGAACCGAGTCAACCGAAGGCCTGGTCGGCCTGGACGGTGCAGCGAGGGAAGACAGACGACACATTAATAACTAAGCCTGATGTAAATCACGTTTCATCAACTCTAAGATTGCATCAATTGCATGACCTCGCAATTAAGCCATGCTTCCAATTAAGCCATGATACAACACTTCCCTATCACATATAATTTTTATTTTGTCCTTATTGAAAGAGCTCTTTTAGACTTCCTCGGACATTGATTTTTTTTTTTTTCGGACATTGATTTTTATCCTAGATCTCACTGGTGCTTGCCTAAAAAGGAAACCACAAAGCAAAGTAAATTGGTGGAAGTAAATGAGGCCAGTCCTCCCGAATCATTTTTTGACCAAGCTTTGTAGATGGCAGCAGCATCCTCTGTGCCACCAGGAGTGTTGGGGAGGACGCCTTTCTTTAAAGAATTTTCTTTAAGCCTGCAGGTCCTAAATCAGGGTTTGGAATTCCCGGAGGCTTGCCCACTTCACACTCCCGCTTAGGGAATGTAGCTGATCACATTCGATTTACCACCTCGGCGCCACCCTCCACCCTGTGTCCGTGGCCGTTGGTTCCTAGAAGTTCAAGAAGTGATTCCCTATCGTCTCCGGGATTTCTTCTCGAATGCTGACACTCCCGCTGCAAGTTTTGATGTTGACACTTTGGATTGGTGCTGGCCTGGCCTGCACTGTAAATGAGAGTCATCTTGATTTTGGAGGCTGAAATGTGAACCAAAGGGAAACCAAAAGGCTCCTCTTAGCGTGTCAGATGACAAGCCTAGGGAGAAAAATAAAGCAGAAGGTGGGGTGAGGGGAAGGGCTGGGGGATGGCGGATTGCAGTTTTCAATTGGCTGGTTAAGAGAGAACTCACTAAGAATTAAGATTTGAGCAGCACTTGAAGCAGGTAATAGAGATAGCTGACCAGGTAGGAGGGTATTCTGGAATCCAGGAACAGCACATGCAAAGGCCCTGAGGCAGGCATGTGTTTGGCCCGTCTGAGGGACAGGGAGTGCCAGGGAAGGGCTCAGCCACGGCATTCCAGTGACCGCGCATGTCTCCACATAGGCCAGGTAGGCAAGGCTCAACGGCAGCCTGACTCAAGTCTCGGTCGAATGCCCTGTGACCCCCCCAGGACCATTGAAAGATGGGCAGTCCCGTGAGGAGCCATCACTAGACCCTTCCTCATCTGCCTTTGTGTCTGGTGCCAACAAGGAGGCAGTTTCTCAGCCACTTCCCTCGTTCCAGGGACGGAGGGAATTTTCCACCATGCCCCCCACCCACCTTTTGGGGACAGTGTCAACTATACCAGCGCCTTGCTGAAGAGCACCATGGTCATGTGTTGCCTGGCCCCTGACCCTTGTGTAACTTGGCCCCTGAGGAGGGGACCCCGGGGTGGAGGAGCTGCAGAAGAGATCAGAAGAGACCAGTCCACCCTGCTCCCCACTTCCAGTCACTTCCCAGCCGCGGGGTGCTTTCCTTCAGAGCACCTTCTCCCCATCTTTCTGATTCATTCAGGTTCCCTTGCAGCCTGCCCGCCTCCTCCACCTGATTGCACTCTGGACTCCTTCCTCCTTTTCTAATCTCCTTTCCCACCACACAGCTCAGGAATTGTACTTTTTTTTTCCCTCCCGATTCTGTTCATAAAAGAGTAATATGCTCCCGTTGTGGTGGCAATTTTAGACATCCCACCAGCCAGGAAAGTCACGATTACAATCTGTATATATTGCCTTCCTGTTTCTCACTCCACAAATCCGATTTCACATCATTTACTTCAGACGATGTAAAGACTTTTTTATTCCCTTTTTCTCTGCGCATTATTAAAATGTCAAGACAAAACACACATACATAAAAAGGAAAGTTAAAATCACCCCCGATCCTACTACCTGGTGAGAATCACATTAGTATTTGGGGCGTAGCCCTCTGATATTTTGTCTCACACACACACAAAGGAATTTTGAGCTTTTCCCCCCTCCATGAGGTCTGTGATTTCTCCAGCTGGTGTCCCTGTCACAGCAACACACAGACGTGTGAACCAACACCTCCTCATTTCCGAATTCTCTCCTGCTTCCTGTTTCCCACTGTACACCATGCTGTCCCGGCCTTGCCGGTGCCCACCCTTGTGCCATTGCACCATTTTCTCCATCCCCAGCATTTAAAACATTTATGGTTTTCACTGTGTGTTTTGATGTTTTTGTTAGTTAACATAGAAGTGTTTTTAAGGATTTTATTGATTTATTTGAGAGAGAGTGCATGAGCATGGGGAGAGGGAGAAGCAGACTCCCCGAGGAGCCCAATGTGGGGATTTGATCCCTGGACCCTGAGGGTCATGATCTAAGCTGAAGGCAGACCCTTTAGCGCCTGAGGCCCTCAGGCGAGCCAGCAGGTACATGTATAATCTGTCCACAATGGAATTTGGCTTAAGATTTAAACTAAGGATTAGCTGTATTTTTTGGTTTAATATCTGCGGAACACTGTCATTTCTGTAGCAGCATGGGAGAGAAGGCCAGACTCAGAAGGTAGGGTCTCTATGGGATCCATTAACTGTCCCCCATCCTGCACTTGTTTCATATGAACTATTTCCCGAGCCTTTGAGAGTCCTCCCCCCAGTGCTCCTCCCCCCACCTCACCGAACATTCATGTCTTAAAGCAAGTCCGGAGCCGAAGACAACACCAATCCAACCATGTCTGTCTTCTGTATCCTTGGCTCTGTTTCCAGTCTAGTCCATTCAACGTCTTAAGCCAGGGTAGCTCGAATGTTCTGGCAACATGTGGCGGGTCAGGCACCCTCTCCTCCCTTGCCTGCCCCCATCACTTCTATTTCTTTTCCCCCTCAATTCCATTCTTGCTTATTTACTCCGCTCTCTAAACTGTAGAATCATTGCATAAAGTTACAAATGAAAAATAATGCCATCACCATCTTGCTTGTAATTGCCTTACATTTATGGATTGAATTTGGGGGAAAACTGATTTCTTTACAGTACAAAGAATTTTTCAGTCAAGCTCTTGATTTGTCAGGGCCCCTGGCTGGCTCAGTCGGTAGAGCCTGTGACTCTTGGTCTCAGGGTCAGGAGCTCAAGCCTCTGGGTGGAGAGCTTACTGAAAAACAGACAGACAAATAAAAAACCCCAAGGTCTTGATATTTCTCTTTATTTACCTAAATCTTGCGTGATGTCCCTCAGAAAGGTCTACTTTTTTTTAGGTTCTGCATATTTTTAAACATTTTAGTATAATATATATATACATATATATATATATATAACATATATAATACATAATGTTATATATAATGTTATATAAGTATTCTATTATACTTGGCATATATTATATATTAACATATATTACATAACATACATATATTCCTTGTAGTTGTGAGTGGAATCGTTTTTTCTGTTGGGCTATTGTTGGCTTATGAGAAAGGTGCTGAGTTTTGTAAAATCATCTTGTATTCATCTGCCTTGCTAAAAATGTTTCTGAGTTTCTTAGTTTTAAAACGAGGCGATCATAGAATTTGCAAATAATGATAAATGTGTCTTCTCTTTTTCTAATATGCATGCCATTTGTTCCTTGTTCTGCTACTACTGCAATGTCCTGTCCTTGGCTTGCATGGCAATGCCTCCAGCCATTCAGGATGCATACCAATGCTTCGTCTACCATTGTCTCAGATACAGTTAATGTACTTGTTGAGGAAGAACTTCTTTGTTCCTAGTTCACTACTTTTTTTTTTTTTAATATTTTATTTATTCATTCATGAGAGACAGAGAGAGAGGGGGGCAGAGACACAGGCAGAGGGAGAAGCAGGCTCCATGCAGGAAGCCTGATGTGGGGCTTGATCCCAGGACTCCAGGATCACACCCTGGGCCAAAGGCAGGCGCTAAACCGCTGAGCCACCCAGGGATCCCTCTTTTTGTTATTTTAATCAGGAATAGAGTTGAGTGTGATCAAACAATTTTTGTTTATTTGCAGTATTTTTTTTAACGCATATAGTTTCATTGCATGGAGGTTTCAAAATATACCCGACAATTGCTCAGGTAATGGGAGGCTTAGGTCATTGCTATTTTTCGCCTTTGTAAATGATGCTGTGAATGAAAAAATAATTAATAATTGTGCTTCTTCTACTTCCTCTTCTTCTCAACATAAACAGGAAGGCCAGCAAGTGACCAAGATTACCGAGCAGCAGTTATGTGTTTGGGATTGGGGCTGGGGTTTCTGGTTCACCTGTGCTTGAATTAGTTGGGGGAGGCATCTCTAGTAGCTACGTTTGGGTGAAGCTTTGAGTGAGTAGGAAGCAGCTAATATGGAGTAATCTTGTCCTTTTAGACGTCTATTCATTTTTCAGCTTAATTCAATTCAATAAATAAACACTTATTTTTCCTGTAAATCAAGGGCGATATGGATTACAGACAGATTCTACTCAGCCTCTGCTTTCACCATGTCCTCATGTGCATGAGAACTTCTTAAAAGCAGAATTGTGAAAAAAAAATAAAAAAAAAAAATAAAAAAAGTAGAATTCTGGTTCCCTAGCAATAAAATTCCTTGTTAAAGAATATGAACCTTGAAAGGGGTTGACTCTGAAGACCTGAAGTGTACAAAATTGTCACAAATTGCAGTGCACAAAGGTGTTCATTTCAGCTCGCCCTTTGCAGCAAGAAGCATTACAAGCAAATTTTTTGGTAGAAATTATTCATATATTTGGTCCTTTTGGATTATATTTTATCATATTTATTTTTTCACACACTCAGTCACTATTTTCCTTCTCTGTGAATTGTCTATGCTCTTATTTCTCTGCTGCAATCTTAGGGGATTTCTTATTGATTCACATATGCTCTGTGCACACTAGGTACACTGATGTATGGCACATATTTAAGCTCTTGCTTGCCTTTTACTGTCTCTCATATTCTTGGCAAACAAACATCTATTATTTTAGTGTAGATAAATCTGTTATTTTGTTTCTCCTTTGCAATTCTTTCCACGTTTTTTAACATAGAAATCTCCATCCACTCATGGATCACAAAGATATCTCATACATTTCTTTATTTTTTTTTAATGGCTTCGTAGTTAGAGCAAAACATAAATCTAGAAGCCTCAAAGGGGTGGAAGCTCATGGAATGAGGTGGGGTTATGCCGCTTTCACGTAATGTCCACCCTAGCCCCATCCGCAACCTTCTGCAACTGGTGACATCCATTGGGAGCTGAGAGCCAGTAGAAGCCTGGGCTGACATTCCTCAACAAACCACTGCTTGCTTCCCTTACAGCATCTCCATTTCTTTCTTCTTGCTCTCAACATGCATCTAACAATTGCCCACCCTCCGCCCTGGACTCCGGAGAGAGTGGGGAATCAATCTCTGCCCCCACTTTGCAATAGAGTTCAGAGGTGGGCAGAACCTATATTGTTGGCATTCCATATGGGTAAGTCTATTTACTTACTTATTTCTTCAACAAAATTGGATATGAGAAGTTGAGATGATTTGTATTGCTATGAGAGTTTATAACAAGGGAGGGGATTTTAGGTAAAACAACATACTAAGATTAGGACAAGAAACAAGGGGCATACATATTGGAAAACACACACTGAAAAATGTATCATTATTTGCAAATTCTGTAACTGGCTGCTTAGAAAGCAAAAGTGTTACATAGTGTGGGAGATGATGGTGGAAACTTCCGGGGCCAAGAGCAGTGGATGGATTCCAGATCAGTTTTGGACGTAGAGCCGAGATAGGCATGTTGGGTGGATGCAAACGGTTTAGGAGAAAGAAGTAGTCCAGAGTGAGCCCGAGTGCATTGGTTGGCCCCATTGTTGTCACAAACCTGGCGGCTGTATCAGTCCACTGGGGCTGCCCTAAGAAAATAGCGCAGAGTGGAGCCGGGCTTCAACAACAGACATCCATTTTCTTACAGCCCTAGAAGCTACCAGTCCCAGCTCAAGTGCTTCAGATGTGCTTCTTGGCAAGGGCCTTCCTCCTGACTTGCAGATGGCTGCCTTTTCACTGTGTCTTCACGTGGCCGTTCCTCTGTGTGTGCACAGCAAGAGAGGAGTCTCTGGTGTTCCTCTTCTAATAAAGACACCAGTCCTATTGGACTAAGTCCCCACCCTTCTGGCTTCATTTAATCTTAACTGCTTCCTCAAAAGCAAATACAGTCACATTGGGGTTTAGGCCTCCAACACACAAATTTTGGGGCGATATAATTCAGTCCACAACAGTGGCTTATACAAGAGAAATGTATTGTCTCAATTCTGGAAGCTTGAAGTATGAGATCAAGATGTTGACATGATTGTTTTCTTCTGAGGCTGCGAGAGAGAATTTTCTCCCCCATCTTCTATAGTAGTTTGCTGAAAAATATTTGGCATGCCTTGAAGTATAGAAGCATCACCCCAACCTCTGCCTTTATGTTCACACGGGACTATCCTCGTGTGTAGACCTGTGTTCAAATTTCCATTTTTCCAAGGATACCAGTTTTCCTGGGTCAGGGGCTTTCCTTATTCCAGTATGGCCTCATCATGGCTAATAACATGTGCAATGACCCTATATCCAAATAAGTTTACATTCTGAAGTACTGGGGGTTAGGGTTTCACCATACAAATCTTTGGGGGATACAATTCAATCCATACTCCATATTTCTGGCTTGAAGAGTTAGAAGAATGAGGGTCCCATGTACTGAAAGAGGAAAGACTATGAGGCAGGCTTTGGGGTCTCAAAGGTTTTGTTTGGGGCATATTGAATTTCAAATGCCAATAAGGTATCTAAGTTTTGAGGTATAAAGTGGGCAGTTGCTTATGAGTCTGGTTCAGTAAAGGAAGGTGGGGTGTGTGTGTGTGTGTGTGTGTGTGTGTGTGTGTGTGTGACTTAAAGCTATGGGCTGGATGTGATCACCTAGGGCATGGAAGGAGATAGAGTAAAATCCGAGATCCAAATTCTGTGTCCTCCGGAGTTTAGAAGTCAGGAGGAAAAGCCAGCAAAGGAGAGTGAGAAGGAGCTACCAGTGGGGTAGGAGATGGAGGCCATGGAAGAGAGGTGCCATAGCATCGTAGAGAAGGGAGTGTTACCAGACAGAAGGGGTTGTCCAGGGATCAGCACTGCCAAGGGCAGAGAAGTACAGAGTGATCTTGACAACACGGAGCTCATAGGCAACCCTGGTAAGAGCTATTTCAGGGGCAGGAGCTGACGCTGGATCTGAGCATACTGATGACTACATGAGGGAGAGAGAGGAAGTGGAGACAGTACCTGCAGACAAGTGCTTGGAAAAGGAGGAAGGAAATGTGATACTTGCTGGGAAGGGGTGTGGGGAGTCCAGGGATGAGTTTTTTTCAAGACAGGAAATATTACAGCATGTCTGCAAGGTGATGAAACTGGTCAAGTAGAGAGGAGGAACCCGGTGATGCTAGGGAGAGGGGCCTGTGGGAAGGAATGGCATTCAGAATGCAGAGAAGGCATCGACCATAGAAAGGAGAAGAGATGCTTCCACCATTTCAGCTTGATGAAAGGAGGACAGTTGAGTATAGAGGCAGAGAGGCTAAGAGGCTTGGTGATGGGATGATGGGGGAATTTCCATTCCATGTCTTCCAATTTCTAAATCAAACACAGATGAGGCAAGTAGGAGCAAAGCGGGAAGACATGAGGACTTTGAGAGAGAGCAAGTCACCGTTCTGAGAATGGGACTGGCAAACACAAAACATGAAAGTCCTTCTGAGCCCTGAGGTGTGCCTGGATGAAGCCGGAGATCATAAATCTACAGTAGTGCATGATCTGCCAGCTTGGTGACTCTCCCTAGCAGCACAGAGACACTTAAGTGCAGACACACAGAGGACAAATAGCTGGGTTCACACAAAGCTGGGGATTTGCCGACTATTGTGGCCAAGGGAAGAAGGGCCAAGAGTAACAACATGATGGATGGTGACTCTGAAGGCCTGTGGAGAGGAGAGAAGTGAGAGATACCAGGGAGCTGACCAAGGACTGGACCAAGGTCTTGAGAATAGAATTTTGCCGGGCTTAGGGTCTGGCCTGGAGTAGGTGCTCAAGAAATGTTAGTTGATTAGGCCACAAGGGAGGCCACGGGACGGCTGCAATACTGCGACCGTACGCCAGGGGGCAAGAGACGACAAGAAATGAGTCCGACGGAGCCCCGCCTAAGGTTTGGGGGCCTGTGGTCAGAGCTCCAGGGACCCTTCAGCCGGCTCTAGGCTTCCCTAAGGCATGGGCGTGAGTGGTGCTGCCTATCAAGCTGAAGCCTACTGTTGGTACCACCAGATGGCTGGTGGGGGTGTGTAAGGCAGGAGCAGATGAAACCATGAGCCCCAAGACACAGATAAGGGAAACGTCCTTCATTTGTGCGAGTCCTGTGCTCCTGGCCCATGTCCGGGCTCTGTCCAATGCCTCAGCCTTGAGAAACCAGAAGAACACACTCTAAGTGTTCTTGGGCACCCTAAGCCTATGTCCTGGCCCTGAAGAGCCATCAAAACTCTTTCTTGAGGCTGGTACCATGACATAGACCTCACAGGCTGGCCCCAACCTAGAGGGCCCCCAGAGCTAAGTGTCCCAAGCCTGGAGGGGGGTGTGTGCCATGTAGACCATCTAGCCATCTGTTTATTCATTCACTCCCTCATTCATTCACAGTTCCTCTGCCCTTACTGTGTGTCAGTGGAGGGAACAATTATGCCCAAGAGGAAAGACTGGGGAAGGGCAGTAGTCAAGGCCAATGTCTGACCACTAGCTTGGGTGACCGAGGGGATGCAGGTAGGTGCCAGTCCCTGAGAGGGGTCAGTGAAGAGCCTGTTTTTTGCTGTGTAGACTTGAGGTGCCTGAAGGACACCCATGGGGAGATGTCCAGTGTGCGGTGGGGGCCAGGGGGCTGAGGAAGGGGAAAGTAAAGCCATTAAAGGAGGAAGTGGGGCTGAAGGGGGCCCAGAGGGGACACTGTCCTGGGCATGCTTGTGAGTGGAGCAGAAAGGACCAGGACCCGAGTGGACCAAGAGGAGCGGGGCTGTGAGTGTAGGAAGCATCCGCAGTATGTGGATCCTCTCAGGGACCAGGCACCCCTCTGTGTCTTCATTAGCACTGACGACCAGGCCGGGTGTGTTGGGGGAGCCAGACTGGCATTTGTTCGCTCCTTCATTCATTCGTTCCCTGGCTCTAGTCTCTGCTCTGGAGCAGGCCTGTCATCTTTGCCCCAGATGTTCCAGAGTCAGCACACGCGCAGGGGGTTCGAGTGATTTGCCCAAAGTTCCAGAACAGGTGGCAGACAGCAGGTAGAAATGTCAGCTGAGAGTTCCATGTCTTGCTGTCCTCAGCACCACATCCCACATGGAAACTGGTGGGCATGGCCCGCAGCCCCCTGAGGGGAAAGAACACAGGAGCAGCACTGAAGTGGGTGGCCCCCCACTCCTGCCTGGGTCCCCCTCCTCCCGGTGCTCAGCTGAAGTCACACGCCATCTCAGCCCAACTTTCAGCAGCCCCTCTCCCACCGACCTTCCCCACAAGCTGCTGGGCTAGAACCCTAAATAGATTACACAAACACTTGAATGCACGGTTCTAAATACTGCAATTTGTCTGTCCTGTCTGTTGACCTTTGCCTCCGTACCTTTGACATGTTTTGATTCCGCAGGGTTGTGGGTTTTGTTTCATCCACAAGGTGACCGTGTGGTTAATTACCCTTTGACCTCCAGGGTCAAGGCCTCCATCTGGGCAGGAAACATCCATGGCTCTGGAAGTTTTGGGCCTCTTGGCATTTAGTCGTTCCTGCCAACTCCCCCGGCTCTCCTCCCACCCCCATCTCCCTGCAGGGCCCCTGCCTTTTGCGTGCCACAAAGCCACTGGCAGGAGGTTCATTGGGGCCACCACCGGGGACACTTGCCAAGTCAACCTACACTAAGCACCTTCCTTTCCCCTCACTTCGGTTCAATAGGAAAGTGGCAAGGCAGGGCACAGGACTGTACCTCCTCTGCAGGGCACTTGGCGGGTTCTGTGTAGCCTCATCTGAGCCCCGCCCTAAGAAGCCGGAGGAAGGGCTACAAGTTTACTGGTTCACACTGAGAAGCTTACAGGCATATTCACCTGAGCTAAATGTTAGGTGAACAGAGAAGGAAGGCTCTGCTAGGACCCCGGGTCCGGGGGAATGGGCCACTCTTGGCCCTGGGGACCGCCTGGCCCCTCCCAGCTCTGGGAAGGCGACCAAGGAGAGGTGACTTCCTGCCTGATGGCCTTCCGCAAGGAGCTGGGGTGTTTTAATGCAACTTTTCAGGTGACTGCTAAGGACTTCAGGTACAAAGATGTTCATTGGGACATTTGTAGAGGAAAGGCTCGGTGTGCAAGACATGGTATTCTGGGGGCATCCAGGACCTTCCCTGTAGCTCGGTCTCCAAGGGGCAATGCCACACGTGCAGCGGGAGCTGAACAGAGACACAGATGCTCTGAGTGAGGCACAGGCAGGGCCGGAGGGGGGCATGGAACACACCAGAGCTTCCCGGCTGAGCTCTGCATCATGGGCAAGGGTTGGAAACGCAGAGATGGGAGGGAAGGACGTGCCAGGTGTACGGAATAGCGACAGAGACCGGGGCTTGTGACAAACCCAATGGCTTAGCACGGGAGGAGGGACACGCAGCTGTGGAGGAGGAGTGGGTCCATACCCTGCCAAGCTGAGAACTTGGATTTGATTTGATGGGCAATGGAGAACCACTCACCAGCGTCTGGCTTACCCAGGAAAGCTACACTATCCCCTGTGAAACATGAAATTGGGTCCCAGCTACAAAGCAGAGGGTTTTCACTGGAGCTGTGGTCGCCCAGTGGACAGCTGGGGCTGGGATTGTGGGCTCTGTCCTGAAGCTGGAGACAAGTTTGGGCCTCACCCTGGTGAGAGAAGCTGCAAGGCGAAGCTCCCATGCCCACCCTGCCCTCGTCCCCTCTGCACGGTCTTTCTCTCTCACCCTTCCCTTCCTAGTGATTTTGGCAGAGCCGAGCAATAGTCATACCCCAGAACGTTCTTTCACTCTCATCGTCTTCAAAATCCTCGGGACACTGGAGATGCTGCGGAGGACATCAGCTGGGGCCGTGCTGTCCGTGGGAATGCTCTTCCTCTTCATCGGGGGCGTTCAGGAGCAGGGACAGTTACAGATCTGTGATCCTGCAGGAGACACATGATAGTGAGCTGCTGAGTCTGTAAGTGGAGTATTGCGTTACTGTCCACACTGCGTGTTGCTCAGTGAGAGGCTGTGCTGCCCACCGGGAAAGGAGTTGGTGTGGCGGTCGTGGCAGCTGTGTCCGGAAGCTTGGCCATCTGTGGGCCCCTGAGGCCCCTCAGTCATGTTTTTCCAGCCCCCAGAACCCCCCCCCCCCCGCCGCCACCAACCCACAGAGAAACACAAGCAAACATGGCTTGATGTTAGAAAGGTCAACAAATCCACACTGAGCCCCCGTTGAGTCTTGCAGGGTCGTGGTAAGGTGACGATGGTCTCAGCCAGGGCCCGCCTTCCTGACAGCTTTGCTGGGGCGGCCCACTTTGGATCTTGGGTCCGCTGGTGGCTGTGTGGTGGGAAGGACCACCAGGGCCTGGGGCCACTGGATCTCCTGTGCAGGCAGCCGGGCTGAGGGAGGAGGCCACAGCTGTCCCAGGACAGGTGCAGGCAAGGCCGGGAAATCTGGAAACAGGCAGCCCTTGTAGGCCAGCCAGTGAGGAAAGTGTGGCCAGGGGCCGAAGCACAGAGCCACTGCCTCTTGGGGGCCACCCAGGCAGCTGAGCCTGGGGTGTGGGGGTGTGGGGGGATATCCTGGGAGCAAGACCTGCTTTGCCTTTGGAGTCCACCTTCCACTGGATCTGCGGACCCTTGGGCTGCTGGGGAAACAGCTCAAACTCCCCAGAGCCTCCTGGACCAGTTTAGTTGAGCACAGAGCACGAGGACGGCCGTCGGTCTTTCCAGTTTGAGGCCTGGCCATAGAAGCTCCTTCTGGGACCTGTGTTCTTGACTCAAGTCTTGCCCGAACTTCTGTCTGCCTGAGGCCTCACCCCTCAGTTCATGCCTGCTTCTGATTCCATTGTTGCTGAAGGAACACCAGCCACCCCTCGCCCTCAGGCTGTCCTGCCCTCCTCCCCGCGGGCCAGCCCTGCCCCCTGCAAAGCCTGCGAGCACACAGCTTTCTCCCTGGCTGCGATCAGCAGGACACCCTCTGGAGCTAGGGCAATTAGCTCTCACGCCCGGGAAAACGAGCCAAAAGGTAAGTACCAGCCGGCCCCACTTAGAGCCCAAGCCCAAGGCCTCGGCCAGGGGAAGCAGGAACGCCTTGGAGCAGGGACAGCCCGCAACTGCCAGAGGGGCTGCACAGGAATCCCTCACCACGGTTTGCCTTCAGTAATACACAGAACACACTGACAGCCGACCGTTCTGCATGTGAGCGCTGGTTCTGGGATTTGGGGCCCCCGTTCCACCCTAAAATGGGATGTCCTTATAGCTCTTCCTGTGGGGGTGTCTGGGCAAGAGCAGACCCAGGCAGCCTGCCCCTCTGACCCTCAGGCCACCTCATCCTGGGGCTGAGCCAAGAGCTAAGGAGTTGACTGAAGCACAGCCTAAGGTAACCGCAGACCTTCCCAGTTCAGGGTCCTTGTCTGAAATCCAGGGGGTGGTGAAGGCTGAGTAAGGTGGGCGGGCTCAGACCAGTCCTGGCCCCGCCAGGCACACTCGAGACCTGAATCCAACCAGTAAGCCCAACCAAGTGCCTCCAGCGTCATCAGCTTTTATGGTGTCTTTCCCGAAGTCTCTTCCAGCCCCTGTTTTTCAGATGGAGAAACTGAGGCTCAAAGAGCTTAAGTGACTTGTCCAGGGCAGAACAGGGCGTCAGCTGGGTCTCGCGGGAGTGTGCCATTCTTAGGGCCTGCCTGGACGTGTACAGGCAGAAACGAGGCAGGACAAAATCCTTTTCCTGTTGGAAACAGCAGGTGCAGCTCTGGGAGCTCCACAGTAAGCCCGAGCCTGCCCCGTGCTCAGCTGACTCGGTAGCCTGAGGGGGCCTGCAGTGCCAAGTGCCACCCGCTACCCATTCACGCTCCACCAGACAGCTCCCGGCCTCTGAGCCCGGGCCAATCTGCACGCCAGCGCAGCCTCTCGCTCCCTCGCAGCCTCTCCACCACAGCGTGGTGTGGACATGTGGGGTCCTTCCTGCACTATCTGGCAGGAGGGGGAAGGCGGCCTCCTGAACAAAAGAGGCAGCTGCCAGTGCAGGAGGCCACGGGGTTCCTGCCAACATCCCCAGGATGCCCGTCTCCACTTCCAATTCTGATTCTTGATTCTCCAGAGTCAAGGTGGGTGTCAAGACTGGCCCTGGCCTCTCTGTTTCCGTCTCTGTGGGGCAGCCCAAGAAAGCTGGTTCTTGCAAACGTTGTGCCCCTGCTCAACACCGTGGGCCCAGGAGGGACTCTTGCAAGTGAGCCTTCAGCTGCTCCTTCCCAAGGCACATGCCAAGAAGCCAACAGCCCCTGTGTCTTGGTCAGCTCAGGCTGCCATCACAAAGTGCCACAGATGGGGGGCTCCAACCAAAGGCCTTTCTTTGTTTCTCACAGTTCTGGAGGATGGAAGTCCCACATGAAGATTCCAGCGATCTAAGTTTTATTCTGATATGTCTTCTCTTGGCTTGTAGGTAGCCACCATATTCCTTTGGGCTGATAGCACCTCTAGGTGCACACAAGGCGAGAGGGGGAGCAAGCTCTCTGTGGCTCCTCTTACGAGGGCACTGATTCTATTGTGAGAGTCCCACCCTCATGACCTCACCTACACCCAAGCACCTGCCAAGGGCCCCACCTTCGAATACCATCACATTGTGGGGTCGGGCTACAATATCGGAATGCGAGAGGGACACATTCAGTCCATACCACCCTGATAGAGATCAGGTTTCCCGAGGAGTGCCAAAATCTTCCCGTGGGCCTGGGGCCTCATGTGCCCCCTTTCACTTGTCATTGGAGACTCGGAGGGGGGGTTCCTTTGCCTGATTCCAGCAATGACTCACTCTTATGATGGACGTTAAAGGCTCAGGAAGACTTCTGATAGGGTTATCCAAGTGCCCCCTCCCCCCTCCTTGTCCCCTGTGAAGATAGCTGGGACAATGCTCTATTTGGCGTTTGGCCAGAGAACAAATCACTTCTCCTCCAGGAAGTCCACCCTGGAGGAAAAGCTATAGGCAGGAGAGAAGGAACAGGCAAGCAAAGCATCCAGGCTCACCTTGGAGGTGATACATGAGGCAGAGCACGGTCTGCATGGAGTGGGTAGCCTCTATCATTTCTGGGTCCCAGAAGTCAATCACAAGTTCACAGAGAGTTGCAATGAAAGACGATTTTTATTAAGCACTGGAGCTGTGATTATTTCAGTACAAAGCACCTATGTTCATCTGATTTTAGCTTCCCACCACTGGATTGCTGTTCCCTGTGGTTTCCCCAACACGACTGTGAAGGAGATGCAGGGCTTGGCCATCAAGACCAAGGCTTTGGACCTTCTGGGGCTTTAGTACAGGACAGCTTCCTATTAGATGGCAACCCATGCTGGAGAATGTTTCTTGGCAGAAAAAAAGGTATTTGAACTTAAGCAGATTTGGCAGCCTGCCGGCCCGTGGAGAAACACACATGTGCCAGGCCAGGAAGGGTGGGGGCTGTAGCGGGGCTGTTGTCACACATTAGCACACTGGGGCCACAGGCTGCCTCTGTGACACAACTTTCAAGAAACAGGCTGTGCTCAAACAATTGCAAACAGAACTTATAAGGAAAGAAAAGAAAATCCCCCCACCCCCCAATCCCTGCTCAGGGGACTCTGAACCTTGGAATCCCCTGGCCATGCAGGCCTCATTGGCCTGTCTGCCCCTCTTCTCTCAAGGTTCGGTACGATAGTACCGCTGGTGCTGGTGCTGGTGCTGGTGCTGGTGCTGGCGCTGGCGCTGGTCCAAGGAGGACTGTTCCATGGACATGAAATAGCTCATTTGGCCTGGTGTATATCTGGCAGGGTCCTGGAAAGCCTCTGAACCTGCCTCAAGAGCTGCCACCTGCTGAGAAAAAGGAGGACAGAGTGAGACACTCCCTCTAGTCAGAGTCAGCAAGCTGCTGAGCCACAGCTCTTTGGAGCACAGCCTTACACGGTGCTGGGAGAAGGCATAGCTGGGGACCCTGGCGTTCCTCTCCTCTCCACTCTGTCTTCCAACAGCATCTTGCCTTAAAGAACAGCAAGAGTAGCCACGGGCTCCCCCACAGTTATCTTCATGCCTTTGGGTTCCATGTCTGGCCCTCCCCAGCCCAGATTCCCTGCCAGCCGGGGCTCACCGAGGGCTCGGAAGGTCTCTCCCTGCTCCTACCCTTGGACCTTGCTCTTACTCTGCTCAACCTAGTAACTTCCACACTGAGCCTACTCAGCAGCTGTCTGGCTTACTTGAAGAATGTGCTGGGAAAGGTAACAACCACTCACTCTGAGCTGTACAGTGGGGAGCAGGGGCAGACACAAAGGTGGTATTACGAAGAGTAAGCCCAGGGAGTCTTCCATTTGAATAGGAAGGACCCCTTTGGCTGGGTTCAACAAGTGGAACCCAGGGGGTGGAAGAGAAGACAGAGGAACAGAAGGAGCAGATGTGTCTGGGGCCCCAGGGAGTGGGAGGGCCCAGGGAACAGTGGAAACGAGTCAGGGCAGAGTGTGGGGAGCCACTGAAGTCTTGTGGACAAAGAAGCTCTCACACGGTCCCACCCGTGGCTGCTCCACTGCACTCTTGCAACCACCTTCCAGGGGTCCCCCCTTCTCCACTCCCTTGGGATATCTGCCCAGCTTAGTCTTGGCTCTGCTTCTAAGGGCTCATCCAGATGAAGGGCTTCACCAGAGTCTGCCTTGGGAACTGAACCATAGGTCCACTGAGCATCTGGTCTCTTCGTGTGGGCAGGCCCTGTGGTGGATCAACTTTCTGGAGGACTGGCAGTCCAGCTGGTCAAGGTGTGTATGTGAAAATAATCACACCTTTAGCCATTTAAAATATCCAAACTCCCTCAATCTGCCTTAGCCTCCTGGGGTTTTGTTTTTCTCATTGTTGTTAGTTTTAAAAATCAGAGGTTAGGCTCCATTAAGATCTCTAAAGCCAGAATCAAAACACCCTTTCTAAGTGTTATAGTCAGATGGAGAGTCTATGGTCCCAAGGGGGGCTTGCTGGGGGTGTATCTGGGAGCAAAAGCCAGTATGTGACTGCCATCTGGACCAGCTGCCAACCTGAAACATGACCATTGCAGATGGTCCCCGAGGTGGGGTCCGCCCTGTGATACATGGAGCACCCTGTGAATGAATACCAAGCACATTCCATACAAGAACCGTTGGTTTATTTTTCAGCACAAGGAAACACACCCACTCTAGGCCCTGGATTTTGTAGAACTAACGATCCACAAGTTCAGAAAGGGGCCTGGGCTCGGGCAATGAGCGCAGTATACGGCATGACCCACTCTGCCCAGGTAACACATGCTTGAGGAGTGTTTACAGCAGATTGCATTTAACATTCATGAGGACAGCTCGCTTTTTCATGGAAACTTAAAGGGAATCTTTTTACTCAACGGTGTGTGTGCCGCCATCATACAAGCAACCACCCTCAAATTTACTGAGCTTTGAAATCTGGATTTCACACACAGAGCGGACTCCTGTGGTGTGTGCCTTTCGGGGAAGGGGCCCATGCTGGTCAGGTGACAGGACATTCTCCGTGCAGAATGCCTTGACCTGGGCTGGGGGGCAGAGGAGAAAGGAATGGAATACCTGGGGCCAGGTGGCTTGGTCCTGCATGGTGGTCTGCTCCCTGGAAGGCCAAGTATTCACTTGCAGGTAGAGGTGATGCTGTGAATCTGGTGGCTGTTGCCAAAGTTGGATGTAATCCTGCGGGGTCTCCAAGGTGATTAAGGTGGACTCAGGATTTACGGGAGACCGACGAAAGCTGGTTATACAGCTTGGGTTGTACACCATTGGCTGCGGATCCCTGGACACACCCTGCTGCTCCATAGGAAGGAAACTAAAAGAAACACGTTACAGTGACATGGATCTGGGAACACTGACCCGGGACCCACAGCCTCGCCCGTCAATAGGTGCTGAGGGCACATTTGATTTCGGTGGCTAAATCAGGATTCGCTGGTTTGTACTCTCACTTTGCCCGAATTAAGATCCCACTTGCCAGAGTCAAGTGCTTGGCAAGATTGAGATAAATTAGTCTTTGTCTCAAGTGGTTTTATTGGTTTTACCTGGACGGTCCTGATTCTGCCACAAAGGTGAGCTCTGGGGCCTTGTGCAAGTCACTTCACCCACCCAAAGTCAGTGACTTGCCCTTTGTTGCTGAAGGCGCTAAGAGCTGAAAGGGGCTGCTGGGCCAGTTCCTGCCTGCAAACCCAGGGCTCTCTCTACAACCCTATGCCTGAGGCTCTTGGAATAAATCGGGACTTCTGAATCCGTACTTTCCACAGGCTCCTCCAGTGGATTCTGATGATCAGGCCAGCGGGAAACGTGGCACCGACCCACCCACCAGACGGATTAGGGTCACTGATCCTATAGGGAGGCCCCGAAGGACCTTTGGAAAGTTCTGGAAGGCCCACTCAGACAGCTGGCATTCATTCAAAAACATTTACTGGGCCCCAAGCATGTGGCATACAACCCCTTCATTGTTGAGCAGAGCCTTCTCTTTCGGGTATTTGGGACCACAGACTTTTATCATTGAGCAGAAAATGTGTTCGGGTCCTCAAACTTAGTCCTTCTGTGATCTTAGTGTTTTGGAATCCAACAGCCATCTAGCAACTGTTTCACACCCACTTCCCTCATAGATTGTCAACGCTATAGAGACCCCTTCGTCTGGTCTGTTGTGATCACTAGGCCACAGTGAAGCAGGAGATGAAAACTGGGAGCCCAGGAGTCGTTCAGCGACAGGCATTTGAGACTTTGCTATACGCACCCTGTGTCATGAGACAGGGCTTGGGAGGACGGAGCTAAGCCATTTTAACATCTGTGTGCCGATTCCCTAGCCTGGGAGCATCCTTATCTCAGCCTCCTATATTCACAGAGACTCCTGTGTTCCACCAGCGCGTGTTTGGCCATGCACTGTGCACGTGGAGATGGCGGCCGGTAGCCCCAGAGCAAGGCGGGTGGAAATGCCCAGCCTCTGATGGGGAGGGGCATCTGATGCCCTGTGGGCAAGTCACTTATGGTCTCAGGCACAGCGTCCAGACATGAGAGGAAAGCAGGGACCAGAGCCCTTATCACCGTCCCACACCCTCCTTACCTATGACTGTTACCTTCGGTGCCCCTCAGGGTTTCATTTTGATAGTAGCCAGAGGGCTGCTGTCCAGCTACGAGCTGGACGGGAAGGACGGTGGGCTGGGTCTGCATGAATGTCATCGGCTCCTCGTAGAGGGGCATTGCCACGTTGGCCTGGCCCTGCAAGTGGACCTGCAGCGTGTGGTTTCCCAGCAGCGTATGATGCTGCTGGGGCTGCTGTGTATGCCGCTCGTGCACCTGCTGGAACTGTTGCTGCACGTATGGGACCTGCGCCTGCAGTGATGCCTTCAGAAAGACAGATGGAAGGACCTCAGTGCCCGCAAGGGCCCTCCAGAAACCGACCGAACCCTCCCGCCTCTGTGTGCCCAGAGTGGAAGACGACAGCGACCCCGGACCTCCAAGTGAGGTCAGGGTGACATCTACGCATCCGTGTGGCCACGAGTTGCAGCCACACTCCCAGCTGCCGGACACTACTATCTGGAGCACAGGTACGCATACCTGGGCATGCATGTCAGGGTCTCGTTCACCAAGATTTTTATCTCAGGAAAGCAAATTACAGCCAAGTGAGCAGCCACTACCCCCTCAGGAGAACCAGGTGAGCCCCAGTGTGTATGAAAATGAAATCTCCTTTCAGCCCCACACTTGAAACAGACTGTCCATACCTGGTTCAGGGTGTTGCAAGGCTCCTGAAGCTCCTGAGGGCATTTGAAAGAGCGGGAAGAACATGAACCAGACGAAAGTTTGAACTCCTTGAGATCTGAGAAGGGCCCCTTCATCCACTCAGTGCGTTGTTTCTTGGGCACTGGCCCCAGAGACTGGGACTCAGGAGTGGCAAGGTGGTGTGAGGTGGTTGGCTGCATCTGGAAGGACATACAGCACCATGAAGGTCTCATGTGGAGGCCACACCTGTTGTCAGGTCACAGGACATGCTGGGCACAGAGTGGGACTGCCCTGGGACAGGTCCCCGGGGAGCGGTGGCTACACAGGAGCCCCATCTGCCACCACCAGGGCCTAGCTGGGCCCACCTCAGTCCTTACAGCCAAGAGACAAAGAGCACAGCTGTATGTCCCTGCAGAAGATCTTGCAAACATCCTGTGCTGCCCCGGTGCAGCTGCTGTCAGTGCGAGCAGAGCCTGATAACTCACTGCTTGAAAACTGTCAAGGCCCCCTCTCTCCTCTACCTTTGGCCCCTCACTTATGTGGAACTGGCCTCTGACCTGAAAGCCAGAACTCTGCATCCTCTGAAGCTGCTCCTTCACCATTTCCAGTGCATCCTGCTGGCTCTTGATGTTGCCCTGCAGCATCTGTGTCTTCTCTTCTAGCTGTTCCCTAAACTTCTTCATCAGCTCCAGCTCCCGCTTGTTGATGTATGATGTGATTGCTGATGGTGGCTGTGACAGCTATGGGGAGGAATCGCCTGGGGTTCAGGGAGAGGGACACCAAGTTCTCCAAATCCTCCCATGCTGTTTCACTGCCACATTTGGAAGGACCAAGGATGAGAACGCCGGCACCCTACTCCCTGAGGCACTCATCACTAGAGAGTCTGAAGAGAAGGTTAGAGAACCCAGGAAGTCGAGATCAGAAATGGATCAGTGGGGATCACTTAGTCTGAGTTTTTCCGCAGGACATAAAGCTGTGGCATTGGCCCCAAAGCGTGAGGCCCAAAGTCCTCAGTGGAAGAGTCAGAGCGCAGTGGGTCATATCACAGATGAGACATATGGGAAACATCTACCAGATGCCCCCATCAGCAGGCGGGAAGAAGACGGTTCAAAGGGCACTTCTTTTGTTCCAGACACTCTTCTAAGCACTGCAAGGCAATTCACGGATCTGACCTGCCCAGTGTCCTCTAAAGTGAGTACTACCCACACACAGTTATGGTAGAGGGAACAGGGGCCTCAAACAGAAAAGGAAGGAGACAGAGAAAGAAAGGGACACATTTGAGAGAAATTAAGAGAGTGGACACAGCTTCTCAAACTGACCGGCTGAAAGTGGAGGAAAGAGGCAGGTTTCTTGGGAAAGAACAATCTGTAAAAGCTATTATTTGCCGTGATCTGGGCTAGGCACTGTGTGTATGAACAAGATGAGGGAGCCACCATCCCAATATTAGTGATGAGGAGAAGGTCATAGACACGTGACTGCTAGAGGACAAAAACAAGACTCTATTCTACCATACTGTGGCCTTCAACCCTGTATGGCTAATGGAAGCACACAGCTGAGTTATTAAAAAGACACAGAGGAAAAAAACATGCAAGCAGTTTTTCGCACTTGAAATAAAAATTATACATGTATGTTTAAGCCACTGAAAATTGTCCAATTGTCTTTCTTTGGCTATAAAGTATATAGATTTTCACATAAGAAAGTGGGCATTTGTCAAGCCAAAGAAACAAAACAAACAAAGAAAACCACTAAACTTAGGACAGGAAGCGACAAACCTTCCAGGTTATCACATCCACCTCCCCATCCTCCAAGCAGGAGTGTTTTCTCTGCTGTCCCTGGCAGATGAGCTCCCAAGCCTGTCTCAGACCGGCCCATTAAAGGAAAGAAAGCTCACCACCTGGGGGAAGTGACCTAATCCATCTGAGAAAGGCTTTCTTGAGGGGCATGGGAAGCTGCCTACCCTGAGGTGCTAGATCTCCACCCTGGTTGGATCCACTGGAGACTCGTCTTCCACTTCAGGAGCGTGACAGCCACGTAGCTACTTGGATCAGGCCATCCTGTCCCCTGCCAGTCTCCCTCCTCCAGAACCTTCCACTGTGACTACCATCCCATCACTGACAACATGACATTTCCTAGCCTCTTTCCATCCTGGTCTCCATCTTCTGGATACATGACAGTCCATCAATCCATGGCACCCCAAAATAAGCCCAATACGCTACCATGGGCAGAGTTGTACTACCCACACTCATTGCTGGTTATGCTATTTTAAACAAAGGTTATATTTAAAGTGTAGTTATGAATTCATTCAAAGCAGAAGAGAAACTTGCCAATGGTGAAAGGGGAACCACACCTTTTTTGGGATAATAAAGACGTAAATCAGGACACAATGGGTTTCTACAGAAAATTTTTTTAAATTGTTCAAAACATTTTCATAGCAGTCCTAACATCCCTGCAAGGCAAGCTGACCATTTCAAGATGGAGAAACAGCCTTAGGGGATGTGCCAAGGTCACTGCTGGGGCCAAACTCAAACAACTTTCTTCTAGCCCTCAGTTCTTCTCATTTATAGAAGAGGGAGTGACTCATTTAGGCCTCTTAATTAATGCACACGATTCCACGTAACAGACCATAAACTCATTATCTTGCCTGCCAATCCTGATTTTAATAATCCTGCTATTATAAAAGATGATTGCCCAAATCTGTAATAATGTACACAAATTTGAGGATAGAAGAGCAACAGAGTAGTTAATCCAACTGCATTGATTTGGCCTCGGACCATACATTGGTGCTGACATTTGAAGGTCGGATACACCTAACATTCTGAAACATGCTTCTACCTTAATAACAATTCCATCAGAGAAACCTAGCACGTGGTGGGGAGGCATTGGTATGGCAGGCAGGAAAGTCATCTGCCCCTGAGATGATCAGCAGCCCCTCACAGGTGATAAGGAACACAGCTCTTAAAAATATTGCCTTTTCTTAGTGGGTAAGCTTCCTATTTGGCCTAAACTTCCTCTCAAACCCAAAGTGTCTTTGCATATTTCACATTAATAGGAGAACAGAGATTTTTGTCTTAAAGAACCTCCAACCTCCCTGTTTCCGAGGGTCCACTGGACTCTCAGCTGCGACTGAAAATCCAGTATGATAGAAATAGTGATAAAAATGGGATGCTCTCAGCAAAGTGGACCTGAGCACAAGACTGGAAATTCAGGGCTTTGCAGAGTTAGTGGTCCAGACAAACATATGGAGCAACATTTCCAGAAGTACCTGGTCAGTGGTGTTAGCAGCCACAGTGGAGGGTGAGAGGGCTTGCTGCTCCAGCTGCTCATCCTGCTTCATCTCGTCCAGCTGCTCTTCCTTCTTCACCTGGTCCAGCTGGTCATCCTTCTCCATCCGGTCCACCTGGCTCTTCTGCTCCACTTTTTTCTCCACCATCCATTCCACCTCTTCCTCTTCATCTACTTGTTCCATCTTTTCCATCTGGTCCGCATCATCCATATCATGTATCTGTTCCAACGACGATTCCAATTCAAAGCTCTGCAAAGATGATGTAGCTGAAGAAGAAAGCACAGTAGAATGCATGACCAAGAGACCAGAAGTACCAACATTCTCCAAGAGATTTACAGATTTCTCTTTATTTTCTTTTCAAGTCATAAAAACAGGAGAGTTCAGGTTTATTGCATGTTAAGGATTATAGGTGCTGGGTACCAAGAATAATTCAGAACATTCCTTAAAAATCTGTTCACATTTGAAAAGAAAGGAAAAGGAGGCAGTGTCTGACTTTACCTCTACCCACCCAAGCACAAGTGGGCAGGTACCCAAACCATTCGTGCTGAGTGTCTTCTCATTATAAAATTCTTCTGGCCATGCTTCTGGAAATTTGGTAGCTTCCAACTGGTAACACCAAATCAAACCTAATCACAAATCACTTCCAAAAAGTAGGTTCCTCAGATGTGGTGATCTCAGTAGTGCTTGGAATGCTGATGGAGGTATTGAGAAATTACTCTCCCTCAACAACCCCCAAAGCAAGGTAAAGAACATTATTTGAAAAATGCACAAGGGCAAAGTCATTTTGGAAAAGATTCTGGCAGTTTCTTTCACACATGCTTCATATGACCCAGTTGTCCCACTCCCAGGAATTTAACCAAGTCAATTAAACATTTGTATTCACACAAAAAAAACCTCTCTGCAAATGGCTGTAGTAGCTCTATATATAATCATTGAAAAACATGAAAACGACCCAGATGTCCTTCTGCAGATGAATGGATTTTTAAAACTGCATAAGATGCAGTACTGAGTACTCCTAAGCAAGGAGAGAGGAATGAACCATTCATTCATCCATGAATTAAGACTCATGGATAAATCTTAAATGCATTCTGTTAACAAAGCCAAACCAAAAAGTAAGATACTGCATGATGCCATTTACACGACATTCTGGAAAAAGAAAACCAGAGATGGAATACAGACCAATGGCTGCCAGTGGATGAGAGACAGGGTTGAAGTTCAAAGAGACAACACAGGGGAATCTGGGCATGACAGCACTGTTCTGTTCGGTACTGTGGTGGCAGGTGCAGGACTCTCTACCTTTGTCAAACCCACAGAAGTGTACATCCCAAAGAGTGAAGTTTACTGTGTGCAAATTTATTTATTTTTTATTTTTTATTTATTTTTTTTGTGTGTGTGCAAATTTAAAACTAAATTTGCTCTTACATGTTTGGGAAATCACAACCACGGGTTCACAGATATCCCCCTCCACAAATCAACTGTTTTGAAAGGAATTTTTTTAGGCAAAGTTTGAAATGGATAGCAATAACATAAGAGTTGTTAATTTGGATATTTAAAGCTAGAGGTATTAATTCTATATATGAAAATTCCACAATACAAAGACTCTATGCTAAGGTCAGGAATCCAAGGACATGATCTGCATTATGCATCCAGCACTGCTTCAAGTTTGGTATTATTTATACAATTATATTTATGAAATGTCTTTAATATTGAAACTTACATAATAAATATCACCGTTTCTGAGAGACCATCATTTTTGGCCTTTTGTAAAAATTCTTCTTATAGTACAGTTTTTTAAGACAACAGGTTTCTTTGGACTGCAACCACTATGGCACAGCAGTGAAGACTGCATGAGTACAAAGAGATAAGATGCTACTCCCCCAAGGACTGAGCTCCAGCACCAATCTTTAGAAGATTAAATTTTAATGGGACAGAGTAATACCACTCCCAAGCACTCGAACCTTTGATGAGACATTCACTTTCATTGCTCTCAAATCATCATCTCAAAAAGCTTACAGAAGATGAAGAAAGCTCACTCTTGTGAATTCACACCATTATGAACAGAACATTCTCTTCCTCTGAAAAACCAGACCTACCCTGTGGGCCACAATTTTTCTTCTGATAATCCCTATCCGAGTGTCCAAATGTACCTACCTGGAGATATTGCTGTGCTTTCCAGGGAAGATATGCTGGAGTTGTAAGATGTATCAGACTGTATCTTGATTATCTGAACAGACTCCTGTAGTCCATACTGCTTGACCGTGACAATACTGGCCTGATCCTGAGAATTTCCCAAAGAGGAGAAGAGAACATGTCATTTTGGAGACAGATATATAAACAACAGGAAACTCGGGCAGAACACAAACTTGGACGCATTTCACATCACAATTTCCAACACTGCTCCTACCAAGTGAACACCTAAACAAAACCATCATGAAACATGTCCTTGAAAAATATTATTAGAAGGTAATAACAAGCAGGGATTATGGGTGCCACATGCTATACGCTGGCAAAACTGAGAAAATAAACAGAGTACAAATGTGCTGAAAGCACAAGCAGAAGAAAACGGTGTTCCATTTGAAGGCCGTGGCATGCGCACGTGGGCACACACACACACACACACACACACACACATATTCCTTTCACAGGTGTTGGTAGGATGCTGACCAGGCCGCGGGAGAAGGGCACGGCCACCAGTGGGGCTTTTTCTCCACCGCTTCTGCATGGGCAGCCCGCGCTGAGAGCAAGGAAAGGTCAGATGCAAGCTGCTTAACGACTAACTCCATGTCTTCAATCCAGGTCAAAGTTGGAAGTATTACTACCCAAGACATCTTTACCATAGGGATGCTGAGATGGAAATGGCCCTGGAGAGCAACCTCCCCCTTTGACGGTGTCAGAGAGGACAAGGTCACACAGTAAGGCAGGAGCAGAGTGAAAGGGTCCAATGACTTCAAACCCAGCACTCTCTTCCCTAGCCAGGCTTCCTCCATTTAAGCCGTCTGCTCCTTTCAATTGTACACATCCTATTCCTAGCCCACTGATCCACTTCTACTTCCTTCACACCTGGATCCTTTTGAGCAGTCTGCAGCTCACTGCTCACATAAGTACCTGGTTTAGCGATGGAATCTTTTACATCTCTGCTGAAAATTTTAGCGCTTGGGCTTTGATTTGTTTTGTTTCCAGACTGGATTAAGACATGGATCCATGCCGATTTTTCTACAGGGAACCTGTTTGTGGGAACACACTGGCCAAGATCAAATCCCAAGATTTCAACAGCAGGACATTGCGCAAGCTCCCTGTTCAAGTGCACTGTGTTTTATACTCCTTAAAATAAGCAACGTGTAGCTGGAGACGGGACAGTCTTTTCATTATTGAGAAAGATATGCTGGTGGGGCAGTATTCAATGAGATGGGATATTACCTTTCTTTCCCTGTCCTCCTCCTCCTGCTTTTTATCATAGTCACATATCAATTAACTCACTAGTCCTTGCTTCGTGGATGAGTTTCAGTAGAAATGTGCATACTCAGATGTTGACTAAGATGTCCATTTTTGTGTGTTCAGATGTTTTATTTAGCCTAACATAAATTCACTAAGCCATTATGGGTTTCTTTAAAAAAAATACCTTTCCATGTTATAATTACTTAGGTTTTAAAAGTTTATAAAGTGAGGTATTTAAAGCCCAGCTTTCCTCAAGACACATTACACTGAAGGACTCTGAACTGCTCACACATTATACATTACAGACCCAAGGTGAATATTTGTTGTCTGACTGATGAAGTAACGTTGTCAGCAGCATAGATGCTAGACGGATGGCCAGAGGTCTGTGGATGTGCTGGCCTCTTTTCCTGGCCTAACTGCAATTAGTTTGTATATAAACAGAACACTGCTCTGCTGAAAATAGCCTTTTTCTACCTCATTTCGTCGACTTCATACTTCTTTGAACAGTGTTAGGTTAAGCAGAGGTACTGTCTTCAGAAAGTTTCATCTACATACAAGTGGCTTGTTATCTACAAGGTTCTCCTGACTGCTCTAAGAATGAAACTTCCATCAGAGAGACTAACAGGAGAAAATCAAACATGGCATCCCTCCTGCATACATGGGAGAGACCCAGGCATACTGGGTGAGTGCTCAGGGTGGCTAAAGCCGTCAGCTTAGACACCATCTCCAGGTAAAAAGACAAAAGACGACGCTGGGGTTAGGGAGTCACTTGTGGGAGGTAACTAGGAGAACCAAAGTAATAGGGTAAGATTGTCATGTAGATCTGAGTCATTTAATCTCCACTGATGAGTTCCTAGTGATTTAGAGGTCTTTCTACTCTTCCTGGTACAGAGAGGGAGTCACACTTAACAAAAGAAGGATTTCCCTTGTAAGGGAGATTTCCCTTGTAAATGTAAAGGTCTCTTACAAAACGTTAACTTTTACTCAGTCTTCTGAGCTTCTCCTGTGTTTGCACTTTGTTAAAAATATTCAGCCTAAAAGAATCCCGATGCCAGAGACATATTTTGGGATGGTAAGTTCTGCTGTCCTACAATGAGCAATAGCTGGAAAATGCAGTTACAAAATCAGCACTTTGTATTTAAAATGTGTGCTCACGGGATCTCCTATGTTACAGAAGAGCTTAAATAGTAAAAACACCTGCTGTCTGCACAGTCCCAGAGACACAGAAATCCTTTGAGACAAAATCACATGCAGGCCTGAAAGCCAAAGTGAGAATCCACCCACCCACCTCTCTATACTGCTCTTGGAATACCTTTATCTTACATTTGAAGAGGGCTATAAAAATAACACAGTGCTGTAACATACAATATTCACTGTGCATCTAATATTTATGAGCACCTCTTATGTGTGGCAAACCTTGTTCAAGAGATCTGGGGCTAGGCTGATGAACGACACAGCCCCTGCTCTCACAGAAGCTTCACTCTATTGCAGGAATACAGAAAATACACTGATAAGGGAGGTTACGTTCAGGTGAGACAGCCTAGCAGATGATCACTTCCCTTTTACTGATAGGGAAACAGAGACTCTCCCCAGGCAAATAACTTTCCCCAGGTCACAAAAATGGTAAATGGCAGAATCAAGAACTGACCCTTATCTTCTGACGTCTAGGCCATCTTTCTCTCTGCAGCACCACCAGCGCAGCAACTGGGTCACAGGGACCCAGGGAGTGGAAGGTAAGGTGGAAGACTGTCCATAGGGAAGGCTTTCTGAGAGGCTTTTTCTGCTCTATGCCCTTTTTCTTGCACTTTAATCTTCTCTCCCAGACTAGAGTTTCAGATCACTGAGTGCAAATCCAGGTTCCATATTTCTATTAATGTCCAGCCCTATAAGATTCTCTCTAGTGACATCTGGTGAATGGGTAAATGGATGATCCATTCTGTGGCTTAGGAAAAGAATGAGGACAATGTAGGCTAATGAGAGGCTGGGTTCTGCCCATGAAGGGATGATGCCGTGCCATGAGTCTACTCACATTAGCCTACTGCAGCAGGCACGTCAGGAAATGTATTTGCACGTCAAAAAGATCATGATTGATGGCACAGACCCGAGCTTAATTTTTAAAAATGTATGACGGGGACATTCCAAGTGTTGGGAGACCAGGGCAGGATGACCCAAGATGGGCCACTTTGCATGAAGATTATTTTGAATTAAAAAAGCAATCAAAACCCAGCATATTCAGGAAAAGCTCTTTCCCTGCCTGACAACTGCCTAAAAGAATTTAGGCAGAGGCCCTGCTCCAGGAAGAGAGCTCTCACCATGTACCATTATACCTACGAACTAGGGAGGGTGACGTAACAAGGCCTGTCTGATCAAAGGCCTCTCTGTGCCCCACTGTTTGTGTACCATTTACTCTTTTTCATTCTTCCTGAGGATTGCATTCCTTCCCTTTGAAGTCCCAGACCCCTATCTCCTTTTCCTTAGTTCAGAATGACATACAGATCTCCTTCTGCTTGACTTCTTTGAAATTTCCATTGTCTGTGTGGGTTTCCTCTATGTATGCTATTAAATTTAATTTTCTTCCATTAAACTGTCTCATGTCAATTTGATTCTTAGTCTGGCTAGAAGGGCCTTGAAGGGGACAAGGCGTTCTTGCTCCCTAACACAAGCATGACAGGTTACTGGCTCCCAGTTAAGAAATGGCTACAAAATGGCAGCCTAAGACCACCACTCAGGTGCTCTGCCCATATGGGCTACCTCTTTAAATTAAAACCCTTTTACATTGGCAACACACATTAACTAAAAAATTAACATTACAGGGAGAAGGATCCATCCATTCACCCTATGGCTCTCTTAAGTACATACGCCTGAAACACCAGTAGCAACAGACTCAGCAGCACGCAGCGATTCCATTCTAGAGCTTCTTCTTTGGCCTTGGATTCTATAAAGAGATGAAAAGAGAAATGCTAAGCACATCTTGCTTGCCATTTAAATCTAAATTTTCTATTATACAGTAAAAATAAGGTTCAAATAAGAACAAATATTTATTTTTCTTAATACATCACATCTTTGTCTTTGAGGTGCTGCTATTCCTACAGAGAAAGTTGTTCTGTGCCGTATCTATAAAATGAATCATCTGGACCCTCATGAGAATGAAGTTTGCCACAGGTCTCAATGCCTCTGGTTAACAGTGGTGAGCAAAGCAAGCTTAAAAAAAAAAAAAAGCCAAGGCGTATGAGTGAATCTTCTTAATTTTTAAACCAACTACAATTACAAAAAAATGCCTTCAGGCCAAATTTAATTTTGTTTCTGTTTCCTGTAATTAGAGAAACTCTCTACTCTTTGGCTCATTAACAATTCATTTCTATCAAAATTAGAATTTTGATGCCCAAGGTAAGAATGCAGCTTCCTGGCACTGGAGTCTAAGTACTAGCTTATTTTTCACCAAGTGAGTGGAAGGTGAGAGAGAAGTAGGGGGAGATTGAGGGATGGTGTGGGGAGGAGAGAGTAGAGTGAATGAGAATATTGGTTTTAATACTGAAATTACTTTTTAAGCCTTAAAAATGTCCTGGAGATCTGTTATGGAAATGTAATTTGTTTTCTAGAGTTTTTCTTTTGCAGGCCAAGGCCAAAGAGTAAAAAGCTCCATCACTCCACAAAATTGAGAAACTGGAGTCTGGTAACAGATATGATAAAAAACAAGTCCTTAAGGTGGCAACACAGTGACAAAACGGTATGTGAAACCGTCCCAATTCATTCACAAAACACGAGATTAATAAAATAACTGGATTATTCTGCAAGGTTTCAGAAAGTCAATCCTGATCCAAAGGTGAGAACTTTTCCATTCGATATTTCACGGGACACAGCCAAAAAAAGTCAATTTTATTTACATCATTTTTAAAGACATCTATTTATTTGAGAGAGAGATTGAGAGAGAGAGCTTGGGAGGGGCAGAGAGAGGAGGAAAGAATCTCAAGCAGACTCCCTGCTGACCACAGAGCCTGATGCAGGGCTCAATCTCAGGACCCTGAGATCATGTCCCGAGATAAAACCATGAGTCAGATGCTCAACAGACTGAGCCACCCAGGTGCCTCTTACATCATTTATTTTTTAATGGTAGAAAACTAAGAAGAGCTTGGGAAAAATATATTTTAAATATCAAAATATACAACATTTAGGAAGGAGTGATTTAAGTGGTATAAAACAACTATTTAATGAGTGAATTCAGTCATTTGTGTATATGATGGGGCTATAAAATGTCTACTATGTATTTCTTAATGGTTTGACTTTCAGCATCAAGTAACATCAACAGAGTTACTTAGAAATTTATCCTGACATCATTTAAAAGTAAAGTTCCTAAAAGAATATCTATATCTTTATTTTTTTTCGGTCTTTGACTCAATTTATAAGCAGCTAAGTCTAATAGAATGTTTTCTTACTTTGGAAGTGTTGGTACTTCTTTCAGAATGTTCTTCACTTTCTGTTTTTTCTTTATATTATCTTCTTGCAGACTCCATTTTGTTTCTTGGCTTCAACTAAGGGCAACTCTAATAACTCTATCTCAAGACCTCTCCCTGAGGTATAGACCCAAATATCCAACTGCCTTCAGGATGTGCAGTCTGGATGTCTAACATTAGACACCTTAACTCCAGGTGGTCCAATGAGACCCCTTCTCCTCTTCCTCATCTTCCTCATCTTCTTCCTTCTCCTCCAGTGTCTCCTCTATTGGTGACAAATGCCACTCTTCACCCAGTCTCCCAAGACTAAATCGTCTAAGTCATCATTGACTCTTCACTCTTTCTTTACTCTGTTTTGTATGAAAGTTTACTTTTTGTCCACCTTTTCTACTTAATGAATTTCTTGAAGGTAATGCACATGCACTGAACCTCTTGTATCCCCAGCACCTAGCACAATGCAGAGCACTTACCAAGTGCTCGTGAATATTTGCTGAGTGAACAAAGGAATAAACAATTTGACCAGCCAACTCAATTGAAATATTTGCACATTTCTCACCCCAGGGCTTCTTGGCATGACACAATTATTTTCAGGAACAAACGGAGGCTTCTATCTGTTCCTTAAAAGTAATTAAATGTCACTATATTGGCCTCTAAACAGCGAATATCTTTATACCTCAGATAAACAGCCTGTGAATGAATATACTGCTGAACTGCCTAATATGGTAGCCATGCACCACATGTAGCTAAATTAAAAGCAGAATTAAAGAAAATTTAAAATTGATTTCTTTGGTGTGGCAGCCACATTTCAAGTGTGCAGTAGCTACATGTGGCTAGTGGCCATGGTATTAGAGAGCAGATTAAAGAGCATCTCTGTCATCACAAAAGGTTCTATTGGACAGTGCTGTATCAAAGGATGCAGTGAGTTTTACTGAACAAGACACCGAATTTGACAACGAAACACTGTGAGGTGATTACGATTTGCTTTAAATCCACTGCTTGGATATCAAGAATGTAATAGTTTTCCAAATTCTTCCATGAATTCGTATTTCATGCTTCTCTGTCAATATAGATGGCAAATTTCTGAGTTGTAATCAGAATGTAAAAGTAACAAAATAAGCACATACATTGCTTTAAAAAAAAGCATTAAAGAGTACTTCATACCTAACTAATCTATACATATAAATAATGAATTCAGACTCAGGACAGGAGGTGTAACAGAGAGTTTGCAACCATAAAACATTGCTGGCCTTTGGTCAGGAACAGATATAAACAGAACTTTCCTTTTCTAAATCACATCAGTTAATCTTCAAAAAGAAAGAAAATGATCAAAGAACACTTTGCTAGCTGTATTTACATGAGACCAACACTTTCTGATTTAATGAAGAAAAGTACTTCTCTCTCTCATTATGTAAAACCTCAAAATGTGACTCTTATATTGAGCCCTTAATGTTTCTTACTCTCTCTCTCTCTTTTAAATTTTTACCAAGGTTTGATATTCATTGGTAAAGCACTCAACACTGCTGAATTACTATGATGGAGGACGGTTCTTGGCTCAAATAAACTCATCTATTTCTACTTGCTATATAAATGAAATCGTAAATATGAAAAGATGTCCAATGAATACTGTCCTTTCATACATCAATGCAGAATAAACTAAAGTGTTCTGAACAGTTGTGGCAGAGTCAGGAAACTAGTGACAGTAAAATAGAATCTTAACTGTCGCTCCTTGTTTAACTTAACAGCTGAGATTATCTCATCTGAAGTGACGGCAGAAAGGAGAGTCAGGTTTCCCTTCTGAGTTGCAGGTTGTAAGCAAAGTGTAAGAAGCTACTTTTCAAGAGTTCTCTAACCAGAGCTAGTCTGTAGGCTCATGGAAGCACCCCACCACCACTCCCTGTCAGAAATGGGACCTCTCAGGTCAAGGTGCAGGCAGCCGCTTTTCCTCCAGGCCCAGCTGTATCTCAGCCATCCTTGACAACTGCATTGGTACTAGCATCTCCAAAGCCCACCTTCCCCCCAAGTCATTATTCTCTTCAGTGCTCCCCTAGGGATGACGCCTGAAACAGCCTATTTCTCCCAATCCCCTATTCCCACCATTGTGTCCAGCATTCCAGAGCTGCCAAAGGAAGATGGACAGAATCTGAGGTTGCCCAGCCTAGGGCTCACACCTCAGCCCTGACACTTCCTAGCTGTGAACCTTAGAGCAAGTCTTTTAGCTTCCCTGAGCCCCAGCTTCTGAATGTTTAAAGTAAAACTCATAATATGTACCTTGCAGTGTTCTTGTAAAGATGAAATAATGCTGGGACAAAGTGCTTTGTAATCTGTACAGGCTAACGTGATCATCTCATCTCAAATGCCCTCATTAGTCATTCTCCCTTTGATTGCTCCATTCCTTTAAGTTCTTCTCCACTTAAATATATGATTTGGGATATATAAGACTGTAATTTGCTCTAAAATGGTTCTTTTGTGATTTTAATTCTCTCTCCTAGAAAATGTGTTCCACAAAGATGAGTTCTGCATATGCTATCATTGTTCTATTCCTTCAGAGCCAACAAGTAGACTCTCCAGTGTTTTAAGATAAGCAGACTGGGGAGCAAAAGGTGCTATTGCTAAAGGTCACCCAGATGGTTATTCCTTTGGGCAAGGGTTGGGGGGTGGGTGGAGACGGGTGTTGTATGGTGATGTGGATGTGCATATGATGCACACTTGTAAAGAGCTCCTGAATGAATGTACAAACTGATCCCTACTAATAGATAATAATTACCCTGCCTTTTAAATATTTCTTCTCTTTCACTATAATACCTTTTAATAAATAAATTATTGGAGAATGTTACCTTAATAGACTTACATTATTTGAAGATGTAATTAGTTTATTTGGGGAAACTTACCTAAAGGCAGAAGGTGAAGGGGATGATTCTGATCAGTTCAGGAAATCAGTAATTTGAAGTGAGTGCCCCATCACCACCTTCAGTTCTAAGGCAACTGCTCACTAACCTTTCTCCTTACCCACCACCAATCTCACCTCTGACTGGCAGGGGAGACACTATTATTTACTGTGTTCCTACCACGTAGTGGGTATCTTTCACATATTATCTCTGTATCCTAAAATAATTCAATGGCATGTGTTCTATTATCATCCCACCTTTACAGATGGGGGAGATAAGGCTCCACAAGGTGAATAATATATAAGGTCATAATAAATGACAAAGTCTGAATATAAACCCAGTCTGACAACTCCTTGTACCAGTGAGGGCAATAGTTACGTCACCCCCACCAGGGTGAAAAGGAATAATTTGCAATCCCAAAATATGCCTTTTGTCACAACGATTTATCTTGAGCTGGTTATTCTTTTTTTTTTTTTTTAAAGAATGTGAACAGCACCAGCTGTATTGCAGCCTTGATTTATTTTTGAGTAGGGAAAAAAAGAGAAGGGGGATAAGCTGGTAAGAGGTGCATAAAGGAAGTGAGAAAAAAAAACAAACTAAACACCCCATATATGGTGCCTGCACACCCGCACACACACACACACAAACACACACACACACACACAGCACACAGCTGTCCTAGCAGCTCTGAGCCCCATGATGCAAGGAATTCCAAGTTCTCAGGATCTTGAAAACTCTGGGGGCCAGCAATCCTCATTACACCATTTCTACAAGCTCAGAAAAGCCCTGCCTCATATCATGAAATAAACCCTGTGGCTGCCTCCAGATGGAACGGAGGCAAAGAAGACCTTGTCCTTGCATTCACATAAGAATTTTAGTCTTTGAGCCCTTTTGTGCGTACACATACCATCCGAGTGACCAGTTTCCACAGAAAGGAGCTCTATGGCCTTTTCTCCCCAGCCTAATGTCTGACAGGATTGAATATATGCTACAGATGTTGGCATCTCTCCCCACTTCAGAACCACATCCTTGGGGATTTTTCCATAGGTATTCACATAAACCCTTTCATCTTATAGCATACCAGAAGATCCATGCCATCTGTGTTGGGGAGTATGATGATTGCATAGGGTTTGAGGCTACACTGGATCAGAGTCTGGGTTCTTTCTTATGTGTGTTGGTTGATAAATATCATAGACCTCTCCTGAATCCACATCAGTGGCATGTCCAGCCAAGGATCCACAGATCACTTTCAACCGCTGGCCTTCCCCCAACAGTGATATCCACCAGTAATGGTTTAGGTACCAATTCTCCAAATGACTCAAAGGCTATAAATCTGTGATATGGCTTGTGTGTCCATGCATAGACCTTCACAGAACTCTGCAAATTACCAGAAATTTGTTCTTTCATATTTTACAACTTCATAGTATACACATCCTTCCAAATCCCCCACAGTTGTCCATCCTTGCTTTTTCTCAATTTCTGGATCATTGTGGAGTAATTCACAGCATCAGGCCACTTTCTATGCCTACTAAAAAATTCACTCCCCATAAGACAGCACACAGAATCTCAGGATTAAAGCTCTTCTTATATTTATGAATCTCTGGAGTGCCACTCTGTGGTCTAGTGTTCATGGCATTCACACTGACCACTGAGCCCTTCCAGGTAGGATCTTGCTTATGGTTTCTGGTCTTAGTCCATCACAGGAAAATCCCACCACAGAAGTCACTGCTGTCCCACCAGATGGAGAAATCTGTAGCAATCCGGTGTCTACAAAAAGTGTAAAGAAGGAAGAAGACTTGTGTTTCTGGAATGTGTTACCAGTGGACTGAGTCTAGTGGATGATAGGAGTGCCCTCCTTGGATGGGGCCATGACTCGTTCACTTTCTACAGCATCATATAGACAATCACAGTTTTCATGGATTCTGTTTCACCATTGCTCAAATTCAAAGATGCTGCTCTGGTGTCCTCAGTCCAGAGGTGGGTTCCTCAGCCCCTTCTTATTCTACATCATCGTCTTCCTCATCTATTGTCCCTGACCCCTCACTGGATGAGTAGTCATGTGTCACTTGGTGTGAAGGTCACACATCTTCCACTGCTTGAAGTTCTTTGGCCAATGCAGTCTAATCAGCAGGCTTGAGAGGTCTAAAAACTTCTAATCTTCACATTTTTTCACTGCATTTTCAAGGCACTGAGATGAAGAGCCTTCAGATTTGGATGATGAACTCACTCTGAAGTGCTCCCCTGAGACACTCTGGAGACCCCGGATGGGACACAGGCTGGGATCCTGAGTTGCTGGACCCCAAGGAACTGCCACTACCAGACCTGGGCACCAGCTTCTCCACTCTCTCCCATAGCAGCCTGGGCTCAATACTGCTGGTGGAGTTTCTCTGACATGCTTGGCTATTTTGCTATCCACTGCCTTGCAGTGAAGAATCTCAAAGGAACAGAAGAGGAGAATAAGACATTGTCCTCACAAGAACCTGTGGCTCAGCTGGGTCTCTAAGGGGCAGGATGCATAGACTCAGAGCTGCTACTGGAAAAAGATTGATCTGGAAGGCACTAGTACTCTGCCTGTCTGCTTAGACTAGGGTTCAGGGGAGCTGTGGTTAATTTTCCTAAATCAATCTTCCACCTCTCAAGCTCTATTAGTGGTGAACTGGTTGGTTATTCTTAAGAGACACAGGTCAAGCTCTGAGAACTGAGTAGAAGTTACCTTTTTGTTAGACACATTTACATTTATATGGGAAATCTCTATTTAGAAGTGTTATCTCCCTCTCTAGAAACTCTTAACAATGGAGAAGGCAAGGACTTAAATCCACACAGCCACCATACCCTTGTTTACTGTGCTTTTCCTGATAGCCTCCATAACTGTCCTCTTCGCACCAAACATCTTTTGTCTTTAGCTATGGATGACTTTTAAGGTAGTGGCTTGGGCTATTTCAGGGAGTTACTCAGTTTTCCTGGGTCTCTCCCATGTGCATATACAGGAGCTATATATGCTATTAAATTTCTATTTCTCTCCTGTCAATCTGTCTTTTATAACAAGGCATCTCAACCAAGAACCTGGAAAGAGAGGAAAGCTTACTCTTCCTCCTCTACAAGGAAGTAGTAGAAATTAGATAATCTTTAGTTTTGCTCAACTCAAGCTGGAAATGTCTTGATTTTGCCATGCCACATGTACAGTATGACTTTGTTTTTATTAATTATAACATGTTTGTCTCATAAATTAAGAGACCACATGTTAAAATCAGTTCCATTCCTTAATAAGTCACACCACAAACTAACCTATGAACATCCTCCACAGAATGAACCACAAATGAGTATGTGCTCTTACCAACTCTGCCAAATAGTCTGTACACGCTACTATGCTCTCCATTCTTTCCAGAAAGGATAGAAACTTGCCCCACTTCTGGCTTCACTTTCAGAAAGCCTCTGCTTTCTAGGATGGAAGCGGAGTGATTCACAAAGTCGATTTATTAACATCAAATTTGCCAAAAGCCAACTTGCCAATGGACCATTTGGCTAAATGGCCAAAGGATCTATTTGCCAAACTGGCTAAATATAATGATTTACCAAAAACATGTTTCTTAAAACTATTCATAATATTTATAGTGCAATGGATTGGCAGAGCTCAAGACTGTAGTAGTACAGATTTCAGAGTTCTGGGACCTTCAGGCAGCAACTTGGCTCCTGATCTCCTTCTCTCATGGACACAACAAGTTCCCTCTCAACCCAACATGAGGCTGTGCTGGATTCTTGGCTCTTCTTCATTTCTTTTTCCCAATACAAATTTTTCCTCTCTTGTTGCCTGCTCTATCCAGTTGCAGCAGTAGGAAACTGGGGTACAGAAATATGGAACTGTCCTTAAAATGCTGATTAAAAAAACTGGGGATCCCTGGGTGGCGCAGCGGTTTGGCGCCTGCCTTTGGCCCAGGGCGCGATCCTGGAGACCCGGGATCGAATCCCATGTCGGGCTCCCGGTGCATGGAGCCTGCTTCTCCCTCTGCCTATGTCTCTGCCCCTCTCTCTCTCTCTCTCTCTCTCTCTCTCTCTGTGACTATCATAAATAAATAAAAATTAAAAAAAAAATGACCATGGAAAATATTCCAGGTATCTTCAAAAACTGTTGAAACCTTTCAATCTACTCTAAATCACTGAACTTTGACATTTAAAAGATATACATTTTGGGAAAATTGGTAAACTTGGCAAATGAGTCAGTGGTGATAAAATCTGAAAACATGCTAGATCATTAAAAAAATAGAAAATGAATTTTTGACAGGATTAATACTACACTAAAATAACCTAAAACTTTTTCGTATGAAATCCTAGAATAATTACTGCTGCTTATTCATAAGAATGGTACTCTTTCTGTGATTTTTAACTTCTAACAAATGGAATACTCCTTAAAATGCTGATTACAAGAATATATCCATTGACTATATTTAAGAATGTAGCCACTGCATATACTCAAGAATAATATATTCATATGAAAAGATAATTAATTAAATATATAAGTGGTCCATGGGGCATTTGGCTGGCTCTGTTGGTAGAACTCACAACTCTTGATTTTGGGGGTTGTGAGTTTGAGCCCGACAGTGAGTGTGGATATTACTGTCAAACGACAGCCCATGAGGTAAAATTGGAAGCTGCCCATTTTTGTATGAGGTAGGGATGATTTTTGCTTTTTTGAAAAAGTTGTAAAACAAGCAAAGAATATTCTATAGAGACCTTATATAGCCTGTAAAGTTTAAAATATTTGCTATGTGGTCTTTTTCAGAAAACTGTTTATCAACCCTTAGAATATATTCAAAAAGCTTAAGCTTTTTGATGAATCAATACATTCGCATAAATTTTGTCAACTGGACATTTGATGGATTGGTTTTGAATAAATTGATTTTTGGCAATTTGGCCACTGGACAAATTGATCATTTGGCAGAAAGTTTTCCAAGAATTGTTTTTGGTGAATACACCTGGAGCTTCTCAGGAATTCTCTCAAATGAAAGACTATGGAATTTTAATATATCAAACTTTTGAAAAAATAAGTGAAGGATTTCTTTTCTCTCAATGACTTTGGAAGCCAATGGAAAACCTGAGTCCCACCAGAGAAGCCCAATCTATTCTCACTTGGGAAGGACTTTGATGGATTCAACCCCCTTTTAAAAAATATTTTACCATTTGAGTATGAAACACTTTTTAGTAACTGCTTCCAAAATTGTTTTTTGGGTTAAATGATCATTTTTATTCTCAAAAGTTTTTACTTTTGGGGATCCCTGGGTGGCTCAGCGGTTTAGTACCTGCCTTTGGCCTAGGGTGTGATCCTGGAGTTCCGGGATCAAGTCCTGCATCGGGTTCCCTGCATGGAGCCTGCTTCTCCCTCTGCCTGTGTCTCTGCCTCTCTCTCTCTTTCTCTCTCTCTCTCTCTCTCTCTCCCTTCCTCCCTCCCTCCCTCCCTTCCTCTGCCTGTGTCTCTGCCCGCCCCCCCGCCCGTGTCTCTCATGAATAAATAAATAAAATATTTTTTTAAAGTTTTTATTTTCTTTTTTTATGGGAGGAGCAAAGTATAATATTACAGATACTCTGAATGAAGCAGTGTGCTATTTGAATATCCAGTCTTCTCCAGTAGAGTAATTTATATTACTGACTATCCTATACTGAAGATCCTGGCAGTTTTTAAGTGCAAATTCTGGAAAAAAAAAAAGAGTATATATTTCCTGGCCAAAAAGGATAGAGCAGGGAAATGTTTGTGTGTGTGTGTGTTTGTAGGTGAGTGTATGTGAAGGTTGGGAGACAGGCAGAAAGTGAACTACGATGGCTTGGGAAATACTTGGTTCTTCTCCTCTCAGATTCCCTACTGCACTGCACCCGTCACTGCTCCTTGGCCAAAATGTCAAGAGAACTGGTACTCATGAGAGGGTAACTAAGCAAATGTACCAATGGCATCTTCCTTTTTTCCTGCTGAAGCCATGGACATAAATTCTTGTGGCTTTTAAAATCATATTCTTTGTGCGGGCTGATATGTATTTGATGTATAACTGATATATCTGAAGCTAATATAACTAAAATGCTATGTTACCAAACCTATATTATACAGGAAGTTCAGATGATTTTACACATTACAATATGAAGACCTAAAAACAACTGTGGAGTTTCAAATGTTGAAAATATGGAGTCCCTTTTAAAATGATTTGGGAGGTTATTACTCTTATCACATAGCTAAGAAAACTCAATTCTTGTTTTAGTGATATGTTAACAGACTTGTTTTTTTTTAACATTTTATTTATTTATTTATTTATTTATTTTAGAGATTTTATTTATTTATTCGTGAGAAACACAGAGAGGCAGAGACACAGGCAGAGGGAGAAGCAGGCTCCATGCAGGGAGCCCGACGTGGGACTCGATCCCAGGACCCCAGGATTGCGACCTGAGCCAAAGGCAGATGCTCAACCACTGAGCCACCCAGGTGCCCCAACAGACTTATTTCCAATCACTGCTGATACACAACTGAAAAGCAACAAAGTTTAAATGCTCTGACCCTCATATATTTCAGTGTTTTACAAAGGGTGGCATCCAAGTGGGAAAATTTCCACCAAAGGCTTACTCCATCCATTTCATAGAAAACACCACTCTCTAAAGGGCCAGTGTGAACTTCTCTAATGTGCTTTCTTGGTTACACCAGCTTTCCACAAACATTTCCAAAGAGGAAAGACATCTAACAGCACTCAGTGGTATTTCCTCACCAGAAGAGAAAAACAAGAAATGCACACTTCAAAAGTACATACCATCAACATGGTAAAAGCCATAGCCTGATGTCCTCCATACCTTGAAGGGCAGGTAACTCATAATAAGCAATGCCCTGCTGTCCAAGAATGGAAAGCAAGCAAACACCAAGTCAACAAAAACTTTATGGCTATGAAAATATGGTCAGTCATCAATAATCAAAAGAAAAGTTTTCCAGTAGTGACAGAGATTATAAGAGAAAGGAGGGGAACTGAGTGGGAAAAAATAGAGAGAGAGACAAACCATGAGAGACCCCTTCCTAACTCTGGGAAACAAACAAAGGGTTTCAGAAAGGGAGGTGGGTGAAGGGCTGGGGTGACTGGGTGACGGGCACTGAGGAGGACACCTGATGGGACAAGCACTGGGTGTTATACTATATGTTGGCAAATTGAATTTAAATTTTTAAAATGTTAAAAAAATAAAGAAAAAAATTCCAAGGTTTTATCATCTTGAACAGAATATTGCTGTTATTGGCCTCTTCTGACCAGCATGGAAATATTAAGTAAACAAGAAGGGACCTTTTAGCATCTGATTAGTGTTCCGCGGTCTGCCCCTTTTTCAAACAGAAAAGGCGACATATCGTGTTGGTTGGTGAGTCACTGGAACACGCCTGGGCCTTAGCCTCGGTGCCAGAGGCTAACACTGCTAACATTCACAGGCAGACTGAATGTCAAAGCTACACAGTTCTCCATCATATATTTGTGGAAAATTCATTCCAGGAGAAATTCATAAATCAGACAAGAGACCAGCACTGTGTGGGAAGACAGTTTGCTCTGTTCCCACTAACTAATAAGCCTTTTATACCAAGTCTTGAAGCACAGCACAGGGTTCTATAAGGACGTATCTCCTACTCCAAGAGAAGAGAGTCTTTGAAGGACTGGAACTGACAGCTGAGATCTGTGTTTATAATTTATCTGCTAGTGTATTTACTTGCAAACTTCACTATTTTTGTATTTAGATCTATTATCGAATATTTCTTCCAGTTTGCAATGGTTTGAAAACTGTTGTATGAGTTAAAGCTCAACATTGTTTAGTTAAAATCATTCCCCTGACACAGCACTTCAAAAAAAAGGAAATGCGCACAATATTTTTACATGGAAAAAAAAGCTGGACCAACTTCTTTTTTAATACAGCCAGTGGATTCAGAGGTCCTGGTCTGGGTACATACGTTCATGGTAGGTTTTACCGAACAGCCCACATTTTATTTGGCACCTCAGACTTCCTACCTTACAATCCACTCTCTCAATCATTTCTCAAAGGTGACATTCTATGTGTTTCTTCTGTCACTTTCATGGGACTATTACTGAGCCAGTTGGGGAAATAAAGGAGATCAAATTCCAGCATACGTTAAAAGAAAGACTTTCTTTTTTGGACATGTCTTCACTCTGTATTAAAGCACAGATAACCTAAGTGTTGGCTGTGTAGATAGGAGATAGAACTTTAAATTTGGCCTTCTTTTTTCGTGTTCATTCTACATGTCAGCTCTATTAATTTTTACTGGCAAAGTGACACATGGCTACTCAGAGGCTCGTATCCTAGAAATCAGAAAGCAAGTTAATTTAAGAAGACAAAGTATTCTCTGAAAAGAGGGAGGCACAAGGTGAATGCAGTTTGGATACTTCCCTCTCGGAGCTTTTGATTCTCTAGAAGAAGAGTTAAGACAGTCTGTGTAATCTCAATGCCAAGTGGAGAGTGTCAATGGGAAAGCAGAGAGGGGAGAGCCCTGCCAGCCCAGGCAGCAGGAAGGACTTCAGAGAGCAAGTTCTAGAGTGGTGAGGATGATCTGGACATCCAAAATATGGAGGACAAGAAAACAGGGCCAAAGGTACAGTGAAAGAACTTAGACACATTTCCATGGTATGGTGACATTATTATAGTTTCTTGCTTACTTGTCCATCTCCACATTAGGCAGTAAGTTTTATGAAAGCAAGGACAGTGCAGGGCACTGAGAACACAGTCTCACAGAGTTTACAATTTCATGTGGCATTAAATGAACTAAACAGTCCCAAGATAACTATACATTTATGAACTGTTAAAAGCATGACCTAGGAAAAAGAGCAAGGTGCCACGGGAGAGAACCAAAGTGGATCTAGAGGACCAGTAGGAGCCAACCATGGGACAATACAGTGGAAGAATAGTTCAGATTGAGGACATAAGCATGTGCAAAGTTCTGTGTTGGAAAAGAGCTGTGAGAGTTCACAGTGCGGATGGAGTAGGATAGGGAGTGTGCCACAAAATGAGGTTTGGGGAACAGGTAAGCATGAGAGTGGTGTGCCTTACAGATCATATAAAAGGCTATCTGATTTCGTTCTTTTTTTTTCTTTTAATATTTTATTCATGAGAGACACACAGAGAGAGAGAGAGAGAGAGAGAGAGAGAGAGAGAGAGAGAGAGAGGGGGGCAGAGGGAGAAGCAGGCTCCATGCAGGGAGCCCAATGCGGGACTCGATCCCAGGACTCTGGGGTCACACCCGGAGCCAAAGGCAGACACTTAACCACTGAGCCGCCCAGGCATCCCTGAATTCATTCTAAGAACAAAGGTAAACCACTAAGAGCTTTTGTGCAGGAGAGGGACAAGATCGTATTTTAACAAATGGTTTTAGAGCAACTGGACATGCATATGCCAAAAAATATGGACCTCAATGTAAGCCTCACACTTTATAAAAGTATTAACTCAAAATGGATCATAGATACAAACCTTAAACCCAGAACTATAAAACTTTCAGAGAAAAAAAAAAACAGAAAACCTGTGAGTGGTTTGGTGATAAATTCTTAGATAAGGCAAGAAAGCACAATCCATTAATTAAAAAAATGGTAACACTATCCTTTCAAATTAAAAACTTTTGTTCTGCAAAAGACACTGTTAAGAGAATGAAAAAAGAAGCTATAAAAGCTAGAGAAAGTACTTACATATCAAATATCTGACAAAGGACTTGTAGGTAGAATATACAAATATTTTCAAAACTCAATAGTAAAAAGTAAGCAACATTGTTTTAAAAATAGGCAAAACATCTGAATATTCAAATGATAAAAAAATGCTTGACACCTTCAGTCATTAGGGGAATGTGAATTAATGCCATAAATTCAAGACCCTAGGGAAATGAAATGAAAGCTTATGTCCACCAAAAATTTGTATACAAATGTTTCTAGCACCTTTACTAATAATTAACCCCCAAGAGGGCAACAACCCAGTCGTCCTGTTTCAACAGGTGAATGAATAAGCCATGGTACATCCATACAGTGAAATGCAACTCAGCAATAAAAAGTTATTGATGAAAAAAAAGTTATTGATGCTTGCAACAACAAAGGAATTATGCTGAGGGGGAAAAACAATCTCTAAAGATTGTATACTATATGACTATTTCCAGAACACTTTCAAAATGACAAAACTCTCAGGATGCAGAATAAATCAGTGGTTGACAGAGGTTGAGAGTGAGGTGAAGTAGGGGTGATTATAAATGGACAGCGCAAGGAAGTTTTTTGGGTGGTGATGGAAGTGTTCTTTATCTTGACTGTGGTCATGATTACATGAATCTATGCCTGTTAAACCCCCCCAAAAAAATATTCATCTTACTATATAATTTAATGAATTTTTAACACTTTAAAATGAAAATATATGTCCACAAAAAGACTTCTAAAAGAATGTTCACTGCAGGTCTATTTGTAGTAACTAAAAATTAGAAATAAATGGTCATCAAAGGAAACTGCCTTACAAATTGTGCTATATCCATAGACTAGGATACTCCTCGACAACAAAAAGGAATGAACCACTGATACATATGACAAGATGAATACGTGTGTGTGTGTGTGTGTGTGTGTGTGTGTGTCTATTCTCTTAAGAGAGCAGACTCAACAGAGTATGTATTATATGGCTTCATTTTTATGAAGTTCTAGTAAACCAAGAAAAATCTATAGTCAAACCATCAGAATAGTGGTTGCCTCTAGGTAGGAGCAGAAGAGGGAAAGTGCACAAAAAAAGCTTTCCAGTGTGTTGAAAATATCATATGTCCTGATAGGAATATGGGGCACGTGTGTTTATGCATTTGTTACATCTCAAAGAATAACAGAATTAAGATCTGTACATTTTATTATATGTAAATCTTACCTTAAAAATGTAAACAATACGAACTCAAAGAGGAAGTTTGCTTTTTGCAATGACGTGAGTTGGCAACCCCCAAACTACTATTTGTGTATTGCAGACTTGAGCTAATAAGTCAGTATACTGAGGATGATGGGGCCAAGCCTCGATGACTATTGGGTAAGACTATTGCAAAAATGGAAACAGGAAGACCAAAATGAACCCCCTGTGGTGCTGGGGTAGAATTGGAGGCACCCATATGAATTCATGGGTGGTATTATTTTCTAAACACATGTATACCACAGTACACATACATAGAGATGGGCAGACAAGGAGATAAATATAGATATAGGTCTTTATGCCTCTGTGTGTGTGCGTGTGGATGTGTTACCTAGCTCTGAAAGCACTAGAAGTAGTCACAAGCTAGTAACAAGGAGCACAGCGAGTGCCTAGAATTTGGCTTCTAAACAACTACACTTAAAAAGCCAGGGTCCCTTTGACTAAGGCTTAAAGAACCAACTGATTTCATGGCTGAGGCAGAGAAAGAACAAAATGAACCTAGAACATCATTAGTGCCAGAAAGTGAGGAATGCTCCAAGAATGGTGAGAAGTGTGCAAAAGACACAAAATCCAGGTTAAAGGGGCCACGATTGGTCGAGTGTGGGACAGTCTGAGTATTGAAATAAATGATAATAGCAAAATATTATAACCTGGTGAATAAACAAAAAAACAAATACGAAAGAGTGCAGTAAAGGAGAGGGAGATAAAGAATAATGATAAACCAAACATGGTCAAATGCCCACAGTTGTGAGTACAAGTAGAGGAGGATACACACAGTAGATCCTGCCAATATTCAAATTAAAGTTTAAAAGTTAACAAAAAAGTTTGACAGAGCAAAAGCAAAAGAGTATCCTAGGATACAAAAAGGTAGAGAAAAAAGCAAGTTTAAAGAGAGCCAGATCCTGTCTCACTTCCTTAGATCCTAATACCCAGCCTGACATCTTCATGACAGGATGATGAATGAACACCATGAGGAGAAAAAATATATATATTACATTAATTATCTGAGTGGAACAAGCAGCTGCCAGTTTATTTACCCAAAACTACTTTTCATAAAATAGGCTAATACTCAGATCATTTGTTCCCAGTTTTTCTAAACTTTGATATTTATTAGACTTCTTTTCATTAGTATCTAAGCCCTCAGTGATTTCAGAGTTGCTTCAATGAATTTCAAGTACAAACCCTTACTTTGAGCTTTTCAAAAAAAATATTAACAATGAAACTGTTCTTATCAATTGCAAATCTAATAAGACAGTTAATGACTTTATGCTTTGAGGTGATCGGAATAATTTGTCATGCAGCTAAATATGGCATATGGATGGGCTAGGGGTCACATAAACACAATGAAACATTAAAAACCACAATGAGATACCACCTCACACCAGTGAGAATGGGGAAAATTAACAAGGCAGGAAACAACAAATGTTGGAGAGGATGCGGAGAAAAGGGAACCCTCTTACACTGTTGGTGGGAATGTGAACTGGTGCAGCCACTCTGGAAAACTGTGTGCAGGTTCCTCAAACAGTTAAAAATAGACCTGCCCTACGACCCAGCAATTGCACTGTTGGGGATTTACCCCAAAGATTCAGATGCAATGAAACGCCGGGACACCTGCACCCCGATGTTTCTAGCAGCAATGTCCACAATAGCCAAACTGTGGAAGGAGCCTCGGTGTCCATCGAAAGATGAATGGATAAAGAAGATGTGGTTTATGCATACAATGGAATATTCCTCAGCCATTAGAAATGACAAATACCCACCATTTGCTTCAAAGTGGATGGAACTGGAGGGTATTATGCTGAGTGAAGTAAGTCAATCGGAGAAGGACAAACATTGTATGTTCTCATTCATTTGGGGAATATAAATAATAGTGAAAGGGAATATAGGGGAAGGGAGAAGAAATGTGTGGGAAATATCAGAAAGGGAGACAGAACATAAAGACTCCTAACTCTGGGAAACGAACTGGTGGTGGTGGAAGGGGAGGAGGGTGGGGGGTGGGGGTGAGTGGGTGACGGGCACTGAGGGGGACACTTGACGGTATGAGCACTGGGTGTTATTCTGTATGTTGGTAAATTGAACACCAATAAAAATTATATTATTAAAAACAAAAACAAAAACAAAAAAACAGAATCCTGGGCAGCCCCGGTGGCTCAGCGGTTTAGCGCCACCTTCAGCCCAGGGCCTGATCCTGAAGTCCTGGGATCAAGTCCCACTTCAGGCGCCCTGCATGGAGCCTGCTTCTCCCTCTGCCTGTGTCTCTGCCTCTCTCTCTCTGTCTATCATGAATAAGTAAATAAAATCTTAAAAAAAAAAAACACAGAATCCTATGCCTGCTCTCCCTTCTCCTCTCTTCTTCTTCATTTAAAAAAATTTTTTTTATGGCTTCCCTGCTCAAGAACCAGGTCCTATACATATGTATCAACAGGAGAAGTTAAATGGAACCCAAGAGGCTGGCTCCCATGCAACAACTACAGCTGCATGGGAATGGGTCCCAACTTTCTTTATCTGTTAGCACCAGATATTATCATGCAAGTGTCCCTCAGGTGGGTGTGAGAGCATGGAGTTATGGACTAGATGTGGCCTCCAAGCTAGGAATTCTATCATGTTCAGACTTGGCCATAAACACTCCCCCCCACACACACACATACACACAACAAGCAAGATGGACACTTTGCAGAGAATAATTTGTGTTCATGGATATAGAACCATGTCTTAAGAATAGAGGCTTAAAACGTGCTGGCTTTATTTTATTTAACTTTTTAAACCGTATTTATTTATTTATTCATTGTTAGCACGTGATGTAAGGAGCACTGGGTATTATATACGATGGATAAATCACTGACCTCTACCTCTGAAACCAATAATGCATTATATGTTAATTGGATTTAAATAAAAATTAAAAATAAATAAAAAATACATGTGCTGACTTTAAACAGAAAAAGAGAACCTTAAATTATTAGAAAAATAAGAGTATTGAAGAAATCACGATACAGACTTTAGACCATGACCGTAAGCCAAGTTTACATGTAACCCTTTGCACTTAATAACACCATTATAGCTTAGTTAAGGATTTAGTATAGATTTAAATTATAATTAGTCTATCTTTGGAAATACTTAATTGATAATAACTTGACTTTGTATAGTATTTCACAAAGCATATAAATCTCATGTACTTATCAAAGCAGATAGATCTAGTTCCTTATCTTCTAAGATTGTGATGAACATTCTGCAGTTATTATCCTCACCGTTTATAGATAAAGAACCTGAGACTCAAGGAGTCTTTTCCAAGATCACACAACTTGTAAATGGTCAAGGTGAAGAATAAAACCCAAATACTGTAGTTGTTTAAAAATCCTGATTCTATGTTTCTTTTTTTTTAAGTAGTACTATACCACAAGACCTCCACCCTATTTGCCAAAGGTGACAGATGGTAGTGTGGAGTAGAATTAGCCAAGTAACTTGCTCAGAGAGAGAAAGGAGATTTGATTGAGTCTTCAATAGGCTGTGAAAAGGTCTCTTGTGGAGAGCGGAGCTGGCCACCCTAATATGTGACACCACTAGGAACTGCCAACATTGCACCATCTTTTAACTGATAAGAATGTCAACTACATATGGCAAAACCTAAATCAAATTTAACCTCCCCCGAGAACCTTCCCTAATCATCCTCATTGCTTACTGTTTTTCCTTTGGCCCTCCTCACCATGTAACCTACTCTGTTCTATTGCTGTATGTATGATCTTTCTCTTCCACTAGAATGTAAGCTCTAGGAAGTTAAGGATTTTGTTCACTGCCGTGTCCTCAGAGCCTAGGACAGAACTTCCCTCAGAGTAGGTGCTAAGTATTTACTGTATGCATAAGTTTCACTGGGATTAGAACCATAAGACTGGCAAACTAGCTCCTGAGTGGCAGAGAAACCCAACACAACAGCCTGCGATCCAATGATGCGCAGGGCCCTTCTCCTGCCCAAGATAGGGTGGACATGAGGAATGAAGTCAGTATAGAATAGTACCAAGGCTCCATACAACAAAACTGTGCTAACTAGAATCATCATACATCTTTATAAAATGCCCTTCCCCACTTTGAACAACATAACTCTTCACTGACACAAGCTGAAAGGGGAATTAAGCAGGAACATTCTTCTCGGTGCAGCTGCTGACAGGTTGGAGTCTCCCCAGGGACCAATTCCAGCACTCTAGCAGTTTCTGAAGATCGCAAACTAATATAAGAGCTACTTGGAAATGCTTGCCATTTGATTTTCCAGTGTTCTTTACCCGAGGGTGAGAAGATGCTGTCCTCATCAGCAGTGTTAGGGTTAATCGTTGTGGCCTCCTCCCTATGAATTGTTCTCTCCTCTACATTTAAGGTGAAATTAAAGGGAATAAAGATTTTTCTCTCAGTAACATCCTCCATCAAGGACTTCCTAAAGACTTCTTGAGTTTTCTCCTTGGAATCTCATACTAGCCACAGCTCCTGAAACTGATGTCCTGATGGGAATGAGCCCAGGAAAATCTGGGTCCCAGTTCCACCTCTACTGCGGCACCAACTCTGAGTTTGGGCAAATCGCATATCCTCTATGACTATATTCCAACAGGTCTAAAACCTACCTTATAGATTTGTTTATAACTCAGTTAATAAACATGCATTCCTACCGTGAAGGATAAAGTACAGATTGCATTTGTACTGAGATGATGCTATGAGGGGAATCCAGGCCTTACCTCTACATACCACTGGCCAAACTGAAAGAGTAGTTGGGTACTTCCCTCTGACTTTAGCAGGACACAGATAGGAGAGGGTCACACAGTATTCCAGTTTTTGTCTGCCCTTCACTGACTTCTGAGTACCCCTTACTTCTTTCTATCTTCAGTGGTCCAAGCAAACAAGACCTTCCACTCCAGTGCATTTATAGCTTTAATGGAAAATAACCTAACCACTGAGTTCCTCTTCTGAAACGAAAGGTTCTTTAGCCTCAAATCTGAAACAGCAGGGACAACATATCCTCCATGGAAATAGATCCTTTCTTCCAAACATCTCAAATTTCCCTCTTTGTGTTTCTTTCATGAGCATAGATAAAGCTTTCAAGCCTCTTAGTGAAAATGCTTCTTACCTTTCAAAGAACATGTAAAATTACCAAGAGAAATTCCAGAAGTACTTTGGGAGCTGCAGGTCCCTATGACTTCTGTGCCTGATTACTTTTCTAGTCATCCCTCTCAGTCTATAAAATGGGAGCCAGATTAACAATGACTGATCTGGGTGCCTGCAGACCATGACCCTGACAATCTCTTCTCCTTATTATTTAAAAATAACCTGAGGACAAGGAATGAGTCTATGACAAAAATAAGGCAATACTAGTCTGCACTGATTTATAAATACTGCATTATGTTTGAGAGGCCTCACGGCATGGAATGGATTACCATTTTGATGGAATCGATCAATCAGTGGGTCCCTGAGTAGATGTTTGTTTTATGCTTACTCAATGTGAGGCTCTGTGCCAGACAGGGTCCTCCTTTACAGGCCTCAAGATAGTGGATGAGCCAGGTCCACCAACAATCCATCATTGAGACATTGTTGAGAGCTGAGGTGGCTGAGAGCAGAGCAGTGACCATGGTGTTGGAGGAGAGGGGAGGGATATGAAAGGGACAGGAGGGCTGGAATTAAATAGAATTTCTTCATTGGATCCATCAGCTCTGTCCTAAGTGTCCTTATTCCATCTTACTGTCTACATGATAATCCACTGCGTAATTTTTGAAGGAACTTTAATAGTATTTTATGGAAGTACAGAACACATGAAACTATAGTGCATTCATCCACACTGGAGTAATAATTTCTTACAATGAGAAGCAGCTCTAAGCCTTACGAAAACACTTATTTTACATTCTATGTAGATCAGTGGCATAAATGTAGTAGCTGGCTCATTTTTGCATCAGAATATTTTTCATCCAATTAAACTCCACTTAAAAGTAAAACACGGGTTTCCTTACTCTCTGAACTCTCATATGTGAATATCTGCTACAATGATCTGCTGATAGATACAAAATTCATTACCCACGGGGCTTGCCGCTTTTGTATCTCAGATATTCTCCTGATAGGAGAGTGTCTTGAGTTCACATTGTTTAAACATGTTATGTTTTATAGCTATCCTATTGCCCACATTAATCAGTAAAAGGTCTTCTGATAATTTAGAGAAACTAACGAAGGAAATTGTCAAGCCTAAAAAGCATAAATAGCCATACGCAATACAAGAATAACCGGTAGTGATAACGCACATTGAAAGTTGAAGGACTATGAGCCTTTAAGCCTGGCCATGCACTCGTCCTATCCCCAACACCTACAAACCACAAATACAATGCTGAATATTTACAAAATATTTGAGATTCCACAAAAGAGATTTTTCTTTTTTTTTTTTTTTTGCTGGTGCAAGTGAGTGTGATCCTGGCATGAGCAGACTTGTCACTTTCACACAATTACAAATGCAGTCTCACGTTAGCGAGAGCTGTAGGACACCAAGCACATGGAATGCAAACAGACTGCCACCGGGAGCTCTGCTTTCCATCCCATTGCTCTGTGTGTAGCTTTAGACAATGGTTCACAGCCAAACACCTCTGAACTCTCCTGCCAGGAAGGGAAGATTCTCGCCCCCCCTCCCCATTGCTTAGATCCAGACACAGATGAACGTCAGACATTTCCTGTTTAACTCACTTCTTCACCAGCTCTTTCTTCCTTACCACCCCCACCACCAAATAGCAACAGTGACCACAGTCTCCAGCTCCCTCTCCTTACCACCAGACCTCACACAAGCATGTCTTTAATCATAAGAAACCTCTTGAAAAATTATCTTGTTTATTTTATTTTTAAGTATTATTGGCATGTGGTGCACATCTTTAATAGATTATTTTGCTATTTATTTACATGTACATATATACTATCATGCAGAAGGAAAGATGCAATCCACTCTCGATACTCTACCCAGCACAGTGTCTAGTATTATGGCTTTCTACATACAGACATACCTACTAATGAGTTTATCAAGTATTAAATAACTAGATAGTATCACAAACAATTTCGATTTTGTAAAAATCTTTGGTGGATTGTTAAAAAGGTAAAAGAATGGATTTACTAGTGATACCTGTTCAACTGGCATTTTCCCATGAATTAGGAATGTAGTTTTATTTTTCTCACTCAAAATCATGGAATACTGCCTCTGTTCTTTGAAACTTGATTAATAAATGTTAAAAAAACACATAATATTCACAAAAAGAGGGACACCTGTCTAATAGCAGTGACCACAATGTGTACTCGCTGTACACATTTAAAAGTATTTCAAGAAGAAGTAATAATCAAGTATTCTTAAAGGCATTGTCTTAATTTGAAAGTCATTAAATGTCTGTGTCAGTTAAGTGTGCTCTATTGCTTTCTTAAAAAAATAAAAAGCCAATGGCTTGTATTTATATTCAGCTGGAGAGGTTAGAATCATATTATCTGGGCAAAGGAATTCAGACTAGTAGGTTGCTCTACTGGATTCGATTGTTTTTTCATTTTAATGGGAGAATATTTGTAGATATTATTTCTCTCATTTCAGTGTTGTTTAAAGTGTGTCCTTTCATTAAAGTATGTCTCCATCACTTACATCAGCATCAGCCTCTCACCTGTACTCTGGATATACATGTTCTTCATTTGAGTCTTCTTGTATCAGCATAACCTCATCCTCAGCTTTATTGACAGCACAAAGTTCCTGCAGAAAAACCAGCATTTCAGATACTTAAAATGTACTTGTATAGTAAAGCTACCCAACACTTTTGTATATAGCATGTAGCCAATTTGGAAGCAATCTCATATCCAGTATCACAGCTAATCTGCATATCAATGTGAGAAAGACGCTTGATTTTGCAGATGTGAACACTAAGGATTGTAGAGATGTAATGATCTGGCCCGAGAGGCACAGCTAGTAGACCCAAGATCAGAGCCGATCCATTAAACAGATGTACTGAGTTCACTGCTCTGTCCACTGTGCTACATAGTCACACCGTGAAAAAAAAAAAAAAACCTTCAAAAGCCCTCCATTCTCACAAGATTTGTCCTTCAAAGTGATCACTAATATGGAACAAATATTCTAGAAACCCAGAGAAAAACTTCAATAGATCACAAATAGGGATCCCGGTGCCATGATGGTAGTGTGCCAAATGAGATCTTTTTTTGCTCGGAGGGAGGAGACTTGGAAGTGACCCCAAAATGGGATGTCTGCCTTCTCGATGCAAATATGAGAGCTCAAATCCCAGAGAGCTGCCAGAGAGGCGTAATGATTGGGGCAATCAGATCAAGCAATTTCCTTCAACTGCTTTTCTGTCACTTTTGTCACGATTTTAAATCTGAAAAAATGATGACATACATTACTGCTCTACAACTGAATATAAAGGGATCCTTCACAGTTTCTGAAATGTGGTCAAAGTCCACATTCTAAACCAGAGAGGAAAAGTAAAGCATGTCTTTTGCTCTCTCTGGATTCTAATGATCACAATACTAATGATAATGATGATTATGATGACTGTAATAGCTTGCACTTCCCAAGTGCTTACCACACATAAGGTGCCATCTTATTCACCCTTCACAACAACCCTAAAAGGAGGTTCCATTCTCGCCATTTACAGAAAAAGAAACTGAAGCTACAAGACGTAAGTGACTCGGATGAAGTTCCACAGCCGGTCTGGACCCAGAGGCTTCTCCCGCAAGGCACCTGGATGTATTGTATGTCACAATGTCATCATAATGTTAACGTGGCTCTTGATTTGCCCCCCACTCCCACACTGCCCAATCCACAACATCCCTGTCTTGCTCAAGTCAGCTGGTGGCACTTCCATTCACTGAGCAGCTGGGGCCTAGAAGCTAGGAGTCGTTTCTCTCTCTTCTCCCACCCACTCTCGCCACATCAGCAAAGACTCTGCATCCCGTCTGCCAGTGACAACCCCAACCCGCGTACTTCTATCTCCATTACTCCAATCCCAGCCCATTCCATCACCCCTCACACCACTCCTCTCGCCTCTGCTCTTGGTTCCCCCAGAGTCCATTTCCCACCCAGGAGCCAGCCTCATCTTTTAAAAACAAAAGCAATGATATCAGATCACATCATCCTGCTTTCCACTCCACTTGAGTAAAATTCAAACTCATGCTTCCAGTCCTCCAAGTTCTCCATAACCCGGCCTCTGTCTACCTCTTGTATCTAATTTTCTACTACTCCTTCCCTCTTTCGTCTTCTTCTAGTCCCATAATGGTATTTGTTCCTTGGTATCCTACAAGCTAGTTACTACCTTGGCACTTTTATAGCTGCTGAACCCTCGACCTGGGTTGCCTTCCTTTCTTTGCCGGGTCGCCATCATCATTGCAGGTCTCAGTTCAAAAAACAGGTCATCAAAGAAAGACCTTCCGTGACCACTCTGCCCGAACTCCCTATTGCCAGCAGCCATCAGCATATGATTGTTTTTTAAAGATTTTTTATTTATTCATGATAGACATAGAGAGAGAGAGAGAGGCATAGACACAGGCAGAGGGAGAAGCAGGCTCGATGCAGGGAGCCTGATGCGGAACTCGATCCCAGGTCTCCAGGATCACACTCTGGGCCAAAGGCAGGTGCTAAACCTCTGAGCCACCCAAGGATCCCCGAGCATATGATTGTTTTATCATCCCTGTGGCACCTTTCAATAATACTTGTGTATTGTCTCTTTCCTCTTCTATTTCCCCAGAACCTAGCATAGTGCCATGGACATCATAGATGCTTACTAAATATTTAGTGGATAAATTCACTGAACCTGAATCTATCCAATGAATTCTAAAGGCTGATTTTTCTTTTTTGAGGCAGAATCTGTGAGTGCTATGTTAGTAGAACACTAAGCAAGCCATAGTGGTGGACGTGGGGGAGAATGGCCTCAAAACTCAGCTGGTGACAGAAATCTTCCTTTATCCTCCTGCCAAAATGGTCACTTATCTTAATATGTCCCAGCCCCCAGTCCCCATATACCTCTTTCATATCACATCAAAATCACTTGTGAATGATTGTGCATCCCTTTTGGATGTGCTGACGGACACGTTCACCTTCTGAAATGCAGGAGCTGATCTTTCCTCATTCACATATCCTACTTAGCGCAACTCCCTGGACACGTTGGGTTCCTTACCAATGCTGTCTGGTAGTGGAAGGACCAAAGAGGCCATGGCCTTTCAAAGGAAGCCCACACACTGAGGTGGGCACTTGACGGGATGAGCACTGGGTGTTATTCTCTATGTTGGCACCAATAAAAAATAAATTTATAAAAATAATAAAAGGAAGCCCACGATGCCACAGTAGGAAAGGCACACACACACAACATACTCACCTGTAGGGTCTGAGGCTTGAAGAGACAAATGGACCCCACCATATAAAACCGATCCTCCAAAGGAAGATATGTAGGAAACGATTCAGCATAGGTGTGGCTGGGGAAGAAGCTACTGAAGAGCACCAAAGGCTCTAAGGGAGACAGAGACACACATGTGACAACCAAATAGGAAGGCAGCCTGGCTACACAAGATGAACACCTGCCACCTCAGTGGGATGTTTGACCCTTAGTCTCCAAGACACATGACAAACATAGGAGACAACCATTCTGTAAGCTAATTGTCATTGTTTATTTACTCATTCATTCATTCATTTGTTATATTTTCAGACCTCAGTGACGAAGAACTGAGTTACTTACACTCTTAGTTCACGGCATGTAATGAACACAGTCTCCACTCTTGTTTTTCTTTCTGCCCCTTATCCACCCACAGGCACCCATTGCCATCTACCACCTTTGATATATACACTTTAAACTATGTAGTCTGGTTTTATGTGTATGTGTTTACCATTTAGAAAGGTGGCATTGTGCTGTGGACCTCATTCTGTTTCTTACTTTTTTTTTCAATGAACAATATGGTTTTAAGATTTAACCATGTTGTAACATGTATATCTAGAGATCATTGCTTTCAAAGTTTTCCACATGGTATGTCTACCACATTTTACTTATCCATTTCCCTAAAGATGCTCACGTAAGTCTGACTCTAACTCCCTCCTACCACAAACAACACTGACATACGTAGTACGTGTCCCTTTATACACAGATCTCTCTGCAAGTTCGCCTCTGGTATATTTCCACGTAGTGATGGGATTGCTGAGTCACAGGATAATTAACATAACTTAAGTTCACCCTGTTTTTCAGGAATGCTTCATGAGTTTACATTCCTCTCAACACTGTATTAATGCTTTAATTCTCACCTCTTCACCAATATTTGCTTATTATTCACACTTTCTGAATGCTGTCATTCTTATGGGTGTACAGTGCTATCTCACTGGTTTTTAAATTTTTCATTCTTTGCACACCAGTTAGTTTAAGCATCTTTTCACATATTTGTTGTGCCATTTACCTCTGCTTCAAGCCCTAGATGTTTTAATGGCCCCAAATCAGTGTTTATGTTAATTTCTCAGCCTACAGTTCCTGAAACCTTAAAAACTATAAATCTGGACCCCGTATCCACACAACACAGATTTGAGTTTTGATTTCTTGTAAAGAACACATTTTTTTTCCCATTCAAATTCTGAGGGAGATGGCATACTTATTCTTCCTCTAGGCCAGTGGACAGAATTTTACCAATCATTTGAAGTCTCTAGGCTTTATGTGTTGGTCCTTGAATGAATATTAGAACTCCAGACACCAGCCAAAGGAGCCCATGTATGATTTATAGCCCACTTAGGCCACCACCTAGGCCTCCTGTTACCATGACAATCTTGTACTTTTTCCTTTAATTTCTGGCATCCATGGACTTTCCTTTCCTTTAAGCTTGGCTATGCATCAAACTTCTTTTATGTTTTAAGAATTGTTTCCCTGTTTTTATAGAAGGAAAGAGTCATTCTTATTAGCTCAGTCCATCATGTTACCATGTGGCCCTACCTTGTAAATTTCACTATACTTTTAAAGTGAGTATTTAATATACTTTTTAAGAATAGAAGGATTGCAACAAGGACGAGAGTTTTATAATATATGTGAGATATTTCCGTAAAAGGAATTCCATTTTTCAAAGAAGTTTCCCTTATTTCCCTGTCTTTTCTACTTTCCACAGAGCAATAAACAGTAATTACAACTCTCATAAGTAAGCTGCTCCATCGTACTGGACAGTAATCATATCTTTATGTTTCAAGTCCTCATCATCTCCAAAAGCTCCTTTCCTTTCACTGCGCAGTTTCACTGCACTCTTTCACAATAACATTGCACTCTGCTCAAATTCAAAGAGCCTGAACAAAAAAGCTAGAGGCCCAAGGATTTTTGGGTACTGATTTAGTAGCAGTGTCTACTGGCACAAACCTTCTATTTATTCATAACTGCCGTAATAGAAATGAAAGCTACTTTAATGAACAAGGAACTGAAGAATGAGATCATTAAATATAATGAAACATTTTAAATATAATATCATGTGTTTTCCGATTAGTGTCAGGTAAGTATCTAAGCTATCTATCCTGAATTCTGGTCACAGAGAAAAAGGTCAGAGACAATTACAAGCAAGGTGCTTCGTATTAGCAGGTCCATTTTTAAAACAATGAGATCCTCTGGAACACTTACTTTACTCTTTCTTTGTATCAGAGGTTTCCTTTGGTCCTTTTGTTTTAATCCATTTATGTCTGTGCCTTTATTGTCTACTTTGCCTTTTTTAAATCATAGGATTCTTTTTTAAAAGTCTGAATAATGTCTATAGCCAAAACCTGTGGTCATAGGGATATCACAGGATGTGAGAGTACCACCAGCAGAACGGCATTTATGTCAGCAATGAAGGGCTAGGTAACACATTAACTTCATCTAGATCAGATTAAAAACTGAATTGCTTACCACTTGAAATATCTTTGACTGTGATGATGAACTTCACGTATTCATAAGTAGGGCTGCTACTATGTTCAACATCTCCTCTCTTAAAATGACAGCAAAAATCAATATGTTTTCCCACTAAGAAAAAAGAACAGATACAAGTTTACAATTGTACATTACCATATTCTGCAAGATTATTTCATAGGACTATCATCTTACTTAGAACAGATTTTACAAAAACATTATTTTCTTTCCAGGAACATTAGCACTGCATAAATATCTATGCTGTATCTGTAGAGTGGAGTACCAGCTAGAACATTATTTATAGAACACTAATGCAATTATATGAAAACTGAAATAATCACAGTTCATGATAAAGAACAAGGTTTAATGGAGGAGAAATTTTTTAATACTAGAAATATAATTTGTGAAATTACATTAAGTTAATACATAATCAGCATCTATATTGTCCCTAATGTTTTTATTTTTATTACTTCTCTGAGTGACTGCTACTTGTCTCTAAAAGAAAAATCTAAGAACTTACAATTGAGAAAAAATGATCTGTACCTGAGCTTGACAAAGGAAGTTTGAGAGCAATCTTTCGATAGACTTCGTTTTTCTCATTATCAGGCAGAAGACTTAATAACTTTTTGCCTATGAGATCATTCTTGAGAAAGAGAGGATACATTTTGTTATATCTGCTACTACTGTGTACTTTCTTCACCTCCTTACCTCCAGTAAGCTTATCATCATCTGCTCCCCCTCAGCCACCTCATGGTCATATGTATGTATTATGCCTCTCTACAAGTCCCAGTTCACATTATCCCACTCTACGCCCAGTACCCCCTACCTTTCGCAGTGCACTCACGCAAGTACTCTACCTCTCCCACAATAATTCCACACATTGAGACCTCCAGTCCATTCCCATCACATTTCCACTGGGCGTTATCTCCTGCAAATTGTCACATCCCTCCTTACTCAGCTCAGATCCCTTGGTGGATCACTATAATCATTATAATCACTCCCATGTTCTCTTTCTGTCTATCTGCCTGGGAAAATTTCAAATCTTGATCTACCTTCTACCTTCACCCAAGCAACTGCTTGTCTATGGCAAAAAAAAACCACAACCATGTTATATATCATTTTATATGGGCACTCAGATCTCTTTAAAATCATTCTACATTTCCCTAGACAAAGCACTCTGCTACTCTTCGGTGTGACTATTTTTGCCTTTTTCTCCTTCTTTAAATCTCCAACCCTCCCTCATTCCCCCTCATATTCAGCTGGGGATCTCATTTCTTATTGTGATTACAAACAAAGAGTAAAAGAAATGTCAGTATCTTCCTGCCATCAAATATACCATACCAACCTATCTGTTCCTGTGGCTAGAGACCTACTTTTTCTCCTATTCCAATGAATAAGTTTCCTCAACTAGTCAAAGATATCATTCCAGAAATTTCCCCGTCCCCCACATCATCAAGCTTTCCCTCTCTACCAGGACTTTCCCATAGCATGCAAATCCTTTATAAGAGACGCTACTGTATCAGTCATCTTAAAAACAAAAACAAAAACAAAAACAAACAGAAAATTCCAAAAATCCAAAACCTTCCTTGACCCTACACTCTCTCCTCCAGTTCTTCTCTGCTCTACTTTAGAACAAAAATATTTGAAAGAACTATATTTGCTGCCTCTCTTTTCTTCAGCTCTCACTATCCCTTGAAACTACACTAATTAGATTTTTACCCTAACCGCTCCACTTCTGTCAAGGCCACCAATGTCCTCCACACTGCCAAATCCAATAGTCCATTCTCAACCCTCATCTTACCTGACATTGTAGAATTTGATACAACAAATCCTTCCTTCTTCTTGAAACACTTTGTTCACTTGGCTTTCAGGATACCATACAAATATGGATTACCTTCTGCTTCAAAGGCCATTCCTTCACAGTTTTCTTTGCTGGAGTTTTCTTGGCATTGGAGTGCCTAGTCATTGGACTGCTTTCACTGTACTGTCTCCCTGGGTGTTCTCTTCCAGTTCTATCTCATTAAATACCATCTATCTTCCTACCTCTGGTCCAGACTTCTTTCTGGACTCTTCTAGACAACTCAACTTAGATGTCTAACAGGATTTCAATTTTAAGATATTCAAAACACTGTACCTGGATCTTTTCCCTCACAAAACATGCTCCTCCCACATTTCAGTAAAAGGCACCACTGTTTACCCACATGCTTGTCCTTGACTTGTCTTTTTCCTCTTACACACCAAACCCAGCCCATCAGCAAACTCTTGGTAAAACAGTCAAAAGACAGGCAGAATTGGTCCACTTTTCACCACATGGGCTAAGCCACTATCTCTAGATTGGATTACCACAAACAGCTTTAACTGATCTCCCTGCATCTATTTTTGCCACACCCCAGTTCTCAGTCCATTCTTCACAGAGCAGTTACAGTGCTCCATTTAAGACACAAGTCAAGGGATGCCTGGCTGGCTCAGCGGTTAAAATGTCTGCCTTTGGCTCAGGGTGTGATCCTTGAGTCCTGAGATCAAGTCCCACATTGGGCTTCCTGCATTAAGCCTGCTTCTTCCTCTGCCTGTGTCTCTGTCTCTGTGTCTTTCATGAATAAATATATAACATCTTTTTAAAAAAAATAAAACATAAGTCAGGTCAAGTTATTCCTCTACCTAACATTTTGCACCAGCTACCCGAATTATTCAAAGGAAAAGCCAAAGTACTGTCAATGGCTTATACAGCTTTCTGTTCTGGTTCCTTGCTATCCATTGACCTTAGTCCCTCCCACTTTCATTCTTTCTCACTGCATTCCAGGTACACTAAACTCTTTATTTCCAAATACACCAAGCAAACAAGACACCTTGGCGCCCTTAAACTTGCTCTTCATTCAGTGTGAAACATTTTCTCCCAGATATTTATGATACTCTCCCTTATTTCATCCAACTCTTTACTCAAAAGTATTTGAAAAAGCACCAATTTCCTGACTTTCTCTTCCTGCTTTTTTTTCACAGCACACTCATCACTATCCAATATTATAGTCCCATGTACATTTTTACCTTCATCACTATCCAATATTATAGTTCCATGTATATTTTTACCTGTTTATTATCCATCTCCCTCAGTAAAATGTAAATTGCATTAGAACAGAGACCTTGGTTGTCTTATTCACTGTTACATCCTCAACACTTAGAGCACAGCTTGGCACAAGTGAGCATTCAATAAATGTTGGTTAAATGAATGAATAATGCTGTACCATGTAGCTGAAATATGGTGACATATGGATAAATTGAATATCAGACATTAAGTAATGAGTTTTTAATGTGATAGGAACAAAGTAATAAACTATTCTTTGTAGCTAAATAATGGTTTTGGGTGATGAACCACAAAATCAAATGATTTTTAACTGATTAATATTAATAATATACAGTCAAAATTCAGAAATATATTTTTATGGCCTATTTGTAGAAGCCAGCATAGCCTATGAGTTAGCCCATGCTCAAATTAGCAGATGGATCCTGTCTCAATCAAGAAAAAGCATGGTTCGATTCAGGGCAGAAATATTACCTTAATTTAGCAAATAAAACATTATGAAATTAAGGCGACATATTTTGACAATGAAAGTCACTCAATAAGAAATTTACTTCCCAAAAGAAATCTAGATATTTTTCATTAAACTTAACTTTTCCAATAAAAATTCTTTTATTGGTTTAGTTATAAAATAAACTTTAGGTACCAAACCAAGTTACCTCTGGTCAGTGGAGCCCACTCGTCCATTCATTTGTCTAACCCATGATTAACAACTGCTCTATGCCAGACACTGTGCTAGGTGTATTCATATAAACTAGCTTACATAATACCCTAAGAGAGGAAGAATTATCCCATGTTTTGTTCATGAGGAAATTAAGGCTTGTCCAATTATTGAGAGGTCAGAAGTTCAGAGATAAGATTCACACCCAAGTCCATCCAACTAACTCTATGTCCAGTATTCCCTCCAATACACCATGGCTGCCTCAAAGCCCAATTTGTATCAGGAGCAGATGACTTGCTATTGGGTCAGTTTCTGCACTGTGGACATTCTACATGAAGCAATTTATCAAGTTATTTTTCTGAGTACTTATAAGGGTTAAAAATGATCCTCTCATGAATTCTAATTTTAATGAATACATAGTTCAGTAAAGCAGATGAGACAGGCACAAAATTATGATGCAAAGTATACAATAAGACCATAATAAGAGGTACAAAGTGCCATGCCTCACCAGTTCTTTCTTTAGTAGAAGAATAAAGGATAGCATTGTTACATAAAAGAATTAAAAGTGAGCAGTCTTAAAAAAAAATAAAAATAAAAATAAAATAAAATAAAAGTGAGCAGTCTTTTGATAGTGTACATTCCCTTGGATGGAAATACTGGCAATTAGTTTCTTATTAATTAACTACATTCTTTAAGGAACATAATAGTGACAATGAATGCCCTGGAATTGACCACCAACTAAAAAAAGTGAATGTAACGATCATTCCAGTGATCCTGCTCCATAGTTCGATAAGGGCAGAGATCTGAAAACATTATCAACATCATATTATTTTTGTAAATCTTTGGCATTTGCTCTTCTTATTACACAAGGCAGAAAGATCAAGGCACTCAAAGCTTAATGAAGCAAGGATTAAATACCAGTGAAAAGTTAAGGAGGTTTTTCAAGAGCCAAGTTTGCAAATACCTATCAGTTGTCCCACGAATATTAGTATGGTGAGCCTCAGTCATAACAAAAAAAAGTAAAAGAATTTACTACACTCCATAACATTTACTGAGAATCCAGGCAAGAAGTATCTTTTTGTTGGCAGAGACATTCACATTAAACATGCATTAGAAAACTGTTCAACTGTATAGGGCAGAGGGAAAGATAAGAGCCTCTGCATGAAATTCAGACTGCATTTTGATTCAAACAAGACTCATCACTAGTAATTCTCTACTTTGCTGTAAGCTTTGCAGGGAGAACAGAACAAAACTAGTCACAATTATCGTGAACTAACCATATATCTATGTTCGAAACCTGCTAAAGTTTCTGAAAAACTCAATGCTGGGAAACTGCTTCCATGAGGAAATGTGTTTGAAAAGTTTCATTTGTTTTAAAATTGTAAGAGAACAACTATATGTAAATTCACAGTTTTAACTTTTTTTGGGGGGGGGAGAGTGATGAAGTGGAGTGAGTAGGAGGGCAGGCTGCTAGAAACTACAAGTTGCTACTACAAGTGACTGCAAGTTTTTCCAAAGGAAAACACTCTCAAGGAAAATAAATGATTGGGAAAATACAACGGCAGATTTCAGATATAAACTTAATACCATGATGATGATAATATGCTATCATTTTAGTCATAATTGCATGTGTTACAACACCATACCTTGGACTCCTCACATCTTTTTGTCACACCCCTGTCTAATCCATCAACAAAACTTATTTTACCTATAAAATATTGATGACTTCCATGTCCACCTTAAAGCAACCCATCACCATCTAAGCCTGGACTATTGCAACAGCTTTCCAAGTGGACTCCCTATGTCTCATGCCTGCCCCCACAGCCTACTCTTTTTTTTTTTTTTTTTTTAGTTTCAGCAGCGTTAACATACAGTGTTGTGTTAGTTTCAGGTGTACGATATAGTGATTCACCACTTCTATACAACAGCCGGTGCTCATCACAACAAATGCACTCTTTCATCCCCATCACCTGTTTCACCCTTACCCATCTTCCCACTGGTGAACATCAGTTTGTTCTCTATAGTCTGTTTCTTGGGGCACCTACGTGGCTCAGTCACTTAGGCATCTGCCATCAGCTCAGGTCATGATCCCAGGGTCCTGGGAGCCTCATATCGGGCTCCCTGCTCAGGGGGAAGCCGGTTTCTCCCTCTCCTTCTGCCTGCCATCTGCCCCAATCCCCATGCCACGCTTGTGCTTGAGCTCTCAATCTCTCTGGCAAGTGAATAGATAGGATCTTGGTAAAAACAAGAGTCTGTCTCTTGCTTTGTCTCTCTCTCTCTTTCCCTTTGCTCTTATGTGGGATTTAAAAAATAAAACAAACAACCCATAGCCTATTCTTAACATAAGAGCCAGAGTGATCCCGAAAAAACAAGTTCAGATAATTCCCTTCATCTGCTCTAACCACCACAATGGCTTTCTCCCATATTAGAGGAAAAGGCACATTCATTATAATGGCCCTAGATGGGATCCCTGGGTGGCGCAGCGGTTTGGCGCCTGCCTTTGGCCCAGGGCGCGATCCTGGAGACCTGGGATCGAATCCCACGTCGGGCTCCCGATGCATGGAGCCTGCTTCTCCCTCTGCCTATGTCTCTGCCTCTCTCTCTGTATGACTATCATAAATAAATAAAAATTAAAAAAAAATAATGGCCCTAGACAAGGCAGGCTTGTGTTACTGCTCTGACCTCATCACCTCCTAGTACTTTTACTTTTGCTCAAAGTGCTCCAGTCACAACAGCCCCTCTACCATACATTTTCCACACCAAGCACACTTGTGCTTTAGTGCCTTCTCATTTGCTTTTACTTCTGCCTGGAACATACTTGCTCCAATTATCTGCAGGACTCACATACTCACTCCATTCAGGCCTCTGTTCAAATGTCACCTGAAAAAGGTCTTCACCAGCCCCACATTTGTAATAGCCCACCTCCAGTCACTCTCTAAGTAGTGTTTTTTCCCACATTTACAGATGAGAAACTAAAACTCATGTAGCTGGTGAGTGACAGAGCTAGATTTTAATCTCCAGATTATTTGACTTCAAAGACAAAGTTCCTCCCACCCACAATGTTATCGCTTTAGAGTTGTCCAAGAGACAGAGGTATCTTGATATTTAGTGAAATTGTAGATTCCTGGAGCCAGGAAGATACTCTAGAAATGTTTTAGCCTCTATATTAATATGAGTTATAAAATTAAATTTTAAATCAAAGCCTGGAAAAAAATTATGTGTTGTTACAAATTAAGAAGACTTGGGACTTAATGAGGAAAAGTGTGAAATAATGCCTCAGATATAGGCTTTTTTTTTTTTTAGCAACACTATATCCATCTCAGGTAATCAAATCCATGATTTAAGATTGAACCCCACATCCCAGGCTCTTTTACCTTAGGATGAGTCCATGCGTGTGTGTTACTGAAAATGCTGAAAGATGAAAGATCCTCTTGAGAGTGAAAACTTTAAGCCAAATTACATAAAGAAACAAGGATAATACAACTAAGACCATCCCTGTGTAAAATCCTCATGTAATAGGAAGAATTCACCAGTCTCACTCAATGACCAATTTGGTTTAAGTAACATCTAATACAAGAATTTGGGAAGTTTTCTGGTCTTTACTGTAACAAAACTTAACCTGTCATGGATTATACTCATACACTCTTTCTGTAATATATATTTAATAAAACCATTCTTCCATGATACAAGTACTCTAAAGTCCAATTCAATGAAAATCTCTAATAATTGTATTTTATTCGGCTGTTTTGGTATCCTACAAATATTAAGCTGAATTTGAAAATGTAAACCTGTTTTCTAAAAGAAAGAAAGAGAATGAGAAAGAAAGATATAGATCATACTATCTGTAAGTAAAGAGAAAAGAGCAGAAAAGCTCTCTGTGCTTCCAACTGGGACATGCAACATATTGGCTGGAATGGCATAACTGGTGGAATAAGCTTCTAATCTATTTCTAACTTAACTAAAGAATAATGTAATAAGACTCCTATTAATTTACATATTCTAAACTTGAGTGCTATAGATCTCTGGGTCAGAGTTCATCAGGTTCTTTAGATAGCTCTGTGGAATGAGGAATATACGGTAAAAGCAATGATCCAAATATGATTCACACAATTAGACAAATGACAAAGATTTCAGGAGTGGAGGTGGATGTATTCTACATATCTTCTCTTCACACATATGCATTAATGGGATAGGAAGATATGTAGTACTTTCATTGTGCAGCCTGAAGATCCAGAAAGGTTTTTAGGAAATCATATATTCTAAGTCAATGGTCCTATGAAGAGAGAGAAAGCTTTCCTAAAGAGGGGCAGAGTGACACCAAAGAGCTCAGGACTGAGTGACCTTTCTGGACACCACAGACCCTGACTACAACTCATAGGTAGATGTCTCTAGCTAAACTATGTCATCCCTTCTATATTTTTTCTAAATGAGATCATAATTTGTTCTGTAATCTAAAGAAACAAAAAGCAAATCAGATCTGGGAATGGATGCCATGAGCCAGCATAAACAAATCATGACATTCATTGTTTAATCAGTACATAGCAGAATATGTCCAAAACCCAACACATCTATCCCAGTGAGGGCTGCCTCGCAAAGCAATCACCTTGGAGGCTAGCCACTGGATTCTGAGGAGACTGACATTTCAAAAAGCACATTCTTCTTTGGATTTTGCCTCGGGGGCAGTTTACAACCCCCCCCACACACACACAGAGTATTGCATTACCTATCAGAATTCGTTATTATAGATTTAAAACTGAAACCAATGAAGATGACAATAAAACAGGTACACATTTCAACAACACTGAAAGAACATCTTCTCTGTTGAGTTAAATGCTCCTGAAAACAAATAATGAACCCCTGAAAAATAAACCAGAATGATCCTTTCCCCAAAACTGTAAATACTTACTGGTAAATGGCCAAGGAGACAAGTGACGTTTCCAGCGACAAAAATTATCACTCCATCTGTGCTCAATATTATCATAAAGCCATCTAATGACTAATGAAGAGAGAATAATAATGTGATCAAATAGTAGAACAATAATAAAATGATGGCTTTATTTCAAAATGCATAAATAATTATAATAGCACACTGAAAATGATTGTGGTCCTTAAATATCAATAAAGCAGGCACAGACTTAATTAAAATTCCATTCTTCTGCCTCCCACACAGAATCTACTTAACCTTAAGCATGAGATGTTTATCAAACGATGTGTCACTTAGAGAAACAAATTTTAACTTACACCCAATTAACACAAAACTCTCCAATATAAGCTAGGAAGATTATTTCTGTATGTAGGTTGTTTCATATTCAATTCAAAATTAATTTCAAAAATGCTAAGAATATTCACAGGGCAGTTTTATTTGTCATTATTTTAGTCATCTACTTATAAATATGGATTTGCCATTACTTTCCTGCTATATAATGGATCTGATATCAAGACAAATGCCTCCTGGTAGAGAGAACCCCTAAAATGATGAATAAAATATATAAGAACTTATATTTCAAAAGAAACCAAGCTTAATGTAAAGTAAAGCAAACAGTCTGATATCAGAAATGACTAGAACATGGGAATTAAAGGGTAAGGGGATATTGGAGCCTGTATTTGCCTTGGAAATATCTGCACAGCATTGATGGCATAGAGACTGGGGGAGAGAAAGCAAAGTCAGGCCTACACAAGGTGGGAAGTGAAATCAGAGACTTCTGTATAAGACCAAGCTTCCCAAAGGATAATACTGTCAGCAGGCAAAATAGATCTTATCCAGAAAAGGGACAGAGTCAATTCACATGCCTTCCTCAGCCTCAGCTCTGGCTAGAGAAGGAAAACTAAAGCTAGCCTCATCTGAGAATTGCTAATCAGAAGCCCAGACTTGGGGCACCTGGGTGGCTCAGTGGTTGAGCGTCTACCTTCGGCCCAGGGCGCAATCCTGGAGTCCCAAGATCGAGTCCCGCATCGGGCTTCCTGCATGGAGTCTGCTTCTCCCTCTGCCTGTGTCTCGGCCCCTCTCTCTGTGTGTCTTTCATGAATAAATAAATAAAATCTTAAAAAAAAGAAGCCCACACTCACACAGATTTGGAGCTGGAATTCACTAACTACCGGTGTAGACTTCCACACCCCAAGCCAATTATTTAGTGTAAAGTGTTCCTGACCCCAGATCTTCTCCAGAGAATCATTCTAAAACCAGGGTTCAAAGAATTCATGTGGATAAAGTTCCAAATAACAGGAGCTTATAATAAGATACTACTAGCACAGGAAGAAATGAAACATCATGAACGAGGGACAGTAATAAAATGAAGAATCATACTCAAAACCAGCAGATATCATAATTATTGAAGATAGAATATAAAATTCAAGTTTGCTTAAATGGCTTAAATAAATAACGAAGGGTATTGGAAATATGATGAAGGAACAAGATACTCAAAACTGGCCAAGTAGATGTGAAAACTAAACAAAATGTCTAAAAATGAAATTATCATTAAAAAATAAAAACTCACTGTACAGTTAAATAGCATGCTAGAACAGAGCTGGAAAGAAAACAGAGGTGAAGAAATGACTCAGACTGCAATACAGAGAGACATGGGAATAGAAAATACTGGACACTGAACAGCATGAAGAAGGGAGTGAGGAAGTGCACTAAGACATTTTACACATGTCTGCTTTATTCTCAGAACAAATCAGTGACAGAGATTTTTTAATACCCATTTTACAGAGAAAGAAATCAAGGCTCAGAGATAACTCTCTCAAGGACACAGAGCAGGTAAATGACAAAGGCACAATTCTATAGCCCCATCTGTCTGACTCAAAACACCATGATCATTCAGGCTTTGGTTTGTGGCCTTTAAACTAAGTGAAACTAAACAGTGTCCTTGGAGATAGAAACCGTAAACACCTCATGTCCTTGAGAGGAAAAAAGAAGACTTGAAGGCTTGTTATTTAGAGGCTAACTTTCTACGTTGAATGGTCTACCAGATATTATTTAACTTGCCACTAACCTATGCGAAGACTTGTTCATATTTGCTGTCACTCAAGATGAGTGGTTTTTGAAACTCAGTTGGCATAAGAAATGTCTGGAGAGCCTGTTAAAAATGCAGCCTCCTGGCCCTCTCAGAATTGAGACTCTGATTCAGACAGTTTAAGTGGGTCGCAGAAATCTGTATTTTTACTAGGGTCCCTAGGTAAATCTGATATGCATGGTCTCCTAACCACACTGCAAAAAACACTATTCTTTATCTTCTATTGGATGTATTCTACCGGTGAAGTGAAGTAATCCAAGAACAAACCCCCTCTTACTTGTAGTGTCTTACACTTGAAGTCTTCATAGCTCTGGAATGATGGAATCCAATTAGATCGCTCTCTAGAGGTTTCTGGATTGACTGTGCCTTTTTAGAAAAACAAAGAAAGGATAGAAAACTGTCACATTAAAATGATTAGCTATGGGTATTAGATTTTTCAAAGTTATAATTAATTTTATAGAAAAGACTCTCATGAGAAAATGCTGAGCGCTAATGAAGGAGTCGATGTAGACTAACTAATTGCTTGTAAATTATCATAAACAGAGAAGTGTTTGGAATTGAAAAAGACCTTGAAGATCATCCAACTCAATTTCCACTGTACACACCTCTCCAAAATCTTTATGATTTTCAACCTCTAGTTCTTTCCTTTCCTTGACTTCTGTCTTCTGCATTCCACCAAAACCCAGTAAGAACATGCCAGAGAAGGTATAGGCTGTGTCAAGGGCTCTAGGCAGATGCGGATACCTAACTAGAATGTCCCTAAGCCCTATCTCATATCTCTTCAAAGCTGTTAACAATGCTGTATCTCCCATCTATCCTTCTTCATTCTTCAACATTTTCTGGTTTTCCCAATGAGCACTGTTTTGCTGCTGTGCTCACTCAGAGCCTTTGCTATCCATATCTGCCCCCTCCACTTCCCCCAATCCCACCTACTCCGCTAACATCACTAACACAGGTATTTCTCTAACACAGTCGTCCAATCTCCAGTTATTTTAATGCATGTTAATAACTATCAGTTTCCTCTCCTCACAGAACAATTAGAGACCCAGAGCATACGACTTTGATCCCTTTTAAAAATGTTAAACCCCCTGACAAAGATAATTCTGATAGCAATTCTTGATTTCCTAGTGGGTATGAGTCTCAGATCCTTTCCTATCAGTATATTTGGATAAGAAGGAGGCCAAGCATGAGCAGAAAAGCTCTGAAACTGTCACTAAGGAGGGAATGAAGAGAGTGTGTGTAACTGCATGGGAAATGACAAAATATAAAAATAAGCCACACCAATTGCACAAATGCCACAAGATAAAGGTTTCTGACCACTCTCCCAGCCTGGAAACTCAATTCTGGTCACAGCTCCTCGAGATCAGGAAACAACCTATGACACTTTCCCATATCTGATCGCTGAAGTCATTTCCCCATTGATTTTCAGCTCTACTTAGTGATTTTCATCTCCTAGACTCCCTCCAAAGAAATAAATAAGACTGAAAAGAATCTACATATTTCCAAGAAAATAAAACCAATGTATCTTATCAATCAACCATAAAGGGATTTTCCACATTACCATTATCCATAGACTTATTCTTGTTTTGCTTGCAGGATGGGCATCATATCCAATTCTTCACTAAACCCCCAGTATCCAGCATAGTACTTAACTCATAATAGGGGCTTGGTAATTCTTATTGAACTAAAACCTTACTCATTCAGTTATCTAACTAATATTTTTTAAAAGATTGACTATTTTAGAGAGAGAGAGAGCACGAGTGAAGGGGCAGAAGGAGAGAGAAACTCAAACAGACCCTGCACTGAGCATGGAGCCCGACACAGGGCTCAATCTCATGACCTTGAGATCATGATCTGAGCCAAAACCAAGAGTCAGATGCTTAACCGAATGCACCACTCAGGTGCCCCATTATTTAACTAATACTTACTGAGCTGTGACCATGTGTCTTATTCTGTTTAGAGGCTCAGAATATAGTATGAACAATACAAGTGATGTGACAATCCTTTTATATCTTACAGACTGGTGGGGGTGGTAGACAGATAATGAACACATGGACAGGAATGACAGGAAGACAGCCACAGGAAAACCTGGGAACAAAGAATCTTGAGCAGAGGAAGCAGTAGTAAAAAGTGAAGCAGGAAAGAATTTTGCCTATTTAAATTACAGACAAGAGGCCAAAGTGGCTACAGCAGGGTGACCAAGGGACAGAGTACTAGGAAATGAAGCCTGAAAGATAGGCAGGGCCACATCATGTAGGGTATATGTTAAGGAGATGGCATTATTCTAAGTGGAATATTAAATACTTTTAAGCAGCAGAGTTATATGTGTTTTTTTAAAGGATTTTATTTATTTATTCATGAGAGACACACAGAGAGAGGCAGAAACACAGGCAGAGGCAGAAGCAGACTCTGTGCAGGGAGTCTGTTGTGGGACTCGATCCCAGGACTCCAGGATCATGCACTGGGCTGAAGGCAGATGCTCAACCGCTGAGCCACCCAGGCGTCCCATGTGATATGTGTTTTAAGTGGGGGTCATAGGGAGAGAGAGAACCTTAAAGCAGGCTCCCCACCCAGTGTGGAGCTCAATCTCATGACCCTGAGATCATGACCTGAGCTGAAATCAAGAGTCAGATGCTTAACTAAGACACCCAGATCCCCTTGGAGTGATATGTTTTTAAAAGACCACTATGACTGATTGTGCAAAATAGATAAAATTGAGGAGCAAGAGTGGAGGCAAAGTGTCCTAGGAGACTTCTACAAAAGTAGAAGGCTGGCGGCCTGGATTAGGTTGGTATATCAAGGCTATGGAAATGGGGAGAAGTGAATGGATTTGAGATATATTTTAGAGGCAAAACCAAAAGGACTTGCTGATGAATTGGGTGAGAAGGTGGAAGAAATGGAGGACACAAGAATGATTTATAGAGTTTTAGCTCTGGCTGCTGGAAGAATGGGTGGTGGTGCCAGTTACTGGAATAATGAAAACTGGGTGGGGGGTGGAGGGGTATGAGAGGCAATGGAGTGGAGAGGGACCAAGACTTCCTTTACAGCCATGTTAACTTTTCTATTAGGTATCCAAGAGAAGAAGTCACATAGGAAACTTGCTGATTTAATAATGAGTACAATTTTCAAGTACAGAGCTTAAATAACAGGTCAGTGCTAGAGACAGATTTAACAAGCAGGGGTCACTGACATCCAGGTAGCACTTCTAGTTAAGAGACTGGATGAGATTACCTAGGAGATAAGTGTAGACAGAGAAGAAAAAAAGTCCAAGGACTGAGCTCTGAGGCACATAAGTGTTCAGAACCTGAAAGGGAAAAACAGAAAGTAGGAAAAAAAATAAGGAGCAGCCAATGAGCTAAGAGAGAAACCAGGTGAGTGTATTATTCTGGAAGCCAAGAGAAAAATACTTCAAGAAAGGAGTGGTCACTTGTACAATGCTTTTAAAAGGCCAAGAAAGATGTGGAGAGTTAAAAACCAAATAATTCAGCAATGTGGAAGTCACTCATTCCTGATAAAAGTAGTTGTACTGGAGCAGTGAGAGCTGCAGCCTCAATAAAGTGGATTGAGGAAAGAATGAGGGATGAGGATGGGGGGACAGGGTCTATACAATCATTTCAAGAAGTTGTGCTGTGAAGAGTGTACAGAAACCGTAATAGAAGTATCACAAAGTCAAGAAAATATTTTTTTAAGTAACAGATTTTTACAGCATGATTATATGCATATGGGTATAAAACCTGTTCAGATGTTTTGAGTTAAGCCTACTTAAGTATTATAGGTACTATTTTCCACCCTCAGGGCCAAGTTTCCCTTAGCAACATTTACCATATGCTTCAAGTGCCTAAGACACAGAAATTTGCATTATTATTGCCCAGTATACTCTATCAATTCTCATTTCCTTGTTCCCCTTTTGCATGAACCTTAACAATATCTTCAGCATTGGCTATAAACAAACTTATAAATAGAGAGAAACTAAGAGTCTGTGTATTAGAAGATGCTTCAGGAGATCCTCTATTCATTAATTTCTCCCAAAGATGCTTGAAGTAAAGGGAGAGACCCTGCTGTCCCACCCACAACCAATTTTCAATATAGGTAATCAAAAAGCTGTTAGGATGGGTTGGGGTGCCCAGACCGAACCTTTCTTCTTCTGTGAAAGTGCAGTAGTGCCCTGTGATGTTTTAGATCTGTCTCCTTTTATGGGATAACCATGAGTTTGAAGCATGGCACGCAGTTCTGTGAAGAAGGTATTGTATTGGTCCTTCTTTTTATTTTCAGATACATTAGATACATCCCTAAGCGACAAAAAAAAAAAAAATCAGTGTTGTTAATGGTAAGGGTAGGTCTAGGAATTCAGATGATGGAACAATTGATGGAGAAGAAATAGGAAGGGAGAAAAGGGAGTTGTTAATGTTAACATTCGAGCAAAAATCCAGTCCCTTGATCATTCATAGGACAATAATAACTGTCAATATTAAAATGAGGAAATTAAAAAAAAATAAAATGAGAAATCAAAAGCCAATCTCATCTCCTTTAGACTGTGAGGCCCTCGAGGATAGGGACCACATCTGTCTCAGAGTCTTCCAGAGCAAAGCCCAACAGAGTAACCTAAGAATTATATGAAATAAATTAAATCCAAATTAATGTGAATTTAATGGTGGATCTTTGTTCCACCATATATTCTTACCTGTTTTTACAAGAGCACTCCTGATTAAAGACAATTCTTTCTGAATGATATATAATTACTCAAGAGGCTCTTGCAAAGCTATTGCTCCTGCTCAGAGAGAAGGCAGAGCAATAAAATGTTAATTGAGATCTTTTTTTCAACCTTTGAAAAACAGATCACACTGAAAAATTTGGACAAAAACTTTTCCATTGGTGCAATGGAATTTACTTTAGATGCTTGAACTGGAAAAATAAGGTAATTTATCTTTTCAACAAATATGAATTCAAGCTCTAGGCAAGCCATGGACCCAAAACAGGCTTCTAAACCTATCAGGGAGTGTAAAGCACTGATTTAGTGTCAACGCTGGGCAGCCACTGTGTAAGTCATAGGAGACACAGTTTGATGTGGGAGGCTGTCAGATACATGGGTAATGCAGTAAGTATTATTACAGAGTTGGAGCTAGAGGTTATGGAAAACCCACTGGAGAGACCAAGTTTCCCTGAGTCAGGCTTCCCTGAAGAAGCAGGATTTTGTTAGATGTGAAACAAGAACAGAAGACAGGGGGGAGGGCTTTGACAGAAATATCAGTTATGAATTCATACCTCTTCTCTTTTTCTCTTTCAGTCTCATCCATTATTCAGTGATATAATGAAGAATTCTGAAATCAAAGTGGAACAACATTTTACTAAGGTATCAGTCTATGATGAATCACAATAAAGCAATAAGACTAATCAAAATTCTCAATTGCATAACACCTTTCCCTTAAGGAATGCCTACTTCTGTTAAAGATAGAATTTCATTAAGTACCAATAACCCTCTCAGACGTTATGTAGATGCGGAAGGCTTGCTTTGTTGTCTGATCCCCAATGAATGTTTGTCACAATAGCATTACAAATGAATGAATATATTTGAAAAAGTTACAAAAACATTCTGTGAAGTATGCACAACTTAATCCAAAAGTATCTGTAGATTTAATTCCATACCATTAAAATTCGTTTAACTTCCACTAACTTGAAGAACAGTTAATGAAACAGATGTGGGTTAAAAGCTTCATATCTACCTCCAACAACATGCCACCACAGACAAAATGTGCATTTATTGCTGCTATCACAGAAATCCTGGACGTATTAAAAAAAAAATGGCCCTGAAATCACCAAGATCCTCTGCTTTGAACTGTATGATTAGACTCACACATCACCTCAAGGTGAAATCCTCAAGGCAGAAGTTAATGACATTCAAATACATGTCTGTTAAATAAGAAGCAGCAGCAGCTAACACACAGCAAACATCCTTTAAAAGCTGTCCAGAGGGCAGCCTGGGGTGGCTCAGCAGTTTAGCGCCACCCTCAGCCCAAGGTGTGAATCTGGAGAACGGGCATTGAGTCCCACGTCGGGCTCCCTGCATGGAGCCTGCTTCTCCCTCTGCCTGTGTCTCTGCCTCTCTCTGTCTCTCATGAATAAATAAATAAAATATTAAAAAAAATAAAAGCTCTCCAAAAAGTAAGGGAAAGTTTAGGGGTAAAACACTGACAAGATGCTGAAAACCAACGCTGGTTAGTACACGGACCTGTGCTGTTGTGAGGACAGGGAAGCAAAGCTATGCAACAAAGGACCTGGGGTATTAAAGCCCTCTTGGGTGCAGGAGAATCCAAGCAAAGCATTGAAACTAACACCCACATATAGGCAGGACTCCAAGAGGCTATGGTTTCATTTAAAAAAAACCCTCCTGACAAACAAACAAACCAACCAACAAACAAAAAACCCTCCTGACAACAAAAGAAGAAAACAAGGAAGTTTGGCTATCTCAGCATATTCTCTGGGTAGAAAAAAAAAGGGTGCTATTATACCAAATAAGGTTCCAGGAGATGCAAAGAAAAACCCATTCTGGAGAGATACTCTCTTAAAACAAGTCCCACAGAATTTCCACAGATAAGGCACTGCTGAAGATGAGCTCACCATCCAGAATTAGAAAATATGTAAGGAAACAACCCAGCATATACCAGAATTAGGACACACACACACCAGCATCCCCAGCAGTATGAAACCTCCAAGAACTTAAAATGATTAAAAGATCTGAAACCTATTATATAACAATTCTGCTTAGAAATATGAAAAATAAAATAGATGAAACTAAAAATATGAGAAAAGTCAGGTAGACATGAAAAAGAAAAGTGAAATTCTAAAAACAAAAGCATATTCAAATGAATTAATTTCAAAAGGATGGATTAAGCATGTATTAAGGAAAACCAGGTGAGAGGCGCCTGAATGGCTAAGTTGGTTGCATGTTGGACTCTTGGTTTCAGCTCAGGTCCTGGCCTCAGGAGTCATGGGGTCTGGCTCCAGGCTCCTCAGGGAGTCTGCTTCCCTCCCTCTCTCTCTGCCCCTCCCCAACTCATGTGCATGCACACTCTATCTCTCAAAAATAAATAAATAAATCTTTTTAAAAAGAAAGAAAAAAACAGGTGAGAAAATTAGTAAATGGAATACAGATATGAAGAAATTTATCATATTGCCTTTACAGAGAGACAGTAAAGTAGGAAATATGAAATAAGAGATTATAAAACATGTATGACAAAATGGAAAGCCATATAATACAGTTCTAACAGAAGGTCCAGATGAAGAGAATAGCAAGAATTTGAGAAAGGCAGTAAAGAAATAATGGCTAAAATTTTCCCAGAATGGAAAATGTGACCCAATCTGGCTGGATAAATTAAAATAAAACCACATCTAGAAACATATAGTACATTTCAGAGCATTAAAGATAGCTAGGACATTCTAGGCCATAGAAAGATCAACAAATTCCAAAGAACCATATGCTCTGGCCCTGATGCCATTTAGAGATCAAGAACAAAAAGATAACATAAAAACCTGTATATCTGTATATTTAAAACAACAGCAACAAAAACAAAATTTCCTAAATAGCTCAGGAAATCAGAAATATTTAGAACTGAAGGATTATAAAATACTACGTATTAAAACCTATAAAATGCAGCTAAAGCAACCTGAGGGAATTTAGACTCATAAAGCTCATGAGAAAAAAATGAAAATAAATGAGTTAAGCAATCAACAAAACAAATTGTAAAAGTAAGAGTAAAGACAAATAACGGTGATGCAAGGAAATAAAAGAAGATGAGAAGACAACATGATAAAAAGGAAATAACAGAACAGGTCAAAAAATCTGTTTCTTAAAAAAACAATAAAATATTATTATAGCAGACTGATCAAGAAATAAAAGAGTTGACACATTCTGGAATGGAAAGTGCATACATAAGAACCTGAGATGCTAAAAAGCAGTATAATCAACTCCACGACCATAAATTTGAAAAGAGATGAAACAGAGTATTCCTAGGAAAAAATGTGTTTTCATCTGTGAAATCTATTAAATAATACAAAGAAAATTGGAAGAAATCATAGAAATGTAAAGAAATTAATGCAGTAATTAGAAATCTATCCACAGAAAAGCAACCTAACCTAAACAAAACAGTCCCAAGGGATTCACAGATTGATACTTCCAAACATTTAAATAATAGGTATCTCATACCTCATGCAAATTATTCAAGAAAACAGAGAACTCACCCAACTTATTTTATAATCCTAATATATTCTTTATACCAAAACAGATAAAGGAAGCCTCAAAAGGGAAAATTTTATAAGCCAATTTTATTTATGATCCACATGCAAAATCCTAAATAAAATTATCAAACCCAAGCCAAGAGAGTATTTAAAAATTTGAGCTAATTCTAAAAGTACTAAGATGATTTCACATTAGAAAAAAACACAATTCAATATATCAGACAAAAAGAATGTGATCATCTCAGCAGATGCATAAAATGCATTTGATATCATTCAAAACATGTTTAATTTTTTAAAACATATTCTTAATGGAATAAGTAGAGACTAGACCTTCCTTAACCTGATAAAGAGAAACAACCAAAACATACAAAGATCATATTTAAAGGTAGAGCATTAAAGGAATTTTTTAGATTCAAGAAAAAAATAAGACTGGATGCTAAAACATTTAATATATAGTGCTAAATGTACTAAACAATGCATTAAGATGAGAAAAAGAAATAAAATGAATAACTCTTGGAAAGGAAAAGTAAAAGTCCTCTTTCTTGAACACTGATTATCTATACATAAAATCCAAGAGATCCTGCAATTTGTTAAAATAACAAAATAGTTCAGCAAATTTGTATACCAGATTAATATGTAAAAGTTCATTTTGTTCCTATATACCAGCAACCACAATTAGAAAGTATTTCTTTGAAGATACAGTCAAAACAGAAATTTATAGGGACTACTGAGTATGGCCATGGAATAGCCCTCCTGCCATGAACAACTAAGAGACTGGACAAATTAGAGGAAATATCTATTTGGAAACATTGGACAGCAGGCGGCACATGCCTGTAATCCTTGTGATAAAAGCAAAAATGATATGAGCCCTAAAATAATCCCAGCTTTCTACCTAAAGGCACTTTCAGACCATGGTTCAGGAAGCAGAATCCCAAGGAGAGTACAGTGGTCTCACTGGGATTAGGAAACAGAAATAAGAGTTCAGGAAAGCCAAGGTGGCTGGAATTTGTGAAGTAGAATACCAGAAAGAAAAAGCTATGGCAAAACAAACCAGCAAACTCCAGAAATGTGAATATAGATTCTCTTGAACGTTTTGCTGAATACTTAACCTGTGTCTGTGCAAGGTGACACTCTACAAGACCAATTAAGGGACAACTACCAGGGAAAGAACAAATCCAGTGAATTCAAAACAATCACAGCTTATGCATAGCTGGAAGGTAGATCTGAGTTTCATCCAGCAGAATGGAGAAAAAAGACTGAGCAAATGCACAGAGCCACACTGTGAGATAAAATCAGGCAATCTAAAATAAATGTACTGGATTCCCAGAAAGGGGAGGCAAAATAATTTGAATAATGGCCATGTTTTCCATACTGGATGAAAAATATAAACTCATATATTCAAGAAGCTCAATGAGTCCAAAAAAATAAACACAACAGAAAAACTCACCAAGGCATATAATAAAGAAACAGATGAAAAACAATTATAAAAAGAAAATCTTAAAAGCAAACAAAAATAAAAAACACATTTAATACAGGAGAAAAAAGGATGACCTCTGTCTGACTTCTTATCAAACAACCCAAGCCAAAAGAAAATGAAAGATCTTTAAAGTGCTGGGGGGAGGGCATTGAAATCAAACTAGAATTCTGTATCCAACAAAAATATACACTTCCAAGAAATTGAGGGTAAAATAAAGACATCTTCAGATGAATAAAATCTGAAAGAAGTCAAGGCCAGCATACTAGCACTACCAGAAATGTTAAAGGAAGTACTTCAGGTAAAAGGAAAAGGATACCAGATGGAAACTTAGATTTACATAAAGACATGAAAAGTACTGGCAATAATATATATGTAGATAAATACAAAAGAATTTTTTTCAACTTTATGTCCAAGAGAGTTGAGATAAAACAAAGGACTGTAGGCTTTATAATATGTGTAGAAGTCAAACCTATGACGATAACAACACAAAGGATAGGAGGGCAGAGAATAACAATGTACTGTTGTCAGGTTCTTACATAATATATGAAGCAACAAAATAAGGGTTCACAACACACAGTAATAAGTTAAAGATGTATATACTATAAACTTCCTAGAGCAACAAATAAAACACACATGTGATACAAATTGTAAATTAAAAGAGATAAAATGGTATACTAATTAATTTCTCATTTAATCCAAAAGAAAGAAGAAAAACAAGATAAAGATAACAAAGATTAAATGGGAGAAGCAGAAAACATATACCAAGACAGTAAACTTAAATTCACCAATAAATATTAACTGCCAATGGACACAAATGTAAAGTCTGGGACTGCTAAAACTGGATAGAAAAGTAAGGCCAAACTACTTTTGAACCATGTGGGGAGGTTAGGGCACTGACCCCCCTATCACAGGTTGAAAATGCACATTTAACTTTTGACTCCCCTAAAACTTATTTTTAAAGATTTTATGTATTTGTTCATGAGAGACACAGAGAGAGAAGTAGAGACATAAAGAGGGAGAAGCAGGCTCCTCACAGGGAGCCTGATGTGGGACTCGATCCCTAGACAGAGATCACACCCTGAGCCAAAGGCAGACACTCAACCGTTGAGTCACCCAGGTGTCCTGACTCCCCTAAAACTTAACTACTAACAACTTACTGTTGAGTGGCAGCCTTATTGATAACACAGTCAATTAACACATATTGTGGATGTTATATGTATTATGTACTACATTCTTACAATGAAATAAGCTGGAGAGAAGAAAATGTTAAGATAATCATAAGAGAATATACATTTACAGTATTGTCCTGTATTTATCAAAAAAAAATCCACATATAAATGGACCTGTGCAGTTCAAACTTATGTTGTTCAAGGGTCAACTCTTCAAGAGTCTAGAAGATACCTTAATTATAAAGACACAGCTAGGTTACAAATAAAAGAACAGAAACATATATACTATACAATCCTAATGCCAAAAAGCCTAAATGGCTAATTAATATCAGACAAGACTTCAGGTAAGGCACAGTACTAAGGGAAAAAAGGGATGTTTCACAATGATAAAGGAGCCAATCAAGAGAACCTAACAATCCTAAATAGGTATGTACCTAATTAGAAAGCTTCAAAATGTAGTAAGAACTGAAAGAAGAATTAAATGAACTCAAAATTACATTTGGTGAGTTCAACACTTCTCTAACAGTAATGAATAAAGCATGTAAAGAGAAAATAAGGGAGGATATTGAAGACTTGCTGCACTGCCAAGAAACTTGGCCCCATGTGTTTACAGAACACGATGCCTAGCAACTATAGAATACTTGTTTATTATGTATAACTGCTATGAAGATTCAAAATATGCTGCATCATAAAACCAGTTTCAGCAAATTTAAAGCATTAAAATCATACAGATTATGTTACTTCAGTAATAAAAATACTTTTTAAAACTATTAGCCTACTTAAGAAAAAGAATGTATACAGTGCTCAGTAGTTAATTTAACAAAAATGTGCTAAAACATTACACAAAAAATCATGTCTTTATTGAAGCAGACAAAAGATCTAAATAAATGGAAAGATATGCCATATCCCTGGACAGGAAGTCCCAATGCCATAGATTTATCAGATCTCCCCCAACTAATTTACAAATTAATGTAATTCTCATCAAAACCCAGTAGAGGGACACCTGGGTGGTTAGCGGTTGAGCATCTGCCTTTGGCTAAGGGCGTGATCCCAGAGTCCCAGGATTGAGTTCCACATCAGGCTCCCTGCATGGAGCCTCTTCTCCCTCTGCCTGTGTCTCTCCCTCTTTCTGTGTGTCTCTCATGAATAAATAATTAAAATCTTTTAAAAAAAAAAAACATAGATTTGTTTAGGTTTACTTTTCTTTTCTTTTTCTCTTTTTTTTAGGTTTATTTTTCTATATAACTTCAGAAGTTAATGACAAAATTCCTATGGAGAGCAATGAGAAAGATCTACGATAATCTTGAAGAGCAACAACAGTGTCAAAGGATGTGTCCTACTAGACACTGAGGCTTATTATAAAGCTACAGTTATGTCAGTAAATGGATAATGGTGCAAAACATAGGTATAGAATAATGAGACAATAGAGATCCATCAAGGAACAGATATACAATAAACTGAAAATTTGATTTATGACAAAAGAAGCATTATAATTTTGAGATTTCTACCATGGAGTGTGTGTGTGTGTGTGTGTGTGTGTGTGTGTGTGTGTGTGTGCGCGCGCGCGCGCACGTGCATTTCTTTTTTGGTTCACAAGAAAATACACTGAATAGATGGATTATGGGACTATACCATGAACTGAATTCTGTAATTAACCATTCGCTCTCTGTAGTTGAGAATCACTTATGAAGATAGCTTCTAGTGTGCCAATTATGATGACACAAGTTATCAGTGTTCAGTTGGGAGAAGATCCACAGTTCAAGGAATTTTCACTCTTCATCTCTCAGTCTCAAAACTGCCATAGCCAAATAAGTTATCAGATTCTCAGTTCATGTTCCATGGCAGTATCAGTACTCTCTGGAGACAAGCGACTTGCTGATCAAATCTGGGCTCCTGTTGCTAATGTTCTTGAAACATTCTGCAGGGGCCACATCTGAGGCCTGTGTGACACACACAAAACATGTGCCACCATCTTCCAGTTGAAAGAGACTAAATGACACTAAAGGTTTAATCCTGAATTAGAATCAAAGTGAATACATCCTGAGAACTATTTCAGGACTCAGCTAGGCTCATAGTTATTACACTCTGCAGCTGTGGAGGGGAGAAAAAAGGCTGGGGAGCAGCAGAGTAGCAGGATCATGACCTCCTTTGGTTGCAAACATAGAGGAGTAGAAACTTCAGATTGAAGACAGCATTGTAATTCAAGGAATTTACTTATATATCTCAGGGCTGATGATGACCCTTTCAACAAATTCTCTGAAATTTCAGACTCACCAACCTTTGCTTATTCTGCTTGAGGATTTATAGACTTGAATTTTAATGAAGCTCCATGTGAAATATCTACATTTGTTGCATTCTTCAATTTGAAATAGAGCAACATTGGCCCATCACTAGGAGTTGAGCTCTCTTTATCATTCCTCTTGAGGTTACATGTCTTATTTCACGGCAAGTCTCAGCATTTGCAACAGCACCCAGTGGATTTTTTAATCAGTGAAGAGGCCACTGAAAAGCATGTTTGTGAAGAATCTGTATTATGAAAAAATACTTGTTATAATACAGGTGAAAAAGGAGGTCACATGGGACACCTGCACCCCAATGTTCATAGTAGCAATGTCCACAATAGCCAAACTGTGGAAGGAGCCATGATGTCCTTCGACAGATGAATGGATAAAGAAGATGTGGTGTCTCTATACACACATACACACACACACACACACACACACACACATATACATATACATATACACACATACATATATATATATTCCCTCAGGGAGAGAATCGAGGGCAAACAACTGGCGATGCACAGGCTTCTTGATGCCACTTGTGACAAGAATGAGAGAACCCTGAGGAGATCAATCACCATGCAGTGGACCAGATGGATAAATCTAATATGTCACGAGTAAGTAGTGTCTCAGGCCAGAGACAGAGGCGGGCTGTTATGCCACCTGATGTATGTCCTCATCACGAATGTGTGGTGAAGAGCAGGACACTAGAGTGGTACTCAGCTGCACAGAAGCGAGATTCTCCCCAGAAAAATCAACAGCTTGCATGTAGGAACAGACGAGGGAGATGATCAGATTGATCTTTGCTTGGGGGTTTTACCTCACACCAAGGAAGACAAGAGACACTTGGGATCCTGGCCAGATAAAGTACTTGAAATTGGACCTCAATGGAAAGATAGACTGAGAAGTTGCAGGCGAGGGTAGGGGAGATTCACCAGACAAAGTACAGCGGCCAAGGGGCTGGAATAATTCTGCAGAGGGCAAAGAGCAGGGCTACTAAAAGTGCCATGGAAAGAGCAACAGATGAATCGGGGCTTCCAGCATAACTGGGAAGAATTCCATTGAAAACGTCACCAATAGTTTCTGGTAATAACCAAATGCAATCATGAAAAATATTTGTTTCATAAAGAGAAAGACCGGGGCACCTGGGTGGCTCAGTAGTTGAGCGTCTGCCTTTGGTTCAGGGCGTGATCCCGGGATCCTGGGATAGAGTCCTGCATTGGGCCCCCCGCAGGGAGCCTGCTTCTCCCCCTGCCTGTGTCTCTGCCTCTCTGTGTCTCTCATAAGTAAATAAAGAAATTCTTTTAAAAGAAAATAAAGAGAAAGATATAGCAGGAAAGAGCACACCTTCACCCTGCCACGTGTGAGGAGGCTGAAGGTAACCAGTTACTGCTCTGTAACCAAGGAGCAACTGCCCTCTCTGCAGGGCTGCCTAGCCCCAGGCAGTCACTGGGGGGCCTAGTGAGCCAGTCAGTACATTTAGTCCCTGACCAGGCTCTGCTGATCAGTTTGCCCCCCCCCACTGCACCACCACCACCACCCCACCCCCGCCGTCCCAACCAATCTGTCAGTCAGCCTGGCACGCCTGACAGAGAGAAGGAAATGCTTGCAGCCTTCACAGACCAATAATGGCCAGAAAGTGTTTGGCTCATGTAAACATCATTTAAAATGTTTATGTGGAATTCTAAAGAAAACCAGATAGGGTCTGAAGAAAAGCAGAATGTAACAGTGAATCCATCTTTGGCTATTACTCTGGTTACAATATTTGTTTATTTTAAAATAAAAACCTCAAAGTATTTAAAATGCCATTGTGGAAGATAATCATGTCATATATTTGTAATTTAAAAATTTGCTGTGCATTATCAAAGACCAACTCTTTCTTTATACAGAGAGAGAGAGAGAGAGATGTACACACGCACTTTTTTTTAATAAACAATTGCTCACATAAAGGAAAGTGGTCTTTCAAATCTCAATATGACTCTGGGGATTTTTTTAAGTTTATAGGGTAAAATGCATGATGGCATGCTTCATCAATTTGAATGAAGTCATCATCTCTTACTCATATAAGGTTTATTAAAGATATTCAAAGAGCAAGAAAGAATGAAATATTTATAAATCTCATGTAGGCAGTAATGATGTTAAATGTGTATGGCATAAATATATCAACCGAGTCACGGAATTTTCCAATTTATTTTCAATCAAAACTTACTTCAAAAATTACATCTTGTAATACTATATTTCATCAGTTACTCACCCATCTTAAAGGAACATGATTTTTCCAAAGGATAAAATTAAGAATGAAAATTAACCTAGACTGGATTATGTAACGTGTACCAAGTACCATGCTGAATAAACCAGGAAAGGGCAAGTGGCAAAGTCATGCCCAAAAGAGATACAGAAACAGAATCAGGCTTTCTTATGCCTTTGCATGATCCCCAGAGGATGTCTTTTCTCTAACCTGGGTTCTTTCAGTGAGCTCTCTGTGCAGGCACGGGCCTTGGTCTGGGTGAGGTGGTGGGGAAGCTAGTCACTGAAAAAAATGAGCCCATCTACATAAGAGCACACATACCTCCACAAGTAAAATGTCCGCTTTTTCCTAGACCAAAGATGATGTCCATTTTGTGCACCTCCTGTACAAAATGACCCTTCTTAGAACTGGGTCAGGTGATTTGTCTCCACTGTTGTATTCCCAGCACCCTTAATTCTTCCTGGCAGAAAACCTATGCTGAATGAATGTTTGGTGGATGAAATTAGTTAAAGAAAAACACTGAGTCCTACCTGGAAAAATGCTGATGAACAGCCAAAAGTTGCTGAACATCTCTCATCCTGCTAATTCTGTTCTGTTCCTAAAAGACAAACAGAGAGAGAGAGAGAGAGAAGAAAGAAAGAAGGAATGAAAGAGAGGGAGAGAGGGAGAGAGGGAGGGAGGGAGGAAAAAAAGGCAAACCCAGATCGATAGAGAAACAAAGTCGGATCTACAAGTATATTTCTTCCTGGTTTTGCACTTTGGGGACTTCTGTATGCCATATTCTCTTAGTCTGAGGCAATACTAAAAAAAATCAAAAGGTCTCATATCCTTCAACATTCTGGCAAGATATTTCCAGTTTCTATATGGTGCAGTAAAAACTGAACATGTCCCTGCAAGAAATCAGCAATTTATTAAATTCTTAATCTTACTCATATTCCAATGAAGCCTCTGGATCGTCTATAAAACCTTTCCATGGTCCTGCCAGTTCTGAAATTTCAGCAGTTCATTCAATCCCCGAGCCCATCAGAACCTTGGCAGCACACAGGCTTATGGGAAAGGCTGACATCAACATGAATCCACATATTCGAAGCAAGGGGATTATCACTACTGGACTAGAAGCTTCACAGAGGCATCTGAGATCATAGTGCAACGGATCCAAAAGACCTGAGCCAGCAGATAGAGAGAAGAGGACCCCACAGGCAGCAAACAGAGGGCGAGTAAAGCAGCAGGGTGGAACATTACGGTAGGGTGACATCAGACTGTCTTTACTGCTGCCTAGTGTGTGAACCTGGGCAAGTCATCTGACCTGTTTGGGCCCCAGCATCCTCAACCTATAAAATGGGAAGAATATTAGCACCACTTCACCGGGCTGTTGTGAAGAGTCACTGACATCATGGACAGCAAAGTGTGCTAAGAAACAGAAAGTAAGACGGCGGTGACCAGGGACTGGGGAGGGGAGAAACAAGGAGAGCTACTGTTTAACAGGTATAGGCTTTCAGTTCGGGATGACAAGAAAGTTCTGGAGATGGAAAGCAGTGATGGCTGCAAAGCAGTGGGAATGCACTTAATGCCACTGAGTCACACGCTTAAAACACAGTTAAAATGGTAAATTTTATGTTATGTGTATTTTACTACCACAATAAAAAAATGCAAAACAAAACCAAAACTAAAGTGCCAGGCCTGCTCAGTAAACAACACAGTGTGAATGAAATCAAGAATGCTTAGGAAGGTAGGTTAGAGCCAGAAGCAAGAGCATTGAATATGAGGCTGAGAAGGAGTATGAGTTTGATCCACCCCAGTGTCGCATGCAAACACCTGGAGGTGCCACAACTTGGACTGATATTTTGCAAAGATATATTGGATATGGATATTCATAAAGATCACCCTGGGGGTGGGTTAGAGGATTACAAAGAAGTTGAGGCTGAAAGAAGGGAGGCCAAGTAGACTTCTGCTATCTAAAGTGTGGCCCCCCCGGCCCAGCAAGGTTGGTCTTGCCTGAAAGTAAATTCTCAGGCTGCTCCAGATCTGCTGAAGCAGGATCCTCGTGCTACAAAGCCTCTGGCGAGCCTATGCACATGAAACCTCTGGGAAGCCTGGGGTCAGAAGGCCCAAGGAAATCAGCTGGGAGAGGCTGAGGACTGACAGCAGGGCAGTGGCAGCCATCATCACTAACATTTATGGAACTTACCACATACACACTAGGTTCTGTGTATTTCCAATCCTGCCATTTAATCCTCGCAGCAGGCCCATGTGACAGGGCCTATTAATCCCATTCCTCACATGGAATACACTACCCAGTCACAAAAGGAGGGAAATCCTGCCATTGGCCACAACATAGATGGAACTTGAGGGCATTGTGCTAAACAAAGTAAGATGGAGAAAGACAAACACCATAGGATCTCACTTATACGTGGAAGCTTACAAAAAAAAAAAAAAAAAAAACATGTCACAGAAACAGCAGACTGGTGGTTGCTCTGGGTGAGGGGTGGGGTGAAGGACACGGGTGAAGACGGTCAAAAGGTATAAACTCCCCGTTGCAAAATAAATAAGCTCTGGAAGTGGAATGTACAGCGTGGTGACTACAGTTAACAGTACTTTATTGTATATTTAAAAGCTGTCATGAGAGTGGATATTAAAAGTTGCCATTACAGAGGGAAAACGTGTGTGACTATGTAATGCAATGGATGTTAACTTACTGCGGTAATTGCTTTGCGATATATCCATAAATCATTATGTCATACACCTTAATCTTCTACAATGTTATGTGTCAATTATATCTCAGTAAAACTTTTTTTTTAACCTAATGACCAACTTCTTTCCATTGTTTTTTTATTGGAGTACAGTTAACATACAGTAGTATATTAGCATCAGGTGTTCGGTATAGTGATTCAACAAGTCTATACATTTCTCAGTGCTCATCAAGGTGAGTGTACCCTTGATCCCCTTTATCTATTTCACCCATCCCCCTCCCACTCCCCTCTGGCAACCACCAGTTTATTCTCTGTATTTAAGAGTTCGGTTTTTTGGTTTGTTTTTTTTTGTTTTGTTTCTTAAAGTCCGTATGAGCCAATAAAGCTGAAAATTTTTTTTTTCAATTAAAGTTGAAGTAACTTGTCTGAGGTTACATACCTAGTACCTGACAGAACTGGGATTCGAATCAGTCTGTAAACATTGACTTTATCATCTCTTCTGAGCTGCTTTTCGAACCTCAGGGAAAATGAGCTTGCCCTGTCTTGCTCCACTACCCACCATCTCTGTTATTAAATCCTGAGATGATTACTCTGACAGCTCTCTAAACTATTTTGGAAGCCCACCTGATATGGATGACAGCATATGAATAAATTGGAAACTTTTGAGCTCTCTAGCCACCCACTTGGATGCAGTCTTCTACATCCTATCTCCCACCTTTGCGTGGGTATAGTATACATGCAGCCCCTGAGTAATATGCTTCCTGGTCAGTGGTCAAACTGAGTGTCCCTTCCACAAGCCTGTCCCATCCAGAATCCCAAGGCTATGCTGGAATTCAGCTGATCAGCAACAGGGTGGCATTTAATGTTTGCTCCTTTCCTTTATTATCAAGGTAACTCAGCATTTACTTCCTTTGGCTACAACAACAAAAGCTCTCCAGAATTAAATTTCCACTGTAGTATACAATAATCCTCTAAAAGGAGTAGAAAGTCCAATTCTTCATCTTTACCCAGCTATATGTCAAAACTCCTCAAGGGTGAGCATCAAAACTCTATACAAATGGAATTTGCCATGTTACTTTCCATACCTCTCTTCCTTCTCTGCCCTCACATGGCCCCCATCTGATCAGCGTCCCTGGCCTAAGAAGCCCACCTCTGCACTGTGGCTCATGCTTGCCTACTCCTGCCTGTCTTCCACGCCAGACTTCAGGCTCAGGCCCTTCATCTCAATCCCTACAACCACCCTGTCCTCAATGGTCTCCACTCTTAGCCTGCTTCAGTCTATCCTCATGTAGTAGCCAACACAATCCAATACACCAACCTGATCTTGTGTTCCTCCAGAAATCCTCTCTTGGGTCTCCCACTATCCCAGACTTACAAAGAGGCCCTGATCTCTCCAATAAGCAACTTACTCAATTCTCACAACACGTCTGTGAGGTAGGCTCTGATGTTGCCATCTCAGTTTCCAGGGAAACTGAGGCACAGAAGGGTGGCCCAAAATCACCCAGCTAGTAGTAGTATGTGGTCCATCTGAGATTTGAATCCAGGGAGTCTGGTGTTGGGAGTTAAAAACTATACTACACTGCCTTCCATCACTGCTTCCAGGAAGTCTTCCCAGGTTTCCCCCCAAGTCTTTCCTTCAAAGACCCCTATATAAACTGTGTCTTGTATGCATGAGAATGTAAGCTCCTTTGGAGCATAGGAGTCTTATTCTGATTTCTATACCCTAGAGTATTTAGAATTGTTCTCCAGATGTACCAATTACTGGGTATTTGTTTAATCCAATTAACTGTGCACAAGCACAAAAGATGATAGAATTCATGATACCTCTTGTGAAAGAGCTGGTGCCAACTACCTCACTTTCAGAGTTCTCCTTTTCTCTTTGCCAAGTTCACAGTGACAGAATATGGTCCTATACACCCAGATGATAGAAAAAAAGGAAATGGGAACTCAGAATGTCAAAAACCAAAGGGATGTGGTCCTCAAGAGTCCTAGGATTTTAGAATAGAAACCCTTTCAGAGAAATCCAGCCTATTCAATGTCAAAAGTGAATTTTGCGTGAGGTTCACCAATCTTACTGTGTTTTCAGAGATTTCAAAGGGTTGGAGGATGAGTAATGGCCTACAGAAGCATTTAAACAAGATAAACAGATTCCAGGTTTCTCATACCTAATGGCTCAAGTACTGTTTCGCACTCTCTTTAACTGCCCAGGGCTATCTCTGCTCACGACAGGCAAAGGGAAATTCAACATCAGTTTGATTTCCACTAAAAGAACAAGTTCTTTCTGAAATACTTCACTTCCTAGAAATGCAGAATTGATCCAAAGTCTCTGCTGCTCTGATGTGCACATTATCTCTGCTAGCCACAACAGCTAGACTATAAAGTCTCACAAATGAACTCTATAGATGTCCAGGTAACAAACAAGACTTGTAGGATTTTTTTTAAGACTTGTAGGCTTTTAAATAGAATTCAGCCAGCCTGTAGAACCTAATGGTTTCCATTATTCCCAAAGCATGTCCTCGCACAAAGCACAGAAATCAATCCTTATAGAAGCCTTCACCCCTGAGATGCAGAAAAGGAGCTTAAACAATGGAAGATTCACTGGACAATACTGGTTTTCTTCCAGATGTCCTGTCTGGTGCCATCTTTCCCTGCCTGATTCCTTCAATCGCTATTCCTAGGGCTAGTCTTTCTTTAGCAATGAGAGTGACTGTGGGGTTTGGAGGAGACTTCTATTTTTTTCCAGCTTTATTGAGATATAATTGACACATAACACTATATATATTTAAAGTGTATAACGTGATGCTTTGATATACACATACACTGTGAAATGATTACCAAGGTCATGTTAATTAACACATCCATCACCTCACATAATTATCTTTTTTGTGGTGAGAACACTTAAGATCTACTCTCAGCGAATTTCAAGTATACAATGCAGTACTCTTAACTACAGTCACATCACTATACATTAGATCTCCAAACTTCGCCTTATAACCAAAAATTTGTACTTTTAAAACTTGTTCAAAATCCCTACATTTCTAGCTATGCCACTCTATATCAACCTCAATTTTCTATTAATCCATGAAATGTATAATATTCTCCTAATTGACATTTTTTTAAAAACCTAGTGAGAACTAATAGGGAAGCATCAGTAGATTTTTCTATCTTTTTTAGATCCTCTTTTGATTTCCCCTAGACTTAGTGTGAATTCTTTTAGAACTAGGAGAGATGAAAGCACCCTAACTTAAAAAGTTAAAGCACTGCTCATATTTGCAGTCACAGAGTGCCTACCCTGTGCCATGCTCTGCAATGCTGAGCATGGGAATCAGGGATGAGGATGATACAGTCTCTGCCCTCGGGAAGGTGAAAGTCAATAAGGGAAGAGGCATTTAAACCAGCAGTTTATAATCCCTCAATTAAAAAGGATTTCCTTGGGGCACCTGGGTGGCTCAGTCAGTTAAGTACCTGCCTTCAGCTCAGGTCCTGGGATCAAGCCCCAAGTCAGGCTCCCTGATCAATGGGGAGCCTGCTTCTCCCTCTGCCTCTCTCTCTCAAATAAGTAAATAAAATCCTTTAAAAAATTAAAAAATAAAAAGGATTTCATTAAGTTAAAGCAATCTGTAAATTCCAAAAAACAAACAAACAAACAAACACACGCAGAACTGAAAAAATACTGCAAACTTTTCAATTTAATAACCAAGGGTAAGTCTCTATCTCTTCTCTTTGAAATCACAAAGAAACTGGGGTGGAGTTTGCTCAGAATCTGTCTTCAGGCCCCTTGCTATAAGAGCTCTGTAAAGATGAAAGCAACCTCATTACAATGTTATTTTTACATTTAAGCCATCAAGCAAGCCCCCTTGGGATAGGGCCCAGACTCAACCACATTCACTGAATTTAGCTTTAAAGTAGTAGAGTAGTAGGAAGAGAGAAGACTTTTCAAAAAAGTTACCCCAGTAATAACATTAAGTCATCTTTATTAAACACTTATTACATCCAAGGTTCTATTATTACCGTCCCCATTTTACACATGAGGAAAATGGAGTCCAGAGAGGTTAGTTAACTTTCCCACGGCCACCCTGAGAGTCAGCGCAGTGCCTGAACATTTGTTCGCTAGTGTACCGCCTCTCCATGACTTGGCATTGGCCCTCTTTCAATACTCACACCCATCTGGAAACGTCACGTGTCATCTCCCACTTGCCCTCTTCCCACCCTCTTCCACCTCCATTCTCTGCCTGTGACCTTCCAGCTGACTAGAAATAAGCACAAACATCTCATGTTTCTCCCAACTTTGGTTCCTCAGCCTATTGACAAATTACTTTGAAGTGCTGTAGCAATCACATTTATGTCCAATAACCTTTCTGCAATTGATCATGTCCTTGAAACTCATCAAAAATCATAAATATGCTGACAAACTGTCTAAACACATCAGTGTCCTTTGCTGAAAAACATAGGGGAGTTTGGTTTCTATCCTGGTGAGGGCCCAGTCCCTTGACAGTGATTTGTGAGACACAAGATTTGAGTATTTGAGAATTTCTGGTCTATGGCAAAGAGTGACAGTCTGGTGTGCTTCAAGACTCTAGACAGCATCAAGGCTGAAACACAGCAGTACTCGGGCTTTGTAAAAGGCATGAATCTTCAAGTGCATTCCATTGACTCCTTCCCACCTTGGCTCCCTCCAGTGGTTGGAGATGATGGGTTCCAAGCCCCGTCACAAGTCTCTCCCACCCAAGAGCTCTACCAAAGCCCCCTTGCGTGTTCGCTGCTGTGACTATCCAAAGGGACGATGGAATCAAACCAAGGCTAACACTCTTAGACTCACTCAAGACCCAAGAATGCATTGTTGAGAATATTGGCCCTGAAGTCTTCCCGTCAACTATTTACACAAAAAATTTCCTTGTCTATCCTTCACACATCATAACTCTCTCCTACCTATTTCAGCTACACTCTGGTACTGTGCAAAACTGAGTGACTGGGGCTGGCTGTGCAATGCCTCTCTTTCCAGGCTTAGTCAATGGACACTTTCTTCCTCTATTCTACTCTTTCCCTGTCCCCTTTTTTCATCACTTAGTCCCCATATTCCAATATGGTTTTATCAACCCGAGAATTTACCGAAAATGAAGAATGAGCAACTCAGAAACTGTAACTGATGGCTCCTGTGTAAGGAAAGGAGTACAGGGAAGACATGAGAGGGGAAGAGAGGAGAAGCTCCTATATCCCAATACCCTGGTTCTCCTCCCCAGACAGTTCTTAGGAAAAAGAAGACATTTGACTGTGGAAGTAAATGAGTGCTTCCCTTCATCAGACAACACATCTGTCCTGAAGGATTGTGTGTAAGTTCAATTCCATTCATTTATTTATTAGACATTTGATAGACCTCTTCCAGGTGAGGACTCTACAGCAGACTCCGGGAGATAAAAAGATGGAGTAGACTTAGACTGCCCTTTGAGAGATCAGACTTGTAAACAGATAACTAACTAGAATACAGGGTTGAAACTGGCAAAATCACAATTCACATAAAGTGTTCTGGAACTAAAAAGAAGAAACAGAGAGGAGAGGCACGGGAGGAACACAGGAACAGAGGCACAGAAGCTGTAATCTGATGTTACAGGTGGCAGAGGAGCATCTGGGTTAAAGTAATCATGCTGTTTCTTAAATATAACACCCTGAACTCTGCTACCGTGATGCTCAGGATTCCCTAGCCAGCAGAAAGCTTGAGCTATCATCCTTAGAGCCACAGAGAAAGTAGATGTGAAACTGTTATGGAGGAAAAAACAAACCATTATCAATGAAAAACTATTTTTGATCCATTATATCTCAAGAGAACTTTGATTTCAATCCATTCAGGGAAATCAATGCGTTTTAATCTTGCCTAACAATAAAAATAAACCATTAAAATGTAGCCTCCAGGATTCTAGAAGATAGGCTCACCCTTCCTTCCTTCCTTCCTTCTTTCTTTTCCTTTCTTTCTTCCTCCCTCCCTTCCTTCCTTCCCTTCTTTTTCTGTGCAAGAAACCACTGGCCTCAGGAAAATGGCCACACATGTTTAGAGGTCCTGGATGCCTGAAGGCTGGTGCATGGGAGCAAACAGTGCATGCTGCATGACTTGACCCCCAGGCTCTCCAGGCTTGTCTCTGGGTCCAGTGAGTACAGGGACAGGCAGGGCCACAAGCAGGGGGACATGCCTGGCTGCCAGGGTCAATCTTGCTTTTAAACTGAGCTGCTAATCCTGAAGCTCTTTCTTGTCTACACATCTTCCCTAGACCTCCCATCCTCACTTTTGTCCCCAAATTGTTACTGGGTGACTAAATAAATTAATAAATTAAGTAACCATGCTTTAATATTGGTTACAACACTAGAATTTGCAAATTATCTTATCAAAAATTAGAGCTGAATCAAGATTATACTCATGTTACTCTCATGTTTATCTCAGTATGTCTCCTTCCCTAAAACATCTGAGGTTCGTAGGTTTCCTAGGGAGTTATGCCTTTGCTCTTCACAAAAGCTGAATAGTAACTCAAACTTTGACTTGGGTTCCATAAATCTATGTAACACTTTTCTATTATTACTCATGTAGGGGGAAAGCTTCATTGCACATATTAGAACTTACAGAAACTAAAGTGTAATCTAGTCACTCCTTAATTCAGAAATTTTATAAAAATGACAAGATACACCACACCTAAGAGACTCATATTTAACTTTCAAGATTTTTAATTATGAGTCTTTACTGATTCATAAAATAAACATTTGCTATGAAACTGTCCACATTAGATCTACTTTATATACTATATAAACAGAAACTGACTTTTTTAAATTATATGTTAAATAGAATTCCAATCATATTCATTGAAAAAAAACCACTAAAACTTGATGCCAAGGACTTCAAAACTCTGCAGAATGGGTAAATTACTTTTTACTGTTTTTTTAAAGAAAAGTTAATTTGTCAAGCCATATGCAAACTCAATTTTCTACAGTGGAAAAATATGGTTTCTCAGAAACATGAATTGGATTTGGTCTGTGACCCTGGTGGCTCAACAGAGGATTCCTCAAAAAAGAAAAAAAAATCCAATAATATATTCTAAAACTCTTTCTTTAAACCTTACTCTCTGAAGCAACACATCCTCTGAGCTTTCCTGGAAGGAGAGGAGACTTTGTCATCAGAGGTGTGATGCTGGTCCCCACACTTCCCCTCCAAGGCCATGGATGTGGTTACCAAATTCTGCTTTCTCAAAGCCACTCAATCCAGAGGGAGAAGGGGAGAGATCTTTGGCGAACGTCATCCCTGTGCAATAGCATCTCAGAGCAGAGGGGACTGTGCCAACAAATCTCATTCTTCATTTTGGGAGCTGGCCATTGTTTTCCATCGTCTCTGCAACAGAGAAAGTGCTAAGCCTGGGAGGCCAGTTTCTGAACTACTGGAGATCCACAGGAGTTTTTGCTACATTCAAACCTGCTGGGCCCTAAAAATGCAAACATTCATAGACAGTTATTCTAGGAAGTTGGAAGTTGTTATTAACCACTGCTAATCTTTTTTGCTCAGAGATGGCTGGTCAATCTTATTCCTGGGGAGTTTGAGAATACCAGGCTCAGATGCCATTACTTACATGTATTAAATGGCATAACACAAGGAACCCAGACCTTCCTAAAGGTCACTGCTGCCACAGAACACAACACCAAAATATGTTAACAGGTTTGAAGAAAATATAAAAATGAAGTGTTCCTTGGTTGGGTACATTTGGAAAATGCTGATTTAAATATAGTTAAGCAAATTTTTTGACTACAGGAAATCTCAGGGCTTTTCATAGATTTTAGGAGCACTGAGAATCTCCAAGATGACTTCATTGAGTCTTTGGTTTGCTTTATCTTCCATCCTCAAGCACCTTCAATGACAAGAAGCATTTTAGCTTACAAATGACAGAAACTAAGTTTTGAAAACCTAACAATAAATATTTCATGAGCTTTGGGACGTAAACACCAGTCTGGGATACACACACACACACACACACACACACACCTCAATCCAAAATCTACAATTTATCAAAACCAAAAACATCTTTTCTTCACTTCACTTTATAATTCTCTCAGGAAATGGGTAGAATGCTACATTTAGAGTGATCGAGTACAATCTCTTAAGATAAAATAGTTGAATTTAAATCTGTAGTTGGTGAAGATCAGGGACATCTATAAACAGATATTTTTATTTGTGTTACACAACTTGACACGCATTCATTTCACTAGTGTTAAGAATTGATTGTGGTGCTTGCTTCAGCAACACATATGCTAAAACTGGAACCATTACAGAGATTAGCAAGGCCTCTGCAAAAGGATAACACGCAAATCTGTAAAGCATTCCATATAAAAACAAAAAAAGAATCAACTATGATTACTTGATGTTACATCTTGACCTGTGCTTTAAGCCTGACTGAGCATGTCTTGATTATATGAATTATTGATTAATTCAGGTGCTATTATTATTTAAAATGCAACTCACTAATTGGATTTTCCTCAATCACTTATGACTTGCTGATCAGTTTCAAAGCACAGAGGACTCTTTTTTTAATTTATTTTTTATTAGTGTTCAACTTGCCAACATATAGTATAACACCCAGTGCTCATCCCATCAAGTGCCCACTCAGTGCCAGTCACCCAGTCACCCCCATCCCCTGCCCCCTCCCTTTCTACCACCCCTTGTTTGTTTCCCAGAGTTAGGAGTCTCTCATGTTCTGTCTCCCTTTCTGATATTTCCCACTCATTTTTCTCCTTTCCCCTTTATTCCCTTTCACTATTTTTATATTCCCCAAAAGAATGAGACCATATAATGTTTGTCCTTCTCCGATTGACTTATTTCACTCAGCATAGTACCCTCCAGTTCCATCCACATCAAAGCAAATGGGTATTTGTCGTTTCTAATGGCTGAGGAATATTCCATTGTATACACAGACCACAGCTTCTTTATCCATTCATCTTTCGATGGACACCGAGGCTCCTTCCACAGTTTGGCTATTGTGGACATTGCTGTTATAAACATCGGGGTGCAGGTGTCCCTGCATTTCACTGCATCTGTGTCTTTGGGGTAAATACCCAGCAGTGCAATTGCTGGGTCACAGGGCAGATCTATTTTTAACTCTTTGAGGAACCTCCACACAGTTTTCCAGAGTGGCTGCACCAGTTCACATTCCCACCAACAGTGCAAGAGGGTTCCCTTTTCTCCGCATCCTCTCCAACATTTGTGGTTTCCTGCCTTGTTAATTTCCCCCATTCTCACTGGTGTGAGGTGGTATCTCATTGTGGTTTTGATTTGTATTTCCCTGATGGCAAGTGATGCAGAGCATTTTCTCATGTGCTTGTTGGCCATGTCTATGTCTTCCTCTGAAGCACAGAGGACTCTTACTTCCATTGGATTATAAGTGCACAGTAAAATATAAAAGATAAGTATAAAAGAAAAGTCTAAAATATAAAAACTGTTTTCTTACCCAAGAGCAAGAGATAAGGAAACTAATCAATGTTGTCTGTGGACAGTGGATATTCTACTCACATGATCTTCAAAGAAAGAAATGTTTCTAGATCAAAAATAGCCCTTCTGGGATCCCTGGGTGGCGCAGCGGTTTGGCGCCTGCCTTTGGCCCAGGGCGCGATCCTGGAGACCCGGGATCGAATCCCACATCGGGTTCCCGGTGCATGGAGCCTGCTTCTCCCTCTGCCTATGTCTCTGCCTCTCTCTCTCTCTCTGTGTGACTATCATAAATAAATAAAAATTTTAAAAAATTAAAAAAAAATAGCCCTTCTAGCGGCACCAGGGAAGTGGATTACCATGTAACTGCACATTTAAAATAAAGATAAGGACCCTTTTCTTTTTTATTTTTTTTTATTTTTTTTTATTTTTTTTTATTTATTTATGATAGTCACAGAGAGAGAGAGAGAGAGGCAGAGACACAGGCAGAGGGAGAAGCAGGCTCCATGCACCGGGAGCCCGATGTGGGATTCCATCCCGGGTCTCCAGGATCGCGCCCTGGGCCAAAGGCAGGCGCCAAACCGCCGCGCCACCCAGGGATCCCATAAGGACCCTTTTCAACTACCAAGACTTTCCAAGTTAGAACTGACTTGTCCATACAATGCTATGAATGATTCTCATAGCAATGCTTTGGGATGGAGAAAGTAGGATTGCCCCTCACCCAAGAGGGTTCTTAAACTGCTTCTAGTTTCTGCATGAAGACAAATTTCCTTAGTCTCCTCATAATTCCAGCCCCCTTTCATCCTGCTTGACCAAAGGGACTGAGCTTTCTGATGCTATCTTGTCCAGTGGCCTTGATATAGCCCCTAAAGATGACATTAAGATTTGCCTCTAAATAAACTCTCCTTTATGTACAATTAAGAAAAACTTCTGCGTGTAATCCTCAACTTGGTTCCTAGATACAGGGGTGTTGATGTTCATGAATTTCTTCTAACAGTTGCTATAGACTTGCTTCATATTAGGCAGACAGTATTCCCACTTTCTCTGAGGGACACATGATCCTTGCACCACCTGAGCTGTATCAATTCTACACAGCCAAAGAGCACAGTCCCAAAACAGAAATCTGTTTCTGATGTTTGATAAACCTATCCTACAGCTTTTAAGAGGCCTGAAGGTATCTGGGGATCTGAATATATGAGTTTGGATCCAAAAAGATATCCTTTTTTTCTCAAGTTTTTCCAGAATTATGTAGAATGCTCTTCTGTTCATGCTCTCCTCATATTCCTCCTCCACGAGCTCCAAGGAGTTCACGGTCTACTACTGTTTCACAGCACTTACCACTTTCTAGGGTGCTTGCTCATTATTCCAGCCCTCATTGGTCCCCCCCCAACTCAAGTATGAGCACAAGGCCAGGCCTAGCACAGAGTAGAAGCACCAGAAGCGTGCACTGAAAGGATCATGAGCCACAACACTGCTCACATCTCCTGAATGCTGGGAAGTACTTGCAATGGCCCAAACACACACTCTTCACTGCCTCCCACTGCCCTTGCTTGATGACTGTCTCCCTGCCCGGAATGTCCTGCCCCATGTCTTTACCGATTGAAGACACATCTATCCTCCAAAGGCACATTCCTCAAAGCACTGTCTCCAAGAGTGCTTTTCTGATCCTCTTTCCGGGGCCCCTGATGGCACCTTCCCTCATTGGCACCTGTATGAAGGTCATGTGTTGCCAGTCTCTTCCTTCTGTTGGGAAACAGGGTTGGTTCCTCTCAATTACTCATGGTTATCTGAACCTAGCTTATAAAACTGCGAGGAATAAATCACATTCAGTTGGGTGAGGACTATGACAAGAGCTTGCTGTCTTCTCCAGAGACCCTACGGTTCAGGGAAAGAATGACCGAAGATATAGAAAAATATGTTGGAAACAATGTAGGAGAGATGACTTCTTATGCAGGGCCATCTCTTTACATAAAAGTGTATTTGAAGTGAACCATTGAAAAAGGTCTTAGTAAATCATTAAATTAAGAACCTGATAGGTAAGTTTTCTCACCCCTCAGTTCAGCTGAAAATATTACAAGCCACCTGGTGAAACAGACCAAAGAAAATGACACTCAAACTCCTCATAATAGAACTTCCTAAACAGGGTGATTAACATACATAAAGTAGGAAATCCTGAATTTGAGTCAAGAACCTGCAAGTATTACAGATCATATTGGAATATTGTAGGCCATTCCTTGTCCTTGTCCATATTTAGTGTGGTTCATTCTACTTGACTACTAGAGGAAGCTACCAAGGAAGCAAGAATGCAGTTTTCAGGGATCTGATTCCTACACTTCTGGTTTCTGTGCAAACCAGGGTGTCTTCCATTTATTTGCTCAGCCGTTCAGGTCCTAAATAGTTACATACTAGGGGCAAGGCACTGTGTTGGCTAATTTTACTATTGCTGTCATCAGCCCTGAAAACTCAAAGAACTACAGAGAAACAACAATTATTATATCAAAGGAGAACTGTCAAAAGAATTCTCTAAATATCAAGTAGTCAGAACGTTGAAGAGTCTAAGGATCAAACGGAAAAATCAATGTGGTCAGACAGGTTGGTTTCTCTACCCAAAGACATTAACATTTTTATTTATTTTGTAAGATAGCAGGGCACCACTGCAAATTTCTGAGAAAGAGACTTCCAAGATCAAACCAACTCTAAGAGAGATGATGCAGGGAACTCAAGCAGACAGGGTGAGGAAAGAAAGGTTTGAGTTTAGAAGGTAGTTGTTATAGAAGGAAGAGAAGAAAGTTGCAAGAGAGGGTGGATTTCAGACATGCTCTACAGGAGGCGGAGTAATAGGAAAAGGGAATAAGGGTAAGTAAGGTAAGAGGCCAATGTGATACTACCTATCATGATGGGCCTGGGGACAGTGTTAGCTGGAGTGGTTGAAAGTCACAAGGCCAGAGAGGTTTCTTACTAAAGGGAAAGTGGGTTATGGAAGAGTCTAGAGAGAAAATTCACCAGCTTTGGGTTCTCTTACATGTTTAAGCATCAATAAAAATGCTAGAAAACCCATCTTTACTTAACAAGAATGATCAATCTGACCACACAGATATGAGAGATGTTTGGGCAGGTGACTTGGAGATCTCTTTCAGTTTGGGAGAGTTCACAATCCTACTAGACACGTGCACAGAGATAATCTGAAATTTGACTAATCACTGGAGTGCTCTAAGGGAGTGATTTAAGGAGAAGACAAAACCTCGGAAATACTCAATTAGAAAGATGGAGGGAGTAACCAGGAGCTTCTCCACTCCAGACAAAATGAGGGTCAGGGAAGGATATGAAGAGAATTGGAAACAAGAGATACAGACGTAATAGATTTTGCATAATGTCAAAGATCAACAATTTCAGCACTCCCGAACTCTATGCCACTTTATTCTATTTGAGGAATAATTTGTTCTTTGTCAATAATTTCTTAATTGCATGAAGTTTTTTTTTTTTTCACCAGTGTTCAATTTATTAGCAATGGCATTTACAAAAACCATTTCAATCGGCCTTTCTTCCCAGGAACACCTAACCTGGGCGATCTCCTTCCCAGCCCTGCACAAAGCCTATCTGCCCAGAATGGCTTAGCCGGTGTCTGTCTCAGGGGGGGGCTTGGGACAAAGAAAAGAGATTTACATAAAGGTGGTCAGCTGAACACAGCCCCTACATGAGGCTGTATAGAACTGAAAGGGCCATTTTCCAACCTGGCAGTGTAATCCTCATGGAGAGCTTTTGTCCCAGAGGCCACGGTAGGCTGCTTTATTCAGCTGACAATAGGCAGAGAAAGAATGAATGAACCGCCTCCTTTTGGTAAAGCTAAGGCAGCTGGTAGCCCACAAGCCTGACAGCTTACGGAATAAGAGGCAGGACAATTGTTAGTCCCAGACCCAAAAGGTGTTCTGTAAGGGAGTGCCCACTGCTAGTGCTCCTGGCTGCACACTGGGTGTTCACCGCTCAAGACAAAGGTCCTGGAACCACCTTCACATCAGAAAGGAGCAGTGGGATCTGGAAGCTCCGGCAAAGCCCTGCCCTACAATCCTCCCGAAAGAAAAAGAAAAAAAAATTCTGTCACTCCATAACCCCTTCCATAGCTTTGTAGAACACTATAATCATTTCCATTCGAATGCTGACAAAGAGCCAGCCTTCTTGTTTCCTTTGACACTTCCTTTTTAAAAAGAAATTTAGTTTTCTTCTTTTTTGGAGTGTTAAATTTACAAAATGGAACGGAGAAACAATACAAACATAATTTGACCACTTAATATCGCCATTCGGATGATTTCTTTCCAATCGTTTTAAGGAGCTGTGAGAGCTCTATAAATAAAGTTTGTTCCCATGGCAAGTCTAACTGATCCCTATTTATCACCTAAGGAGCAAGCCCTGCAGAAGTTAGGTGGCTTCTCCTGATTTATTTTAACCCCCTGACTTTAAGGTAATTTCCCAGCCTGACCTCCAGTTCTCCTCAACCCTAGTCCACTCTTCCATATACCCTAGGCTGCCTTATTCAAAAAAACAGGGAAGCTGTCACACAGAATCCATTGAATAATGTGCTTATTTTTTTAAAATAATATTTTATTTATTTATTCATGAGAGATACAGAGAGAGGCAGAGAGAGAAGCAGGCTCCATGCAGGAAGCCTGACATGGGACTCGATCCCGGGTCTCCAGGATCATGCCCTAGGCCTAAAGCAGGCACCAAACCGCTGAGCCACCCAGGAGTCCCCTGAATAATGTGTTTAAAAGGGGCCATGTCCATAAACAAAAACCCATATGCAACAAAAATAACTTAAAATTAATTTATGAATTATGTGCCAATATAGCATGAATGATTAAAAATGTATATATACCCCCTCGGTAAAAAGTTTCTCAATCTATTAGATACACGGTTCTCAAATTAGAAGAGGGGCCAAAGAAACCTCCCATTTCCTGAATGAAAGACTGAGGACCTCGTCACTTAAATGATCTCCCTAATCGGTGCCAACTCTTGGCCTTGCCCAAGCCACGTGCTCTCTGGCCCACACCACTCCCGGCCCCCACTCCCACCCAGTCCCTTTTCTTAATGCTGATGGTTAAGACACAGCCACGCGGCAGAGCAGCTCTCCAAAGTGCCCTCACTGAAGGCTCCAACAGCATCTCTGCTCCATAAGCTTCAAGTGTGCTCTGTGATTACATTTGCTGGAACTTCACACCAAAGGTTCCAACTTGTTTCTTGTGGAATGTAAAAAGAAAACAGCTCTCACTGAGAGTTTCCAGATTTTTCATGTTGATTGACTTTGTTTGTGAATTTCACCTCAAAGGACAATTGTTTAGTGCAGACCTCACAATTTCCCAAAGTCCTGCCTGTTACTTTAAAGCTTTCCCATTTCCAAGCACTGTGTGGTCCACACCATACAGCACGGCTCACACCTAGGTTCCTCGAGAAGATCAGCAAATGGAGCTCATGCTAGAAAAGGCTAAGAGTAAGTGGCCTTTATGAAGTCCTGTCTGCAGAGCACTCGCAAATGTTCCAAAGTGGATTTGACATACTCCGAGGAGGAGAATGAAGCTTCCACAACTTCTCACCTATACCAAGGAGATACTTACTGCTTCCTATGAGGAAACAGCTGACTTAGAAGTTCACCCTCTAAAAATGATTAATCCGATGGCTTAACTAGGGAGATGGCAAAACTAATGGAGATCAACAATATTCTTGAAGTCAGCCTGCTTGGGACCTAGTTGCAGTTCTGCACTAGCCACGTGACCTTAGGCAAGCCATCTGGCCTCTCTGAGTGCCCACAAAAAGGTGCTAAGCCTGGACGTGGCCACCCCATAAGGTCCTCTCAAGAAGATCAGATAGCATAAAGGAGGGCAAGTTCCCTGAAAAGTCTAAGATGCACTGCACACCCACGAATTTGGTGAGTGCCCCAAAGGCTAAGGTTCACTTTCACCTCCAATGTTAAAGTCCACTCAAACAAGGGGACAAGTAGCACGAAAACATACTGGGAGTGCAACACCTTCTCCTGAGAAATGGTAGCGTTCCTGAATTCAACAGACACTGCAGCAAGTACAACATACATCGTCAGAAAATAAAAGGAAAAATCTCGGAACATTGTGTGCATACATATATTATGGTTAAATATCGATGCAGAGAGAAGAACGCTAATCAAATTCATGAATTTATGCTTTAATTTCCAAAGCTAAATATTAGCTTGATTGAGTAATATCTAGTGTGCCTTGATCTCAGGTATTAGCATCTGAAAGGCTGACTGCCCTTAGCTCCCTGCCCTCCCAGAGGTGCAACTTGTATATTTAAATATGGGGTACATTTATTAGTGATCATGAACGCTCTATAATCAAAGAACAACCTGTTACTTAAACAGTGTGCTTAATTGTTAGAAGCAGAATCAGAAGAAAAACTCATCAACCTCCAAAGCACCCTTCCCTAGTGGGCCATTAGCTCAACTCAAGTCAGGACACATACTCCATAAATACATATCGAATAACAAGAACAATAGTCTATTCCTCATAAACAGCATTTGTAAGTCAATTTAATGTTTGTGTAGTGTGTGGGAAAAGCCTTACAGAGGTCTAAAGCTCTTGATAAAGGACAAAGGGAAAAGGCAAGGTTTCTTCGCAGACTGTGAACCGGGAAACCTACTTCAAAGGCAGTTTGTATGCTCTATTCAAACACCTGACTCTTGTCCTTCAAGAGACCAATATTCTGGGATCATCGCCTTGAAAACCCGGTGGGAACCTGTGTCACACAGAGCTTGCCCCTATCAACATTCAGACACGGCATGAGTTACACGGGCATGACAGGGGACACAGTAGCTTTTTATGGCTGGAGTGGGTAGGCATGACTCAGTTTCCCCACGCCAGAGCTATAAAGAAGTGCTAGGAGTCCACAGAAGCCTCTGCCAAAGGGAAACCTCCAAGACTCTGGGCCTTTATTTCCAGCCCAGACCGTTCCCTTGAGCTCTGGCCCTGGATGCTTCCTGGATGTCCCACCGGTACCTCACACTCAGGTGGTAAACTTGCCCCTAACCGTTCCTGCTTTGGTGCTCCCCATCTCAGTAAATGGAACTAGTTATACAACCCAGAAAGCTGCAGTCATTCTTAACAGCTCCCTCTGCAGAATTCTTTCCCCAAATCCAATCCAGCACAGCAAGTTCCAAAGGTCTATCTCCCAATCAGATGTGGCATCTGTAAAGGCTGCTTTGAGGCAACAGGCTTGAGTGATGGAGACCTGAATAAGTCCAAGGGCCCACAGTGACCACCCGGCTAAATGCAAACAGGCCAACTTGGTGACCCATCTCAAAATAGCCAGAGGCCCTGGCTGACCAATGGGCTGCTTACAACCGGGCACAGGTACCAAGAAAGGAAAATCATCACACATTCCCATACCCCCCACTGTTTACTACAGCTCCCCACCACTGCCTCCTGGCAGACAGGCTCTCCTTTGCTGTCCTGTCCACTGCTCCCTTGCAGTGTGCTCAGTAAAGTTCTAGCTCCTTTGTTCTGCCTTGCATGAATTCCTTTACCGCCCCGGGCTGCCGGCCTCCAGTCTGTGGAATCAGGCTCTTTGTTAAAACCCTGCCACGGCTCCCTATTGTCCAAGAAATGAAACACAACTCCTCAAACTGACCCAGCCCACCTGACTGTGGTTCCCCAATCCTCCCCCGGTAGCCTCAGGACTAGTGACCCTCACTTGGTCACCTCCTGCTTTGGAAAACCGCAGGCTTCTTCAGTCCCCCTTGATTTTGTTCGCCCTTCCGTCTGCTTCTCTTTCTAAGGATATGGAACTCATCCTTCAAAGCCCAATCTAAATCTTCCTCTTTGGGGCACCTGGGTGGCTCACATCTGCCTTGGGCTCAGGGCATGATCCCGGGGTCCGGGATCGAGTCCTGCATCAGTCTCCCTGCAGGTCTCCTTCTCCCTCTGCCTGTGTCTCTGCGGCTCTCTGTGTCTCTCATAAATAAATAAAATCTTTAAAATAAATAAACAAACAAATAAATCTTCCTCTTGAGGAAGATGTGCCAAGGCCCAGCTGCCCTCACCCCGCCCCAGGGGAAGTCAGTCACTCCCTCCTCTGCTGTACCAAGGATGCTGTCACATATTCAAATACAATGCAAGTACTTCATGGTATAATCGCCCCCTAGCCTGGGGGTCCCTGAAAGCAGTATCTGTGTCATATTCCACAGGCTTTTCGCCAGTCCCCAGCTTCAAGAGTGCCTGTAACAATGTGAATGTGTTGAATGACATCTGAACTGGGGCTAAATCCAGAAGAATTTGGCTACACTTCGATCACAATTCTTTGTTTAACCACCATTAACCAACTGCTTTCCCTACAACCATAATTACTACATTAACCTAAACAGTTTTCAGTTAATTTAAGAGGAGTAGGAGGATTTTTTTTGTCCAATTCATTATAATCACTAAAGAATCTGGGTACCTGTAAATTGATTTGCAAACAAAGCTGCACACAATGGTCCTGGCTTAGTGTGGGAGGGGAACACAGCCGCTATACCTGCTCCCCGCAGATAGAACAAGGGCCCGGTTCCTTCCACTCCCCAAAACTGTCAAGCCATGCTGGGCCACGTTCAGAGGCAGAGATTTCTCTATGCAGTGACTGACTCATGGGAACGGGTATCCAGGCCTTCTCCAACTTGGCCATCTTGGCCCACATACTTTCAAATCCATGAGGTAATGCTTTCCAGAAATTTCCTGGAGTTTAATGAACAAAAATCCTCTTGCGATGCCTTGGTGTAGTCACACCTCAATGCTCCCTTTTCTTTTGTAACACAGAGAGAAATAAGCAAAACAAAGCTACGTACTTCAGACACAACTGGACTATTTTATTTTTTTAGAGCAAGCACTTCAGTTGGCAGTATTTGTTTCCAAGTGTGATCGCTGCAAACGCCCCCTGGAGTGATTAAAATAAACTGATTTCTCTGTCTTGCATGAATAAATAAAATCTTTAAAAAAAAAAAAAAAAAAGGGCAGCCCGGGTGACTCAGCGGTTTAGTGCCACCTCCGGCCCAGGGTATGGTCCTGGAGACCCAGGATCGAGTCCCGCATCGGCCTTCCTGCATGGAGCCTGCTTGTCCCTCTGCCTGTGTCTCTGTCTCTCTCTGTCTCTCA